>NW_026991714.1:37358999-37983999 GCF_029215605.1 Mirounga angustirostris | reverse complement strand
TGACTCTGGCGTTGGCCGGGAAGGATAACATTCTCATTTGTATCTCCCAGGCCATAGCTAAAGGGGTGACCCCTCACAACCCCGGGACAGCAGCTCTTTCTGCCCACGGGTCCTGTCCCCATGCTTTAAAAAAACCACCTTTTTGCACCAAAGACGTCTCAAGAATTATTTCTTGGTCGTCGGCTCCGGACTCCACCCCACCAAACCTCATCTATATTCCAAAACCCCATCATTAAGATCCAAACAATTAAATGCACCATCTTCTGGCACACCTTTTTAAGGACATTAAATTGTATCTACATTTCCTTCTGGAAGCTACATTATTGATAGAAATGCTTTGTTCTTGTAGATTGCTAAGATATTTGTAAACTGAGGGAGACTCATGTCTTGCAGGATTGTGATCTCTATAAATTAACTTTTTTTTTTTTCCTTTCCTTAACTTTAGGGCAGCCAGGAGTGTCTGAAGAATGTCACCTGCATCCCATGGGGGGGGGGGTTGTGGGGTGTCAGCTTCTGCTTTGTCCTCAGCTTGCCTTCTGCTCCCTCATCATTAAGAAGGAGGAATTTATGTTACATGTGGAGCTTTAATTTTTGTTCTAATTTGTTTTTTTCATCTGGGAAAAAGGATTCCAAGGATTCCCTTGGTAAAAGCCTGTTACATTCTTTTGTATCCACTTTTGAATTTGGTCTTTACATAGATGCCATTAAGACAATTCTTTAGGATGAGAGCCCTGTTACATTTTGCAAACACTGAAGTTTCTCTGATTCAGAAGATCCATTGTCTGGCCATTGATGAGTAGGATGTATTCATCTCAATAGTGAGTCAAACCTAAGCCTTCTTATGGCTTAACCAAGAATACAAGAGGCATCCATCCCACAAGAGAATGTAAAATACGCTGCCTTCACAAGATCTAGAGAGTTCATTTCCAAAGCTAGACTATGAAGTAAAGGCCTTTGTTGCTTATTTTTATGACTAGTAAAAATACGCTCTCTGGTCTTCACCATCTGGAGGGTGCACTTACTGGGGTGTACCTGGTAGCCAGTTGAATAGAGTGGGGTTCCAAGACATGCTCTTGGGCTGGCTGTGTCAGCAATCAGAGGATTTTGTCATAAGGGGTCCCAGAACATAATGGGCATTTGTTATCTCAAACTTGTTGTTTGTTAGTGCTGGAAAAGTCCCATTTCAGTAGCGCCTGCTCGTGTCACAGATTAGTGATCTGTGACTGGAGGTGTTCCATGTTCCTGTGGGAGACTAGAGACACTGTTTTCACGACACCATCCTTATTGCCTGTGCAACAACAAAGGCCTTTGCTATCATAGTTTATTTTGGGGAGTGAAGTTTTTGGATCACGGGGGCTATACTGTCTGCAGTCACTGCAGGGACACCTCTTGCGTCCATGGTAAAGATTTATTCTGGGGCGCCTGGGTGGCTCAGTCGTTAGGTGTCTGCCTTTGTCTCAGGTCGTGATCCTCAGGTCGGGATCGAGCCCCGCATCGGGCTCCCTGCTCGCCGGGAAGCCTGCTTCTCCCTCTCCCACTCCCCCTGCTTGTGTTCCCTCTCTTGCTCTTGCTGTCTCTCTTTCAAATAAATAAATAAAATAAAATAAAATAAAGATTTATTCTAAGCTTTGGAAATGAGCTCCAGGACTTCCCATAAAAAGGCTTATTGGATTGTGTCACTATTAGAATAAATATACTAATGGAGATCCTACTCATTAATGGCCAGATGATGGGTCTTTTGAGTTGGAAAAACTTCTATATTTGGAAAATTTTTTAGAGAACTCTCATTCCAAGCAGTTGCCCTTCCGGTATTTATGGGAGGATCAAATTTAAAGAAAAACACAATAAAATTTTAACAGCTAGCCTCAGGGAATCAATAAAATGAAAGAATAAAAGTCAGAACAGAAATTAAACAAATCTGACATAAATCCCCCTTTTGCTCTCCTTTATCCCCCACTCCCTGTCCCTGACCCTCTAGATATTTTGGATCTGGGCCCCTGGTCTAAACTCCCTTTCTCAAAACCCAGCCCCATCTCCTCAGCCAATTTCCTTAAATCCTAAAATTCCACCTTCCCCAGAAAAAAACCCTCTAACAACCAGCTGCCTATTATAATTTCCCTTTCTTCATGAGATTTGCAGAGAGCACTTCTGCCTGATCTCCAGACCCAGGGAATACAGTTTGCTTATGTAAATACTGAATGTCAGGAAGTGAATTTAGCAAAAGTGCCCAGGAAGAGCAACAAGGCTTTCTTTGCTACCCCTTATAATTCAATTCCTCCTACTTTCCAGGGATCTGTAATCAACCTCTGCCAGTTTCAGCCATTCCTATGCCAAGTCCTTTGTGGATGTATCCTGGACCCCTAGGGCAAAGAATTCATGTCCCCAGGACAGCAGCAGATCTTTTAAATTATAAAATCCCTTCACCTCTGCTCTTGGAGTGATGTAAAAATGTTGGGGTTCGGGAGTGAACAGTCATGAAAGAATTCTTGAGATGTCTTTGGTGCAAAAAGGGTGGGGTTTTTTTTGTTGTTTTTTTTTTAAAGACTTTATTTATTTATTTGACAGAGAGAGACACAGCAAGAGAGGGAACACAAGCAGGGGGAGTGGGAGAGGGAGATGCAGGCTTCCCGCGGAGCAGGGAGCCCGATGTGGGGCTCGATCCCAGGACCCTGAGATCATGACCTGAGCTGAAGGCAGACGCTTAAAGACTGAGCCACCCAGGTGCCCCAAAAAAGGTGTTTTTTTTTTTTTTAATTATTGTCTTTTTTTTTTTTTAAGATTTTTATTTATTTATTTGAGACAGAGAGAATGAGAGAGAGAGAGAGAGAGCACATGAGAGGGGGGAGGGTCAGAGGGAGAAGCAGGCTCCCCGCTGAGCAGGGAGCCCGATGCGGGACTCGATCCAGGGACTCCAGGATCATGACCTGAGCCGAAGGCAGTCGCTCAACCGACTGAGCCACCCAGGCGCCCAAAAAAGGTGGTTTTATTAAAGCACAGGAATAGGACCCTCAGGCAGAAAGAGCTGCACTGGGGTCATGAGGAGTGGCTGATTATATACTTCCAAGTTGGGAGGGCGTTAGGGATAGCTTAAGTCTCTAAGGAATTTGGAAGCAAGGTTTCCAGCACCTTGAGGGGCTAGCTGTTGTTAGGAAAAGGTCATTTACTACTGTCTAGTAAAACCTTAGTCATGAGACCCTTCAGATGTATATCAGCGGGCCATATGCTTGGAGGATGATCACTAATATATATCTTGGGGTGGTGGGTAGAGATAAAGGAGGTTTCCAAAGGGATTTTCATATGTTGAAGAAGACTTATAGGATCCTGGAGTTAATGTTAAGCTAAGGTTGCCTTTTGCCCATATCAAAGTATTAACATCGAGGCAGTTGAGTTCCAAGAGGAATGTCACTCTGCCTGTATCAAGGACTTGTCAATGGACTATAAGTTTTAAGTAAATTTAATTTTGTTCTTTTGCCTTTGTTCTCCACATCAGGAGGATCCTACCAAATTTAAAGACAAATTAGAAAGATTAGTGGTTATTTACAACCCCACTCCCAGGGACCTAGACTGGCTATGAAGGGGTGTTCTTCCTACCCATGATTATATGATGGTTAGGAGACAAGCTAGATGGTCCCTGGAGAAAACCCCCTCAGAGAGGAAACAGATGGCCTGAGCCTTTCCCAGGCCTTCCTGCGCATGACCCAGAAACGGCTCAGCCGGAGGCTGATATCCAAGGCCTCAATATAGGAGCTATATTAGAGGTGTTCCCCCTCAAAGTAAATTGGTCTGAGGTTGAACGATGTACTTAGAAAGAAGAGCACATAAAAGCCTTTGTTGAATGTATATACAAACTTTTCAAAGGCAAACTGTTAAATCCAGAAGCCCTGGAACATAGGAATCTTTTAATTTCTGCTTTAGCAGGAAATTTTCTCCCTGATATTAAATAACAAATCCACACGGTCGGTTGGTCAGGGCAACCACTAAGCATAATAATGGAGGCAGCTACTTAATTCTTTGAAAAGAGCTTGCCGGAAAGCAGGAGGAAAAAAGAACTCATAGCAGCAATTCTTGCTTTGCTACTTGAGTCTTTGGAAAGATGAAAGCATGACTGAGAGTAATTCAAGGCCCATTCAGAGCTCTCCCTATTTGCCTCCAGGCAATCACAGATATTGCAAGAATGCAGGTCACTGGAAGAGAAGTTGTCCTGTACTTAAGAAAAAGTAAATTTTAAGAAGCAATTTCCCTAAACCCCATCATCCTGAGAAAATTTGTTTTTCTCCTGAGAGACAATTCCCCCTTAAATGACAGTGTCAGCCAGGCCTCAGTCACACCCCAAAGCCCACCACCATTAACCTTAAAACAGAGGATCAGGAATTGGATTTCTTATTTGGCACTCATGTGACTTTCTCTACCATCTGCTCAGAGGATTTATCTCTACCTGTCACCTCTGATTCTAATCAGGGGGAATCAAACTAAGCAGGGAGCTCTTATATAGACGCCCTCATCCTCCTAAAGGCACTGGCTGAATGAGGCCATAAAGTCTCCAGATTTAAACTTCAATGGGTGCAAACAACTGTTAACTACTTAGGACCTGAGATATCTCAGGGCATTCAAAAGCGGACTCCAAAACACCTTGAGTCAATTTTGTTCATCCCTCTCCCCAAAACAAATAAGTGGTTATTATGTAAATTTGGGGGGGTAGCTGACTATTGCAGCCAATGGATTCCTGATTTTGTAGACTTTGTTAAACCTCTGTATGCTCTTCTCCCAGAGACCCCCGCCCCCCCCACCCCCCACCCCAGCCCATTTCCTGGCCTTCAGAGATATTACCATCTTTTAAAGCCTGGAAATTAATACTGTCAACACCCCCAGCTCTAGGCTTACCTAATTTTAACAAACCTTTACATCTATACTCCCCTGAAAATAAAGGCATTGCTATAAACATTCTATGACAATCTTGCCTCTCAGGTACAACCTATAGTATATTATCTCATGCCAGTTAGACCCTATAGCACTGGGTATGCCCTCATGCTTATGTGCACTGATTGTTTGGGGCTCAAAATAATGCTCACGCTAAAGCATCACATCCTGTGGTGGCCTACCCTAAACTCATGATAGCAAACCAGAGCGAATCCAGGAAAATGGGGATAGGATACCTTAGAATGTAGCCTGAAATCTTTACTGGGAGAGTAACCTTTGAGTGAGGGAAAATTGTTGGCTTAAGAATTATTCAAATTGGCTTTCTTATGTGACAAATAATTGCATTGTAAAATTATGATGGAGAATTACTGTTGGATACAACACACACATAACTTTCTGAATTAATAATCTAATCTAATCAATGTACATTTTAGAAAAACTCATAATGCTCGTGTTGGGGCTCAGGGTAGGTGACCCTAAAATATGCTATGTTGGCATCTTGATTATTTTGAATTAAAGTTACTTAAGAAACAGCCAGTGCGGGGCACCTGGGTGGCTCAGTCGTTAAGTGTCTGCCTTCAGCTCAGGTCATGATCCCAGGGTCCTGGGATTGAGCCCCACATCAGGCTCCCTGCTCCACGGGAAGCCTGCTTCTCCCTCTCCCACTCTCCCTACTTGTGTTCCCTCTCTCGCTGTGTCTCTCTCTGTCAAATAAATGAAATCTTAAAAAAAAAAAGAAGAAGAAAGAAACAGCCAGTGCAAAAAGGACACACTGACCCTCCTTTGTCTCCAGAAAGCAAGAAATTAACCTCCCATGTGCATGGTACCCTCCCTGTATCAGGATGTAGAGAGACATCCTTATCATCAGAGAGAGAATTTAGGATGAAGAAGCCTGTATAAACAAACCTTGTTACTTTTACTAACTGAATACCCCCATCCAAATTGTTTAGAATTCCTTACTAGTTGAAGTTCCCAAACATTATCCTGTCAATTGCAATTTATCGTTTCTTTGTTTTAAAAAAGCTGCCTGCCTTAGTCATATCTGTAGGACCTCGTATGTACAAATTAAATTTGATTCTTTCCTGTTAACTGTCCATGTCAATTTAATTCTTAGACCAGCCAGAAGAAGTTTGAGGGTAGAGAAAATTTTTTTCTCCCCAACATTTGCTTTATATACTTTATGGTTTACAAGTCCCTTTATCTGTTATCTCATTTAATCCTCACAATAGCTCTGTAGTGATATCAGCCCATTTCACAGCTAAGGACACTGAAGTCCAAAGATGTAGAAATCTTCCTCCAGATTGCACTCTAAGAAGAGAGGATTTGAATATAGCCCCAAGCCCTCAGGTGCCAGGGTTGTGCCCAACCAAGTAGGTCTCTTGATAAGCCTTTTGGATTATCTGGGAAATTTGCTAAAAAACAAAACAAAAAAACCCCCAACATCGGCAAAATACCTTCTCATCTTCAGGGGCCGCCCTGCATTAGGCTCAAGAGTTGTGTTTTTGTTTTTTTTACTGCAGTCTCATCAGAGTTGGGTGGTCTTTTTTTGCTGACCCTTCATATAGTTCTTTCGGGAATTCATTTCTCTGGTATTGTGAACTACTTTCTTTAATACCAATCTTACTTCTTCTATCACAAATTCTTGTAAAGAGAGAAAGAAATTATGACTTTTGTATTTCTAAAATGTATTTCTGAAGATTTGTTTTTGTGGGAGGCTTCCTCTTCTGAGAAAAAAGATGAATAAAATAATTCCCAAGTAAAATATGAAGTTTTAATAAAATCAATAAAAATAGCTATGATTTACTAAGTACCTACCTTAAACCTTTAAACTCTAAGCTTCATGGGGATAGGTACCCATTTGTCCCTAGTACCCAGAACAATACCAGGCACAGAGTACATGTTCAAGAAATATCAGTACATGTAATAAATTGATACCAAGCACAATGTAAAAATGTAATATTTCATTTAATTTACATGTATATCTCATTTAATTCCAACTCCCTCCCTACCTCTTACCACATACACACAAACATACAACTTAATGGAATAGATATCTTTATCTCAGATGAAGAAATTGGTATTAAGAGAAACTGAGTGATTTATTCAAGGATACATGGCTGGTTAGTAAATGGTCTCTCTACCTCCAAAATTTCTCTTAATTAGGGTTCTATGAATAGAACAAAATTGGAATGACTTAGATCATAATATTCCATCACCAGGGTAACATTTCAGTAGGCTGATCCAAACCAGTGGATTTCAAATAGGCTTTGGGTTGCTGCACATTAAAGGTAATTTATAATAACATACCTGTAGAAACAGTAGTATATTTTCTATATATACGCAGTTGATTCTTGTTATTGCAGTAGGTATGTTCTATAAAGTGACCCCAAACATCGAATTATCAAATACTCAGCCACTGCTCCTAGGGGAAATACAGGGTTAGGTTCTTGTGAGCCTCTGGTCATAACATTTTTGTCAACCAATCAATACATAACCTTATTTTATGTATATAACATTATTTAATACATACTATTGATTCATTAACATTGAACTCACAACTAACAGCATTATAACTCATGCCTGAACAAAGCTTATCTAACACATATAAGGCACATTATAGCCTTCTTGCTGCTTAGGAGCACTGGACAGCACTTTAGCAGTATACTTGGGGGGCATCCTAAAAAATAATGACACTAAATAGATCAGGAAAAGGACACTTGTTTATAGTATGAGAGCTGAAGCAAGAACGCAGAGTATCCCCTTGTTTGACCTTAGCTGGGAATATGCACATCAAGGAGACTAAAATTTTTGCTACTCTGTGCATTTCTGGGAATGATGATGGAAATGCTACAAGTATTGATTTTGAGATAACAAATTTTTATGAGTAGACAATTTTGCTAATATGGATTCCATGAATAATGAAGATGTTCTCTCTGTAAATCCTTAATATTTTCAAAGCCCTTTTCTTAATTTTTGGGTTTTTTTAAGATTTTATTTTATTTTTTTAAGTAATCTCTACAACCAGTGTAGGGCTTGAACTTACAACCCTGAGGTCAAGAGTCACATGCTCCACCAACTGGAGCCAGCCAGGCGCCACTCAAAGCCCTTTAAAAAGCCATAGGTTGTTCACATTACTTATCTCTGTTTAAAAGACTAAAACTGGGTGAATTAATCATAGAAATCATCCTGTTACTATGTAATACACAGAGTCAGTTTCATAGACATGTGACCTCTGCACTAACACAGGGACCCTATGCTCAAAAGGGCCCCACACTTGGTTTAATGCTCTGCTGTTGCCATCTTGAAATTTTCAATAAGGGGCCCTAGAATTTCATTTTTCACTGGGCCCCACAAATTATGTAGCTGATCCTGGTTGCATAGCAAGTAAACAGATCAATAACTGGAGGGACAAACAAAACAAAACAAAAAATAACTGGAGGGACAAAAAATAACTGGAGGGACAAATTTCCCCAACTTATCCAATTGAACAAATCCTTTATTTCACAGTGCCTAATTGATATATTAAAGTTACCATTTATTGAGGATTGGCTATATTAGGTCATTTAATCCTTACGACACTCTGTGAGTTGGACATTATTTCCAATTAAATAAGGAAACTGAGTGCCCAGAGAAGGTCACACAGTTATTTTGTATGACATATAAAACATACCTTGTTTTCTTTTCTTTTCCTTTAGTCATGTCCCAATTTGATTTCAGCCCCTAGAGAGGATAAACAGTAAAAGTGTTAGAGAGGATATAGTTCAAAAAGTTTAAATTCTGATAAATTAGTATCTCTAGTAAAAGTAAGTTGAAACTGATGACAACAATGAGGTATTTAAACTATTTAAATAAAACCAAATTTTGTTTCCACTACACTGGATAATAATTGGTGATTGGAATAGAGTTAGCTTTGTTGAGGCCAATTTAATTCTTTTTTTTTTTTTTAAGATTTTATTTATTTATTTGAGTGAGAATGAGAGAGAGCACATGAGAGGGGGGAGGGTCAGAGGGAGAAGCAGACTCCCTGCCGAGCAGGGAGCCCAATGCGGGACTTGATCCAGGGACTCCAGGATCATGACCTGAGCCGAAGGCAGTCGCTTAACCAACTGAGCCACCCAGGTGCCCGAGGCCAATTTAATTCTTTAGTGTTAATTGAGTGTGTAAAATATTTTGTCTTCCTTCAATTTAAACTTGCCTAATCCAGTGCTGAAAAGGCATCTTTTCTCTTTTCATGTCTGCAATTGACATCTTGTCTAAAGAGAAAGTTTACTTAAATCATTTGAATACCAAGGGATCATTTTCTGGTGGGTTGTGTATTATCTTTTATATTTGTGAGCAAATGTTACTGGATTTATACATTTAAGAAGGTCAATTTGTCAATTGCTTTTTATTGGGCTCCTACATTATATGAGCTTGAACTCCAATTTTATTGTGCAAGATATGCTGCCTAAGCTTGAGGATTTTTCAGGGAGATAGGAAACAGAAATGGGAAATGGAAAAGATGTGCCTGCCAGAGGTGGGAAAATGAAACTGCAGTTCAAGAAAAAATTGTTTTCTTCTCATATCCTTTACCTTAAAAAAAAAAAAAAATTCTCTTATGCTATTAAAATTCCTAGAAACAAAATAAGGATAAGAGACTTAGATCCCATCTGACATGTTGGATTAAAGGAAAATAGCTTTTCTTGTTTTTCCCAGTCCTAAAATTTTGGGAGCAGACCTAAGCTCAACCTTCACCGGGGAGCCCAGCCCAGCCAGACCTTTAAACCAGAAGCCAAGTTCTCAGGTGAGCCCAGCCCAGCTCAATCCACCACTGAGCATGAGAATAAATGTTTATCGTTGTATGCTGTTGAGTTTTGCAGCATTATTGTGGCAATAACTGCCTGAGACAATTCTTTACCATCTTGCAGAAAATTCTAGTCTTCCTTGAGCTTTGGACAGGGGGAGGGGGAAAAAAGTTCAAATTCCATTCTCCCTTAAACCATTTCCTTTTGTGTAGGGACAACTACTTTCTGCAGGTACAAACACATGTAAGATTTATGTGTTAGCCAGAGAACTTTGAAACATACCTCTTCTCCTTTTGTGTATCCAGGAATGACAAACGATGACTCTGGCAGGTTTCCTAAAATAGTGTGTGTTTGTGTGATTTTTGTCACTCCAGTGTGTTTCAGTGTATTGTTCAAAGTGTAAACAACCTACAAGTCTAACAACAAATGGACTAATCAAATATATTATTTTAAGTCCATATGAAAGACTACCACATTGTCATCAAATATTTCATTTTTATTATGAATGACATATATGTAATGGCATGAAAAATTCTCATTATATAATAGTGAGTGAATAGGAGTCAAGATTTATAAGTAATATACTTTTTATTCATTCAACAAATATTTATTAACCACCTGATATGCATTAGGCAATGTGCTAGGTGCTGATTCCAATTTTATTTAACAGTTTTATTGAGATGTAATTAACATACGATAGACTGTATGTGTTTAAAGTACAATCTTGTAAACTTTGACATATATATATATACACACCCATGAAACCATCACCACAATCAAAATAATGAACATAGTCACCACCCCCAAAAGTTTACTCATGTCCCTTTATAACCCCCGTCTGCTGCCCTTGTCCTCAACCCCTTCCCATTCCCAGGCAAACACTGATCTGCTGTCCCAGTAGAGTAGTTCACATTTCCTAGCATTTTATATGAAGGGAATCATATAGTATATATTTTTTCTTGTCTGGATTTTTTTTCACTCAGCATAATTACATTGAGATTCATCCATGTTACCGTGTGTAGCAATAATATATTCCTTTTTTATAACTGAGTAGTGTCCATTGTGTGGATATACGATAATTTGTTTATCCATTCAACTGTTGATGGATATTTGGGTTGGTAGAACTTATTGGCTCATAAAAATAAAGCTGTGATGGACATTCATATATAAATTTTCTTGTGTACAAATAGTTTCTTCATACACTTGTATAGAGACTTTCACTTTTGTTGGGTAAATACTCCGGACTAGAACATATGGCAGATAAACGTTTAACTTTTTAACTACCGCACTGTTTTCCAAACAGTTGTACCATTTTACAACCTCACTAGCAGTGTCTGAGAGTTCCAATCCTCCACATCTTCACCAGCACTTGATTTGGTCGATCTTTTTAACTTCAGCCATTCTACTGATAGGCAGTATCTCACTATAGTATTGATTTACATTTCCCTAATGATTGATGATGCTGAGCATCTCTCTGTGTGCTGACTATACCATCTGTATAACTTCTTTACCGCAGTGAAAATATAATTTCTCTGTTTTATGGCTTCTATTGTTCCTTTTTGAAAAGTCAGCTGTTAGTTTAACTGCCTTTCCTTTTATTCTCTCATTGCTTATAAGATTTCCTTTTTTTCCAAATTCCACTGTAACTTAAGTGTGGATTAAAAAAAAATCTTGGGGTGCCTGGGTGGCTCAGTTGTTAAGCATCTGCTTTCGGCTCAGGTCATGATCCCAGGGTGCTGGGATAGAGCCCCACATCGAGTTCCCTGCTCAGCGGGAAGCCTGCTTCTCCCTCTCCCAACTCCCCTGCTTGTGTTCCTGCTCTTGCTACCTCTCTCTCTCTGTCAAATAAATAAAATCTTTAAAAAATAAAATAAAATAATAAAATAAAATAAAATCTGGACTGCTATTCTTTAAGCTTCTTGAGTCTCTGGAGTCGTATCATTTGTCAGTTCTGGATATTTCTCAAACATCTTTTTAAATCTTGTCTCTGCCTCATTTTTGTCCTCTGGATTTCCCATTTCCTGTAGGTTTGACCTTCTCACTGTGTCCTCCACATATTTAGCTTTTTCACACTTTTTGTCCTTCTATGCTGCATTCAGGATAATGACTTCTGATTTATCTCCCAGTCCTCTAATTATCTCTTCATCTGAATCCGTATCTGCTGCTAAACCTATATGAAATGTTATTTAATAACATTTTCTCATTTCTAGAAATTCTTTTTGGCTTCTTGTTTCCTGAAGATAGCTGCAAACTTATTTTCTCGTTTCTTTAGATGTAGTCTGTGTAATTGTTCTATAATTCATCTGATGCTTCTCCCATATGTAGATTTCATGGTTTTGTTACTGTTGTTCTCACTTTATGATGCCTCATCTACCCTTGTGCTTGATTGCTTATCCTTGGCTGTGTGCTCTTTGTTGTCTTTGAAAAAGTATTGGGGATTCCCCGAGGCCTAGGATGAAGTTCTCCCAGAAAAGATTTGAGTTTGCTTCTGTTAGTCACTTGGATGTACTCCCAGCCTGGAACCCCTTTAGCTAAATTCTTGCTACCACCCTTGCTTCGCAGCTTGATGTTTCTTGCACCATTCTTGCTTTTCAGCTTGACATTTCTTGTAACCACCCTAGCTGTGAATTTGGGTTGAAAATCCATGTGAGAGTCAGGAAGCACTTACAACTTTTCATGGAGGGATTTTCCCCCAGAGCTGTGCCTAGTGCTAAAGCAACATTCTTCCTGCAAGTTCGTGATGGAATGTGAATTTATTTCTTATTCACTCTCACCCTGAGGGGGTAGCCCTTTGGATGCCAACTTAATATGGAAAAGGTCTACTTTAGGGTCTCCACTGTGCATAGGCTTTGAGCTTTGATTTTTCTGTCCCTTGCCCTCTAGGCTAGCAAAATGACTTCTTTAACCTCCAGGATTAGAAAATGTCCTCAGGCAAGCGCAGGTTCTTTCTACCTCTCTATGTCTTTGTTCTTGCTTTCCTTCATTTTGGACTTGATATTTTCTAACTCTCTTATCATTTCATTATTAACAAATTAAAAAAAAATTTTCCCCATAATTTTTAGTAGTTTTCACTGGGAGTTAGGTCTGAATAATCTAGTCCACCAAAAAGATCTTCGGAAACAATCATAAAAATGGAGTGAGATATGGGGTGAGGGGCACAGCGGTAGTGGTATTTTACAGGAGGAGAAAGAGGAACTGACTGAAGACTGGACGCTAGGTCAAGCGACCACTGATAGTATTTTGTCATTTGTTTGCAGGACAGTAAGAATCACTTGATGACTGGTTTGTCAGCATAATGACTTCTACGAACAGAACCAGTGAAATAATTACAAAGCTCAAAGAAAGCGAACAATGTCTCCTGAAGGAGATAAATGAAAAGCGTGAATCCAACTGCCTTGTGGAAAGAAGCAATCAAGTCAGTTTACTGAGAGCTCAAAAGAGGCATTTCAGTGGTGCCTATATGCCCTCAACTCACACCCAAATCAAAGAATATGTTCCTGACAGTGGCAGGAGCTCCTGGCTCACACTGAGTCTCCTTGCTCACACGGAGAAAAAGCACTTTCCTGCAAAAAGTAAGTTGTTGTGGTAGGATTCCCACCCAATTGACAGGAGGGATTTATAAGTAAACTTGGGGAGAGTTTCTGGGGTTGAGAGAGTTTCAGGAAGTATCTCTCTGGGATAGTTTAAAGGAAATCTGTCTGAAGTAAAAAGCATCAGTAAACAAGGTTCTTTGATATAAGGTCTACTAGAGATCAGAGATTCTCAGTTTCTTGTGCTTAGAGAATCCCAAACTCCACCTCCAGACGGACTCATTCAGTAGGCTCTCCTTTGGTCCCCAGAATCTGCATTTTTCAGCAGGCTAAGGAGATGCTGATGCTGATGGCCTGAGAACCATATTTAGAGAAAAGCCATTGTAGATAATTATAAGAGACCACAAAAACTCCAGAGACCTCCTCTCACCAATTTCTGTTGCCTATGCAAAAATTTCACATGCAAAATTGAGATACAATAGAAATTATTTTGATGACAAATATCAAGCAAGAAGCCCTGAGTCACAATAATAAAGTGTGGAAGGAGGTTGGCATGGGGGTTTGTGGTGGTAGTGATATTATTTTGCAGGAGGAGGAAGAGAAAGGGTAACTACTATTGATTGGGAACACTTGTTCCTAAGTCAAGATAAGCAACCGATGGCATTTTGTCATTTATGTAAAAAGAAAAAAGAGTGCAATTGTATTAAATACAAACAACACATGATTAAGTTAGATCAGAAACAAAAGAATCACTATTTTATTTTATTTTATTTATTTTTAAAGATTTTATTCATTTATTTGACAGAGAGAGAGAGAGCGAGAGCAGGAACACAAGCAGGGGGAGCGAGGGAGAGGGAGAAGCGGGCTCCCCGCTCAGCAGGGAGCCTGATGTGGGGCTCGATCCCAGGACTCTGGGATCATGACCTGAGCCGAAGGCAGACGCTTAACGACTGAGCCACCCAGGCACCCCAAGAATCACTATTTTAGAGATTTAACTTCAACAAGATTAACTTGATGAAGGAGTTGTGACTTTTCATTTGCCCCAAGCTCTTAGTAAGTGGGACAGAGAGGTGATACAGTGTGTCATGGGAAACTGAGATTCTCCATTGTGCTTCCAAAGTTAATCTGTAACAGCCATGTGTTTATTTTACTCAAAAAATAACTCTTTACAAGGAGGAGTGCATCTAGTGTTCTAAGTGGGTCTGCACAATCTTCTATTCTGCTTGAATTACTTGGAACTAGATGAGGTAAGCCACAACTAGTAGGTTAATTCTCACAAGTTTAATGGTGGTTGGTAATATCCACCTTCTATGACAAACATAGTTTACCACTTTACGTGAATACACATGGTTTTCTACAAAACAGAGTCTAACAAACATAATTTCCATAGCCAACATTAATGATATCGAGGTTATAAACCAACAATTCTGGAACGTTGAAACAAACCTTTAAATATTGCAGAAAAGCTCTTTGTTTCTTTTAAGTAAGCAGACTCAAACAGAAATTCAATTTTATGATGACAAGATACAGAATAAGCATAGACCTAATTTTTTTTTTAAGATTTTTATTTATTTATTTGAGAGAGAGCGTGAGAGGGAGGAGGGGCAGAGGGAGAAGCAGACTCCCCGCTGAGCAAGGAGCCCAACGTGGGACCCGATCCCAGGACTCCAGGATCATGACCTGAGCTGAAGGCAGTTGCTTAACCAACTGAGCCACCCAGACGCACAGCATAGACCTAATTTAAAGGTTATGGTAATTGGCATGTAAATACATGCTTTTTCTTTTTTAGTCTAAATTAGTAGTTCTGAAAGGGTGGTCTGGGGAACCCCTGTGTATTCAGGTCTTTTCAGGGACCCACAGGCTCAAAGCTATTTTCATAATAATGCTGAGATATTACTTACCTTTTATACTCTCATGGGAGTACAACAGAGTTTTCCAGAAGCAGTATGATATGCAGTCACATCATTTTTCTGACCATTAAATGGAATGTTGACTTGTATTCTTGAGCTTTAAATTTTTTCTCCATTTAAATTTCTAATGTGGTAAATATTGAGAGGTACAACACACATGAACAAAACTTTGATAGGGTTTTTAATAATTTTTAAGAATATAATGGATCTTGAGACCAAAAAGCTTGAGAACCACCTGTTTGAACAAATGGTAGGTAATTATTGACCCAGTACTGTGTATTCTCAAAAGCTCATTAGAAAAAAAAAAAAAAAAAGCTCATTAGAATTGTTTCCCCATTAATCTCTACTTGAAACTTAAGGTCTCTGGTTTCAACTTTAGATAAATAAGAGATACTGGGGGCTTTTTTTTTTTTTTCCCCACAAGTAGAAAGTATGTGGGTATAGAGAAGGGTGCTGACATTTTTTTGAGTGTCTACTTTATTCTGAATACTGTAGAGGCTTGAAAAAACAATAATATCCTTCTATTCCTCAGTTTATATCAATTGAGAGACGGATGGAGGTAAAAATTGGCTTTGTCACTTTGTCACTGGAAAACTATCTATACTGGGCAATTGGCTTAAAATCAGTGAAAGTTAAACTCAGCCCAAAAGAGAACTTACCACATTCCAAACCAAAAGTTCAGCCCCACCACACTAGACTGAGAACAGATATGAGAGAATACCTCCTCCCCGAGGAGGCCAGAAAAAAAAATCCTCATTTGTAAAAATAAGGAGACGGGACATTACTTATAAAATTTGATGAACATATTACTCTAGTAAAACCATCAACAAATATGTATTGAGTTGAATGATAAACATCATTAACTGTAAAATCACATCCTTTTTCTGTAAGATGGCCCACTTCTCATCATCTATACTTAGTTTTCAGGTGATCTCAGTGAGACAGATTGCTGGTCTTCAACTGTTAGAGAACTTGAAAATCTCATCTCTATCCTGCACATTTCTATTTCTGGCCCTGCCCTTTCTCCTGAGTTGGAGACACCCATCCTGTAACACAATACCTGGCTACAGTGTTTGTCACTCCCTAACGCTCCTTGATGGTGTCTGTTTTTTCACTGCTTTATCCACTCCGTTCCTAGAATGGTGTCTGGCATTAATTAGGCACTCAGAAAATATTCATTTGATGACTGAATAAATACTGGGACATAGAATGTATTTTTCCAGAAGTAATGGTAAATCTTACCTCATTCCTCTCGAGACCAGTAGCTGTGCCCTTGGGCGATGGCTCACAAACCTAGAGTTTCCCATGGCACATTTGTTGTTGCAGAATAATCTTTAGAAATAGAAGAGGATAATAAGAAGGTACATTTTGCTGGATATATACAGTAAGAATTAGAAAACGGTCTTTTCCTTCATACATACCTGTGTTAGAGGAAGAAGCACATTCATTCAGCAAATTTTTATGGCACTGTTCTCTGCTTGGCAGTACAGTGATAGATAAAACCCCTGCCTCATAAAACTTAGATTTCAGTGGGTACTTGAGTGGATAGAGGCAGGGAATTTTTAAGTGGGTAAGTGATATGGAGGAACATAAAGCAGCAGGATGGGAGTGAAGAGGAAGTGCTGGGTAGGGGTTGCACTGCTGCTCATAGAGCTATGTGGTTAGCATCAGGAGATGTGGGGCAACGCAGAACTCCTGGCTTCCTTTTTTCCCCATTATTTTTATCTTATTATTTTTTTCATCATGATAAGTATACTCTTTAATCCCCATCACCTATTTGAACCATCCCCCCACCACTGGTAGCCATATTGTATGACTCTATAGTTGAGTCTGTTTCTTGGTTTGTCTCTCTCTCAGAACTCCTGGCTTCTTGAGGTAGCCCAAGTAAACAGGGATAAAGAACAAAATGAGGGGGCGCCTGGGTGGCTCACTCATTAAGCGTCTGCCTTCGGTGCAGGTCATGGTCCCAGGGTCCTGGGATGGAGCCCTGCATTGGGCTCCCTGCTCCCTCTCCCACTCCCCCTGCTTGTGTTCCCTCTCTCGCTGTGTCTCTCTCTGTCAAATAAATAAATAAAATCTTTAAAAAAAAAAAAGAACAGAATGAGATTAGTCTTAATGGTCTCAAGTAGTGGTGAGGCCATGAGTGTTAAAGCTGAGAATGGTTGGGACTTTGCTAAGAGTGCTTCGGGTTCTGGGGACTCCTCTTTGCTTCTACCAATAGGGATATGAAGACCAGGGAACAGGTTTTCTTAGCTGGAGATCTCTAAGCTCTCTTCTCAGTCTTCCATTTGGAGATGTGGAGGCCCAAAGAGGGGCATACTAGCCTTAAAAACAGAAGATGCAGGTATCTTAGTTCAGGCTGTTAGTTTACAGGCTGGAATTCTGAGATTGGGGTGCCAAAATGGTCGGGTTCTTGACGAATGCCCTCTTCCTGGCTTAGAGAGGGCTGTTTTCTTGCTGTGTCGTCACACGGCAGAAAGAGCTAGCTAGCTCTCTGGCCTCTTCTTCTAAGGGCACTAATCCCATTTATGAGGACTCCACCCTCATGACTTAATTATCTCCCAAAAGCCCCAGCTCTTGACACCATCATACTGTCATTAGGGTTTCAACATAAGAATTTGCGGTGATGGGGGAGTATAAACATTCGGTCCATTGCACTTGGGTTCAAGTTCTGCTGCTGCCATTGACTAATGTCATGCGCTTAGTCATTTAATGTTTCTAAGCCTTCCTTTCTGTATCTGTGAAGCAGTACTCATCCTCTCTGCCTTCAGGGTTATTCTGGAACTACGAAATGTATTATACGTTATCTAACAACTACTTCTTTTTATTTTTCAGATAATGCCATATTTGGATAAAGTGCATCTCCAGAGACACAAAGAAATATAATCTCTTTGATCCTTCCTCAATGTCTGTCTTATTTACAAATATTAATTATAAAAGAAGAAAAAAAAATTATTCACTGGATCACCAAGAAAACATTTTATTGTCACATAAAACATATCTTATTCATTCCAAACCATTATTTAGACTTGGATGTTCTGGAGAGGTTTTGAGTGATTAAAGATAGTTTCAAAGATGAATGACCAAAAAGTTCACTTTACAGTGATCTTCTCTTTTGTAAAAAATGTTTTATTTTTTTTTAAGTTTATTTATTTAAGTAATCTCTACACCCAACATGGGGCTCGAACCCGCAACCACAAGACCAAGAGTCGCATGCTCTTCCAACTGAGCCAGCCAGGTGCCCCTAACCTAGAATGTTTAAATAGCTTGTTTTTGAAATTAGTAGATGTGTTGACCAATCCCACTAGTCAAGTTGAAGACTCAAGTTTCTCAAAGCTAACACTTGCTTCTATTGTGTAATTGCATTAACTTACTCTGTTAAAGCTGCGATTTTGATAATTTGAAGAAGTACATACTTGAGAAGGTAATATAAGGTGCCTACAGAGACTTCTGTTCTATTTCATTATCCAGCTCCAAAGTGGGCATTGCCAGAATCATCTTGTGGCCAAACCCCATTTGGCTACCATCACCTCTGTGTCATTGTTTCCTGGATAGCAGACTATTTTTTGATTTTAAGCTGGTGTGTGTTCCATGTTGTAGCCTGAGGTCATAGCCTATTCCATTTGGTAAGCCAAGCACTGCCTGGCTTCTTGGCACTTGTCTTTACATCAGTGAAATATTCACCTTGTATTTAGTTGCCCTTTGCTTCCACAGAAAGCTCAGATTCATAAACCAGAGTATTTTTGTATTAGAAGGGATATGGATTATTCAACTGGCCTAAAATCCTACCTCAGCTGGGACTTCACAAGTGCCCAATACGGATAAGATTCATTAACTCTTGATGTTAAAAAAAAAAAAAAAAAGCCAGACCCAAAACTAATTTTTTGCTTCTCAAGAAGGCAAACACCTAGTGTCAAGAGCTTTGAAGGTTAGCCTACCACAGCTTCATGAGCTTTGACAGAAGGCAGAAGGCTCCTAGCTCTGAGGCAAAGGACTTTATTACTCCAAGCACAGCAAGTAGCACAAGCCTCATGTTTAGGTGGGTCCCCCTTGCCCTCCATGGCAATATGGAACTGTCCAGATAGATGCCACATACACAGAGGTTTTGCCTCACACCTGAGGACCCCTGAGCTTAAGAAACCCAAACTGTATTATACTGGATGGTAAATAAACCTTCCCTCTGTTCCAGTGAGACATTATTTCTGCCATCCAAGGTCCTTGGCTACAAACATCCTTGAAGAGGTAGTCTGGAACAAAAGCTGTTGGTGCCTCTGCTCCCAAGACATGCAGAAATGTGAGAGCTCTGTGGAGAATTATCTCTCAACACCGAGCAACTCAAATAAAGACCATCAGATACAACATCATTCCTTGGGTTCACTCTAATATGAATCCTGGGGAATAAACACACAGTGAATGTCCAGTTATGTACTATATAATTAACAATTCTTCTAACCTCATTTCTCTGTAATCCCCTCCTACCTTCTCCTCCAGGTTTTAAGGAACTATTTGTGGTTCTCTGCCTTATTCTGTTATCCTCCCTTCACTTGGCTTGCTTTAGTTTAAATACCACCTTCTCCTGGAAACCTTCCCTCCCCCAGCCCTTTTTCCTAATAGGTGTTTCCGCATCCTCTTCCTCTATACATCCTTCGGCAGCCCCCAAAACCGTATATATTTCGGACTCTGACCCTACAGATGGGGTTTTGGAATATAGGTGAGGTTCAGTGGGGTGGGGTCCGGAGTCGATGACCTAGAATTCTTGAGACGTCTTTGGTGCAAAAAGGTGGTTTTATTAAAGCACAGGGACAGGATCTGTGGGCAGAAAGAGCGCTGCACTGGGGTCTTGAGGAGTGGTGATTATATACTCGGGAGTTGCGGGAAGTAAGGAAAAGGGAGGTTTCAAAAGAACTTTCATATGCTAAAGAGGACAGATCTACAAGATACCTACAAGATACCAGAGGTCTTGCCATTGTCATGTTAAGGTTGTTTTCCCCTCTAGCAAAGTATTAACATTAAGATAGTTGGGAGATCCCTGGAAGAATGTCACACATGTCCCACCCAGGAGTGGGGGGTGCGGGTGGGGGGAGGTTGCAGGGTGTCAGCTTCTGCTCGGTCTTCAGCTAGCCTTCTGCTCCCTCATGACTACCTGAAATCACGAGGAGTCCAGCCACCTCCTCTACCCCCTCCCAGTAATGTTTCATATCTGTTGATGCACGTGTTCCCTCATAAACATGTGGGGACCAGCATTTTCCTCCTTTTCTGCTCTGGATCCCTGTATGGCTGTCTGCAGGTGAGTTTCCAAGTGAAGACCAGTAATGCTCCTGCAGGAAGGCCCCCTGTGGCACCCCTGGTACTCCAGAAAAGACTTCGGCATGGCTCACCATTGCTGCTGTAGGCAGCCATTTTGGCACGTAGATGACTCTTGAGCTGAACACCAGCAAGACCTCAAAGACTAAGGAAGAAACTTTGACCTTCCCGCTAACTGCCTGAAAGAATTTAGATCGAGGACCTGCTCCAGGAAGAGAGCTATCACCATCAATAACTACAGGGCAATATGAACTAGGTGTGGAATAGGGAGGAACCTAGCAAAGTCTGTTACAAGTCCTCTCTGTGTCCCATTATTTCGGTATGGCCCAGCTAACACTCCTTTTCATCTTCCTGTGAATTGCTTTCCTTCTCAGGGTGACTGAATTCCTCTGATTTTCTGAGAACTGATTTCAAGGTGATATACCCAGCAAGGATCAATGGAGGCATCTCCTTTTTAAACATTATCTTTCCTATTAACGAAACCAACAGCATCAATCTCTGTCACCCTGTAGTCACACAGGCCATTCAAAAGTGAGTCCTTCTTGCCCTAGGGCCATCACATCAGCTCCTCTCTGCCTGGGAAGTTCTTTCCCCATTCTTCTCAGATCTGATCCCTTTGCACTCTTCAGCAACTCAACTAGCACGTCATGTCCTCAGAGGCCTTAGCTGACTACCATATCTGAAGTAGAACTCTTTCGAGCAACTACTCATTACTAAGCAGGCAAAAATACAAGTCACGGAATATGTTCTACAGGTTCAATGAAGTCCTTGCCCTCACCCTGCTAGTCACGGACCAGCAGCATCTGCAATATCTGCAAGTTTTTTGAAATATGGGATCTTAGGTATAAGGGAGGAAAACTTTTCCTTCTTCCTTTATAGGTTCTTTGGCTGGTTAATAATTAAATTGACGTAAGACAGAGTTACAGGAGAAAGGCAAATTTAATTTCATAGGAGAGCTCACAAAAATATGAGACTCAAAGGAAGTGACCAAAGCAGAACTTGTATACCTTTCAGACAAAGAAACAAGAAAATTGTGAGGAACTGACAAGACAAGTCTGGGCTTGGGCTAGTAAACTGGTGAAGAAGAAACGAGTGTTTATACTAAGCCTCTCAGTGCTGAATTCCCTATCTCTGGTGATAAGGATGTCTCTTCACCTCCTGATTCGGGAGGGTACCTTTCACAGGGGAGATTTATTTCCTGCTTGCAGGAGGACAAAGGAGGCTCAGAGTGTCCTTCTTGCACTGCTGCTTCTTAAGTAACTTTGATTCAAAATAACCCAAATAATTACTATTGCAGAGTGGCATATTTGGGGGGGCCTGCCTTGGACCCCATCACAGGTTTCACCCCAGCTCTACTGAAATGGAACCTGTCTTTTAACAAGATCCTCAGTTGACCTATATATAGTTTGAAAAGCACTGCAGTTTAAGGCACGACCACAAACACCTTTCTTGGAGTCACTCCATTTTCCAGCACATGGCTCTCAACTTTGGCTGCACTTCAGAAACATCTAGTGAGCTTTTCAAAAATTCACTTCCCTAGACCCCGATTCCAGCAATTCTCATTTAAATGATCTGGGTCGGACCAGACATGTGGGAACTTTTTAAAAGCGCCCCTGGTAATACCGATGTGCAGCCAGGAATGAGAACCACCACTCTGGTTGGGGCTGAGTGAGCCTTCCAGTTCAATTCAGGTGACTGGATCCTCTTTAAGGGGCTGAATTCCAGACCAGGAGACACCCTGGGCCTCAGGCATTATTCTGAAAAGTATAGGCCAGGGGTCAGCTAACCATTTTCTGTAAAAGGCTAAAGGTATTTTAGTTTTTCGTCCATGTGATCTCTGGTGCAAATAGTCAATTCTGTCACCGAAGAATGAACACAGACACAGGAAAACGAATGAGCATAACTGTGTCCCAATAAAACTTTATGGACACTGAAATCTGAATTTCATATAATTTTCACATATTGTGAAATATTATTATCCTTTTGATGTTTTTCCAGCCATTTAAAAATATATCTAACTCATGCAAGAATTATATATCTAGCTAATCCAAATATCTGAGCTTTACTCATTCCACCAATGAAAAGTTTTCTCTATTTTTTTTTTTTAAAGACTTTTATTTATTTATTTATTTGACAAAGAGAGACACAGCGAGAGAGGGAACATAAGCAGGGGGAGTGGGAGAGGGAGAAGCAGGCTTCCCGCCGAGCAGGGAGCCCGATGTGGGGCTCGATCCCAGGACCCTGGGATCATGACCTGAGCTGATGGCAGATGCTTAATGACTGGGCCACCCAGGCGCCCTTTCTCTCTATTTTTAAAAATTTTGGATACTTCAATGACAGTTCCAGACTCCTTAACTTCTATTAACAATAAATGCTTCCAGTCGGGCCTAAGATCAGAAAGTTAGAAGCAGCAGATAAAAATGTATTTACATACAGATTTCCTCCATTAGGGAGCTACTGATTGCAGAAGGTGCCTGTTAAAATGGACTTTAGGAGCGCCTGGGTGGCTCCGTCGTTAAGCATCTGCCTTCAGCTCAGGTCATGATCCCAGGGTCCTGGGATCGAGCCCCGCATCGGGCTCCCTGCTCGGCGGGAAGCCTGCTTCTCCCTCTCCCACTCCCCCTGCTGTGTTCCCTCTCGCTGTGTCTCTCTCTGTCAAATAAATAAATAAAATCTTTAAAAAAATAAAATAAAATGGACTTCAAATTTGTTTGGTGAAAGTATTGCATTGACGAACTTTGCTGTCTGTGGTGGTGTGGACAGCAATGTGAGACATCCCCTGGGTGGAGTTTTGTGGACTGACTATTACAGCGGTCAGAGTTCTTAGTTTCAAGAAACAGAAACCAACTTGGAATAATTTAAGCAGACAAGGAATTTATTAAATATATTGGGTAGCTCACACAAGCGCCAAGAAGGCCAGTGGACCCGGTTTGTAGGTCACAGAGCTAGAAACAATGCCCAGGATCGGGCCACAAAGTGCAGGAGGACTCACTGCCTTCGGATGCTAGATAATACAGGACAATCAAGGCCACCAGTGCCTCTCAACTGGGTGCAGGTGCCACCTCCCACCCCCGCATGGTGTCCACACAGCCGGTTTCTTTATCTTTACATCCCTGGCTTCAGATTCCAAGACTGGGTTGGGTGCAGTATTGGTGGAACTTAGGTCATATAACTGTGATAGTTGGTAAGAAAATTTGGGAAAGCAAGTATTTGGCATCTTCAGCTTCTAGAGTGGAAGACGGGCTGTGCCTCGTAAGCTAAGGGATTCTACAAATACAGGAAAAGTGGAGAAAAAGAATGAAACTGTTCAATGCAGTGTAGCCTTTGCGTTATGCCCAAATCAACATGTATCCTTCTTGCTCTAAGAATGTCTTTTGAAATGCTTTCACAAGATAAATCACCATCTGCCATGGACTGCCAGTGCCTTCTCCCTGGACATGGCTGCCTGGAACGCTCTACAGGCTCTATAAGGAATCCTTGTTCCTTCTCTCCCTTCCTTCTTTCCTTCACTTCCCCAAGGGTTTCTTTTTCTTTTTTTTTTAAAGATTTTATTTATTTATTTGACAGAGAGAGACGGCGAGAGAGGGAACACAGCAGGGGGAGTGGGAGACGGAGAAGCAGGCTCTCTGCAGAGCAGTGAGCCCGATGCGGGGTCAATCCCAGAACCCTGAGACCATGACCTGAGCCGAAGGCAGATGCTTAACGATTGAGCCACCCAGGCGCCCCTCCCCAAGGGTTTCTTGGTGACAACTACTTTAGGGTATCGATCTTCTCACCAATCAGGATTCTTAAAGATATAAACAACAGAAACGAAATCTAGCTAATTTAAGGAAATGAACTTACCGAAGGTTATTGGATAAAATCTCCAGGAGGCCTGAAAAACCAAATTCATGCCACTGAACCAGAAGCATAAAGACCACTGCCACAGCCACTGAGCACAGACCCTGCAGTGCACACTGCCAACCTTGCCAAGCTGGACTCTAAATTCACTGCTATACTATCCACCTCACCAGAATGGAGTCGGTCAGTCCTGGCCTCTTCAAATCCCTCAAATAATTCAAACTCAAGGGGGGGTCATGGTGTCAGTGCCTTGTTGCAAAGAAGGCTGGAAAGTGACTACCTGGCATTTTCAACTTCTACAAGGTGAGAGATTCACTAAAGAGAGCAATTCACATGTGTCATGGCCAAAAAAAAAAAAAGATAGATGTCCATCCATATGAACCTCAAGACCTCAAGACCCCTTCTCTCTCCTACTGCTTCCCTTAGTTACTGCCTATCTACTTAAATTCAGAGTTCTTGATTTGAAATACCCAAAGGATGGCTTTTGAAGGATGTTAAACTAATGCAAAGATCAAATTGGGATATTTGGAAAAAAGTGCTGGAATGGAAGTCAGGGGATTATAATTCGAAACGTATCACACATAAACTGTGAGTATTTACACAATTTATTTAAATTACTTGGGCTTCAGAAGCAATCCACAGAAAGGTCCTGTACAGAGGACATTAGACTTTTAATACTTTCCGCTTTTATATGCTATGCATGGTTCTCTATGTTTATTATATTAAACTATTAACTTGGGAAATGTTATTTGCACCAGTTTTAACATGCAAGGTATAAATAATACTCAGGTTGTTAACGAATTACAGAGATGTTCACCAAAGAAGTCATCTTTTTTAGAGATGTGCTTGCTTTGGAATTAGCCAAAAATAAGGAGGGTAAGGAGGGCGTACTAGGATGTTTTTGCTTGAAGCCTCATGTTTAAGCTTGTAACACTGATAATTAGATAATTAGAATTATCTAATTTCTTTCCACTCTATCTTTTGGACTGACTTTGTAATTATTAGCACAGACTCTGTCATAGTTTTAAAAGGGCCGTGAAAAAAATAAATAAAAAGGACAGTGAGATTTGCTTATGATTGAAAAGCTAAACTCTAAAAAGTACAGAACAGTTTCTGGAAACCCTTTGTAAGTTACCCAGATCCTGTAAATGAAATGTCAATTCAAATATGTTACTGTGAAGTATTCAATCAAAAGCATGAAAGGGGCAAGAAAGGGCAAATTAAAAAATTAAACTCTGAAGTATGAGTGTAGCTCAAGCACGCAAAAACAAGACTCTTCTTTATGTTCAGCTTAGAAGAAGGATCTGGGAGAGGGGAAGGAAATATGCAACAGCAAGAGGATGGTGGAGGATTATTAAGAAAAGTAGTGGGCAGGAGATAGAAAAGCAGCAGCAAGGTGATCAAATGAACCCTTGGTTGCATAATAATGGAAGAAAAGAGTTGATATTAATTTTTCTTTTTTAATTTAAAGAATGATACATATTCATCTGATTCTTACCTTTTCTTACCAGAATAAAAAAAGACAAACGCTGGAATAAGAAATGTTTCCTTTAGTAAAGAAGGTCACCATATGCTGTCAGAGGGGAGGGGGTTAGAAAAGCCCTTCTAGCCTTTCACTTGGGGGAGGGTATTCCTACAGAACATTAAAGATTTGCTTTTCTGGACCATGAGAGTTTATTCCTATTTTTCAGAATGTTTAACATTAGGAAATCTTTGAATAACATTTAATACATTCATAGGCTGGAGATGAAAAATATGCACCTCAAAACAAAACAAAACAAAACAAAAGCCGAACCAGTTAAAAGGTACAGAGTATTAAATCTCCATTTCAAAGAGCAGATTGAAAGAGAACATATCTAACTTGTCAGCTGCAGTCAGTTGGACTTACTACCTCCATTCGCTTATTTTAAAAGATATGTAAGAGCATATGATATTGCAAACCTTGTTTCAGACCACAGAGAAGATGCAAAAAGAAAATAAAATTGGTTTGTTCTCAAATGGTCTGTAATTTCTAAAGACAAAAACATATACAAGGTAACCCTAGTAAAAAGGAATGTGTGTTAAATGTCATCTGACTGGTTTTGTAGAACCTCATTCCTCCTTTATTATAGTACTTCTCACATTGTTTTGAAATTATTTGTCCACTTTATTACATTTTGAACTGAAGGCAAGGACCATGTCTTATTCCTCTCTGTAACCTATGGACCTAGATTAGTGGGAAACCTATTGGAGGGGCTCCACAACTGTTTGTGTGATAAATGAAACGAATAAATTGATGAGTAAATGAAGAAAGCTACACAATTCAGAGGGCAGGGATTGTATGTGGCTGGAGTGATGGAGCCAGGGGAAGTCATTTAAGTTGGATCTGAAAGGATTTAAAGGTGAGAGTTTGACAAAGGGAGTGTGGGCAGAAAGGGTAGGAAACAGGCGGAAGAAATAGAGTTGAAAGAGAGCCAGAAGTCTGATTTTAATAGAATCTCCCACTACATGTAGGAATGTCATCTCTCATGATGCTGATGGGTGGTCAAGTGCTTCATGAAGTACCCTCTTCGGTTTCTTAGCTAATCTAGTTTGGTTTGGACAGTCTGCCCTAGAACTAGTTTTGATTCCTCTATAAATAAATTAATTTCAAAATACTAAAGATTATGTAAAATCACTTAGCTTTTTAGGAAATTAATTTTTTTCTATGATAGGCACTTTTTCCAGTATTTGCTGCTTGTATAATTTAGTAAAATTAAATATGCAGGCCTTGGTATGGGTCACAACATTTAGTAAACTACATATGAGATTTTTAAAAATTGGGGTAAAATAGACATAACATAAAATACCACTTTAATAACGACCGGTGTGTAGGTTAGTGGCATTACATACATTCACATTATCGTGCTACTGTACCCACCATCCATCCACAGAACTCTTTGCAGCCAAGATTTTCAAAACTTAAAAATATAAAATATCACTGTATGCAAAAATAGTCAGATACATTTTAATAAAGCTATGTACATTTTAAACGTGACAATATTCAGACTGGAACTTAAACTCGGTTTATTACTTAAACTTTGGGGCTTGGCACTTAATGGTGATAGCACAAACCACTGGCCTCGTAAGTCAAAATCTATGATCAATATAAAAACCTATACATTTTGCTCTTAAAAAGAAGTAATTCAAAGTACTAACAATTCAATTTTACAAACCCAGAAAAGAGATCTCTGACAGTGTAAGAAACAAGATGATCTCCTTCCACTAGATAAATCCTGTGGTGGTGAAGGATCAAACGTTAGCTGTCCCAATACCGCTCATGTCTTACCTGGGGGAGCCTCCCTTGCCAGAAGAAATGGTTTCAGGTCATATGGTGGGTTCTACTTAATGGTGTAAGGTAAGAAGCAGTGGTGTTTCCCAATCTCTTGCTAGGACTCCATTAATTATAAAGAAGCACAAGGTAGAATCAGAATCCAGGGTTTCAGGACCCAAGCCCGGTTTTAGGAGAAATATTTCTCTAAAATCATAATCTTCTATATCCTTATATAATGGCCTCACACTTCAGTTCAGACTCCTACTCAGAACATTTCTTTCTCTCAAATGCTGTCCCCTATGTCATTTGGTTTTGAAGCTACTTCTGGAGCAGATGCTGAAGCTTAGGAAACAGCCTCAATGAATTCTGTGTTGTCACTTCTATAACTTCTTCTACTGAGATCCCCTTCACCTGGGCAATATATTCTGCTGAAATGGAAATGTTTTGGGGTTCATTTCGTACCTGAAACAGAACAAAGCAGAAAGTGAATCAGATATGACAGTCAAGGGAAGCAATCTTGGAGACCATAGACAAAACAGAACAAAGTGAGTTGGTAAAAACCAATGAGGGGCACCTGGGTGGCTCAGTCGTTAAACGTCTGCCTTTGGCTCAGGTCATGATCCCAGGGTCCTGGGATCGAGGCCCGCATCGGGCTCCCTGCTCTGCGGGAAGCCTGCTTCTCCCTCTCCCACTCTCCCTGCTTGTGTTCCCTCTCTCTTTGTGTTGCTCTCTGTCAAATAAATAAATAAAATCTTAAAAAAAAAAAAAAAGTGTCTGCCTTCGGTTCAGGTCATGATCCTGGAGCCCTGGGATGGAGTCCTGCATCGGGCTCCCTGCTCAGTGGCGAGTCTGCTTCTCCCTCTCTTTCTGCCCTTCCCCCAGCTTGTGCTCTCTCTCTCTCTCTCTCTCTCTCTCAAATAAATTAAAAAAAAAAAATGAAATTCATTCCTGTTTAGGGAAAAAAAATGCTAGGTCCTTTTCCTTCTAGTTTACACTAACCAGGAAAGCAATTCTGTACCATTTTGTTCTATACCCAAACAAATAACTGGAATTGTGATTTTTCTGTCTTCTATATTTTTAAGAGCTGACTTACAAAAATATGTATCTAATTGGACATTAATTAGCAACATTCACATTGCAATCATAAACAATCATAGTTTATTAAAAATCACATCACAACTACTCCCAAACCGCTGAATCTTGAATGCCAGTCTTTTGAACCTGGCAGGCATGGAGACACAGATCTGATGCGCGGTCAAGGACACAAGTTAGCTACACACTGGAAGGTGAATATAATACGCACTAAGGCAAAAAGAGTAGATACTCTGGCTTCCTTTCAGTTATAATTTTAAAAGGTAGCAATATTTAAAGTATGATTCTTTGTGACCTATAATAACAAAATGTAGAGAAAGATCAGATCAGTAAATCCATGACTATATCAATATTTGTACTGAAAGAAACAGCCTCATTATAACATGCCAATTAAAAGAAAAAAAAATTTCTTGAGCATCTACTATATACCAGACACTGCTAGACATTTCATATACATTATTTCATTTAATCCACACTGTAATATTTTTTTTTTAAGATTTTATTTATTTATTTATTTGAGAGAGTGAGAATGAGAGAGAGAGAGAGCACATGAGAGGGGGAAGGTCAGAGGGAGAAGCAGACTCCCTGCTGAGCAGGGAGCCTGACGTGGGACTCGATCCCGGGACTCCAGGATCATGACCTGAGCTGAAGGCAGTCGCTTAACCAACTGAGCCACCCAGGCACCCCACACTGTAATATTTTAATGTTATTATTGTCATTTTGTAAATGAGGAAACAGGTTTTTTTGTGTGTGTTTTTTTTAAAGATTTTATTTATTTATATGAGAGGGAGAGTGAGCAAGAGAGAGAGCATGAGCAGGGAGAGGAGCAGAGGGACAGGGAGACAGGGGAAGCAGGCCCCCCCTGAGCAGGGAGCCTGATGTGGGGATCGATCCCGGTACTCAGGGATCACGACCTGAGCCGAAGGCAGACGCTTAACCAACTGAGCCACCCAGGTGCCCTGAGGAAACAGATTCAAAGAGATTAAATAACTTGCCCAAAGTCACTCAGCTAGTGGGTAGCAGAGATAGGATTTGAATCCAGGTCTTTCTGACTCTAGACACTGAGTTTTTTTACTATACTGGTGCGGCTCTCATTATTATGTAAATCAAGACCTGGCCAATATCCAGTAATATTCGCTAGAGCACAACAGCTATAAAATTAATAAAACCTCTCAACCAAGCATTAAAACAGGATTCCAATGGAGGCACCTGGATGGCTCAGTCGGTTAAGCGTCTGACTCTTGGTTCGGCTCAGGTCATGATCTTGTGGTCGTGGAATCAAGCCCTGTGTTGGGCTGTGTTCAGTGTGGAGTCTGCTCAGTGTGGGATTCTCTCTCCCTCTCATTCACTCTCTCTCTTTCAAATAAATAAATAAAATCTTAAAAAAAAAAAAGGATTCCACTGTATTTACACTGTAATGAGAAACACAGCTAAGGTGAAAATAGCTCAAAAGAAAGACAATCTAAATAATGTAGGAATTAGATAATCACCTGTTTTTCTGGTCCTAGTGCAGGTGAATCTGTTTCTAAGCAAATTGAAGTTAAAGGCAACTGTTTCACAAGTTTCTGTTTCTTAGAGAAAAGAGAAAGCTAGTCAGTTTAAAACATGAGACATAAAGATAAAAAAAAACGGAGCATTAAACCCATATACCAATGCAGCCTACTTTGCAGGAACCTAAAATTCATGCTTTCATATTCAATTAATTATTAAAACTTTCAACTGTTACTAAATGCTCACCACAATAAATGTAGTTACCATCTGTCACCATACAAGATTATCACAATACTATTGACTATATTCCCTATGGTGTACTTTTCAACACCATAACTTAGTTTGTAACTGAAAGTTTGTACCTCTTAACCCCCTTCACTTATTTTGCCCATTTCCCCACCCCCTTCCCTTCTGGCAACCACCAGTTTGTTCTCTTATGAGTCTGTTTGGTTTTCTTTGTTCATTTGTTTTGTTTTTTAGATTCCACATAAAAGTAAAATCACATAGTATTTGTCTTTTTCTGTCTGATTTATTTCACTTAGCATAATACCCTCTTGATCCATCCATTTTGTTGAAATGGCAAGATTTCATTCTTTTTTATGGCTGAATACTGAAGCACTGTTTATAACAGTGAAACACTAGAAATGACCTAATCTTAAGGTAATGATTAAATAAATTATGGTACATCCAAACTGTGAAGTATTATGCAATCACTTTAAAGATGAGGTAGATCCATATTTATAGACACAAGCAGATATCCACAAATTTTCCTAAGTATTTGGAAATTGAGCAACACACTTTGAAATAATCGATATGGTCAAAGAGGAAGTCACAAGGTAAATTACAAAATACTCCAAACTGAAAGAAAGTGAAAATACAGCATCTATCAAAATCTGGGATTGCATCTACAAGATCCAGTTAGCGCTAATGAAACTATCGCAGTAAAGGTTTACATGAGAAAATAAGAAAGATTACAAATAAATAATCTAAAGTTCTACCTTAAACTATAAAATGAAACTATAAAAAGGATAATATGCAGGCCCACCTTGTTTTATTGTGTTTCACAGACAGTGAGGTGTTTTTTTTGTTTGTTTTTTTACAAATCGAAAGTTTGTGGCAACCCTGCAAGTCTATAGGTGCCATTTTTTCCAAAAGCATTTTCTCATTTCATGTCATTCACATTTTGGTAATTCTTGCAATATTTCAACCGTTTTCATTGTTATTATATTTGTTATGCTGATCTGTGATCAGTGCTCTTTGATGTTGCTATTGTAATTGTTCTGCAGCACCATGAACTGCGCCCATACAAGATGGTAAGTTTAAAAGTTGCTTGTGTTCTGACTGTTCCACCCACCAGCCATTCCCTTGTCTCTCTCCCTCTCCTTAGGTCTATTTCCTGAGACACACAATACTGAAATTAGGCCAACTAATAACACTACACTGGCCTCTAAGTGTTCAAGGGAAAGGAAGGGTCACACATTTCTCATTTTAAATCAAAAGCTAGAAATGATTAAGCCTGGTGAGAAAAGCCAAGATAGGCGGAAAGTGAGACGTCTTGGGCCAGTTCACTGAGTTGTGAATGCAAAGAAGTTCTTGGGGGAAATTACAAGTGCTGCTCCAGGGAACACACAAATGATAAAACAAAACAGCCTTATTACTGATATAGGGAAAGTCTGAGTGGTCTGGATAGAAGATCAAACCAGCCACAACCTTCCCTTAAGCCGAAGCCCCATTCAGAGCAAGGCCCTTCAATTCTATGCAGGCTGCAGAAGAGCCTGATGCTAGCAGAGGCTGTTTCATGACGTTTACAGAAAGAAGCCGTCTCCATAACATCAAAGTGCAAGGTAAAGCAGCAAGTGCTAATGTAGAAGCTGTGAGTTACCCAGAAATCTCGCTAAGAGAATTTATGAAGGTGGCCATGCTAAAGGATAGATTTTCAATGTAGACAGAACAGCCTTATACTGGAAGAAGATGCCATCTAGGACTTTTGTAGCTAGAGAGAAAAATCTATGCCTGCCTTCAAAACTTCAAAGGACAGGCTAACTCTCATTAGGTGCTAATGCAGTTGGTTGACTAAGTTGAAGTCAATGTTTACTTACCATTCTAAAAATCCTAGGGCCCTTAGAAATAGTGCTAAATTTATTCTGCTTGTGCTTTATAAATGGAACAACAAAGCTTGGATGCAGGCACATCTGCTTACAACATGATTTAATAAAAATTAAGTCCACTGTTGAGATAAAAAAGATTCCTTCCAAAATATTACTGCTCATTGACAATGCACCTGGTCACCCAAGGGCTCTGCTGGAGATGTACAAGAAGAGTAATGTTTTCATGCCTGCTAACACAACAACCATTCTGCAGTCTGTGGACCAAGTAATAACTCTGATTTCCAAGTGTTATTATTTAAGAAATACATTTCATGAGGTTATAGTTAGTATCACATAGTGATTCCTCGGATGGATCTGGGCAAAGTAAACTGAAAACCTTCTGGGAAGGATTCACCATTCTACATGTCATTAAAAACATCTGTAAGTCATAGAAAGAGGTCCAAATATCAACATTAACAGAAGTTTGGAAGAAATTGATTCCAACCCTCATAAATGACTTTGAGGGGTTCAAGACTTCAGTGGAGAAAGTAACTACAGATGTGGTGGAAATAGTAAGAGAACTGGAATCAGAAGTGGAGCCTGAAGATGTGAATGAATTATTGCAATTTCACAATAAAACTTGAATGAATGAGGAGTTGTTTCTTATGGGTGAGCAGAGAAAGTAGTTTCTTGGGATGGAATCTACTCCTGGTGAAGATGCTGTGAAGATTGCTGAAATAACAATAGACTTAGAATATTACATATATTTAGTTGATAAAGCAGTGGCAGGGTTTAAGAGGATTGACTCCAATTTTGAAAGAAGTTCTACTGTGGGCAAAACGCTATTAAATAGCATCATGTGCTATAGAAAAATCATTCTTGAAGGGAAGAATCAATGGATGCAGCAAACTTCACTGTTGTCTTATTTTAAGAAATTGCCTCAGCCACCCCAACCTTTAGCAACCATCACCCTGATCTGTCAGGAGCCACCAACATTGAGGCAAGACCCTCCACCAGCAAGGAGATTATGACCCCCTGAAAGCTCAGATGATGGTTAGCATTTTTTAACAATAAAATACTTTTATTTATTTTTAAATTTTTACTTATTTATTTGAGAGAGAGTAAGCGCACACTAGCTGGGAGGGGTAGAGCGATAGAATCTGAAGCAGACTCTGCACTGAATGAGGAGCTGGACACAGGGCTGGATCCCATGACTGCGAGACCATGACCTGAGTTAAAACCAAGAGCTGGACACTTAACTGACCGAGCCACCCAGGTGCCCCACAATAAAACACTTTTAAATTAAGGTATGTACATTGTTTTTTTGGACACAGTGCTATTGCACACTTAATAGACTACAATATAGTGTACACATAACTTTTATATGCACTGGGAAACCAAAAAATTCACTTGACTTGCTTTACTGTGATATTTGCTCTATTGCAGTAGTCTGGAACCGAACCTGCAACATCACTGAGGTATGCCTGGCTCATGACCAAGTAGAATTTATCCAAGGAATACAAGGTTGGTTCTACATTAGAAAATCAATCAATACAGTTTACAGGCCAAGAAAAGAAGACCAGTATGATCATCTCAGTAGAGGCAGAACAAACATTTGACAAACAGAAAATGGAAATAAGGTTGATAGAAATAAACAGTTTCTTTAAAAAGAAAAAAACATTTGACAAAATCCAACATGTCTTTTTTTCTTTTTTTTAAGATTTATTTATTTATTTGAAAGCGCGCGCGCGAGAGAGAGAGAGAGAGAGAGAGAGAGAGAGAAAGTGAGTGTGAGCGGGGAGGGGCAGAGGAAGGAGGGAGGGAATCTCAAGCAGACTCCCCACCAAGTGTGGAGCCTGATACAGGGCTCAATTCCACAACCTGGAGATCACGACCTGAGCTCAAACCAAGAGTTGGACACTTAACGACTGAGCCACCCAGGCACCCCAGATTATTTGTCTTTCTACTTGGTGAGTTGTAATGGTATTTTATGTACTCTGAATACTAGACCCTTACCAGATATAGTTTGCAAACACCTTTCCTCCTTCTGTGGGTTATCTTTTCACTTTCTCAATAGTGTTTTTTGAAGCATAAAGTTCAAAAACTGTTTTATTGTGGAAGTTTTAAATTTTGACGATGTCCAATTTATCTATTTTTTTCTTTGGTTGCTTGTGCTTTTGGTGTCATATGTAAGAAACCACTGCTTATTCCAAAGTTACAAAGATTTTGATTTGTTTTCTTCTAATAGTTTTATAAATTTTAGCTCTTGGGTTTAGCTCTTTGATTCATTTTTGAGCTACTTTTCATATACATGTGAGGTAGGGACTGATGATTACTTTTTGTAATGTAACTCGAATAGTATTACAAGTGTGTAATAAAAGCTCATGATTTAAAGGGTATTTTACAAAGCATAAAATGAGGCTTAGGTAAGGAACTTACCTGTCCACTTCTTATGATAGAAGGAGGAATTGAGAAGAAGTACCCAGCTCTTACTCCTTCCATCGCTACAGATGGCCGGCCATCAAATGCATGCAGGAGCACTTTGTCAGCACCTGTTAAAGATTAAAGATAATTTAGAGTTTCCTTTCATTTCCTTAACAAGAAGTTTTCCCACTAATCAAAGTGGGCAACATAGATTATAAATTTTAAGTAAACTTTGGTCACTATAATATAAAGATGAGGTTCTATGACTTCTTTTTTTTTTTCTTAAGTTTTATTTATTTAAGTAATCTCTACACCCCATATGGAGCTTGAACTCAAAACCTGAGATCAAGAATTGCATGCTCTTCCAACCAGGTGCCCCTATATGATTTCTAAAGGGTAAATGTACAGTGTTCAAACAGTAAAATAAAAAATAGAGAACATTCTTAATCTTCAGAATAAAATCGAAATACAATTTTTTAAGGGCCCCCGGGTGGCTCAGTCAGTTAAGCATCCAGCTCTTGATTTCAGCTCAGGTCTTGATCTCAGGGTCGTGAGTTCAAGCCCCACGTTGGGCTCCACATGGGGCGTGGAGCCTACATTAGAAAAAATATAAATTTTTAAATAAATATTTAAACTTCTTATACTATCAAACTTTTTCTAGAAGTTTGTAAACTGTCAAATTATTATTCCTACTAGATTTTTAAGCAGTGAAATTATCCTTAACAAGAATGCTAGTGAAAGAAGAAACAGGGAGCTCAATGACTCAGAGACTCAATAGTTAGGACTGGCTTCACCAAATCACCTCCAGTTCTTAAAGGATGGCTGCTCAGCCTGCATAAAAATCATGCTCAGTATGAGTAATTCCAGTGATTCTCATCACTGAGAAATACAATGCTTTCTAGTTGCAGGCAATTACACTTACTTTACTATTTGATACTGTTTTTTTCAAACAGTAGACATGATCAATAGTGGGTTACAATCATAAATGAATTATGGAATCAATTTAGTGGGTCTCGACTGACCAGCATATGCTTATGTGTATATGTGTGACTGCATATATGTATATGTACATATTTATATATGCCTATCTGCACATACATATAGATGTACTGCTCCTTAAACTTTGGCCAGTTTTCTGTATATGTATATACTGAGTCTCAAAATAAAGTCTAAGTACCAAAAAAAGTACTCAAGTGTATTTCTTACTGTGGATGGTACTTTAAAAAGTCTGAAAAGTAATGCTATAAGATATATTTTTACTTTAGGAGCAACAGGTGAAGATAACAGTGCATTTCTGGTATGATGGCCACGACCTGTATAATACCATTTTCTGAGGCAGCAGCCAGAAAACATGCAAGACAGTAACCCATCTTTGCTTTGTTTTTTCCTCTCTCATTAATCAGCTACTTAAGCTGATTAAAAAATTAGAGCTGTTAATTTTTAAACTAAGGAATATAAATTACTTGATCCAATTTTTCATTTGCTCTATGCTGGCCTTCTAAATGTCATAATCACTCTTGAAAGTAGGCTGACTTGCAAAATCACCTTAGTTCATTTCCACCTCCACTCTTGCCCCACTCCCTTCCCTTTAAGAAATCAAATTAAAACACAGCTTATTCTATGTGCATGTGGACTGGAACTGTCAAACATAAATATTAGGCACACTTCTCTCAGGAACCTAAATACCTTGCTCATTCAAGAGGCTGATGGTGGGTCTTCCAGCAGAGCGTGAGTGAACATTTCTGTTTAACAACAAAAAATTCCTTTTAGGTACTTAATCTCAAAGTATTATTTTTGTTCTATTAAAGTAATTCAGAGAAAAAAAAATACAGAGCTCCATCTCAGGAGAATCATTATTTAATTTTCTCTATAGCTATTAATATAGAAAGATGGTTAATTAACCTACAAAGGCAAATTTAATCTTTTGGCTAACTGGACCTGTCGGATTAGGACTTGTCGTTGCTCTTCTTTCTGCTCATCAGTGCCAGCAAATCTGGGGGAGAAATCTAGTCCCACCTGTAACAGAAAGATAAAACAGATTTACATGTTTACGGTTTAATGAATTCAAAAGACATACTGTGGAGCAGTGCTGTCCAAGAGAAATATGATGGGAGCCATACATGCAAGTCACATATATAACTTTACATTTTCTAGTAGCCACATTAAAAACACTAACAAGAGGGGTGCCTGGGTGGCTCAGTTGTTAAGCATCTGCCTTCCACTTGGGTCATGATCCCAGGGAGGCCTGCTTCTCCCTCCCCCACTTCCCCTGCTTGTGTTCCCTCTCTCGCTGTGTCTCCCTGTCAAATAAATAAATAAAATCTTTAAAAAAAAAAACCAAAACACTAACAAGAATCAGGTGAAATTAATTTTAATGATACACTTTATTTAATCTGTATGTCTAAAACATCATTATTATTATATAGTAATATTATTATTTCAATACAAAATCAATATAAAAAATCATTGCATTATTTTACATTCTTTTTTTGGGTACTAAGACTTTGAAATCCTGTGTGTTTTATATTTATAGCATATCTCAATTTGGACCCATCACATTTCAAGTGCTGTATGTGGTTACTACATTGGACAGTGAAGATTATAAATGACTGTTTCCCTTGATACTCTTTTGGCATACATTGCTAAAGTCTATATTCTAATTTAAGTGTTACTCTTATCTTTTATCTTTGATTAGAAGTGGAGTTTATTACCAAGTGATAAAAATGCTTCACAACTGTAAATTATTTAATAAAAAATGTTCTTTAATTACAAACTCTAGCCTATTTTTAAATTCAAAAAATATATATTTTATTTATTTATTAAGTAAGTTCTACGTCCAATGTGGGGCTGGAACTTAGGACCCTGAGATCAAGAGTCACATACTCCACCAACTGAGGTAGCCAGGCACCCCAACAAACTCTAGTCTATTTGAAGTATGTCTGTATATACTGCGTTAACTAACTATAGAGATGACGACCCTATTTAAGAAAAGGAAAAAAAAAAGAACAAAGTACACAGAAATGCTAATAAAGTAGTTTTCTTTCATTAACATAAATCTATAGTGGGGCTTTCTACTGTCTTACCTCAGGCTCTTTTGCTTATTGAGGAAGTAGTGACAAATTATTATCCAGCTAAATGAAGTGAATATAATTATCTAAGTCAGTTATAATCACCAATAGTGAACTAAAGATTATATTCATATATCATATGAAAAGTCTGGATTAGCAGTCATTTGATCAGCTATTTGGTGTTACCTCTCCAATTGCCAACAACTGATCTTTATAATTCTCCATAATGGGCAAAGCTACATCCAAATCCTAGGAGAAAAAAAAGTAAATTTGTTTAAATAGAAGTGTAAGGGAACTGATACTTTAGAAAACACCTTTTATATACCAGGCACTATATTATACTGGGTCTTTTACATACATTCCATACCTTTAACCAGTTGAAGAAGTAGTGACAGTCATCCTTCTAAATTTATTTATTTATTTTTATTTTTTTTTAAAGACTTTATTTATTCTTCAACAGAGAGAGAGACAGCGAGAGAGGGAACAAGCAGGGGGAGTGGGAGAGGGAGAAGCAGGCTTCCCGCTGAGCAGGAAGCCAGATGTGGGACTCCATCCCAGGACCCTGGGATCATGACCTGAGCCGAAGGCAGACGCTTAACGACTGAGCCACCCAGACGCCCGACAGTCATCCTTCTATAATGGTGAGTACTACTATTTGGAAATTTGAGTAGAAACATCCCACACCCAGTCAGGTTACAAGAACATGACTTTCAATGAAAAGTCTCACTTAAACACTTCCTAATATTTAGGAGGAATTTCCTGACATTTAGGACTGATTTGGATTTCCTCCTGGAATAGGTGACCAAGAGCCATCTTTGGCAGTCACCTTTGTAACTGAGTTTTTGGGGAGTGCTGTTCTCTGTCCTCCTCTTAGGATGTTAATGGTTTTTGAGTTTTTTAATAGCAACAATCCCATACATCCTCTGCACTGTTTCCACCAATTTCTTTTGTCTTTATAATCCTGCTTAGCCTATTTTTGTCCTAAAGGTTCAACAGCATAAACACTAATTATCACACATATGCTTGTTTGTCAATTATTGAAGTAACTAAGTACTGTTAGTTTCCATGGTATTACTATTTCCATTTAAAGAGAATTTACTCTGTGAGGGTTCCCTTGTAAGATAAGGGAAAGACAAATATATGGAAAATTTGCTCCTAGATATCTTTTAAACTACTTTGAGGATTTTAGTCTCAGGATATGTAAATTGCAAAGAACTTCTACTGAGGATAATTAGAACAAAGGAGAATTAAGAAAAGAGAGGTGGAACAGATGGTAGAGGAGCAGGAGGAGATTTTACAATTATGCCTCTGGAGACAGATAACATGAGGGACAGAGTAGATCATGGCCTCAGAAATATATTCTAGTAGACTCGATAAAGAGGAATTAACAGTGTCATGGGGAGCTAAGAGTATAAAACCCTACAGATCAGAGACAGTGTCTGACAATAGTTGAGGAGGTTAAACATCGTCAGCCAAAGCTTTTTCCATATCAAACATCCAAACTGCTCTGTCTCTGAAGTTCAGAGGGGCTGGAGAAGGTAGAGATTACCCAGGAAATGGTTGACACTTGGAAAGTCTTACAAAGGAAGTGTACATTTGGATGAAGACCAGATAGAGGGAAAAATGAGCTTCTTGGAATATCTATTATCCATGTAAAAAGCAAAACAAATTTACAATGAGACTGTTTCAACTTCTCATGAAATAATCTGGAAGTTTCTGGCAAGTCAAGCATAGTAAGTAGAAATTAATATAATTCATATTACTAATTTTATATGTGTGTATTTGTGTGTATGGTCCCTATCGTTTTATTTCAACAGATGTAAACAGTTTTTTTTTTTTTAAAGATTTTATTTATTTATTTATTTGAGAGAGAGAATGAGAGAGAGAGAGAGAGCATGAGAGGGGGGAGGGTCAGAGGGAGAAGCAGACTTCCCGTTGAGCAGGGAGCCCGATGCGGGACTCGATCCCGGGACTCCAGGATCATGACCTGAGCCGAAGGCAGTCGCTTAACCAACTGAGCCACCCAGGCGCCCCCCATGTAAACAGTTTTATAAAGACATTCCATAGGTCTATTTCTGACTTCATTTCTATTCCCACCTCTTGAATGATGTCTCAAGTTCTTTAATAGCCAATGGTTCTATTAAGGGTGTTTTTTTTTTTTTTTTTAAGATTTTATTTATTTATTTGAGAGAGAGAGAGAATGAGAGACAGAGAACACGAGAGGGGAGAGGGAAGAGGGCAGAGGGGGAAGCAGACCCCCCGCTGAGCAGGGAGCCCGATGCGGGACTCGATCCCGGGACTCCAGGATCATGACCTGAGCCGAAGGCAGTCGCTTAACCAACTGAGCCACCCAGGCGCCCCTATTATGGGGTTTTTAAAGATCCTATACCTCTACACCTATGACCGGGACTACTACCATTGTATAATTATTCATGGTTTACAAATGAGGAAATTGAGACTTAGCAAAGTGAAGTGCCACAGATCAAAGAAGCCAATAGGCCAGGTCTCTGACTTCAAAGCCTGTGCTGTTCCCATTATGCTGCTGAAAGACGAGAGAAGAAAGAAAGGAGGAGGAGAAAGGGGGACGGAGGGCAAAAGGGAAGGAGAGCAGATTGATTCTGAATGATTTTAAATAATTACAATAGTTTTTTTATTAAACAAAATGTTTAGTCTTTACAATCTTGAAAACAGGGTCAGGTGTGTAACACAAATATGTGAAGCAGGCCAAGCAGGGAGGGGAGCCAACTGCAGAGCACATGCCCTGCCTGCAGGGGGCAGTAGATCACACACAGTGAATTGTGGTTCCCTGAAATATCTCTGGGTCCCAAGCCCTGCCTGGTAGTAATATTTATTGAATGGATAAGTTCAGGAATATGCTGAAAGATTTGTGTGAGCTAGGCAATTTTAATTTTATTTATTAGAGCGAGGAAGGGCAAAGGGAGAGACAGAATCCCAAGCAGGCACCACACCCAGGGTGGAGCCCAACGTGGGGTTTGATCTCATGATCCTGGGATAGAAACCTGAAGTGAAATCAAGAGTCCCAGTGTTCAACTGACTGAGCCCCGAGGCGCCCCAGGAACTTTAATTTTATGAACCAAGTGAATTTACTAAACACTTACTACATACCAAGTATCAGGGGTTTATATTAGGGGTTTATAATCTAATCGTTATGAGAAAACTAAACTAGGCTATGGACTATAAGCACACTAAGAATAAAAGAGGAATAATTGCTTATCTCTGGTGTTTTCCAGAGGGCTATCCTGAGATTTTATGAGTTCATATCTGCTTTGAGAATCTGGAATTACCTATCTAATGTTGCTATTCTCATTAGTTTTGTAAGTTAAACAGTTCTATCAGTTCTACATTTATGCCAAAATACGTCAAATCCAGCCACTTCCCTCTCGCCTCTGCTGCTGGCACTCTGGTCCAGTCTGCCATCCTCTCTCCCAGGGACTACTGCAGTGGTCTTCTCACTCTTCCTGTCTTGTTTTTTTGCACTCTTCAAAATTTGTTCTTCACACCATACCCAAGGGGATCTCTTCAAAACATAAATCCCATCTTGTCCCTCCTCACTTCGAATCCCCCCACTGATGCAAACTGAACTCCAGCAAGGCCCTGGACGCGGTGCTCCCTGCCCAGTCCCTCTGACCCCGCCACCGTTACTTCCCCTTCCCTCGGCCACAGCAGCTCTCTTTCTGTTTCTTGACCACGTCAAGCTCATTCCTACCTTAGGACCTTTGTGCTGGGTTGTTTCGTTTGCCTACAACACTCTGAGCCCTCTCTCTGCAGGGCCAACTCCTTGGCAGCATTCAGGCTGCAGTTCTCATATCACCATCTCAGAGAGGCCTTCCTTGACTACAATCCAAAAATCAGCATCCACAATCCCTATCACATAATCTTGTTTGATTGTCTTAAAGCACTGAGTGCTATCTACAGTTTTCCTGTCCATGTATCTAATTGTTGATTGTCTGTCTGCCCCCGACTAGAATCTAGCTTCCATGAGAGGGATTTCACTCTACAGTGCTTACAGCAGTGCTTGGAATGCAGTAGGTGCTCAGTAAACACTTGCTGACTGACTAACTAAATGAATGCCTAGTCATATAAATCTCTATATAAATGAAATAAATGCTGTCCTGCTATGATCCCCAACATTTTGGGAACTGTATCTCTCTGGCAATTTAACTAATTTTATCATCCCAGGAGAACAACTCAGGAGAACTACAGGACAAGTATTTATTTTTACTTGAAGTGAATTAAAAACAATTTTGTTTCAAAATAAACAGAACTATCTGGGGTATCCTAATGTAGGAATACATATTCATTACTATAAAAAATGAAAGACCTTGTATCTTAATTTATTCATAGGTAACAGAAAGTCTTTCCTTCTTAAAAATGGGGGGTGCTATCACTCACATTTATGTAATAAAGCACTTAAGAAACTGGACCTCCCGATGACAAGTCAGGAGATGAGTCTGAAATATGAGACATATTGGCTATTGTCAGTCAATGAGATCTTGTGGGTAGGATTTGTTTTAGAGCCGGTCGGTATAAAAGCACTACAGTTTCATAAGTCAAGAGCATTCCATTAGAGACAGTTTAACGTTCAAGATGATACTGTGTTCCCTTACGGTACTATATCTATGAATTTGTATCTTTCTTTTTCTGGATATTTTATCACTTTTTGGCCAAACAATATGACAACATGGTAAAAAATGTGAAAACTACCCGATCATCACAGCTAATGTCATTTCTGTGTTTTTCCCTCTAGTCTTTTCCTTACAGAATATATTTTCACATGAATGTCACAACTAGGGAATAAGCCATTTGGCATCCTGCTTTTCTCCCTATATTATATTGTAAACATTTTTCCTCATTGCTACATAAAATAAACCTTATCGTTCTCAGCTTCCATGTATGCATTCCATACATACATACGTATATTTAACACTCTACAAGTTAATTTTTCCTTAATTTCTGAGCCTCTAGGTTGTTTCTGTTTTTTTTCTCTACTACAAATAATGCTGCAACAAACACCTTTGTGAAAGGTAGCATTTCCTTCTTCTGGATTATTGCCTTAGAATATAAATCAGAAAGAGGAGCATTACTGAAACAAAGGTATCATTTTTTATGGTTCTTGTTTTATATGACTTTTACCTTTAATGTGACACTTCTTTGATCTCCTGGTGAAACTCCTTGAACAGGGTGAACACCCAAGCACGGCAGGACAAACCCCTTATACCTAAAAATGTAGAACAAATTAAGAAAGCAGGAATATTAAACTAGTAGACAATGTTACGCTAAAGAACAAGTATGAAAGAATTTTTTAGGGCTATGTTGATGGATTTTCTTCTTCTCATTCTCTTTAAAATTGGATGACCTTTGATAGTACAAATATGACATAACTGCATCCTTATTAGCAACTCTTTAAATTCTTATTTTTTTTTTAAGATTTTATTTGTTTGAGGGAGAGAGCACAAGCAGGGGGGAGGGGCAGAGGGAGAGAGGGAGAAGTAGACTCTCCATCTAGCAGGGAGCCCAACACAGGGCTCGATTCCAGGACCCTGAAATCATGACCTGAGCCGAAGGCAGACGCTCAACCCACTGAGCCACCCAAGCGCCCCAGCAACTCTTTAAATTCTTTTTTTTTTTTTGAAGATTTTTATTTATTTATTTGACAGAGAGAGACATAGTGAGAGCAGGAACACAAGCAGGGGGAGTGGGAGAGGGAGGAGCAGGCCTCCCGCGGAGCAGGGAGCCCGATGTGGGACTCGATCCCAGGACCCTGGGATCATGACCTGAGCTGAAGGCAGACGCTTAACGACTGAGCCACCCAAGCGTCCAGCAACTCTTTAAATTCTTAATGAAAAGTAGCACCTTTCTGAAAGCTGCATTATCTTTTCAAATTCTCCTGAATGTTCAGCAACCACCACAAGAGCCATAACATTGGCCTGAAACAAAAATGAATAGAATAGTTAGAATCTCAAACAATACACATCTAACATAACTGAAGAGAAATTTATAATCTTCTGTACTTTCAGTTATTCTTGCTCACTCATACTCCATCAATATAATCATGATGGCAATCACTGAGTACTTACTATGTTTCAGGCACTATGTTCAGTGAATATAAATATTACCTCATTTAATCTACACAGCCCTATGAGGTAGGCATTGCTGTAATCCATCATATTGATCAGCAGTTCTGGATGGAGTCAAATAACTTGCTCAAGATCATTATGCCTGTGTAACTCCAGAGCCCATGCTCCTTATTAACCTGCCATATTGAATGATAGCTGTGTATGTAAAAATGTATTGGCAACCGTTTCTGACTATCACTTTAAGGGAAAGTTACAAAGAGGTAGTTACAATGAATTTCATACAAACTTCCAAAAATTAGTATTTTTTTTCCTGAAACAAATCAAAATGTCTCAGAAAACTTTTATAATTTCTTCAAGATCTCTGGAATAATGTTAATTTTAGAACTGGGAGACAGACCGATCTGTTCCATATAACTGGTAAGCATGGTAGCTGTGGGAACATGTTTTGGATTCAGACTATCTTGTCTGTATCACTTTACTAGCAGTGTATCTTTGGATAAATTAATCTGTAGGTCTGAGTTTCCTCCTCTATCAAATGGGTAATGTTTGGCTCTAAAATAGCAGCTTCTTCATAAGGATGTTGTGAAACATTAAATGAGATATGTACAGAAAGGACTAAGCTCCGTGCCTGGCATATAGTAAACAGTAAATTAATGCTACTTATTAACAAAGCAACATAGGCATAGTAAATCTAAATTTCAAGCTGTTCTAGATTGAAATTAATAGGAAAACAAAGGGCAATTATAGATATTGACTTACCTTCTTGGCTTTCTCCAACACATCATCCAGATCCTAAAATAAGCATAAGTCATCACAATTATTTTAGATGAATAACTAACTGCTCTTTGGCTGTGTATATCAGTGTAGTTGAGACAACAATGGCAAGGAACAGTGTGATAGAATGTGAAGAGCTACACTCCCCCACCTTCTGTTTACTCTTCCTTTCTCTCAGTAAAATCTGGCTTCTGTTCCTACTCCACTAAAACAGAAACTGTTATTGTCAAATATAATGGACACTTCTCTGTCCTCCCCTTACTCTACCCCTCAGCAGCATTAAGAACTCCTCACTTGTCCATTTCTTCCTTCCTGAAATATTTCCCACTCTTGGCTTCTGCAATACCGCTCTCCTGCAAACACCACCCTCCACTAGCTGCTACTTTCAGTCTCCTTAGCTGGCTCTCTCTATTGGATTTCAGGACCCTATGCTCCTCTCTCTGTACACACCTCAGGTGATGGCATCCATAGGTTTTGATATCATCATTATGCTAACGAGTCCCCAGTTTTGAGCTCCAGCCTAGAATTCTCTCCTGAGCCCAAGACTGACATTTAAAATCGACTATATGACATTTCCACTTGGATGGATATTAGGCTTCAACATGTGCCAAACATGGCTCTCCTCTACAAACCTATTCCTTCTATCTGCCCTCCCCAACCTCCGTCTTCCCTCCTCTCAGTAAACAGCACCACCATCCTCCCTACAGCATCCTCATGTCCTCTCTTTCTCTCCCTCTCCACATCCAATTCCTCAGCATGTACCATAGATTCTGGCTCTAAAACACACACTGAATCCACCTACTTTTCTCAAACTCCCCTGCAATCATCATCATCTGCTGTCTACATACAGCAAAAGCCTTCAAACTGGTTTTCTAACTTCCACACTTGTTCTCCATCAGCAAAATGGTTTTTAAAATGGAAATCAGATCTTGTCACTCTCCCTTAAAAAACAAAAAACCCAAACACCTTTACTGGATCTACCTTGTCCTTACTGACCTACGTCACCTATCCCCTGCAACCCTCTAGTCTTATTCCAGGGGCTCTCTCTAGCTCATCACCCTCCACCTAGCCTTTTTGTAGCTTGAATGCGTCAAATTCTATCCTGTCTGGAGCCTGCGATCTGCTTGCTTTCTACACCGCGTACACCCACCTCCTTGCTCGGCTGGCTCTTTGCCTTTCCAGTTCCAAACGAAGTGTCACCTCTTGAGAGGTTTTCCCCCTTAAGAGACTCTGCTCTTCCTTCTCATTTATCAGCTTCTGGTTTCCAATGTAGCTGGTAAAACACTTGGTAACTCGGATTTTGTGTGTGTTCTGTTCTTTCTGTTTGCTTCTCTCCCCCATTAGAACAGGAGCACACGGCGCGCCGGTAAGTACCGAGAGCACACTTCTCCTGGGCAAAGTGGATGCTCGGCCAGGCCAGGAGCTGCGAGGCCGAGGCCGGTGGGGTAAACAGCCGGGCCAAGGGAAGGTAGGGCAGAAGCCCTCTCGTAAGCGGGAAGGGCAAATAAAAGCCACGCAGGAATAGAGAGCTTAACGCTATTCAGGGTCAGAAAGAAAAATCAGAATGACTGAAGTTAAATAGAGAGCCAGGGGCAAGTCACTCAGGGCCACGAACAGGAGCCTGGGAGGATCTGAGGCTTGGTCCTAAGGGAGGAGAGCAAAAATAACCTGAAGGGAAAGGACGGGAGGGCCTCCCCGCTCCCAGGGCCGGGCCTCGCCCATACGTACGCTGTCAAAGTCCGGGGCCGAGAGGTGGCAGTGACAGTCCACCAACCCTAGGCCCACCGCCCCCATCGCCACAGCCGCCGCCGCCCTCCACTCTCCCGCCGAGCCTCAGGCGGAACGCTGCCGCTGCACCGGTTCAGTTTCCGGCCGGACGCGGGCCTCTTCCCCCAGTGGGAGCCCGCCCTTCCGCTCCCAGCGTTCCCGCCCGCAGTTCAAACTGGAAAAATGGCAGCGGCTCCTGTGTTGGTGGTCCCTTCCCCTCCGCGGGACGTGGAGAGAGTGGCCGGCGCGGACGACGGGGCCTCGGTCGCCGGCACCTCCCGAGAGGACTTCCGGGTGCGCTGCACCTCGAAGCGGGCCGTGACGGAAATGCTAGAACTGTGCGGCCGCTTTGTGGAAAAGCTCGGGGACGCGCTGCCAGAGGAGATTCGGGAGCCTGCGCTGCGGGATGTGCAGTGGGTACGGGCCCGGTAGCTATCTCTTATCACCCCCTTACCCTGTACCCCTCTCAAGGCTCAGAAAGAGCCTACGACAGGCTTCGCAAAGTTAACGGTGCTGCCCGCTCCGGTAGAAGAAGCCCGAGAAACGCGAGGGGTCGAAATAGATGCTAGTGTCAGCTGGGTATTAATCGCTTAGACCAGCGCCTTCCAGTAGAAAAATACAAGGCGAGCTATGTATGTAACTTGAAATTAAAGGAAGAAAAAAATAGGTGAAATTAATTTTAATGTTATGTTTTATTTAGCCCGCTCTATCCACGATACCGTTTTAACTTATTTTTTTTTTTTTAAGATTTTATTTATTTATTTGAGAGAGAGAATGAGAGAGAGCATGAGAAGGAGGAAGGTCAGAGGGAGAAGCAGACTCCCTGCCGAGCAGGGAGCCCGATGCGGGACTCGATCCAGGGACTCCAGGATCATGACCTGAGCTGAAGGCAGTCGCTTAACCAACTGAGCCACCCAGGCGCCCCCCGTTTTAACTTATAATAGTAAAAAGGAAACGAACAAGATCTTTTCTATTCTTTTGTTCCTACTAAGCTTTTCAAATCTGGTGGCGTAAATTTAGAGCTCATCTCCTTTAGGGCTATAGCCACATTTTAAGGCCTCAGTAACCACAGAGTAGCCAGTGGCTCCCCTATTGGACAGTGCAGACTGACTCTAGGAGGAATTCTCTAGGAAGGGGTAATCCTGGAAGTCAGCCAGTCACCGCACTGGCCTTTGGTCTTTTCCTTTTACCTGTTTAGAACTTCATGTAAAGTCGTGAAAACATTTTCCCTCCAACTCTAAAGTAGATAAGGAAGCTGTCTTGATTAATAACTTCGCTGGCCCTCATAACATTTCCCCTTCCTTTCTCACATATTTTGCAAAGCCCTGAAGAAGCTAGTTTTTTGAGGAAAGACACAGCATTGAGGGATTGGTACCTGCCTTAAGGAAGCATACAATCTATCTCTAGAAAATAAGTTTAAAAGTTCATAATGCAGCACACTTGTGAGTTCGAATGACCACAGTGCAAACAATAAAAATAAACGTCAAATGGAAGAATAAAGAAACAGCACCTGGGTAGCGAGTCTGTGTTCCAGTTTTGTATACAGTAACGCTGTTACTACCTTCTTGCAAGGAAGGGAAGAATAGAGACATACCTCAGGACATTTTTAGTAGTTTTTGGGAGAAGACTGTTTTGTTGCATAATGATTTTAGAATTTGCCCCTTTCTAAGAAGTGCTAACATATTTAGAACATTTACTTTACAGAAAAAGAGGAGCTTGGCTTAACCTATTAAACCTTATTTAATGGATGATAAAGTGAATTAGAAGATAAAAGTTTGAAGACTTAAACTACCAAGGAATTCACTTGTGTTTTATATTAAAAGCAGATAAAAGGCAGAGGCTTTAATTATGTTGACATATCTCTTTATCTAAAACCATGTAATATTGTAATGGGTATTCTAAAAAAAATCCCATTGATATGATTGTGCAATGAATATTACAGTTTGTATTCTGAGATAATCCTTGAATGCCCATATATAAAGTAAGGATTTTATTTTATAAAATCTTTAAAATGTAGAGTGTGTACGTTAACTCATAATTATCAGTCATTTGATTTATGCTTATTTTTACTTCTACAAAGTGTGTAAAATACATTCTCATTGTAAAAAACAGCATAAAACAAAAGTCTGAATTCCTCTCCCCCATCCCTCTTCCTTCCTGGAAATAACTTACTATTTTGGAGGGCCCATGGAGGGTGTAATCCTATACATTTTTTAATGGCTTTACATCTCTCTGCTGTTTTAGATTTTTGTTTGTTTTTTACATTAATAGTGTTAGGATGATGTATTTAGCAATTTAGCTTTTTTTTTTCTCTACCAAATCTGTCTTCGACTATTATTTGTCAATGTTAGGTAGAGATATACTTTATTCTTTTTTAGTATTGCATGATATGGATATAGTATATTTAACCATGTTCCGAATTTGAATTTAGATTTTATTTTCCCCTCAGTATTTTATAATTTCAAATAGTGTTTTAACAAACATTACTAGTACATCCTTTTTATGTTTTTATGAGAACAGTTTTTTAGGATACATTGCTAGAAGTGAAATTGTTAGGTAATAGGGAATGTGCATTTAAAATTTTAATGGCACTATCAAATTCCTTTAGTCCCTTATTTTTTAATGTAGTATAAACATTTTTAACCTTACAAAAAACAGACTAGTACAGTGGACACCTGTATATCCATCACCAAAATTTTTTTTTTTTTTAAGATTTTATTTATTTATTTGACAGACACAGCGAGAGAGGGAACACAAGCAGGGTGAGGGGCAGAGGGAGAAGCAGGCTTCCCGCCGAGCAGGGAGCCCTATGCGGGGCTCGATCCCAGGACCCTGGGATCATGACCTGAGCTGAAGGCAGTCGCTTAACCGACTGAGCCACCCAGGTGCCCCTACACTTCCTATTTTAAAGCAAACTTCAGAGCTCATGTCATTTGATTTCTGTGTACTTCAGTGTACATCTCTAAAAAAAATAGTCCTTTATGAAGTAGAAATTAATTTTACTTTGTTTTAAGCATTTTTTCCTTGTTAACACTGATGCTTGTTCAGCAGCATATGTAGTACTTGTACCCTTGAGACTCAGCTGAGCTCAACTTTGTTAGCTTGTATTTTTTCTTCATTTAAGGAGTATATAAATTTTTGCATCAAATTTTCTCAGATGTAGTGTAATGGTTATTATCAGAGCTAAAATGTAGGTAGAATCAATGATTGAAATGGAATCTTCATTGAAAAGAATATACTAATAAGCTAGTCTATTTTTCTTGATATTCTGTATTACAAATCTGAAATTCTTATTTTGCCAAAATGTTTTAGTTCAATATTTAAGTTATTTTTAGTGACTTGAGTATTGTGAATTTATTTCAGACTTTTGAATCAGCTGTGCAAGAGAATGTCAGCATTAATGGGCAAGCATGGCAGGAAGCTTCAGATAATTTTATGGGTATGTGATTTAACTTTCCTTCTGTCATTAATTTCTGAGTTGTTTTTGTAGCTAATTTTATCTCGAATGCTAATTTTTAATCCCCATTTTCAGTCTTTTTTTTTTTTTTAAGATTTATTTATTTATTTATTTGAGAGAGAGAGAGCAGAGTGAGAGCACCAGCGGAGTAGGGGGGCACAGAGGGAGAAGCAGGCTCCCCATTGAGCAGGGAGCCCCATGTAGGGCTCAATCCCAGGACTGAGCCACCCAGGCACCCCTCAGTGTCCCTTCTTTTAAAAAATTTCCTTCACTGGGGGGAAAAGGGAAACATCTAGAAGACTACTGAGGCAAACTACCCAGTAGGTACCTTGATATTTTTATATATGCTATCTGGCATTCTCAACAAGATTTTCACCTCATTAGTCTTTGAAAGTACCCTTGTCAGTAGTTTACTGGAAAATACTGTACAACTATCTCCAGATGAAGAAACAGGCCCAGAGAATTTCTGTGAGTAATACCTTATAAATCAAGTTGTATTTTTACAAATGATCCTTATAGTAGATAGCAAAGTACCCTTAGAAGTATGAAGTTAAATTATAAGAGTACCAACCATGTAAAGGATGAGGTAAATATATGGAGAAGGCTCTTTAGAGACAGAATACTTCCTTTTTTTTAAAGATTTAATTAATTTATTTGACAGAGAGAGCGAGCGTGAGAGAGCACAAGCAGGGGGAGCTGCAGAGGGAGAGGGAGAAGCAGACTCCCTGCTGAGCAGGGAGCCTGATGAGGGGCTCCATCCCATGACCCCGGGATCATGACCTGAGCTGAAGGCAGATGCTTAACCAACTGAGCCACCAAGGCGCCCCAGAATACTTTCTTCAAAGCAGACATGATTGTACCCTAACTAATGGTGTTGACATATCTAAAAAAAATCCAAGTTTTAATGGAAAGAAAATGGTCAGTGGTCAGTGTAAGAAGGAAAAAATTTAGTAGAAAAGGAAAGATTTGTGTGAGAAGAGAGTCAGAATTCTCCAGCAAAGTCTAGGAGAAGGGCTACCCTGACAAGAGGGTCAGAGTGTCTTGTCTTTCCCCATGGTGATATTACAGAGTCTGACCAGCATAACTTGGTATCACTGCTTGATATTACTTGCTATCCAGTTATACCCTTGAGCTGATTCCAAGCTCATTCTATCCACCCTCTGTGGTTATAATTTTTCTTCTCAACATTAAGATAATACTTTGCCCAGAAAACTTCACTGTCTAATCCTTGGGATTATTATAGTTATCTCTTCAAAGTCACCAAAATTTACTTTCTGGTTTATATATTGAGATGGTAAAAGCAATAACATTAGATTTCCCAAATTTTATCAGAATGATTGCCAGTTAGTAGGGAAGAGGGAGTGTATCACAATCACCTAAAGTATTTTTAAACTATACAGGCTTTCCTGTGTATTTGACTCTTGTTCTCTGAAGTCACTTTGGAGTTGCTTTATTGTTGCTCCAGGCTGCCTTTAGCAATATGATTCATCAATTTATAGATTAAGATATATATTTTCTGATAGGTTGGCAGCCTGGGTAGAGTGTGGTTATTCTTTGTCCCTTTTCCTTCCTATAATCATGAGGGGAAATAGTTGAGAATACTACAATTTTACCTTCTTTCATGGGCCCTTGATAATGCCAAGCACCATACCAAATTCTAGGATGTAGATGAAAACACATGGTCTTACTATTTAGGAACTCATTGTTAATGGAAGGAAATGGACAAGGAATTACTATACTGTTTAGGAAGGGGGATAAGACCCAACAGAGTAGATTGTTGTTAAATTAAATGCATTTAATGAATGACAGCATGCTAGATAAAAAGGAGGAAGGATATTTGAAGCAGAGAGAACAGCATGTACAAAGGCACAATGGAGTGATATGTTTGGAATATGTCAAAAATGAATTGGGAAAACTAAAATGGTAGGTGTGGCCAGAGAGATAAGTTGGGGCCAAATCACAAAGAACCTTGAGGGTTTGCTAAGGAATTTGTACTTTATCCTGTAGGCAATGGGGAACCAGTAGAGATTTTTAAAATAGAATTTACATGAAAAGCTTTGTGTTTTAGAACACTAACTGCTGGCTGTGTAGGGGTGGATTAGAGAGGGGTGAAATTCAAGGCAGGCTGATCTTAGGGAAGTTATTGAAATAGTACAGTAAAAGATGGTGAAGACTTGCCCTAAGATGGTAGGAAAGGAGAGATAAAGGTTCAGCAGATAGGATTAAAAGCATTTGTATCTGATCTAATACATAGAAGCAATAAGTAAGCTTCGCAAGGGCAGAGGTTTTTGTCTGTTTTGTTCACTGGGATCATTGTAAAAATGAGTGAACAAGTAAAAGGAAAAAAAGTGAATGAATATACAAGTGAAAACAACTTTCTCCCTTCCTCTGTAACTACCCTGAAAGGACTTGACTTCAGGCTTGACCAGGTACATTTAAGAATTAAGGTGTAAGTTCCTTGAGAGCATGGGCTATATTTGTTTTTCAACACTTAGCTTGGCATATAGTAGGGACACAGTAAATACTTGTTAAATTGGTGACAAAATCTTCCCTGCTAAAATTGTTTATATATTTCAGTTTTGTAGTTTTATCATTAGGTGGCGCTAAAAAACCATTTTCCTGCTCCATAGAAGATTTAGCTGGGAGACTTTTTTTTTTTTAACTGTGAAATAGTACATTATTTCAGGCTAATGATTGAACTTTTTATATGGATAAATTAAAATTTAGGAAGGGCTGCTCATCTAAATGAGTGTTCAAAGTAAGCAGTGACTGTTTTTCTCATAATACTCTCAAAAGAATTTAGTTGGACTTAATATTTGTTACATGAATGAGAGATACCTGATGTACTTCATTAATCTTTACCCAATATGTATGTGTGTGCATATATATATATATATATATATATGCTGATATATGTCGGCAGTGTTTGAAAGTTTCCAATAATAAATATCACTGTTTCGGACTTCTTAATGAAGATTCTACTTAATAAAATAGATACATTTCTAGCATAGACTATGACATAGCAGAACAGGTGTGATGAGACCAGCTAAGCCAATGACCTAGCTCTTTAGTATTTTTTTTTTAAAGATTTATTTATTTGAGAGAGAGTGAAGGTTCGTGTGTGCACGTGAGCAATGATGGGGCAGAGGGAGAAGGTGAGAATCCTCAATTAGATTCCCCCCCTGAGCACGGAGCCACTCTGGGCTGGATCCCAAGACCCTGAAATCATGACCTGAGCCGAAATTGAGAGTCAGACCCTTAATCAACTAAGCCACCTAGGCACCCCATTCTTTAGTGTTTTTAACTACTTATTTTTTTTTTTAAAGATTTTATTTATTTATTCATAAGAGACAGAGAGAGAGAGGCAGAGGGAGAAGCAGGCTCCCCACTGAGCAGAAAGCCCGATGTGGGACTCGATCCCAGGACCCTGGGATCATGACCTGAGCCGAAGGCAGACGCCCAACCATCTGAGCCACCCAGGCACCCACTACTTATTTTTAAAGATGATTTTCAAAATAAGGTTGATGTACCACCTGCATTCATTTCATCTTCGGTGCTTAATTTTGGGGCCCCATTCCAGAAGTTTCTGTTGAATCAAAATTTCTGCGCTTCTGACAAGTTCCCCATGTAATTTTTCTGCTGGAGTTTGAGATTCACTATTTTAAAACAGGAAAGCAACAGATAAATAGTTTTAGTTAAATCAAATAAATTATAAAGTCACCGTGTCTCTTACTTTTTCCTACTGTTCCAGTTGTGTCTACTTCAGATTTAGCTATTCCACTCTGCTACTGTCACAGCTTTGGTGCAGCACATAATGAAGTCAAAACATGTTGGAAACTCTGACAGTAAATGCCCTTTACAGTCTAGTTCTTTTATATTTTATCATCCTTTCCTTACACTTTATCCTGCAGCCATTTAGAACTTTTAGTTTTAGAACAAAGTTTCCCCAAACCTCTATGATCTTGCAAATACAGTTTCCTCTGCCTAAAATGCTTCTCCCTGTTAGTTTTTGTCCCACCTTTTTTTAATCCAATGGATTTACATTTATATTTCAAGGCTTATTAGCTCAAATGTTGCTTTCTGTTCAAAGTCTTAAATTCCCTAGGCAGAGTTAGGGTTCCGTCGTTCTCTGTCCGAATAGCATTTTGTTCATACCTCAATTGCATTTATCAGTTGTTTCGCAGTTATGTTTCTTCCAGGGAACTGTGGACTCCTGGAGAGCAGGGATCATGTTATATTCATCTTTGTATTTTTCTAATTTCGGCCTGGCTTCCCATAGGTGCTCAGTAATTGATTTTTCAATGAGTAAATAAATGAATTAATCACCAAAATGGGGGCATCCATTAACTTGCCATATTTGTTTTTCTTAATTATTTTGTATTTTCTAAATTTAGCTTGTTATATTTTTATATAGAATATAAGCGATGTTTTAAGAAATTTTTTGATATTGTTTTTCTCTTGAAATAGATTCTGATATCAAAGTACTTGAAGATCAGTTTGATGAAATCATAGTAGATATAGCCACAAAACGTAAGCAGTATCCCAGAAAGATCCTGGAATGTGTCATCAAAACCATAAAAGCAAAACAAGAAATTCTGGTAAGATGATTTACTTTGAGATAATAAATTTTGTGTTATGTCTATTTTACTACAATTAAAAAATTAAAGTATGAGATGATATCTATGTGGACACAGATGACATTTTGTCTATTCTTCCTCAATTGCTACTGTTGATCTCTTGTAAGATTTTTTCCTGTTCTTTTTTTTTTTTTTTAAAGATTTTATTTATTTATATGACAGAGAGAGACAGCGAGAACAGGAACACAGCAGGGGGAGTGGGAGAGGGAGAAGCAGGTTTCCCGCTGAGCAGGGAGCCCGATGTGGGACTCGATCCCAGGACCCTGGGATCATGACCTGAGCCGAAGGCAGATGCTTAATGACTGAGCCACCCAGGCGCCCGATTTTTTCCTGTTCTAAGTTATACTAGATTTTGAACACAGGTGATTTTTTTTTTTTTTTTTAAGATTTTTATTTATTTATTTGACAGAGAGACACAGTGAGAGAGGGAACACGAGCAGGGGGAGTGAGAGAGGGAGAAGCAGGCTTCCCGCAGAGCAAGGAGCCCGATGCAGGGCTCGATCCCAGGACCCTGGGACCATGACCTGAGCCAAAGGCAGACGTTTAACGACTGAGCCACCCAGGTGCCCCAAACACAGCTGATTTTAAAATAGAATTTGAGGGGGCGCCTGGGTGGCTCAGTTGGTTAAGTGACTGCCTTCAGCTCAGGTCATGATCCTGGAGTCCCTGGATCGAGTCCCGCATCGGGCTCCCTGCTCGGCAGGGAGCCTGCTTCTCCCTCTGACCCTACCCCCTCTCATGTGCTCGCTCTCTCTCATTCTCTCTCTCTCAAATAAATAAAATCTTAAAAAAAAAAAAAAAAGAATTTGAGGAAGGAAGACTAACTTTACAATTCTGAGTCCAGGAAGGAAAAATAAATTTATCTTTTTTTTTTAAAAGATTTTAATTATTTGAGGGGGGGCAGAGGGAGAGAATCTTCAAGTAGACTCCCTGTTAAGCATGGAACCTGACTTGGGGCTCCATCTCACAACCTCTGAGATAATGATCTGAGCCAAAACCAAGAGTCGGTTGCTTAACTGAGCCACCCACGAGCCTCAATAAATTTATCTTTTAGGCCTTTTCTTTCTGTGTGTCATTTGTGTTTGGCACATTATTTGTATATGTTTATATATTTTGGAAGACCCCTTTAGCTTAAAATTGATGATGACAGCTGAATACCTGTTCATGACACCAAAATTTGCTTTATGAATTGTGTATAATTTGTTTTGCTCCAGAAGTCATGATGGGGTAGGAGTAGGTTTGCTGGGAATGGCACTGCCTCTGGAGCTGGAAACACATGTTGCTTTAAATTATGTTATACTGTTTGTCATTAATTTTTGAAATTAGCATACTTTCACATTTAAATCTTCCAGTTGCTTTTTGTCAGGAATTTTTTTTTTAAAGATTTTATTTATTTGACAGAGACAAAGTGAGAGAAGGAGCACAAGCAGGGGGAGAGGGAGAGGAAGAAGCAGGCTTCCCGCGGAGCAGGGAGCCCGATGCGGGGCTCAATCCCAGGACCCTGGGATCATGACCTGAGCCGAAGGCAGACGCCTAATGACTGAGTCACCCAGGCGCCCCTGTCAGGAATTGTTTTAGACAGTAAAGACATTGTTCTATGAGAAAAAAATATAAGCAGAATTTTTCATTTTTTTTTCTTGCAAAGCATTCTCAAAAAAATACCCTACTCTATCTCCCCCATCCCAACCTTGCTTTTTAAAGTTTCTCCAGGAAAAACATTCAAAATGTATTTATTTTCTCTCTCCCTATTACTACCCCCCTTCTTTCCTGGAAAGAGTCTAATTGGTAATCAGTATTGCATAAAAGAAAGAAAGTTGGCAGGCCTAGGTGGGTACTGCTGTGGAAGTTTAAAAATGGATGCAAAATGGATGGATGGGGTGAGGATACTAAAGGCAGCTCTTTTAGAAAACATTTTTGGCTCCTGCTGGCTTTGGGCAGGAGTAAGGAGGAACATTTTACTCTTTTTGCTGAATTGTAGGTCTTACTCCATGTCAGCCTTGCACAGGGGCCATGTTAACCTTCTCTGTATCATTTCAGTTTTAGTGTATGTGCTCGCCGAAGTGAGCCCGTGGATCCTATGCTATAGTTCTGCTCTCATAGTCCCAGCCTATCACAGGATGTATAGGCTTCAGTGTGCTGACATGGTAGCGGCCACTTTTTAAAGCCGCTTCTGTGCGAATATGAGTTCTGAGTTCCAAACATTGTCTTAAAATGAACTTTTGAGGGGCGCCTGGGTGGCTCAGTCGTTAAGTGTCTGCCTTCAGCTCAGGTCATGATCCCAGGGTCCTGGGATCAAGCCCCACATCGGGCTCCCTGCTCCGCAGGAAGCCTGCTTCTCCCTCTCCCACTCCCCCTGCTTCTGTTCCTGGTCTCGCTAACTCTCTCTCTGTCAAATAAATAAATAAAATCTTTAAAAAAAAAAAGAAAATGAACTTTTGAAAAAACAGTCTATTCATAATTTGGAGACTACCTTGTACTTTAAACACAAAATTCAATCTCTGTGGCTTTAATTTGCTTGTTTGCTTTTTTTAAACTTTTTTTATGGTGCTATTTCTTAGTGTATGCAGTAGGAGGCAGTGCTATAAAAGGTCTAATTCAGACTGAGTTTGATCTTTTGGCCTCCTTTCCTACAGATTTCAGGATCTTCTTTCAATCTTTCAATTTTTCCTTTTTTCTTTTTTTCTTTCTTTTTTAAAGATTTATTTGAGAGAGAGAGCGCACTAGTGATGGGTGGTGGTGAGGGGCAGAGGGAGAGGGAGAAGCAGACTCCCCGCTGAGCAGGGAGCTCAACGCTCAACAAAAGGGGCTCCATCCTCTGAGGACCCTGAGATCATGACCTGAGGCGACCTGAGCCATAGACAGACGCTTAACTGACTGAGCTACCCCTGCGCCCCGCCCTTTCATTTTCTTTAAAAGAATGGTTCTACCAGCTAATAGTATATTTGCTTACATTAGTTGAAGGAAATGTTTATATGAAGGATTAAGTGATTAAATCTGTTTTAATTTATATTGTGTTTAGAAGCAGTACTACCCTGTTGTACATCCATTGGACCTAAAATATGACCCTGATCCAGGTGAGTCAGTGCTCCTTTGTGGTAAAAGTGAAGTATCAGCTTGTAATTTTTATGAGTTCCTGATACTCTTTTAAAGGTGTCCGTGTGAAGGGTATCTTCCCTTCGATGCTCTAACTCACTACCAGTCATCCGTGTTTAGCTCTTCTCTAGGATTATAAAAACTTGCTCTAAATGTACTGACTCAGCAATCTCCAGGAGTAGGTCCTAGGAATCTGGACTTTTATAAAGCTCTCCCCTGACCTAGACTATTACATCTTCTCAATCTCTAACTTCTATTATAGTATCTTCCCATTTCTAACTGCTACTATACTGTCCATTCTTTGTATTACAGCCAAAGTTATACTGTTAAAGCATTCATGGTGTCACTCCCCAGTGTGATAACCGTCATTGGTTTTCTCATTGTTTCCAAAATAAAATCCAATAAAAATATAATGTTGAACTTAAGAGATATGCATACTTGATATACCTTTGAACTCAGTTCTGTTTCCATTTAGATGCATCCTTTAAAACTCAGAGAAATAAAATTGATAAAAACTTAAGTAAATCCAGCAACAGAATTTGCATTGCTAAAAATGTGGATCATACATATTTTTAAATGGTTCTGTTCTCACATTTAAAAATTTGTAACAATTTTCCTAAGAGACCTTTCGGTGTTTTCCTTTGGCACTCAAAAGTACCATTTCTTTCTTTCTTTCTTTTTTTTTTTAAGATTGTATTTATTTATTAGAGAGAACGTGCGCATGCACATGAGCTGGGGAGGAGCAGAGGGAGAGGGACAAGCAGACTCTGTGCTGAGCATGGAGCCTGATGCAGGGCTCAATCCCATGACCCCGAGATCATGACCTGAGCTGAAATCAAGAGTCAGATGCTCAACTGACTGAGCCACTCAGATGCACAACCCCTTTTTTTAAGTACCATTTCTGAACTATTAGAAAAACCTTAATTAAAACCTTGATTTATTTGTATGGGCTTCTTATACTTACGGTTTTGAGTACTTTATCTTTGTCAAATTGTGCACTACTTTCTAACATGTCTCCTGCCCCTCATAAATCTCCCAGTGCCAATGAGGATAAACCAAGAGGGGAATGTACAAGTATATAGATACTCAGAAATTTGTTAAAATCACAGCATTCACTCTGTTTGACAAATAAAAGTTGACCTAGGCTCACTAAACAGGGGAAGTTGCCAAAATGCAGTAGTTGACATATACTTGTTTTGATTTTGAACAATATAAAGATAATAATTGAAACTTGTGGTAAAGTAATTACCCAAGTATTACTTTTCTTCTTCTTTTTTTTTTTTTTTTTAAATTCTACACCCAACATGGGGCTCGAACTCATGATCTGGAGATCAAGAATCACATGCTCTACAATTGAGCCAGTCAGGCATCCCCCCAAGTATTACTTTTTAGATATAATTATCCTCTAAAGAAACTTGTAACCTTTTTATCTTAGTAGGGAAAACAAATTTACTTAAATGATCTTTAAAAGGTCTACATGATTTTTTTTCCCCTACCATTCCAGTTATGTAGTAATAGTGGAAAAATCCTTTATATCATATTATTCTTACTTCAAAAGTAAGCAAAAGAATAATTAAGAATCTATACTTTGGATAAATTTTGAGATTTTGTTGTTATACACTTTCATAATATTTATGAACTTAGAATAGCATCAGTTCTGTAAGTACAGCAAAGTTAACTTACAATTTTATTAGCTGTGTATTTTGGGGCAAGTCCCTTGATTTCTTCAAACTTCAATTTTTTTTTTTTTTAAAGATTTATTCATCTGAGACACAGAGATAGAGAGAGAGAGAGAGAGAGAGCATGAGCAGGGAGAGAGGCAGAGGGAGAGGGAGAAGCAGGCTCCCTGCTGAGCCAGGAGCCCAATGTGGGGCTCGATCCCAGAACCCTGGGATCATGACCTGAGCCGAAGGCAGACGCTTAACCATCTGAGCCACCCAGGTGCCCCAGAACCTCAGTTTTTTTATGGTAAATTCTAGATTTGGAGCCTGATGCTTTAGGTGTGAATGCCAGCTCTGTCAGTAAATATTACATTGTTCTTCCTAATTACCAAGGTTGGATTATGAATCACAAGAGATGAGGGGTTCAATAATCTATAACTAAAATACATAAGTACTAGTTTATAAAGAGATACTATGTAATAATAACCTTATTATAGGGACGCCTGGGTGGCTCAGTTGGTTAAGCATCTGCCTTTGGCTCAGTTCATGATCTCAAGATCCTGGGATTGAGCCCCGTGTCTGGCTCCCTGCTCAGGGGGGAGCCTTCTTCTCCCTCTCCCTCTGCCCCTTCCCCCCACTCGTGCTTCCCCCCACGCTCTTTCAAAAAAAAAACAACCTTACGATAAATCCTCTCATTTACGCCATACCTTATACATAACTTATAATACATCTAACTGGTAAAATCATACAAAATTAATTAAAATGGCTTAGGAAAATAGAAAGCATAAATTTGTATAGAACCTAAAAGTCTGAATAAGCTGCATGGGAAAATTTTTGTGGGAATTTCTTGAAAGTTTTTTCTTCTTGCTATTAGAATATTAAGTAATTTATTTATTTGAAAGCTGACATTTTTAAAGAAGGTTTTCTGGTTTTTAAAAAGCAATACTTAGCCAGTGTGTATAACATTGATTTGGCAGTTATGTTAGGAACTTTGAGGGATACAGAGATAAAGTAGACAGATTCTACCTTTAAAGAGCTTATGTTTGAGTGTAAAAGATGAACATAAAACAGAATTCGTTCATGCCCTTAACTGGTTCTTTTCCGAGTTTTCCCTGAGTAAATGGCACTTTAATCTACATTATTGCTTTAGTTAGAAGTCAACCTTGATTGTTTCCTCCCCTGAACTCCTCATATCCAGTCCATCAATAAACTACAAATTACTCCTTTGAAATATAATCTCACCATTCATCTATTTCTCTCCATCCTGCTATTATCACTTCTAATCTAGATCACCGTCACTTTAGCCAGGATTTCTACACATGCTTTCTAGAAGGTCTTTCTGTTTCACTCTTGTTTTTTCCCATTCCATGGTATATATATATATATATATATATATATATATATATATATATATAGGACAGTTGATTTTTTTAAAAGTTCTTTGAAATATTTCAAACATATAGAAAATATGGAGTATAACATAATAAACATCTTTGTTGCTACCACCCATATTTAAGGGTTATTCACATTTTTGCCAGATTTGTTTCAGACCTTTTTAGGAACTAAAAGCTATGGATGCACCTGAAAGCTCTGTACTCCTTCACCATCCTATTCTATTCTCTCTTACTTCAGAAGTAATCACTATCTTCAAGCTGAGTGGATCCCTTATTGTCCATGTTATTTATCCTTTTACTCTATAGATATGTAACCATAAATAATATATGGCATTTGTTTTTAGATTTTTCTATAAATTGTATCATACTGATCATATTCTGCAACTTTTTCCCCCTTGACATTGTATATACAGAAAGCTTTCTGTTCGTTGAGCTAATACATAGTATTCCGAATACACCACTGCTTATCCATTCCTCTATTGAGAGACACTTAGATTATTATTATTTTTTTTTTTGCTGTTATAAATAGTATTACAAGAACATTCTTATAACTGTTTCCTTGTATAGTGTAAATATGCCACAGATTTTCTGGAGTAGATTTCTGGAAGCAGAATTTCTAGGTCATAAGGTTTGTTTCTATTCAGCTATTACATTTGAACTGTTACTATTCAGCCTAACCCTACAGTTTCTTCTAACCCTACAGTTTCTTCTGTGAGTTGCCTATTTATATTCTTTGCCTATTTTTCTGTTGGTTTGTTTGAACTTACTTCTAAGAGTTGTACATACAGGCATATATCTATACACACATACACACACACATTTTGGATATTAATCCTTTGGCTATAAGCACTGTAAATAATTGATTTCAATTTTTGGCTTGTCTTTTAATAATCTTATATATAAATTTTAATATAGTTGGATTTACTAGTTTTTTTTCCTTTATAATTTGTTCTTTCAGTGTCTTTAAGAAATCCTCTACCCAAGTGACATAAAGATCCTTTGATATTTATAGATTAATTTAGAAAGAAGTGCCATGTTTAACAGTGTACATCCTATTTGTGAACGTATTATATCTCATTTTGTTTTTTTTTCAAAATGTCCGTCAATAGTGTTTTATAAACACATGTAATAAAGATGATTGTAAGAGTGGTGCCCGCTTGTTTCTTTGAGAACAGTGTTGTTTAAGGGAATGGATATGGTAGGCATTCTGTAATGATGTAGAGAAGTATTTAAAAATGTGTGATAAAGATAGTTATAAGAAAAAAAATAGCGTTTTATAAATTTCTCTATAGGTTTTGCACCTTTTATTTGTTCCTAGATACCTTTTTGTAGCTATTGTAAATGGTAGCATTTTGCGATTACATAGTATAATTGAATATTGCTGATGTTTAAGAACACCACTGATTTTTATTTGCTGAATTCTTTTTAGTCCTAATGGCTTATCTAGTTTCAGTTAGATTTTTAAAAATGTAGATGATCATATCATTTGCAAGTAATGATGGGTTTTATCTTTTTTCTAACTTTATACATCTTTTTTTGTCTTATTACATTGATTAGAATCTTCAGTATAATGGTGGCTAGTAGCAATGATAGTGGTCATAATATTTTAAAATGAGTGTCTAATTTTATCGAATACTTCTTTTGCACAAACTGAGATTATATATTTGTTAACCAACTTTATTGTGGAATAATTTACATATAATAAACTACATTCATTTTATGCATACAGTTTGAGTTTTGACAAATGTAGACAACTATGTAACCATCACCACAATTCAGATATGGAGCATTTTCTATAATTCATAAAGTTCCCTTGTGCCCTTAGATCATATGCTTTTTATCTCTAACTCCATTAATACGGTGAATAAACATTGACAGATTTTTCTGATGGTTATCTTTGCCTTCATAGAGAAAACCCCACTTAATATATTTTTTTTCATGCACTGTGGAATTAAATTTACCTATACTTTATGCTTATACTTTGTTTAGTATATTTGCTTCTAGTATATTTCCTTCTGTAGTTACACACAAGAAATGTACATGTGGTGTTTTAAAACATGCTGACCTTTTCTAATTTTGGCATCAAGGTTATACTGCCCTCATAAAACAGTTTGTAAATACAGAGGTTATTTGTTCTTTGAAGAGTTGGTAAGATTCATCTATAAAACTGACCCTAGTGGGTGGTTGGGGTGATATCTGACTTAGCCTTTAGCTAGCTATTCTAAACACTAGTATACTTAATGCTTATTTATTTCTTCATTTTTTTTTCTTTCTTGAATCAATTTTGGTAATATTTGTTTGGAAAATAGTCTGTTTCATCCATGTGCTCAGTATGTTGATATGAAATTATTTATAGTAATTGCTTATGTTTGTAAAATCTCTACTCCACATATTATTTTCTTTCTTAACATTGTTTAAGCTTTCTCTTTTTTGGTAATATCTTGCTTTAGGTTTCTGTTTTTATAGTCTTTTCAAAAAGTCAGCTTTTAGTTTTTCTGAGTTTTTCTCTGAGTCTTTTTTTTTTTTTTTTTTTTTTCAGTTTTTTGGTTCCTTGAATTCTTATCTTTAGTTATGGTCTTCCTGCTTTCTTGAGTTTTCTCTGTAATTTATAGCTTCTTTAGTTGAATACATTGAGAGTTATTTTTTTTTTTAAAGATTTTATTTATTTATTTGACAGAGTGGGAGAGGGAATACAGTTGGAGGGGGAGTGGGAGAGGAGAAGCAGGCTTCCCGCTGAACAGGGAGCCCGATGCGGGGCTTGATCCCAGGACCCTGGGATCATGACCTGAGCTGAAGGCAGACGCCTAATGACTGAGCCACCCAGGCGCCCCTTGAGTTATTTTTTAATAAATGCATTGAAGGCTGCTACGTCCTGCTTTAGCCATATTTCCAAGTCTTGACATATAGAAGTTTCATAGCTCATATCTGAGTAGTTTTTAGTTTGCAAATTTAGGAGTTTTCTTTTACCATTTTCCCTCTTTTTTTTGGCCTTCTATCATGTTGGTAGAATTTTCTTTATTCTCTTTTTTCTGGTTTGGAAGCTATATGCTATGTTTCTTTTTTTTTTGAAATTATTATCATTATTATTTTTTAAAGATTTTATTTATTTATTTGACAGAGACACAGCGAGAGAGGGAACACAAGCGGGGGGGGGGGGGGCGGAGAAGCAGGCTTCCCGCGGAGCAGGGAGCCCGATGCGGGGCCCGATCCCAGGACCCTGAGATCATGACCTGAGCCGCAGATGCTTAATGACTGAGCCACCCAGGCGCCCGAAATTATTATTTTTTTAAGATTTTATTTCAGAGAAAGAACAAGAGAGAGAGCACAAGCAGGGGGAGTGGCAGGCAGAGGGAGAGGGAGAAGCAGGCTTCCCGCGGAGCAGGGAGCCTGATGCAGGGATCCTGGGATCATGATCTGAGCCGAAGGCAGATGCTTAACCGACTGAGCTACGCAGGCACCCCTATGTTTCTTTTCTTTTAGTGTTACCTATCAAACTTTAGCTTAGCTAGAATGTAGCTTAGCTAGAATTCTAAAATTATCTGAAAGTCTGGAGTTGTTCAGTATTTCAAGTCCCCTCCTGAACAAGACAAGGACCTTATTACACTTTACCCACTGAATAAGCACACCCCTTCCCTGGTTTTTTTCTTTGTGTCTAGAATGTTAGTTTTTCTTTTGTTAAAAAAATACAGTTTACTCATTACTACTTTTTTGTACTCAATGATTACATTTATCAACAAAATTTTCCAAATTCTGTGATTACTGTTTCTTGAATCTCATGCCTTCCTTCTAGGTTCACTATTCTTGCTGATGTGCTTCTTTAGGTACTTTGAGTAAAAGTCTGTGGGTGGTAGTTTCTCTTAGTTTTTATTTCATCTTGCTCTTAAATTTTGTTTTATTTACCTTCATTTACCATAGGGAATATATTACATCATTATCTCCGGTACTCCTTTTTTAGATGACTTTATTGAGATATAATTCATACACCATACCAATTTACACATTTATTTAATTTTTAAAAGGATTTTATTTTATTTTTTTATTTTATTTTTTTAAAATATTTTATTTATTTATTTGACAGAAAGAGACATAGTGAGAGAGGGAACACAAGCAGGGGGAGTAGGAGAGGGAGAAGCAGGCTTCCTTCCCCACGGAGCAGGGAGCCTGATGTGGGGCTCGATCCCAGCGTCCTGGGATCACGACCTGAGCCGAAGGCAGACGCTTAATGACTGAGCTACCCAGGCGCCCCTAAAAGGATTTTATTTTTAAGCAAACTCTACACTCAACATGGGACTCAAACTTACAACTCAGAAATCAAGAGTTGCATCCTTTAGTGACCAAGCCAGCCAGGCGCCCCCTCAATTTACACATTTAAATTGTACAACTTGATGGCTTTCAGTATATTCACAGAGTTATGCAACCATCACCAAAATAAATTTTTAAACATTTTCATCACTTCAAAAAGAAATCTCATACCCCTTAGCCATTCTCCCCCAGTCTCTTCTCTCTCTGTCCCCTGGCCCTAGGCAACCACTAATCTGCTTACTGTTTACAGATTTGACTCTTCTGGACATTTCATATAAATGGGATCATGCAATATGTAGTCCTTTAAGAATGAAACAAGACAAAACCAGGGCGCCTGGGTGGCTCAGTTGGTTAAGCGACTGCCTTTGGCTTAGGTCATGATCCTGGAGTCCCGGGATCGAGTCCCGCATCGGGCTCCCTGCTCAGCAGGGAGTCTGCTTCTCCCTCTGACCCTCCTCCCTCTCATGCTCTCTGTCTCTCATTCTCTGTCTCAAATAAATAAATAAAATCTTAAAAAAAAAAAAAAAAAAGAATGAAACAAGACAAAACCAGAGAGGGAGACAAAGCATAAGACAAACCTCTTAATCTTAGGAAACAAACTGAGGGTTGCTGGAGGGGAGGGGTAACTGGGTGATGGACATTGGGGAGGGTATGTGTTGTAATGAGCACTGGTTACATAAGACTGATGAATCATAGACCTGTACCCCTGAAACAAATAATACATTATATGTTAAGTAACTGAATTTAAATTAAAAAAAGAATGAATGGCTTTTTTTTAAAGATTTTATTTATTTGACAGAGAGAGACACAGTGAGAGAGGGAACAGAAGCAGGGGGAGTAGGAGAGGGAGAAGCAGGCTTTCCGCTGAGCAGGGAGCCCAATACGGGGCTCAATCCCAGGGCCCTGGGATCATGACCTGAGCTGAAGGCAGATGCTTAACGACTGAGCCACCCAGGCGCCCCGGAATGGCTTCTTTCAATTAGCATAGTGTTTTTGAGGTCCATCCATGTTGTAGCATGTATCACTACTTCATTTCTTTTCATTGCCAAATAATATTCCCTTTTATATATATATCCTTTTTATTTATCCATTCATCAGTGTAGAGATTTTTTTTTTAAAGTAAACTCTGAGCCTAGGGTGGGGCTTGAACTCACAACCCTGAGATTAAGAGTTGCATGCTCTACTGACTGAGCCAGCCAGGCGCCCCCAGTGTAGACATTTCTGAGTTGTTTCCACTTTTGACTATTATGAATAATGCTACTCTGAACATTTGTGTACAAGTTTTGTGTGGACATATGTTTTCAATTCTCTTGAGTATATGTAACTAGGAATGGGATTACTGGATTATATGGTAACTCTAGCTTTTTTTTTTTTTTAAGATTGTTTGGCACTTGTGGCTCCCTTAAATTTCCATGCGAATTTTAGAATCAGTTTGTCAATTTCTGCAAAGAAGCTAGAGCTGGGATTTTGATAGGGATTGTGTTAAACTTGTAAATTAATCTGGGAGTAATGCTAATTTAGTATTAAGTTTTCCAATCCATGAACAACAGACGTCTTCACATTTATTTAGATCTTCTTTGATTTCTTCCAATGAGGTTTTCTGGTTTTTAGCACTTCTTTTTTTACATCATTCCCAAGTGTTTTATTGTTTTGATGCTAATGTAATTGGAATTTTAAAAAATTTTATTTTCACTTTGTTCATTGCTATTGGTATAGGAATGGAATTGATTTTTATATATTGATCTTGCTGAACTCATTTATTAATTCTAATAGTTTTTTAGTGGACTCTTTAGAATTTTCTATGTAAAAGATTGTATCATATCATCTGCAAATAGGATAGTTTTACTTCTCCCTTTCCAATCTGCATGCCTGACATTCATTGTTGATAAGAAGTCTCCTGAGAGTCTATACTGCCATTCTTTTAGATAGTCTGTTTTTTCTCTCCTGACTTTTTAGATTTTCTCTGCAATCTTAATGTTCTGCAATTTTACCACAATATGTCTAGGTGTTTATTTTTAGTTATCTAGCATGGTGTTTGATGTGTACTTTTTTCTTATTTTTTTTAACGTTGAAAATAACTTTATTGCTTTTTCTTGATTATATAAAAATACGTTCACATTCTAAAAATGTCAAAAGTGTAAGAAATACTCATGATTATTGCTTGACTCCTACATCTTCAGTCCACCTGCAGGTCTTGCTGCCCTTACCTCGAAAACATCTTTCAAATTCAGCCACTTTCCACCAAATCCATCAGTACCTCTCTTACCCATGTTCTCTTAGCAAGATTACTACGATAGTCACCTCACTGGTCTCCTTCCTTCCATTCCAGTTTCCCACACAGCATCCAGAGAATTCCTTTCAAAGCATAATCAGACGATGTCACCCCTGCTTAAAACCCTGTAGTGGCTCCCCATCCTACTTCCCTTGGTTTACAAGATCCTCTCTGACTTGGTCCCTGGCTGCTTCTCTGATTTCATCTCTGACCTTGGTCTCTTATCATTCTCACCTTTCCTTATTGTGCTGCAACCACACTAGCATTCTTGCAGTTTCCCCAAGGACATACCAAACACACAGTGGCCCTGTGGCTTTTGCACTTGCTGTTCCTTGGTTCCTATCTGAAACCACCTGCCTGACTCACTTCACTCAGCTCTCTGTTCAAAGTTACCTCATCAGAGAGGTCTTTCCTGACAACCTATGTCACATTCCCTTCTGACCCCCTTGGTCATACTCTGTCCCCTTAATCTGCTTTTGTTTCTTTCACCACTTAAATGACATATACTTTCTGCTTATTTTATCATCTGCATCCCTCCCCCCACTGTATTATAAACTCCCTGTGAACAAGGACTTTGTTTTGTACTTCTGTGTCCCCTGCTAACTCTCTAAAATCATTATCTGACATTGTACACTCAAGAAGTATCTATGAAATAAATACATAATTTTATATAAATTGATCATATATATTTAAAAAAATATAGTATTCTATTTTTTACTTTTTGTTTTGGCTACCTCTCTCCCTTCCATTCGCTACACCTTCAGATATCCAATCTTAACCTGGTACAAATCCATTTATCCATCTTTCTCCACTCATATAATCATACAGGAATATATATGCACTGAACATTTGTGGGATAATTTATTTTACAGAAAATTGAGTCATGTATTCAAACTGTGCAGTTTACTCTTTTAACCTAAGTATATGGTAGAAATCCTCCAGTTCAACTGCCATAGATCTGTGTTTGTATTTTAAATTATGTTATATTTTTATACTTTTGTGCTCATAGTATATGCAAGTTTAACATGAAATTTTAAATAACCAATGGTGTATATATAGTAGTAAATGAAAATCCTCCCAAGTCTGCCTGATTCCACACACCTTCAAATAGACAAGTACTTTGACAGTTTGATATGTCTGATTTTAGATCTTTATCAGTGTATTTGTAAGTGAGCAGACAGGCACAGGGGGTTATAAGTTGTTTATTTTTGTATTTTTTTAAAGATTTAATTTATTTATTTGACAGAGAGAGACACAGTGAGAGAGGGAACACAAGCAGGGGGAGCGGGAGAGGGAAAAGCAGGCTTCCTGCTGAGCAGGGAGCCCGATGCGGGGCCCGATCCCAGGACCCTGGGATCATGACTTGAGCCGAAGGCAGACGCTTAATGACTGAGCCACCCAGGCGCCCTAAGTTGTTTATTTTCTTATATCAGTATTACATAATACATTCTTGACTTTTTCACTCAACAGTGTAACAATAGTTCAACTCTGCCTTTTATTGGTAATTTCTTTGTGCTTTGTACACACACAATTTTATTTAAATAGATTTATATACATTTCAGGGAGTGGGATTTTTATTTGTTTTGCTTGCATCCTCTTTCCTCCCATCTTCCACTCACATCTCCAGGTATACTTTGAATCAGAGGACTCCCATCTTCTAGAAGACCTTTAACCTAATCTTTCAACTTTGCTTCTTTATCAATTCTTCTATTTTTGTATTCTTGTTTTTATTTAATAATTTTTTTCTTTTGTACTGTCTATTATGATTTCCTTTAGCTATGAGAGGATCCTAAACTTCTAAAATTTAGATTGCTCTATTTTTAATGCCATCTGCAGTAAGTTTCTCACCTTGATATTAGTTATATTGGCTGTCATTCATGGTTGTGATTTCTTCATGTATTGTGGAATTTTGATTTGCAGACTCTTCTTCACTAAGATAATTTATGTGCCTATTTTCTTGTCACTGCTTTCCCCCCTTCCTGTCTAGTAGTTTTGTGGTTGCCTTTCATCTGGCCCCTGAACAGTCTCAGCAAAGAGCCAATCTTGAGTTGGCAGCTTGGGGCCCCTGTTCCACTGTAATAGAGGAGATAGTGGATCCAGTCACTAAGTCAGCAGGCAGCTTGGTCCAGGCTCAGGCTTTGAGGCATTATCTGGCTCCCATCATTTCTAACATACGCCTCAGCTCCTGGCCATGGTTAATGGCAGGTCTTTTTCAGCCTCCTTTTCAGGGTAGGAAAACTCTATCTCAGCTATTGGTTTCATACAATGAAGCTGACTCTTCCCATTTCCTGCTCCTCTGGACTTTGGGTGGGCCCCTTCTATGTTATAGGAAGCAAAGTCCTGGGTACCGACTGCCTACTTACCATCTGCTTACTGGTGGATCTGCAACTTTGGCCTGACTTACAGCTTTTTCTCTTTTACTTTTTTATGGTTCATAGAAATGTTTATTTTGTATATGCTTTGGGATATCTTTTTAATTTTCTACATTTATGCGATGATGTTTTGGACAAAGGTGGGGAGTTTTGTGAATTTTCAAGACCAAGTTGACCAGAAGTCTACGATACTCTTAAAAACACAAATCAGTTTTCATTCCTCTGCTTAAAATCCTAAAATCTTCCAATTAAAAATAATAATAATAACATTTCAAACTTCTTAACATTCCCTTCCATGATCTGGCCCCCACTTAACCTCTCCAAATTCATTTCAGGCACTTTCCTTTTTGCCGTAGCCCTATGGTCCACCTTTCAGTTCTTTGAAAGTGCCTCACTTTCACACATGCTTTTCCCTGGTGCTTCTAAAGTTGGCATCTTCTCAGTTTTTCTTTCTCATTTAAATGCTGCCTCCTCAGAGAGATCTTCCCTAACTACCGTAATGACAATAGCCTCTCCCCAGTACTCTGTCATAATACTTGTTTATTTCCTTAATAGCACTTGTTACAATATATTTGTGTATTTCCTTGTTTATGGTCTCACAAAACTGAAAGCTCCATGAGCTTTTTTATTTTGCATTTGCATTATATGTGACCAGTATATAGCACCATGCTGAATAAATATTGAGTGACTATTATTCATCCATGCACTCATCATATTTATCAAGTGTCTACTATATGCCGGAACTGTTCTCACTGTAGAGGATATAATGGTGAGCAACACAAACAAGGTCCCTGTTCTATGGAAATTATGTTCTAGTTGAGAAAAGAAAAGTATAAACAGATATAAAAGTAAACAGTCAGTGGTAGGGTGATGTGTTTAGGTGATGGAAGACACTTTTGGGGAAGTAACAAGAAGGAATTTATCTTATGACAAGAGGAAGAGCTTTTCAGTTAGGGAAGAGCTAGAACAAGGTTCCTAAGTCAAGAGTGAGCTTCAATATTTATGGAGAAAAGACCACTGAGGCTCCAGTGGAGGGAATAGTGGGAAAGAACATTACAGGATAATGTTAGAGACTTGGCCCAGGCCAGCAAACACAGGCTAGGAGTTTGAAAATATATGGTACCTTAAAAGAGATACAACTCTTCAGTACAGAAGATGCTGGTGAGGTGCAGGTGGGCGTGGATATAGAGGATTATATATATCTGTGACCTAGTAGGTGTGTTCAACAGCTCTGTTTAAGTTGTAGCAAAGGGTTACCTTCCAGAAGTCATAAATCACTGCTTAGGTTTTTGTTTCATTTTCACCAAGGGTGCTACTTTTCAATTCATGGTTCTTATTCATGCCTTTAGTTATCCCTTTAGCAACCAGTATAAGCCAGACATCCTATGTAATGCATGCTTGCTTGCTCATTTATGCACATAAAATACACTGGGAATAGAAAGGAAGCCCTCAGCTAGTGCTTTTTTGCTGAATGTCTACATTCGTGCAGGCTTTTAGAAGTTCATGTTTCCTAGTTTAGTCAGTGCAGTGACCTGAAAGCAAAACTAGGTTGATTACCCAATCTTTCATATCCACTTTTTCATTTCCCTATGTTTTAGAAAGCAAGTGCCTAGGGAAGGCAATGTCCTCAAGGGTGCCTACTTCCACATTTTTAAGAGCAAACTTTTTTTTTTAATATCCTTGCAGCAATCCTCTGATTAGTTATCTAGCAGTAAGATGAGTTTTCATTTGTCAGTTATAACCTTTTGTGATCCTATTAGTAAAACTAATAATTGCTTCTATATTGTCTTCTTTTTTTAAAAAGTTCTTTGAAGTTAATTGAAGAGACTCCCTTTTCCCCCCTGTCCTTCACTAAACATGTACAGATGACAAGGAGCTATTTTAAGTTTCTCTACAGTAGACTTGATACTTCCAGTTCTTTTGCTGACCCTACAAGCAGAAGACTTAGAGACAGTTCCTCTTCTTTCCTAATAATGCCAACTTGCTTAAGCCACTGCCAGAATATTTACAGGTAGTTACCCACTTACAAATGGTTGTTTCAAAAATTCTTATTCAATCTGAGCTTTGGAATTTGAAATGCATTTCCCCTCTGAAAAAATTTGCAAGTGGCATTATAAATGGGTAAGTTTCTAGGCTACCCTTTAAAGACCTATTTTTTCCTATAATGTAGCTGAAATACTACCCATTTATGTTGAAAAATATTAGGAAAATCACCTTTCAGATGCACATTAGTTCCACTACAGATGCTTAAATAGGATTTGGAGGGAACAGTTTGGATCCCTAAACACCTTTGCAGTGAGAGGATAGTGGAGTCACAAAGATGTCCCCATGAAGGCTATGGAGAGAAAGCCATTGAGAATGTCTCTGAAGGAAGCCCATCTGCAGTCTCCTACCTGGCAGGGACTAGCCATCTGCATGTGATACATTCTTCAGTCAGATGTTTGTATATCAGGATTACCTATATGCTCTTACCAGTTATAAGAAGTGAAAAATTCATTTAAAATAATCTTGAGTGAGGGAGTGAAAGTTTATATATTTTGAAAACTTCTAAGCAGATATTAATGTTGGAAAATGCTTTTTTGATGCATTTATAGGCAATATATTCACATATTTAGTGATCATTTTTAATTGTGTGTTTGTTTTCCCCCCTCTTTAGTGCTTTTTAAAATCTTTGTGTGCTTGGTTTTATTCCTAAAATTACTGATGTTCCTTAGTTTTCAATGAAAGGAATTTAATTCACTTATCTTAAAAAAAAAAAAGGATACTGTAATGTTAATAGTTAAAACAGAGTTAACTCTAGAATTGTTCTATTTTCACAGTTTTTTTACCAGACATAATTTCTTTTTATTTCAAGAGATTTTTATTATGTTGGAGCTAACTTTTGACCATTTGTTAATTTATATTCTTATGAGTATAGTATAATTCTGGACAAAGGGGTATTTTAGAAAGTTACATATAGAATATAAAACAGTGTATGCTTTGAATTCTAGGAAATGTGGGTTCTAATTCTATTCTAGATCAGTTCTCAGTTCTCACAGCTTTTGTTTTCTTATCTGTTAAAGGAGGCTGATGAAACCTGCTTGCTTCACAGGGTTGTTAATGGTTATTACACAAGATTGATTGGCAATGGATGCCACCCCATACTACCGTAGGAGTGGGCTGTTGGGATTAAGTAGAGACAGATGTCATGCCATTGTGTTTCTCATCTCTGTACTCCTGTTTTCTTTTCATAGTCAAGTTTCTCAAAGAATAAACTGCATTCACCAGCTTCACTTTTAATCTCTCATTTTTGTCAAAAAATCGGTAGTATTTATTATTTATATTGTTATGACTATATAAATGTTCTTCATTATGAGTCAGGTAATCATTACTATGAGTATATTTTTCTTGAACAGCTTCTCATCCTTCGGAATGATAATTGCTTTATTTTTCTGTTTGTTTAGTTTGCTGTTGTGTCTATCACTAATTCTTTCCCAAACTCTTCTATAGAACTGTAAAATTACTCTCAATATGGTAAACACTTAAGGTTATCCATCAAATCCATCTTAAAACCTTTTCCTTTTTCTTGGAGATATTCCCCTGGGAGCCTTTTGTCTTCCTGTTCTAATCTGGACTGGTTGCTGTCTAGGCCTCTGCAAAGCTTTTGTCCCATCTGTTCCTTTCCTCATCATCCTAGGAATTTCCTGTACTTCTGTTTTGAATCATGTTTCCTAGTTCCTGTGTTTTCTTCTTTCTTGATTTATTCCCTTGTTTTGGTATAGCACATCCTCTACCACCAACCTCCTATTCCCACTCACCCCAGCCATCCAGGGCAGATCCTCTTCTATGGAGACTTTCATACCTGTGGAGCTTCTACTCTTCTTTCAATTCCCCTGTTGGATTGACCTCACCCTTCTTTGTGCCTCCACAGCACACTCTTGTCATAGCCTTGTTTCGTCATACATATTGAGCACCTGCTTTACGTGTCAGGCGCTGTGTTCGACACTAGGGAGTCCAAGGTTAAGAGAATGAGGTTCTTGTTCCCAAGAAGTGCTAACAGATAAGAACACCATGGTTCTCACTGGAGACAGTACTGCCCCCTAGTGGCACTTTTGAAAAAGTGAGGGAAATTTTTGGTTACCACAGGAATGGAGAGGGTACAGCTGACATTTTGTAGTCAGGAGCCAGGAATACTAAACGTCTTATATGTCCAACACAACTTTAGAATATTCCACCAGAAATTCATGTGTAAAAATCTGTTTATAATTGGGCGCCTGGGTGGCTCAGTTGGTTAAGAGACTGCCTTCGGCTCAGGTCATGATCCTGGAGTCCCGGGATCGAGTCCCGCATCGGGCTCCCTGCTCGGCAGGGAGTCTGCTTCTCCCTCTGACCCTCCTCCCTCTCGTGCTCTCTGTCTCTCATTCTCTCTCTTGCAAATAAATAAATAAAATCTTTAAAAAAGAAAAAAAATCTGTTTATAATTATCCAAACCTGGGACCTAACTCCATTTTACACATAAACTACTCTTGGCACTTTTACATAGTCATTGCGTGTGCAACAGATAACAGCTATTGTTGTCCATAAATATGGGTTTATAGACAGTTTTTTTTTTTCAAAATAGCATGTGTTTATACAAAAATTAAGAATCCCGTGGATGATAGATTATTTTGTAAATCATGCAGTAATAATGAAGAATATAAATTAGCATACCCTATAAATGAAAGTAAGATAACTTTCTAGAGTAGATGTTAAAAAAGACTCTGTTCATTATTGTGTGGATGTGTGTATAAATTGAGGTATAACATACAGTGCATAGCTTGATGAATTCATATACAAGCATACTCATAAACACATGTAACTGCCACCTTGATCTAGATATGCTGAGTGTCTGCATGGTTGGGAAACATAGGACAAACTTATTGGTAAACAGTATGTTATATTTTCAAATAATGTGCCCATTATGTTTTCATGTATATAATAAGTACAACTGAAAGTATCCAAAAAGTCTAGAAACGAGGAAAATAGTGTATTTATTATGTATTAACAATTGGAACCATTGCCTTAAATTTATAAATATTTTACCTGAAAAGGTAATTTGAGTTTAAAGAAAAAGATATTGAGTATATTATCTGAAAATGTAACTAACACATATTTATCCTGCTTCCTGACTTTAGGGACAGTCTGTACTGTGTAATATTTCCAGTACCCAAAGCAGTTTCCTTACCTTCCTTTCTGGTTAGTACTCCCCGGCCATCAGAGGTAACCACATTCTGACTTACATCATCATATTTCTTCAAATATTCCTTCTCTGTTAGTCAACATGTGCAGGAAAGGTAAATAAAACTTTTAAAAAGAAACTAACTAAACAAACGATCTTTGCAACCAGTGCTACATTTTATCAGTCTATGAAATGTTTTAGGTTCAGTTACAACTTTCATACTCCTTTTTTTCAAAGGACAGTGAATTACTTAGCATTTCAAACAGCATTTTTAACTGAAAATGATTTTGGTACAGTATGTGGTTATTACAAAAGCAAAAAAGCTGATGGAAAATACGTTATAGAAGATTTGAGAGTCCTTTTAAATAGGATTAGAACTAAATGTTACTAAGTTAATGGAAACAAAATGTAGGAATCTCATTTTTTTTTAATTAATAGAAATGATTTTTTCCTTCAATATTTTTTTTTTAGAGAGCATGTACGTGGGGGTGCAAGCAGGGGCGGGGGGCAGAGGGAGAGGGAGAGAGAGAAAATCTTAAGCGGGCTCCACGCTGGATTGGGGCTCAATCTCACAACCCTGAGATCATGACCTGAGCTGAAATCAAGAGTCACATGCTTAACTGAGCCACCCAGGCGCCCAAGAAATGATTTTAAAATACTTCCTATTATTGCCGCACTAAATTCTAAAAATTATATTTCTGTATAGTGATAAATTATGTGACTATTAAAATTTTAATATTAAAAAATCTGTTTAAAATTCTGATTATATTTTTAGATGCCTTATGTTTATTCTTATTCAGAATCTATCCCCAGAGATCTATCCACAATCCAGAATTGATCCACAGAGATCAACCACATATCTTTATAGTTTCTCATATTCTTGTTTTGGCCCAGTCTATCCTGTGTTCCTCATCGCCTTTTGATAGTATGATCATTGAAGTCTTTTTAAGTAAATGTATATACTAAATGTAGTCTGAATTATGGTGCAATTACAGAGTAGGATTTAATCTTACACCTTCCCATATTATAAGGTAGGGAATGATTTTGACATGACATTTTTAATAAGGCCATTTCATTTGTAGAAATATTGCACCTTCTAATTTTCACCATTTCAACAGCCTATACTTTGTCTCAGTAGGTTATCCATACTCCATTATTTCCTCCTTATCATAAATAGTATAGTCTTATTTCTCATAAAACACTAATTTTTCTATTTCTGTATATCTGATCTTTTGTTTTCTATGTAGAATGACTTCTGATATAAATTTTCTTAAATCCAAATTTAGTATAATAGGTACAGTTATTTGAGTACTTCATTATGTCTTCTGATATGGTTGGATATGAACATATTAAACATATTAAGTAATATTTTATTATGGTAAATGTCTATTTTTCCTTTGTATTTTTATTTATATGTACAAAAATATCATCTATGAATTTTTTTGGAATAATAAGGGGAACTTTACGAAATATGTTCTAAAGGGGGAAGTTGGGTCTGATGGGGTTGAGAAACTGTTCTAAACAAATCAGTGCAGTGAAGTCTTCCAGGTATTCTACTAGAGCTGTCAGGACACAGTGGCAGTCTGTAGCCCAGGAATGCTCAGTTCAGGCAGAGGGTAGAATTGGTGGCAGGGATCATGGAAATGTGAGGCTGCACAGGAAAAGTTTGGTTTGTTTCTGTGTGTTTCTGTGTGTCTCTCTCTTCTAACCTGAAAGTTCCTTGAGGGCAGAGACCATTTTTCCTTACTCTGAGTCCCTAGTGCTGGGCCTAGTCCACGGAAAATACATAGTAAATGTTGGAAGAATGGGCAACTCCCACACAGGTGTGTGAGTTTGAGGGAGAGAGCTGAAGGGTGGGCTTGGCCAGAAGCCAGACTGCTGCAAGGGTACCAAGACATGGATCATGTATTTGCGTACTCAGAAGGAAATTTAGGGTGCCTGGGTGGCTCAGTTGGTTAAGCGACTGCCTTCGGCTCAGGTCATGATCCTGGAGTCCCGGGATCGAGTCCCGCATCGGGCTCCCTGCTCAGCGGGAAGCCTGCTTCTCCCTGTCCCACTCCTCCTGCTTGAGTTCCTTCTCTTGCTTTGTCTCTCTCTGTCAAATAAATATAAAAAATCTTAAAAAAAAAAATAAAAGAAACCAATCGTTTAAAAAAAAAAAAAAGGAAATTTAATAATTGCCTAAGTACTTTGGGGAAGTCTCCCTAAATCTTAAAAGAATTGAAATTAGCATATTAATCTAAGGCAAGGGTCCTTAGAATAAAAGGGGATTATGAATTTGGATAGAAAAAAATTACATTATTTTTACTAACCTCAGACTGAAATTTAACATTTCCTTCAGTGTTGAATGTAGGTCCCAGTGGTAGTATTAGCAGTACCTGTAATGTTTTTTGCTACTAAAAGCCATAGATATTTTCAATTTCAGTTGTTGCAGGTACCTCACAATATTGTTTATGCTCATTATTTTCATATTGTATTGTTAGACCTGCCGCTTGATCTTGTTATTTAAACCATTAATAAAGAAGCACATGTATTACCTATCATAACTTTGTAATAATTGTATTTTTAAATTTTATTTTAAAACATTCTGAAATTCTAGAGTAAGCAAAAACAGTGTTATAATGATAGAAATCAGATGAGTGGTTGCTTCTTGTAGAGAAGGCTGATTTGGGAAAGGGATACAAAAGAACTTTCTAGGGTGATGGAAGTGTCCTATGCATGGTATGCATGTATCACAGGTGACTGAGTGTTAAACTTGAGATCTGCATTTCTCTGTATGTAAATTATACCTCAATTAAAAAACGAATACATTTAAAACTATTCTTAGAAGGTGTCTGTAGGCTTCATCAAATTGCCAAAGAAGTCTCTGGTAGGAAAGACGGTTAAGAGGCCTTTTTCTGAGGCCATCCTGTTGCCTTTGCCTTTCTCTTTCTTTGAGTACCCTGTTTCTCCCAGTTACTTTTGCTATTCATTTCCCCTTTTTTCTAAATGTGTTCTCGCTTTTTTGACCTAAGGAAAGTCAGAAAAGAAAAATAGCAGCTATGAAAGAAATTTTTTGCTTGGTTGTTTGCCCCTTTCTTGAAGCCAGTAAGGCTGTAGCTCTCCTAACATGGTTATGTATTTGCTTAGACTTGACGTAATTTCTAGTGACAACTACTCTTCTAAAAACTAGCTTGTAGATGATTTCAAAATGGAATGATTTTTCTTATCCAGTTTTGCTTGGAGTTTTAGTAGGATTTTTATCCCTTTGTATCATTTAATATGCAGTTCTGTTGTAAAGTAGCCGTGAACATTTATAACAAAGATTGGAGGAAATAAAATGTATTAGGAATCAGAAAAGCATCAAAGAAGGAAGGAAAGAAGAATTAATGTTACAGTCTAATCCAGATTTTTCCCCCCAGAAATCCCATCTAGGTATCCTCAATGCAGTGTGATATTATATATTCCAAATTCAAATATGTTTTACTTATATAAAACTCAAAGTAATACACATATCAAATATTAGCCTATATCTATTTTAAAATGTGGTGACAGGGCTTGAAGATTTAAAAAAAAATTTTTTTTTTAAGATTTTATTTATTTATTTGAGAGAGGCCGGGGGAAAGCACAGAAGGAGAAGTGGACTCCCTGCTGAGCGGAGAGCCCCATGTGGGGCTCGATCCCAGGACCCTGGAATCATGAGCTTAACCGACTGAGCCACCCAGATTTTCCTTTTTTTTTTTTTTTAAGATTATTTATTTCTTTATTTGAGAGAGAGAGAGAGAGAGAGACAGCGAAAGCAGGGGGAGTGGGAGAGGGAGAAGCAGGCTTCCCGTTGAGCAGGGAGCCCGACGCGGGGCTCGATCCCAGGACTCTGGGATCGTGACCCGAGCCGAAGGCAGACGCTTAATGACTGAGTGACCCATGCGCCCCGGGCTTGAAGATGTTAAACACAGTGTAGATATGTATAGAACAAACATTGGACTCTTAGTGGCACCCAGTGCTAAGACTACTCCTAATATAACTCTTTGTTGCCTATCATAACTGTTAGTTTTTCTCTACTGTTCTAACGTTTCCACGGTCTTTTTATTTATCTAAATAAATTTAATAGGACACTTATTTTAATAGATTACAAAGTATTCTAAGAAAGATTGAGCTAAGGTGGATAGTACTAACAGATTTTTGTCCAAATAGTATCTGTGTCTTTTATGACTTGGTATTAGATAAAAAACCTAAAATACTATTTGGCGGTTTCTTTGCAGCCTCTCGTGTGGAAAATTTGAAATGCAGAGGAGAAACAATAGCTAAGGAGATCAGTGAAGCCATGAAGGTAAAAGCTACATGCTAAAAAGTTATAAAATGAACAATATGTAGCTAGGTATTTGCTTTCAACATCCATATGTATTTTAGTCTATTGTTACAGGAATTCTCAGTATCTTTTAAGTAGATCTTTAATGAATTTATTAAAGTGACAGTAACATTGAGAATAACTAACATGTAGTACGCACCAGTATGTGCCAGTATTATATCTGGCTTCTTTGAAGATTGATTATATTTTTGAATTCTGAGAGTTAGCAGTCTATCAAACAATTTTGGATAATAATACCACTTAACATTTAGTGAGCATTTATGGGTCAGGCACCATCTAACTGCTTTACATATATTATCTTATTTAATCCTTGCAATAATCTTATGAGGTAGATACTGCTAATTTCCCTATTTTATATTTGAGAAACTGAGGCACAGAGAGAGGCTATAGATTGCCCAAATAAACAAATGAGTCAGGACTTAAACCCTGGATATTTGGCTCTAGAGCCTATATATATTCTTTTTTTTTTTTTTTAAAGATTTTTATTTATTTGACAGAGAGACACAGCGAGAGAGGGAACACAAGCAGGGGGAGTGGGAGAGGGAGAAGCAGGCTTCCCGCGGAGCAGGGAGCCCGATGCGGGGCTTGATCCCAGGACCCTGGGATCATGACCTGAGCCGAAGGCACATGCTTAACAACTGAGCCACCCAGGCGCCCCAAGAGCCTATATATATTCTTAACTGCTATATTATGCTGCATATCCAACTTGGATATCTTAATATTATTATAATAAAATTGTTTATATTCTTGACATTTATTTTATGCATACAGGGAAACGGATTCCTAGTGTATGAAAATTACTTTAAAACTCCTCTAAATCTCCCATGTTCTGATAATTTTCTGGTTTGTATTGATTCCATGATTTTCTGGTACTCATAGCATTTTCTTTATCAGTAGTTGGCAAACTGGTGGGCAGGCAAAAACCCAGCCTTGCCACTTGTCTTTGTAAATAAAACTTCATTGGAACACAGCTATTTCCATTCATTTATTTATTGTCCGTGGCTTCTTTACAGTGGCAGAGTTGAGTAATTGTGACAGAGATGTAAGGCCCTTTATAGGAGAAATGTACTGATTCCTGTTCTTGATGATCAAGATTTCTAAAATACTTACTATCCTAAAATATGGAATTTCAGACATTAAATCCTTGGCTCTGAAATTCTGTTACTTCCTGCTGCCAAAGTTTTATTTTACTACCAGGCATTGTAGGAATAGAATGTATCTTTTAGTTTTAGTTTTTGGTTAAAATCCTCCACTAATATTGGTATTTTAAGGTAAAGCCAATATCCATGACCCAAATAATTAGGTCTTAGAAAAAGCCTTGACCTGAAGAATTAGAATCGAGAGTGTGGTATCTGTCTCTGTGTGTTTGTGTTCCAACCTGAAATTAATGTTAAGTATTACTGTTGTTTGTTTAAGTCCTTGCCTGCATTAATTGAACAAGGAGATGGATTTTCCCAAGTCTTAAAGATGCAGCCTATTATCCAGCTCCAGAGAGTCCACCAAGAAGTCTTTTCTGGTTGTTGTAGGAAACCAGATGTTAAACCTGAGAGCTTTATAACACAAATAGAAACCACACCAACAGAGACTTCAACCAGGAAAGCCACTGACCTGGTCTTGAAAAGAAGGCGAACTAAAGACTGCTCCCAGAGAAAATGGTATCCGCTACGGCCAAAGAGAATTAATCTTGACACATAAGCTCTTGTTTGTCTTGAGAGTTGAAATTTGGCACTGTCAACATTTAGATCACAGCCTAATGCCTAGACAGGAGAGACAAGTAACTCTTTAACTAGTGATTCCTTTACACAAATATCGTAGCTCTATGCTGGGATATAATGTAATAATTGTATTTCCTTCTCATTTTGTCTTTAGTAGATGAAGAGCATACTTTTTGAATATTGGCACAAAGCCCATCGGTGGGCATTAAGAGTGCAAGCTTAAATGTCCTTAAATGTAATCAGCTCTTGGCTGCCTTACAGCTTTTGTGGGATATCACGAGTAACACATTCTATTGGATTTCTAGTATACATCTTTTAAAAAGAGCAGTATCACAGTTGTCTCTATTTAAGTGCTAAAAGTAATCATCAGTTCTGTTTAGGAGCTAGAAGCAGATAAAGTTTTTTTTTCCCCCTCAGTGTAGTTTGATTTATCACATTGATATGCAGATAAGAAGACTGGCTTTGACTTTGTTTACTCTAAGTTCAGCTAATTTGGATTTGTGGTATTTTTAGGATTTTTTTGTTTTTGTTTTGTAAGACAGACGACTTAATTATGTAAGAATTTTTCTTAGAAATAAAAATTGGCATGTAGCCAATGTTTCTTGTCCACACCTATTTTCTACAGGCTTTTCAACTTAAACATTTGATTTGGGACTAAGGGTTTCTTTTCAAGATTTCTCATTATATCTTTGTACATGATTGCAGTTCAAAAATATGTATTGGATTAAAAATTAACAAATTGTCATTGTGGAACAAATATAGATGCAATCATACTGAACTATTCTACCTTTAAGGATGTTTATTTATCAAGGGTGTTATTGGTAGAAGGCTGAGGAAGCTATATCACCTATAGCTCTAACATTTCACTGTAGTTTCTTACAGCTCTTACTGTGTCTCTTCCTCACATTAATACGATGGAGGCAGGGCCATCCAACTTTTATCCTTTTCTCCTTTGATGACTGTATAACTTCATTCATTTGCAGAGGAATTTACTAATCATGACGTTGGGAAATCTGTACTTCTTATTTATTATGTCTTACCAATCAAATATCTAAATGTGACAGAAAGTGTGTCTCAGCGAAGAAAATTTACAAAGCCACTTTATTGCACTCTGTATTTTAATTTACAATTTTAGATCTGTATATTTGTAATAACTGTGTTTTTAATTAAAATACTGTACAAAGACTGAAATCTTGATACTGTGTATTTTTTTAGTTGTAGACATCTTGAACTTAGCTTTAGTTGAATGGTAGGTAAGCATCATGCCTTTCAGGACATAATAAATTTCCCTTTAAAATTGTTTTGAAGCTATAGAATATTGTTATTCTAATACAGTGCTATGTTTTTTATAGTATAAAAATTCTGTATGAGTTGTTTCATTTCGGTAGCCTGCAAACAAAACAATTATTGTTTTTTTTTATTTTTTATTTTTTTTAAAAGATTTTATTTATTTATTTGAGAGAGAGAATGAGAGAGAGAGAGCACATGAGAGGGGGGAGGGTCAGAGGGAGAAGCAGACTCCCTGCCGAGCAGGGAGCCCGATGCGGGACTCGATCCAGGGACTCCAGGATCATGACCTGAGCCGAAGGCAGTCGCTTAACCAACTGAGCCACCCAGGCGCCCTTCCAAACACATCTTTACACCTTTGCTGGTGCTATTCCCTCTCCATGGAATGTTCTCTCCCTACTGTTCACTAGGGAACCCCTGACTTGGTGTATCCTCTGTGCAGCTCCCCATTACCCTCACCCTCCCCTCCTCAGAAGAATGAGTTTCTTTATCCTCTGGGTTCCTAGAACCCCTTGTGCATCCTTCTAATACAGATCTTATTTTATTTTATTTATTTATTTTTTAAAGATTTTATTTATTTATTTGACAGAGAGAGACACAGTGAGAGAGGGAACACAAGCAGGGGGAGTGGGAGAGGGAGAAGCAGGCTTCCTGCCGAGCAGGGAGCCCGATGCGGGGCTCGATCCCAGGACCCTGAGATCATGACCCGAGCCGAAGGCACACGCTTAACGACTGAGCCACCCAGGCGCCCCAAGCAGCTGCTTTCTGAAAGAAGTGAAGGAAAATCTGTTTTCTAAACTTCAGCCATTGGAAACTATTAGTCTGATTGAGTTGTTATAACAAAATATTAGGCTGGATGGCTTCAAAAACAAATTTAATTTCTTATATTTCTGGAGGCTTAAAGTCCATGACCAAGAGGCTAACAAATTCGGTTTCTGGTGAGGTCTCTCTTCCTTTGTATATGCGTGGGGGTGGGGGTACTTCTGATAAGGACATTAATTCTGTTGGATCATGGTCCCACCCATATGACCTCATTTACCCTTAATTATTCCCTCAGAGGCCCCCCATCTCCAAATAGAGCCCACACTGGGGGTTAGGGCTTCAACCAGGGATCTTGAGGGGACACAAACATTCAGTCCATAACGGTAGACAACAGAAATCTTATCCTAGACCTTCTTCTCTGAGGCATTATGGCTTGGGCTGCATAAAGAACAAAGTCAATAAAGTCAAACTTTTTGTTTGCTTCAAAATACAGCTGTCTTTAAGACTGAATTTGTTTGACTTCTGTTGAAGGCCATGGTTTTTCCTTCTGTCCCTTCACAGTCATCCATTCAACAAATACATGTTAGGCACCTACTCAGTTCAAAAGTCAGAGAGGTTCAGAGCATAGTCTCAGAGCCAGATCATCTATTAGTTATTATTAGTTAATATTATTAAATAGTATTGGAGTATTAGAGTTACTTAACCCCTCTGTGCTGCTGTCTCCTCTAATGTAACATGGGGGTGATGATAATACCTATATCATAAGGTTATTATATGAAGTAAATGTGTTCATAATATAAAGTCCTTAGGTTAGTACTTGGCACATAATTTACATAGTGAGCATTCTATAAGCACTATTACTACTTGGTTTGATGAAAGAAATGAAAACAGTCATAGGATTAAACATTGTCTTCAAGAAGCCCATATTCTAATGAGAAGAATGAGCATGTAAACAATGACCATGCAAAGCAGCTAATGCCCTATAGATGTATCTGTGGCAAACTTTGGGAAGAAGTCGTGAAAGTCTTTGTGGAGGAGGTGACATTCCAGCGGTTTTGAGTATTTTAGGCAAATAATCAGGAAGATTCCTGGCAGTGTGAAGAGAATTTCCCAAGGCAGGTGGTTGGGAGAGAGCATGGGGTACTGAGGACCATCAGGTAAGGCTATATGAATAGGTCTTGTCTAAAAAGACTTGCTATAGGTGAACTTGAAGAGAGTCAGGGTCAGCTCTTAAGAACTTTGTACTTTTTAGAATTGGCAATGAGGAGCCATTAACTTCAACAAAGGAGGGGAAAGGAAGGGGAAATTTGTTGAATCCATTTTTCTCCTTGTGTAGCATTTACCCCAAAATAGCAAGAATGAGAGAAACACACACTCATCTGATGATGAAACCAGGAGGTATGTCGCCCAGACCATAGCTTATGAAGAAGGAATGTGTATGGAGGAAACAGTAATGAATTAGCAGATCAGAAGAAGATCAAATCTAAGTGTCTGCAGAGAGAGACATTGGTAAGAGAAATTTGCCAATTTGCCCCCAGATTCTCTGGAGAACTGAAGAATGGAGGACACTGTAGAAGGCTGAGATGAGATGGAGGAGCCTGAAAATGAGATTGTGTCCACCACCCCTCCACTCACTGTCAGTAATTGCCTTTGCCAGAGGAGCTTGTTTTCTGGAAAAGATTGAAATAAAGGGTCCCTGGCGAGTAAAGGTGAAACTCAGAACAAACAAATGGTCAGAATGAAATTCTCCATTGGAATGGTAAGACTTGAAGTTCCAGGATACTGGCTATTTGGCTCAGACATCTTAGATGATCCCTTAGAGAAACTGAACAACCTGGAGAAAAAAGCTAGAATAGTGTGATAGTTGAAGATCCCAAGCCGGTCCAATCACCCCATACTGCAGAGCCGTTCAGTGTCTGAGTCCCAGTTACATAGAGCTTCCAGAAACATTTTTGTATTTCATTCTAAAAATTAAGTGGACATAATAAAAAGCTGGAAGCTACCCACATATCCATCAGTAGTAGAATGAAAAAAAGAAATTGTGGCATACCATAATGAAACACAACAGAAGAATTAAAAAAAAATGAATTCCTGATAAACACAACATGGATGAATCTCAAAGATGTTACGTTGAATAAAAGAAGCCAGACACAAAAGAGTGCCTACTGTGTATGAAATCAAGAATAGGCAGAACTAATCAATGGTGATTACCCATGGGGAGAGGGGAGATATTAATTGGGAATGGAATGGGCACTGGGAACTTTTTTGGGTGAAGGAAATGTTCTATATCTTGATCTATATCTTGTTGTTCACATGGCTATATATAGAGAGAGAACTGTTTAGCTACATATTTATGCACTTTATGTAAGTTTTATCTAAAATAATAATAAATACACAAATCAAGATTCACCAGACATTTGAGGGAGGCATTTATTTATTAAAGGTTTATTTATTTTAGAGAAAGAGCTTGCACAAGTGGGGGTAGGGCCAGAAGGAGAGGGAGAGAATCTCAAGCAGACTTCCCACTAAGTGCAGAGCCCAACATGGGGCTGATTCTCACAACCTGGAGATCATGACCCTGATCATGACCTGAGCTGAAACCAAGAGTCAGATGCTCGACTGACTGAGCCACCCAGGTGCCCCTTGAGGGAAGTCTTTAAATGCAGAGACCAAAGACTATGAGTCCCACAAAGGAAAGAATCTGTTCTGATGTATCCCAAACACCTAGAAAAGTGCCTGGCATATAGTTTCTCAGTGCATATTGGTTAACCAAATGAATGAAAACAAGCACACAAAAACCAAAGAGAAAACAGGACCTCAAAAAACCTAGAGAGAAATACAAAACAAAGTTTCAGAATAATTACTATCCTCCCAGAGATAACAGATGATATTCCATTCATTAACAAAAAAAAAGAAACAAAGAGTTCTTGAAAATTGTAGGTGTGAAAGTTGAAAGAAATTCAGTAGGAAGGCTGGAAGGTAATATGAAATTTTCCCAAAAGTAAAACAAGAAGATTAAGAGATGGCAATTTAGAAAAGATAAGAATAAAGAAATAAATTCAGAGGGTCCAATATCTAATTGATATCCTTTCCAGAAAGTGCAGAAAAGAACCAAGGAGTCAAAATTATCAAATATAATGCAGTTATCATGTGACCCAGGAATTCAACTCCAAAGTCTAAACCTAAAAGAATTGAAGACATGTCTACACAATAATTTGTACATGAATGTTTGTGGCAGCTACCCAAATGTCTATCAGTTGATAAATAGAAAGATAAAATATGGTATATCCAATTGATGGAATATTATTTGGCATTAAGTATAGTACATATTACAATGTGGATGAAACTTGAAAGCATGCTAAGTGACAGAAATCACTCACAAAAAACTTGTATGATTCCATTTATATGAAATCTCCAGAATTGGCAAATCTATAGAAACAGAAAATAGATTAGCAGTTGCCCAGGGATGCCCAGGGTAGGAGGAATGGGGAGTGACTGCTAATGGGTATAGGGTTTCCCTTGGTGATGAACATGCTCTAAAATTGATAGTGGTGATGGTTGATTGGTGGATATACTAAAACCCATCGAATTGTACACTTTAAATGGGTGAATTATATGGGATGTGAAGTATATCTCAATTTAACAAGAGTAAAGAAATATAATACAAGAAACATTCCGAGATACCAAGACTCCAGATGGATTCCAAAACTCCAGAAGGAAAAAGCCCACTGAGTATTCAGCACAAGAAATGAAGACAAGAAACAAAAAACCAAAATCACCCCCACCAAGGCATATCACTGTATTAGATAAAGGGAAGTTCCTAAAAGCTTCCACTAGGGGAGAAAGATCATAAAGGAAGAGGAATTGGCATGGCATTAAACTACTAAACAGTAATTTTTTTTTTAAGATTTTATTTATTTACTTGAGAGAGAGAGTGAGAGAACATGAGCAGGAGAAGAGCAGAGGGAGAAGCAGTCTCCCCATCTGAGCAGGGAGCCTGACTCGGGGCTTAATCCCAGAACTCTGGGATCATAACCTGAGCAGAAGGCAGATGCTTAACCAACTGAGCCACCATGTGCCCCTAAACAGTCATTTTTAATTTAGAAGTCTCTGGAGCAATACAACCTAGAAATGTCCAGTATAAATGATTTGCAGCCTAGAAATCTATACCCAGCCAAACTATCAGTCAAGTGAGAGGTTAACCTAAAGCCATTCCCAGACATGCAAAATCTAAATAAATACATACTTTAAAATATATACATTTTATCCCAAAACATTCTGTTTGGGACACTACTAGTGGATATAAACCAAAAAGCAGCCGTGGGATCTAGCAAAGAGAAGCTACAAGATGGAGAGCAGCAAACTCAAGTCCACAGGACACTAGTCAGCAAATCTGGAGGAGAGTCCAATCAGACCAGGCTGGAATAGAATATGTAGAACTCAAAAAGAGGTATTTTCAGGAGGAGGAAATATAACTGGCAAAATGAGTGATAGTTTTAACTACCTGGAAAACTGTACAAAGGAGATATTTTGTGGTATTCAGATGTTCAGAGAAACAAACCCAATAAGAGATCAGGCAATTATTCACTATAGTAAAGCAGAAAACTGTACAAGAAAAGAAATGTAGTCATAGTTACAAGTCAGCTTCACAGTGACCAGTGTTTATATAGATACAACAATGAACACCCTAAATCTGAATTCAATAAAAAATTGAAACTGTTATATTGGGAGGGTAAAAGGATTGGGAAGTAATCAGTACACGAAGGGCACCAGCAGTCAGGGCGGGTAGTGGTCAAAGCGCTGGCGCTGGGTTCAGGGTTCCCCCTTAACTGCTGGGCTCTGGGGAAGTCCAGGGTGTCCCAGGACAGGAACTGGAGCAGCCAAGGTGACGAATTGGGCACGGAGGGAGCTGCTGGACCAGCCAGTACAGAAGTTCATTTTGTAATACTGAAACAACTCATGTGGTCGTAACTGTGTGACCACCTGAGTATCAGCCATGAAATGGGAATGTTGGGGAGTGAAATCTTCACAAGTAAAAGTCAGTGCATAATCCCTGAAATAGCTGAACCAAAAGACACCACAATGTGGATATTATTCAAATAAATACCAGAAAAAGCAAACAAACAGCTAAGAGAGTGGAAAGTGGATGAACCTAGGTGGGTGAAGCGGGCCAAGGAACTGATTATTTTTCTGTTATAAGCCTTATAGATTTGATTCTTTATGTGTGTGTAATACTTGCATAAAAATAAATTTGATTTTTAAGTGATTTAAAAACTCACACAAGGGCGCCTGGGTGGCTCAGTTGGTTAAGTGACTGCCTTTGGCTCAGGTCATGATCCTGGAGTCCCGGGATCGAGTCCCGCATCGGGCTCCCTGCTTGGCGGGGAGCCTGCTTCTCCCTCTGACCCTCCCCCCTCTCACGTGCTCTCTCTCTCATTCTCTCTGTCTCAAATAAATAAATAAAATCTTTAAAAAAAAAAAAACTCACACAATATGCAAGTGAATTGAGTAATCTTTGATTCTATCTTTCATTATTCATGTCATTGAGAATTAAGAAACAAATTATCCCCCGGAGGCTTTTGCAGGGTTTCAGTTCCATTCTCTCAGTATATTTCAGATAAGACTTGTAGACTTTGTTTTTAGCTGAGAGTTTAGTTTTGGTTTCTTTAGAGGGTTGGTTTTTTTTTTTTTTTTTTTTTTTAACCTATTGCTTTGCAAATAGGGTTCTATTTGCAAAGAATTGAGAATTAAGAATGAAGCCCCTATATACAAAGATGATGAAAAAGTATCTTTCTAGAGAACCACTGAAGAGGTTGTAGTGATTTTATGAAAGGATTTGGGGGAAACTAATGTTATATTCATTTGAAACTTCAGGGCTATAAAGTCCTCCCATAATCATTGCTTATACCCTGTGGGCTATTCACTAATAATATTTGAATGAATGAATGATTTCATATTGCAAATTTCTGACTTGTCAGTTCCCTCTAGATCACAATCTCAGACATTAATGACTTGGCATTCATATTCATTATTAATTGAGTTTAGAAGATGGGCTTAGTACTGCAGGAGGTGGGGGGTGGGGCCATGGGAGAGGGTGGGATCTAAAGGACTGAGGGCAAATCCCGGCGAAACTTGCCTGAATTAAAACCCTAGAGTCTCTTGGCTGCTGAAGCTGAAGTCTACCCCCTATAGCCCCGAGGATATCAGAGTAGACGATAGCATTCACACTCTCAAATTGACTCCACGGTGCCAACAGATATATTTTCCCTCTGGCCCTCATTTCCTTGGGTTGCATTCCTTTGACTTCTGTGTGGCCTGGTGTAGCCAGATAAGAAAACCTGGCCCCTCCGAGTCCCCTGCTCCGGCTGATCCCTGTGCCTGTGAAGGATCAGGCAGTCTGTATTTTCACCTTGACTAGCCTCATTCAGAGAATGGCTCCTGCTCAGAGATTTTAAGGCCTTCCTTGCTGCCCATACGTGCGGCTCTGCAGCCCACTTCTGCCATTGGTGGTACTGGAACTCTCCGTCCATCTCTGTCCCTGGTGTTACCTTGATGGGAATCCCCTCCGTGCCCTTCTTCACCAGACCGTTAAGTATACAAAAGAGCATTTCTTTCTTTTTTTTTTTTTTTGTTCCTTCAAACTCTTCTGAGGTTGTTTCCCCAGGAAGCAGCCAGAGGTTACCCTCCCCCTCAGAGTCCTTGCTGCCTGCATCACCCCAACTGCCTCTCAATCCTCCCTCCCCTGCCCCCTGGCTGCACTGATGGTTTCGTAGCTTTTTCCTTTGTTCCTGCATTTGAGCCTCCTTTTCTTTTGAGTCATTTTACATCTGAGTATCTCCACCAGAAGAGTAGACAGAAAAAGAAGAGGGATGCTTTGACCTGCCTATCTTGCTTCATTTCCCTCCCTGATTAAAATATATATATATATGGGAAAAAGGTTAGAACAAGTGTGGGTATGAACTTCCGCTGATCTGTCATATTCTACATACATCACATCTGCCCACCTCTGATCCTGTGAGGGTGTAGAAATTAGGGGATGACAGTGGGAGCATAATAATATTTGGGCAACTTTGTAGGATCCCTCTGCTCCAGGTCGTGAAAACCCCAGCCTCAGAGCCTTGTGGTCTTTCCCACTCACATGCCATACAATATTTTAAAATCATTTTTCATACATACCTTCTTTTATTCCACAAATACTCAATGAATCCAAATAGTGTGCTAAGGTGTGTATGGCTATGCAGATGTGAGCCGAGGCACAGGTCCTGCCCACAAGCAATCTACCCTCGGTCACTGGAGAATCCAATAGGGTGGTAAAGGGGAAGTGGAGGGAAAGACTTGGGAGCAGCGGGGGGTGGGGGACACACACCTTACTGTTGCTGAGGTTCCAGGTTCCCAGAAGGAAGATGAGACTGAAACCCAGAGGATTCTGAGACTTCTGAGGAATTAGCTGCTTACAAGAAGTTGGTTTGTCTGGTTTCAGCAACTATGATGGAGTACTAAGGAATTCCTGGCAAATTTTGATTTTTTTTTTTTTTTTTTTTTACTGGCAAATTTTGATACTGCAATTTCTCTTTGTTAGAAGCCCAACCCAAGAATTTTTCTTTTAAAGGAAATTATCAGATTTGGTAAATGATTACTTCTCTAGAAATACTTCTTACTAAAATGAATACTTTCTTTTGTCCTTTACACTCAAAGGGAAGCACAGTTCAAGACCATAAGCCAACATTGCATTGTCTCTGTCTGGGTGATGGACTCCATGACCTCTATCTCCTGACCCCAGCACTCTCTGGCTGCTCTCCCTGGAACACTGCACTTCATTTGCTGGGGTTCTGCCCGGACCCCCTTCACCCCATCCCCCAGCTGTTCTGTGAGTCACAGAGAAAGGAAACAGAGGAGGGATACTCCGAGACGTGGGAACAAAGGCACCATGGTCAGGTTTGCCCCCTATGTTGTCTGTGAAGTGGTACACTCTCTGGAGGGCTCGTCAGGTGGTTATATGTAACGTGCAGAGAAACCTGTGGTTTCCTTCCCTATATAATACATGGGATCAGTGCCTTAGAATGCTCAGAAACCATGTTTTTCCGTAACAAACTCCTTTTCTCTTTCATATCTCCCCAGAAATCTGATTTGAAAAAAATTGTTTAAACAAACCCACAATGTCAGATTTGTTCCAGCAACATGAGGTCACAATATATTCTACTCTTGGGAGATGAAGATACAGATTGCCCAAAGAAAAGGAAGAGATTCAGTGAAACCACAACTGTAACCGTGCCGCAAAACCCGGTGAAAGGCCATTAATAAATGGCGTGAATTGTAGCCCTGTGAAAAGGAGCATATTTTTTAAATAAGCATGTGAAGAGTCCACTATATGCCCAGAATTATACAAAAATATTTTCCTGTGAATGTTTAAATGTAGTCTTATAAACTGATTTGCTGAAGCTACTAGTAATAAAATACTAGTAGTTACCATGGGCAGAGTGCTTCCTATGTGTCAGGAACATGCTAAGAGGTTCACATGCATCATCTCAGTAAATCTCAGAACAATCCATGAGGTAGAGGCGATCATCTCCGTTCTCATGATGCAGAGACAGAAGTCAGAGGGAGTGCACACCCAGCCACTGCCCCAAGGGTCTGCAGCCCACCACAGTGGGGCGAGCTGGGTGACTACAAGCCCTGCCTGTGTCTCTCCCCGTGGCCACAGCAAAGGCCCCTTGCCCTGGGTCTCACATACCCCTGCCATTACACGACAGCCACCTTGCTGGACCCCTCCTCCCCCTCTTCCTTCTCCTCCCCCTCCTCTTCTTCTTCCTCTCCTCCTCCCCTCCTCCTTCTTCTTCCTTTTCCTCTTCCTCTTCTTCCTTCTTCTCTTTTTCTCCTTCTCCCCTCCTTCTCCTTCTCCTCCTCCTTCATGACTTATGATAACATATGTTAACAGCAAACATTTCTCAATTTTTCAGGAGTTAATGAATAGCTAACATTGCCAGATAATATCAACATCTAAGAAATTGCCCAAAGTGATTTAAAGCAGTTGATTATCTTCCAGAGATTCAATATAGTAGTCCCCCCGCCCCCGCATCCATGGTTTTGCTTTCTTCCATTTCAATTATCCACAGACAACTGGATGAAGCAGGTGATCCTCCTTCTGGTGTATTGTCAGAAGGTCAACAGTTGACTAATGCTACATCACAATACCTGCCTTATTCACTTCACTTCATCTTATCACACAGGCATTTTATTATTCCATATCATCACAAGAAGAAAGCTAAGTACAGTAATATATTTAGAGAGACCACATTCACATAACTTTTTAAACAGTATATTGTTATAATTGTTCTATTTTATTATTAGTTATTTGTTATTACTACTAATAATATTACTGTGCCTAATTTTTAAGCTAGACTTTATCACAGGTATGTATGTATAGAAAAAACAGTGTATATAGGATTTGGTACTATCCATGGTTTCAGGCATCCACTGCGGGCCTTGGAACGTATCCCCTGAGGAAAAGGGGGAACCACTGTATGTCCTTTTGCTGTCAATTTCTTATGGAAATATAAATCATCGATAGAGAACCATTCCTTCATTGTGGGAAGCTAACCCTCATGTCTGTTCAGAATTACACTTATAAGGAATTCCAAATTGGCAAACTAAGAATTAATAAGGTTTTAAAGCAAATTCCAGACAGTTGTGTCATCAAGTCTTTTTGGGAATTATGTGCCACACATTTAATTCATTGCCCTATCTCTTTGGTGGCATGTTTGTCATATTTATCTAAATTATAAAAGAAACAATTTTAGTTGATGGCTGCTCGAAATTGTATCTGTCTTCCCAAATTTATGCACTGTCTGTTACAAGAATGATGTTTTGAAAACACTGACCTGACTTATTTTTGTTTCTCTAAGTTTACCCTTGTTCCCTCCTGGCCTTCCATGTCTAAGGCAGAGCACTGAGGCTTACTGCCCTTCAGTAATGAGGAGGGGGCCATGGGCCCTGCTTGGAAGAAGGGGCTGTGGGACAGCTGGGCATCAAGGCAAGTCCTTGAAAGCCCTATTTTGTTTATAGAGAAAAGGATTTTCTAAATTCCATTAACCTCTGTGTCACACATTAGGAGTCCGATCTGGTAGACTAGTTATAAGCACAGTCTAGGAGAGGAAGAAGACCTTTGTCCCTCTGGCCCCTGTGAAGTGTGGGAAGATGAAAAGGATGAAGCCGGTAGACTCAGAGCCCCACTTCTCCCCTCTGGGGAGTGGTCTCAGGCTAGAGGAGAATGAAGGGACTCTGACAGGACACAGCCTGGAAGCACATTGTCCCTGTGCCCCTCATCTAATCACGATCAGACAGGAGAGTAAAATCAATGCTGTGATGGTGCTCCCTAATTTAGCCCCTGAACCTGCCTTAGCTCTGTTGTTTCACAGAAGGCATTTGGAGACCCCTACATGCCACGCGGAAGATTGTGGGAGGAGCCAGTGGAGGTGGCTGGCAGCCTATCAGAGGGATGCTGGGAAGAGTGAATTATCCTACATTGGTCTGGACATTAAAGGAGAGTCACAGCCATCCTCGTGGGTAATGCAGTGCCAGTGGGAGCTGAGGTGAGCTACATGGTCAGGGAGGGCCACAAGCCTGGACCAGATCCTATAAACCACAATGTCAGATGTGCCCAGAGACCAGGTGGACAGGGGCATCACCATGGAAACCAGAGGGGCCAAAGAAGGTACAGGGATCTGTCCAGAAGGCTCTAGAAACCCTTCTTCCCCCCCTACATCCACATGCAATCTTAATGAGGAACAAGGAAATCTAAAAGATACTAAATCATCCAGGAGAGCCAGAGTTACTTCCTATAAACTGTTTCAATAATTGGATTGAACTAGATTTTCAGAGTTGGACTAATGCTAGTGCTTTTTTTTTTTTCTCCTACCACTCAATAGAATCGTAGTTTATAGGGGAGATCTAATCTCTTTATTTTCTTTCAGATAGCTAACTACCTGTCCTGACACCATTTATTTAATAGTACCTCTTTTTTGATAGTAACCACTGATTTGAGATGCCACATTTTTCATTTAATAAACTCTAAAATCTATTTGGGGTCTGTTTCTATTCTGTTCTAGTCAAACGCCCATACCAAATTGCTTTAATTTTTTATAGTTTTATGATATATTTATTTTCTCTTAAGACCATTTCTCCTCCATCCATTTGTTATCATTATTTTTCCAGAAAGTTCCTGGCTACTTTTGCTTATTTCTCCACATGAACTTTAGCATCAGATGCCCGCCCCCCCAAAAAAATCCTGTTGGTAATTTTTGAGATTGCACTAATTTTATAGCTTATTTTTAAGGAAGATGGACATGTCAACTCTTTTATTTATTTATTTATTTATTTATTTATTTATTTATTTATTTGAGAGTGAGAATGAGAGAGAGAGAGAGAGCGTGAGAGGGGGAGGGTCAGAGGGAGAAGCAGACTCCCCGCCGAGCAGGGAGCCCGATGCGGGACTCGATCCCGGGACTCCAGGATCATGACCTGAGCCGAAGGCAGTCGCTTAACCAACTGAGCCACCCAGGCGCCCCGACATGTCAACTCTTATCCAAGAGTTTGGTATGGGCTTGTTTGTTTTTTAAGGCCTGTTGCTACCATGATTCTACTTTATTGTTAAACTTGGAAGCATTTAATCTATCAACATATCTTGAAGCCAATTTGGAAGACCATATACTCCCCTCCCCATTTTCAGGAATGATCAGTGTTTTTGTTTTTTATTTTGTTTTGCTTTGGTTATCAATTGCTCTATAACAAATCATCCCAAAAAAGTGGCTTAAAACAATAACCAAGTGGTTATTTGCTCATAGGTCTGCCATCTGAGCTGGGCTCAGCAGTGTGGTTCTTTTGCTGGTCTCGGTGGCGGTCACTCATGTGGCTGCACTCAGTTGGCAGGTTGGCTGAAGGCTGAATTCAGCAGGGACTCAGGATGGCTGAGCTTCTCTCTCTTTCCTTGTAGTCTCAGGGCCTCTGCCTTTCCAAGTGACCTCTCCACATGATCTTGCCAGTAGAGTAGCTGGACTTCTCACATGGTAGCTCAGGGCTTCCCGAACCACAAAAACAGAAACTGGCAGGTCTTCTTGGGCTTAAGCCTTGGAACTGGCACATTACTTCTACTCTCCATTATTTATTTATTTATTTTTATTTTTTACTTTTTTAAAGATTGTATTCATTTATTTGACAGAGAGAGACACAGCAAGAGAGGGAACACAAGCAGGGGGAGGGGGAGAAGCAGGCTTCCCGCGGAGCAGGGAGCCTGATGCGGGGCTCGATCCCAGGACCCCGGGATCATGACCTGAGCCGAAGGCAGACACTTAATGACTGAGCCACCCAGGTGCCCCTACTCTCTATTATTTAAAGCAGATCATAGGTCCACTCAGATTGAAGAAGGGGTGGGTGTGGGGGCTACACAAAGGAATGAATACTGAGAGGCATGGTTCAATATAGGCCACCACATTTGTGGGCCACCATAGTAGTCTTAAAAACTTCCAGTAGGCACTATTTCTCCAGTATCTAAAACAATGCTGGCTGACAGTAGATTCTCAGCACACATCTGTTGAATGGCCACTATTGAAGCATCTGGCTAATAACGCTGCATAGATAAGCAGCACCACTAGAAATGTAGAAGTTCAGTTTCTGAAGGCAAAGTCTGAGCAACTGTCTGCAAAGTCATACCTATTGCAATGCTTGTTTACTGCTCTTATGTGTTGGGGTCATTTACACATCCGTTAGATACCATCCAACTTCTTGGAAGTCATCACCTATTATTATGCCTCAGGAAGGCATCCTTCCTGAGAATCTATTCAAAATACACATTCAACTAATAAATAAGTTGCAGCATTTATGTTCTGTGGAAACAAAGGGGAAGTTCTTTGAGGAGAGTGGTTAGTGGGGAGGGAGGCCAGGAGGTTTCATTGCTCTAATGAGTCAGGGAAGACTTCCTGGAAGAGGTGGTTTCAGAAACCCTTTGAATGATGGGAGAAGATAGAGGTGATATTGGTGATATTCTGGGCAAGTAGTATGATCTAAAAAAAAATATCCAAAACACAAGAGTAAGATCGGTGAAGGGGTTGGTGAATAACTGCAAAGAAAGGGGGGCCAATTTGGGAAGGTGTCTGACAGAATTGTCCAGGCACTTTCTGCAAAAGCTTTCCAGTGCCTGGAATGCTTTTGCAAAGGTGGACATTTATTGAGTCAGACTCTAGAAGAAGATCACTTTGGCATTGTCACTCCACTGCTTGGGCTCCCACTCCCTTGGTCTTCCCATTCACTTCTGAAAGGGTTCAAATAGAGGCACAGGATGAACATGGCTACATCTCACAGGTACCAAAGTGCAGCAATGGACAGCCTCAATAACACCACGTTTAAAAGCGGCTTCCTTGAAAAGAAACAATGAAACCAGAAGGAGGCACCCAGGTGAGCCCCAACTACCCAGAGATCTGTTCCATGTTGAGTAGAGTTGCCCCTGTGAAGTCTGAGCTCCTTGAAGAAAATAATCTGCAAGGCATGTCCCCTGCCAAGGAGCACCTTGCGAGCGGCAGTGTGGGGTTCCTCATTCTTTTTGACCATCCATTTCACAATGAATGTGGGGAGAAGTGGCTGGGAAATGGGCAGGAGGCATGCATTGTCTTCCCAGCTTGATCCAACACCGCTGAGTAATCAGCAAACTCCTGGAACTGCCTTTACCATTTGTGGCTCTTATTAGGAACCACACTCTTGAGTCAGATAGCCAGGAAGGCTTACTAAATATTTGCCACATGTAGAATCCTCAGCTCAGGCACCATAAAAAGATGCGTGAAGTCACAAGTGAAAGTAAGCCCCCCAAATCATCTATCCAGTCTCCCTGCTCCCAGGAAAGAGAATGTGAAATAGCCAAGTCACTTAGTTGTTAGGAAAAATATGCCTTGCTCTCAGCCCTTAGCGGGTCCTGGGGATACTTCAAAGTGATAAAATAATTGGAAAATGAGACTCAAATGTCAAGGAGAAAGATGATTGATTCACCCTGGAGAAAAGCAGGCTGAAGGTGCAATAGTTTAATTCTGTGGAAGATTCTGAGGCGGAAGAGAGAGGTCAACACTTCTCTGCCTCTGCTAGAGAGAGAACAAGAGGAAATGGGTCTGCAGAACAGCATGTGGAACTGAAAATAAACACGAAGCACTGCCAACCATCAGTGTTATTATGTCCTGGAGCAGCAAGGGTAGGTATAGACTCTTCATTGAAAAAAAAAAAATCTATCAGTAACAGTCTTGTCTAAACACCAACCAAAAAAGAACTAAACAACCTTTCCAAAGTCCTATGTTATCAATAGTAGTCGCCAAGTAAAGGGATTATGGTTGGTAACAATAATTAATTATTTCTTAATACCTAATAGTTTATTAATTATCAATAATAACTATTACCATTGTTATTTTCTAATTCTCTGTAATAAATGGGTTTCATTTTTATGGTAAGGTAAGAATTCCCCCCAAAATTTCTTCTGGTCTTCTGTGACTTAAAAAAATTATAGTTTGATTTTTAATAAAGACTGGAATTACCTGGTGTATGAAAATGTGAGATATGAAATTTCACAGCTACTTTTATGTAGATAAGTTGTATGAATATTTCCTAGAATTTCTTACTTTAAAAATAACAGAGGGTATTATCTAGACTTGCTTTTTTTAAGTCCTGTTATATCACACAGTCTACCAGTCTACTGAAACTATCATCTGGCTTAAAGAAACAAAAGTTCAAAACTCAGTGAAGTGTTGTCCATAAGACAAACTCAGATTTGTAAAAATATATTTTTCAGTTGTTTTGCTAGTACATGTCCCACATTCAACTGACATGTGTATAGAAATCATTTCAGAGCATGAGTTTATCAGTATTCTAAATTATTTATTCTTCTAATCTGTTCTGCTCAACAAATTGGTGGTTTGCCTAATATACTACTTTTGGTAAATTTGGTCATTTGAGATAGAATTTTTTTTTTTAAAGATTTTATTTATTTATTCTTCAGAGACAGAGAGAGAGAGAGAGAAAGAGAAGCAGAGGGAGAAGCAGGCTTCCCGCGGAGCAGGGAGCCCGATGCGGGACTCGATCCCAGGACCCTGGGATCATGACCTGAGCCGAAGGCAGACGCTTAACCATCTGAGCCACCCAGGCGCCCTTTTTGAGATAGAATTTTAACAATGCTTACCATGTGAGCTAGAATATTAATAAAGGAGAGGCACTTTGCCTGCAAGCCAAGAAACAGATGTACAGTAACAACAGCACAGTCCTGGTCTGAATCACTGAATGAAGCCACGCAGTGGTTTACCAGATGTGTGCATTATGATACCGAGATATGCACCATTATAGGATAGATGTTATAGGACGATGGAAAGGGCAATCACTTCCAGCTGGCATGATCAAGAAAGTCTCTATAGAGACTTTTGAGTCACATTTAGAGGGAGGATTTTGATTGACCAAGAACATTCTAGGCAGAGGGAATGGCATGGGCAAAAGTGTGGAGGCAGGGGCCAACTTATTAGAGAACAGCAAGGCATTGACATAGCTGGATTAGTTAAATCAGAAGTACATCACATGGGCTTTAAATGCCAGGCTAAGGTTTAGGTCTGTATTTTTTACACTTGATCTTAGCCAAAAGGCCAAGAAGTGATAGGACTCTATTTTTTAGAAAATGGGGAGTCATTGAAGGTTTTTGACCTAAGTATGTGTCTAATTGTTGTGGCACTGTGCCAGATGGAGATTATCCAAAGACATATTCCTGACTTCTCCATTCAGATGCATCACCAGGGTCACTACACATGTAAGAATAAAAACAAGAACAAAAAACAGAAATAAAAGGGAAAAAAAAGTTTGAATAATTGGTAAGGAAAGTCTCGGGGTGCCTGGGATCGAACCCTGCATCAAGCTCCCTGCTCCCTGGGGAATCCACTTCTCCCTCTCCCTCTGCTCCTTCCCCTGGCTTGTGCTCTCTCTCTCAAATAAATAAATAAAATCTTAAAAAAAAGTCTCAACTACATGTTTTAAAAAGTGCAATTAGGGAGGAAGGAAAGTATTTAATTTTGATCCTCGATTTTAATAGAACTCAGAGAAATGCAAGTCAAGACCATGAAATAACATTTTCCACCTACTAGACAGGCAAAAATTAAGACATCTGACAATGATTAACAGAACAATTAGACAAAAATCAGCAAAGATATAGAGGAACTCAACAACACCATCAGCCAACATGATCAAATAGATATTTGTGGAACACCCCACCCAAAAACAGCAGAAGCACATTCATTTCTAGTGCTCATGAAACCTAAAGCAAGATGGGCCATGAAACCAACCTCAACAAATTAAGAAAGAATTAGAATCATACAGAATGTATTTTCTGACCACATGGAATCAAGCTAGAAATCAATAACAGAGAGAGAACAAAAAATCCTCAAATAGGTGGACTAAACACTCTTCTAAACAACCCATGGGTCAAATAGGAAATTTCAAGGGAAGTTGAAAAAGATACCCAAACCAAATGAAAATGAAAATAGAACATATCAAAATTTGCATGACACAGCTAATGCAGTACTCAGAGGGAAATCTATAGCACGAAATCTCTCAAGGTTTCACCTTAAGAACCCAGAAAAAGGGCGCCTGGGTGGCTCAGTCGGTTAAGAGACTGCCTTCGGCTCAGGTCATGATCCCAGGGTCCTGGGATCAAGTCCCACATCGGGCTCCCTGCTCTGCGGGGAGCCTGCTTCTCCTTCTCCCCCTCCCCCTGCTGGTGTTCCCTCTCTCGCTGTGTCTCTGTCAAATAAATAAATAAAATCTTAAAAAAAAAAAAAAAAAAGAACCCAGAAAAAAAGAAGAGAGAAATAAAAGCAAGCAGAAAGAAGGAAACAATAAAAATCAATGAAATTAAAAACAAAACAATAGAGAAAACCATTGAAAGAGCTGATTTTTTGAAGCTCAACAAGATTGACAAACCTCTAGCAAGACTGACAAAGAAAAAAAGAGAGAAGACACAGAGACTAATATCAGGAATGAAACAGGGAATATCACTAAAGAACCTTCAGACATCAAAAGAATAATAAGGGAATACCATGAGCAATTACACACACATAGACTTGACAACTGAGATGAAACAGGACCAATTCCTAGAAAAATATAAACTCACCCAATATGAAACAGACAATTTTAATAGCCTTTTAACTACTAAAGGAATTAACTGTAATTTTAAAGCCCCTCACAAAGAAATCTCCAGATCCCAATGGTTTCACTGGGGAATTCTAAACATTTAAAGCAGAATTAGCACAACTTTTATACAATCTCCTCCAGAAAATAGAAGAGGGGACATTTCCCATTTCATTTTGTGAAACTGGTATTATCCTGATACCAAAATCAGACAAAGTCAGTACTTCATGAATATAGAAAAAAAAAAACTTAACAAAATATTAGCAAACAGATTTTATCAATATATAAAAAGAATTATATACACCATGACCAAATAGAGTTGATTCCAGAGATACAAGTCAGTTTCAATATTTGACAATCAATCAGTATAATCCACTTCACAGACTAAAAGAAAAATCACACATATCAATTGATGTGGAAAAACTATTTGACAAAATTCAACAATGATTCATGATAAAAACTCCCAGAAAAATAGGAATAAAAGGGAACTTCCTCAATTTGATAAAGAACATCTACAAAAAAACCTACAGCTAACATTATACTTAATGGTGAGAGACTGAATGCATTCCCCTATAAGATCTGGAACAAGGTAATAAAGTTCACTCTTATTCAACACAGTGCTGAATATTCTAGTCAGTGCAGTAGGCAAAAAAATAAAATAAAAAGTATACAGATCAAAAAGGAAGAAATGAAACTGTCCATATTTTCAGACGACATGATTGTTCACATAGAAAATCCCAAGGAATCTACAAAAAATTCCTAAAACTAATAGGTGAGTTCAACAAGTTCACAGGACACAGGATAAACCTACAAAAATCAAATGAACACATAGACACCAAAATTTAAAATACAATACTATTTATAATAACTAAAAAAAAGGAGAAATATTTAGGTGTTAATCTAACAAAACACATATAGGACTTGTATGCTAAAAGCTACAAAATGCTGATGAAAGAAATAAAAAATCTAAATAAATGGAGAGACATATTGTGCTTATGGATTGGAAGACTCAATCTAGTAAAGATGCCAAGTCTCTCCAAATTTATATATAGGCTTAATGCAATTCCTATAAAAATCCCGGATTTTGTAGATATACACAAGATTATTCTAAAATTTATATGGAAAGACAAACTAGAATAGCTGAAACAATCTTGAAAAAGAGGAAGAAACTGGCAGGAATCAGTCTATCAAATTTTAAGACATTTTATAGGTATAGTAATCAAGACTATGTGGTATTGGCAGAGAGACACATATATAAATAGAACAGAATAAAGAACCCAGAAATACAAATATGCTCATTTGATTTTTGTCAGTAATGCAAAACTGAGCACAAATATGCTCAGTTGACTTTTGACAGTGATGCAAAAGCAATTCAGTGGAGGAAAGACAGTATTTTCAATAGATGGAGTAGTTGGATATCCATAGCCCCCCCCAAAAAAAACCAAAAAAAAAACCGCCCTAAGACTTATACCTTACAGAGACATTAACAAGGATCACATGCTTAAATATAAACTGCAATGCAAAAACTGAAACATTTAGAAAAAGAGTAAGAGAGAATCTTTAGGATCTAGGGCTAGTCAAAGAGTTCTTAGACTTTATATTAAAAACATGATCAATAAAAAGAAAAATTGGTAAGTTGGACTTCATCAAAATTTAAAATTTTATTCTACAAAAGACCCTGTTCAAAGGATGAAAAGACAAATTACAAAGTGGGAGAAATATTTTCAAACCATACATCTGACAAGAGACTAGTATCAAGAATATATAAAGACCAGGCGCCTGGGTGGCTCAGTTGGTTAAGCGACTGCCTTCGGCTCAGGTCATGATCCTGGAGTCCCTGGATCAGGTCCCGCATCGGGCTCCCTGCTCGGCAGGGAGTCTGCTTCTCCCTCTGACCCTCCCCCCTCTCATGTGCTCTCTCTCATTCCCTCTCTCTCAAATAAATAAATAAAATCTTAAAAAAAATAAAAAAGAATATATAAAGACCTTGTGGCACCTGGGTGGCTCAGTCGTTAAGCATCTGCCTTCGGCTCAGGTCCTGGGAGCCCCGCATCAGGCTCCCTGCTCAGTGGGAAACCTGCTTCTCCCTCTCCCACTCCCCCTGCTTGTGTTCCCTCTCTCGCTGTGTCTCTCTCTGTCAAATAAATAAAATCTTAAAAAAAAAAAAAAGAATATATAAAGACCACAACTTAACAGCAAAACAAGAACAACACCCCAATTATAATATGGACAAAAGACATAAAGAGACATTTTACTGAAGAGCATATACAGATGGCGAACACATGAAAAGATATTCAACATCATTCACCATTAGGGAAATGCGTATTTAAGCCACAATGAACTATTATTACTCATCTATCAAAATGGCTAAAATAAAAAATAGTGACAACATGAAATGCTGGAGAGCATGCTGAAAATGATATTCATACATTGTTGGTGGGAATTTAAAATGATTTAGCCTCTCTGGAAAGCACTTTGACAGTTTCCTGAAAAACTAAACATTCAACTACTCTGTGACTCAGCAATTGCATGCTTTGGCATTTTCCCAGAGAAATGAAGGCTTACGTTCACACAAATTCTTATACGCAAACGCTTACAACAGCTTTATTCATAATAGCTAAGAACTGGAAGCAACCAGATGCCCTTCAATGGGTGAATGGTTAAATGAACTGTGGTACATCCATACCATAGAATACTACTCACCAATAGCAACAACAAAAATGAACTACTGATACAGGCAACAGCCTGAATGAATCTCCAGAAAATCATGCTGAATGAAGAAAAGTCAATCTCAAAAGATTATATATTGTATGACTACATTTATACAACACTCTTGAAATGACAAAATTATAGAAATGCAGAACAGATCGGTGGTTGCCAGGGATTAAGGATGGGGTGGACCAAGTATGAGATAGCAGTGGTTGTGACTATAGGAGGTATTGCCAACACTCATGATCTTTGTGGTGATGGAAATGTTCTATATCTTGACTGTATCAATGCTAGTCTCTGTTGTGATACTGTACCACAGTTTTGTAAGATTTTACCACTGGGGGAAACTGGGTAAAGGGCACATGGGATCTCATTGCAAGCAAATCTAAAATATCTCCAAATAAAAAATTTAGGTAAAAACAACAACAACAACAAAATGGTAAACACAAAATTTAGGATAGTGAAGGGGGAAAGGGATGGAATAGGGAGGAACATAAAAGTGAATGAGAGAGATTGTCAGTGTACTGATTCTTGGATTAGGTGGTGGATTTTTTTTTTAAGATTTTATTTATTTATTTGAGAGAGAGAGAGCGCATACATGAGTGTGGGGTGGGGGAGGAGCACAAGGAGAGGGACAAGCAGACAACCCACTGAGCGTGGAGCCCCATGCGCGGCTCAATCCCAGGACTCAGATCATGACCTGAGCCCAAGTCAGACGCTTAACTAACCGAGCCACCTAGGCACCCCAGGTGGTGGATTTAGAGATGCTTGTTATGTTATTAATAAATTTTAAAAAGTAATAAACAATTAAAAGAAATCCATTGATGAGCCAATGATGACAGAGTAGAAGGGACCAAGAATAAAGGTTAATCCAATTTTGTGTACCTGACATCTAGAAGGGAACTAGCCCAGCTTCTTTTGAGAAGCAGACTTTGGGCTGCTTTCTTACAGAAACCTAAGGCTCTTTCAGCTGTAAACAAGCCAAGAGCATGGGTGATTGTTAAGAGAGAAAAAAGATTTCATCTTGAATGTCTCGGGGACTATCAAAGCTATTGTTCTCCATCTAGTGAAATCTACTGCATTGTCAGTGGAAGTCATTCATAGCTTATTCATTCAGCAGATGTATGACTAGTGCTCTGAACCTAGCTCTGTGTTAGACAAAATAAGAAAGAGCTGCCCCCAAGGAAATTACAAATTAGTTGTAGATAGTGGTAGGTTGTATAGGAAGTGAGTTAAATTATTTTAAAAAGCGAGTCACAAATGTCTTACTCATTGTTTTAAAGAGAATAATGAGCAACCTCTTCAGATACTAAACTATTATAATTCTCATGGTATGCTATAACTTAGGGCTGCCCTAGATACTAGCATTGTATAACTAGTGAAAACTTTTACTAGATGTCTTTCCATAGGAAACAAAATTGGAGGGGAAAAAAAAAGCAATCATTTAATTTTTTGTGAAATATGCTACCATGGTGCTTATGGTGGTCATTAAGCACACTCACATCTGCTTTGATGGTATGTGCTGGACCTTCTCTGGGGGCAACTCTTCTAATCCAAATGCTACTTGTCCCAATGTGGGTTTTCATTATATATTAATCAATTAAACCTTTAGTGAGTACATGTTTTAGTTGAGTTTGAATACCAACTCTACCACTTTTCTGGGCAAGTTCCTTAAGCTCTCTGCTTCAGTGCTTTCATTTCTAGTGCTGGCTATTCCTACATCCAAGCACTGGGCTGGGGAGTCAGGATAGAGTGATGAATAAGACATTGCCTTTGCCCTCCTGGGTTTTCTAATCTAGTAGGGGAAGAAAGATGTATAAATGAGGAATGGGGCATTAATACATATAAAAGCTGGAAAGACACACACCCAACTAATGACTGGCATTGGCGGTGGTGAACATTCAATTTACCCATAATGGTTGAGTCTCCCCTTTTTACAGTGAGAGTGTATTCATGTATTTGTTATGTAAATTAAAAATTTGAACTTCATAAAGTAGTGGAGTAAAAAGATATGTTGCTAATTCTGATCATCAAGGAAAGTCTTTATGGAGGGAGAGATGCTTAAGCTACACCATGAAAGAGGAGTAGATGTTCATATTGCCAACTGAGTGAGGGGTGGGAAGGGGATATGTTTGGAAAAAAGAAGATGGAAACAGAAAGACAAAAGCCACAGAGAGTGGAGAACACTTGGCATGGTCTGGAGGATCCCCAGCAGTCCTACTACATGAGCATAAAGGATGATATGGCCCAAGAAGCAAGAGAAGGTTGGAGAGGTGGAGGGAGCCATGGAAGCCAAGAAGAGTAGTCCTTCATCCTGGTGACAAAGGACACCTGGTAACAAGGAAAGGTTTTAAATACGAGAGTCATGGGGCAAACTTGCATTTTTAGATGGGCGGGAGGCTCAGGAGAGCAGGAGAAGGAAGGTCTATTATAGGGCTGTTCTATGGTTCAGGCAAAAGAGGATGTGGGGGGAGGGGGGAATGAAAGGAGGGAGGAATTCCAGAGAAGTTTGGAGATAGAAGCAGAGATGGATTTACTCTGGAGCCAGTGAAGTGCGAGCCCATCACGTAGATCTTTCCAAGGCCCGAGAAGGGATCATAGCACTATGTTCACTCAGTTATATATTTTCATAAAATTAGCAAAAGAAAGATATTTTAACTGCGGTTAATTAAAACTGTGGTTTCTTTTCACTCCAACTTTCTCTCTGGCATATTTTCTTTCCTGTCAGGTGGCACTGGGATGACCATGTACATTGTTGAGAGACAGCGAAGGGGATTTGGGTTGGTATACATTTAGTTTGGGAGACTGGTGTAGGAATGGCTTCCAGGATACTCTTAACACCCACTGTGCCAACTCACCTGCCATGTGAAGGTGCAGGGCAGAGGTTATTGTGATATGAATGTATCCTATGGTATTGGCACCAAAAGTAAGACGGCAGTGGAGGTTTGAAATATACTCAGTCGAAACTAGTTGTTGGCCAAGCCTTCCAATTATTAGCTATATAACAATGGAAGATTCGGTGCTCATGGATGCCTAGTCAAAAAGGAAGTCCTTGGGGCTCCTGGGCGGCTCAGTCAGTTAAGTGTCTGCCTTCAGCTGGGGTCATGATCTCAGGATCCTGGGATTGAGCCCCACGTCGGGCTCCCTGCTCAGTGGGGAGTCTGCTTCTCCCTCTCCTTCTGCCCCTTTTCATGCTTCCTCTCTCTCACTCTCTCTCTTTCTCAAGTAAATAAATAAAATCTTGAAAAAAAAAAAGGGAGTCCTCACTGTTCAGATCATACCTGATGACGCAGCTGACACAATTACATATACATAAACTTTTTTTTAGAGGGGGGAGGGACAGAGGAAGAGAGAGAGAGAATCTTAAGCAGTGGAGCCCGACATGGGCTCGATCTCACAACCCTGAGATCATAACCTGAGCTGAAATCAAGAGTCAGTCCTTTTTCAGTGCCAATTCTATACATAGGAGTAAGAGGGTAGTAGCCTAACACAGTGTGATTAAATCACATTCTCCAAATATCTTCCCACTGGTAGAGTCAGGGAGCCTACAATTCTACTATTTGATATTTGTCCTTTGTGTGAATGCATCATCAATACTTTTTCCTTTTGAAATGCAAATACCTTCAGTAGAGATACTATGAACACCCAGGTTTGACTTGCTGTCTTTGTCTTTCCTCTCTGAGAAGTGAGGGAGAGAAAAGCCTGAGGGGTGGGAAGTTTGGCTGGAAGAAATGCCGTGATGTGTTTCTGACTGGGCTGCAGAGTCCAGAGCTTCGCCTTGGGCTGCATGCCTCTTGGGGAATCCTAGGCACCAGGGAGACAGTTTCAGGGAGTGGATGTTTCTAGAAGGGGCCATGGAAGGGAAGTTGCTAAAAACAACCTTTGACAGGTTCTTTGGGGCAGGTCCTCATCTTATATTTATCTGTTCCTGTTTTTCTTTTTCTTCTTTACCAGGAGTCCAACAAGTGACCCGAGAAACAAGTTCAATCCTTCTGACCCTGAACAGTAGCTCACCTAAAAATGTTCCCTAATTAGCTAGTAGGATTTTCATACACTGCTGGAAGGACTATTAATTGTAAGGCCATTTTGCAATGTAGGTCGAATACCTTGAAAGTAGGTATATTCCTTTTGATTAGCAATTCCATTCCTAGGAATTAAACCCAAGGCCATAATCAGAGAGGTGTGAAACTATGTGAGTACAATGATTGCTATGGACTGCATTGTGTCCCTCCCCAAATGCATATGTTGAAGCCTTAGTCCCAAATGTGACTATAGCTGGAGATTAGATCTTTAAGAGGGTAGTTAAGGTTAAATGAGGTCATAAGGGTGGGGCACCCATCTAATAAGACCATGGCCTTCTAAGAAGAGGAGAGAGACATCTCTCTTTCTCTCTCCCCACTGTGGGAGGATACAGTGAGAAAGCAGCCATCTACAAGCCAGGAAGAGAGTCACCAGAAACTCAACTGATTAGCACCTGTTCTTGGACTTTCCAGCCTCTAGAACTGTGAGACATACATTTCTGTTGTTTCAATCACCCAGTCTGTGGTATTTTGTTATGGCAACCCGGGCTGACTAAGACAATGATATTTGTAACAACATTGTTTACATATAAGGAAAAACTGAAAACAACAGAGTAAAGTAATAGATATGTAGATTAACTGTGGTAAAGTTCTATAGTGGGAGGTTATGCCTGTTTAAAATGATGATGTAGATGCATATTTATTGTCATGGAGAGAGGTTTATGATCTCAAGGGAAAAAGCAAGTTGGAGTATGGTTTTATGCATGTAAACACATATATGTGTATATCCTTACATTAAAAAATGTGGGAAAGTAATATATGTGTATTAGTCAGTGCTCTCCAGAGAAACAGAACCAATAGGATATATAGAGATACAAAAGAGGGGATTTATTATAGGAATTGGTTCTGATGGCTATGGAGTCTGAGAAGTCCCATAATCTGCCATCTTCGAGCTGGAGAACCAGGAAAGCTGGTTGTATAATTAAGTCAGAGTCCAAAGGCCTAAGAACCAGGGGTTGGGGGTGGTGTGGGGAGCTGCTCGTGTAAGTAGTCCCAGAGTCGGAAGGACCAAAATTGAAGAGCTCAGGAGCTCTGAAGTCCAATGGCAGGAGAAGATGGATGGATGTCCCAGCTCAAAAAGAGAGAGGGAATTCACCCTTCTGTTCCATTTGGGTCCTCAATGGATTGGACAATCTCCATATTGGTGAAGCAGGATCTTCTTCACTCAGTCTACTGAATCAAATGCTAATCTCTTCCAGAAACACCCAGAAATAATGTTTTACCAGTTATCTGGGTGTCCCTTTGCCCAGTAAAGTTGACACATAAAATTGACTATCACAATATGCTAAAATATTAACAGAGTCATCTCTGTATGGGTGGGTGCATGGATAATGGGACGTCTTTCTCTTTTGTATGCTTTCCAGTCAACTCTAGATTTTATTATCATGTATGACCAAGAATCATAAAAATATCAAAGGTTATAAAGTCAGCTAGCTGACTCTTAGCCAGCTACCTGCTTACCTTTACTACAATGTCATTGGCTATCACACAACAGGGCTGACATCAGGAAAGGAATTTTCTCAATCTAAAAAAATGTACAATAAATTACAAATTAAAAAAGCTGACAAATACCAAAAACAGCAGAAAAATACCTTATTTTTAATTACCTCCCTGACATACCTCTATAATACTTTTTTTCTTACAATTGTAAGCTGCATACTCTTTGTTCTCTTCTTCATAAGACAAGGCTTCTGTAATGTAGTGTTTCTATAATTGGAGTAACAAGATAACCCAGTCTTTCCATGTGGCTGAAAATTTGACTTAAAAATATTCAGATAACTTCCTTCACAACACATTATTAGTAATGTCATTTTTTAGAATTGTCACATTTGGAAAAACCTCTAAGTTTTTTAATGTGTGAGTTGTAATATTTCAGGGCATTTCCTTTTGTTTTCCACGGATTCATCCTAAAAGTTCTTAGAACTGGTGACACCCATCAAGCAATCATCACTGAAGTCCTCACTGTAGTGGCACATTATCCTCATCAATGTCAGTGTTTCAACACAAGAGCAGCAAAAATGGTAAATGTTTTTCCATTGTGCATATGGTCCACTCTACTTCATTATTGCATCATCAGACCATACAAGAGCCTGTTCATTGCTTTCTTCTGATGTCTTTGCTTATAGTATAATCTGAAATTTGTTTTTACAGATTGCTTTTTCATGTCAGAAAATTTTCCATTGATTTTAATTGCTTATCTTCAACCCTTTTTTACATTTCACTAATTTTATATATTTTTTCTCTCAGTTCTTTAATACATAAATAAGTTTAGAAATGATAAAGGATGGTGCCGTTCGTATATGAACAAATCAGGAGTCTGTATTTTCTAACTTTTATTGAAAATATTCCAGAACACATTTCCAAACAACAATTAAAATGTTATAATCAAGCTTTATAAAATATGGCACCTAGCAAAGTAAACACTCCTTAAGGTATATTTATAATTATATAAGTTGTATTGTTGATTTCATTCCTGGCAGGAGAGGATGCTGTTTTGACTAGACAAACACAAGAACTCAATCCCCTGCTTACAATTTTGCATGTGTGATGATCTGGAGAATTTTCATAGATTTGCTTCTGGGGCCATACATTTCAAACGTTTCTCCACCATCCACATTGGTTTGATGCTGTGTGAAAATGTTCATTTCTCAGTACAAAGAACCTTCTCAGGTGAGTTAGTATGGTGGGCAGTAGGGATATTCCTGGCAGCCATACAGCTTGCAATAATATGACTCTAGACAGAAGTGACTGCAAACCACATACATATATCCCAATACAGAAGTACAACTCTGATGAGCCTTCCTTGGCAAAGTCCCCCAGATGCCCATAGCCAGTTCAACACCACCAGACGTGAAGGGAGGCTGGGGTGAAAAGAGACAGTGGTCTTAACCATTTGTAGTTAAAATATCCCACTTTTGCAAATTTATTACAGCCTATCACCATATGAACACATTGCTAGGCCCCCTCTGGGTCTTGAAAGGGGCCTGCCTAAGTGAAGAACCGTAAGCCTATGCACACTGACTTCCTGGCACATGTGTCTTGGTATCTTCCAAATATCTTCCAAGCCCTCATCCCCACTCTCCTGGATTATTGCCATCACCTCTTGTTTCTTCCTTACCCCTGTTGGGCTGTTTTAAACACCTAGCCCAAAGGGATCCTATACAAGGTTAGATCATGTCACACTCGGTCCAAAGGTCCAATATTTTCTCATCTCGCTTCGAGTAAAAGCCTGCCCCGTTGCCTTTTTGACCTCACCTCTTGGTATGCGGCCCTTCCTTATTACACTCCAGTATCCTAAAGTTTCTGGAATGGTCAGGCATGCTTCCTAGGGGCTCTGGCATTTGCTGTTCATGCAGCCTGGATCACCCCTACCCCGATATGCACATGGCCCCCTCTCTCACCTCCTTCAGGAGAACCTTGCTTGGTCTGCCTTCACTATTCCCTATTCCTCATCCCTCCTTTATATTTCTCCATAGATCATACCACCATCTAAATACTACACTTCCCCCCGCTAAATACTACATTTTGTTTATTGTTTATCTCCCTCCTCTAGAACACCTCCCTGAGGTGTGGATCTTGGCTTTGTCCATTGCCTGACACAATGACTGATTTCTGGTAAGCACAGGGGTCTCTGCCTTAAACTTTCCTTTCTCTAGCCCCACCAGAAGCCCACAGGATCACCTTCTGAGAAAGAGCAGGGAAAATATAGTTACTGGAAAGCCAGTTTCCCTAAAAGAGAGTGAGTAGTGACAGGGTTTCCTAGCATGTGAGCAACTTGTTTTTATAAAGAACTATTATCTTATGAAGTGAATCCCCAGAGGATTTCATCACTGAGCTATAAATCTCCTGCACCACCACCCCCTGTCCCTATAGATGTAATCCAGGGTCATTGTGGTAGTAATAGGAAATTGCCAAACCTTGTAATTTCTCTCCCCCAGTTCAAAGGAAAAACTATGGATAAAAAGGAAAGGCAGAAGAAGAAAAGGAGACATTTGAAATGTCTGTTCTTGTTTATCTTTCCTTCATTTTCATTGTTTTTTCTCCTTCTGACCTAGAATAAAATGAACCAGAAAATATTACAGAAAAGCAAGAAAATAGGCTGTCAGTAGAGCATCCCACTTGGTCAAAGAGGTGTTGGCATTCTGGTGTGACAAATGAGCTTAGTATCAGGGAAAGCAATAGTTAGTGCTTGTAAATATAAAATGTTTTAAGATGTGAACATAATAAAATGTTCTCCAAAAAGTTAAAAAAAAAAGGAAAAGGAAAATTACTTATAATTCCACCACCACAGCAGAAAAGCTACCACTTTGTTCTATTCTCTTCCAATTTTTTCTTATATGCATATACTTTGTCATTGTGGTAAAAAAAAAAACCACAGCATAACATTTACCATATTAATCATTTTTTAAGCATATAGTATAGTAGTGTTACACATTTTTTGTACGTGTTATACTTGCACTTTTTGTAACCCAATTTTTTTTCTCACTTTTATCTTATATCCAATAAACCTTCCATGTGGCAAATCTGTCTGCATGCTTGTAATTTTAAAGATGCATACTGTTCTACTTCATGACTAAAACATATTTTAGTCAGCCATTCCCCTATAATTGGACATTTATGTTGCTTATAATTTTTTACTCTTAAAAATATGAGCTTTCAGTGCATATAGTATTTTTCTCTTTAGTATTTACAGTGATCTTCCTATGATGATTTTCTAGAACTTTTCTAAGGAAAATGAAGTCAAAAGCGATGATTATTTCATGGTTCTTAAAAATGACAATAAATTTGCTTTCCAATAAGTTTGTACCAATTTACAACAATGCCAATGAAATATGAAAGCAGCAATTTCACCACACTCTCACCAACATTTGATACTTTTTATTTTGCTAACTTAATATTTTTAAATGTTTCTCATGCTAATATATATTTTTTCCTATATCTATTTTCCTTGATTATTTCCTCTGTTGGGAAATAACAGTTCATGTCCCTTGTGCAGTTTACTTTTGAGAGGCTGTCTCAATATTGTTCTTATTCCTTTTCATGGGCTCTATATATAGCAGAGATTTTAACCCTTTATCATAGCTATTGTGAATATTTTTTCCCCATCTCTTTGTCATTTCTGGGCATGCTCTCACCTAAAGCACATTAACAGTCTTTTTTTTTTTTTTTTAAGATTTTATTTATTTATTTGACAGAGAGAAACACAGTGAGAGAGGGAACACAAGCAGGGGGAGTGGGAGAGGGAGAAGCAGGCTTCCCGCTGAGCAGAGAGCCCAATGAGGGGCTTGCTCCCAGGACCCTGGGATCATGACCTGAGCCAAAGGCAGACGCTTAACAACTGAGCCACCCAGGCGCCCCAGGACTTGAACATTCTTGTACAGTTCAGATCTTTCCAATATGATATCTCCTGTCACATGTTGTCTTAGAAAACTCTATGATTTCTTAATCCCAGGGCTTTAATAAAGAATTTAATTCTGTTTTATTTCCTTGATTTTATTTTCTGTATCTAATTATTTAATCCATTCATTTTGATGTGTAATAGGTAGGTCAATTGACCTGTTCCTTAAATGCTTGCTAGTTAACCAAGACTCCTCCTTTATATTTTAAGAGACCCGTGAATGAAATAAGAGAGTAGGCCTATGGCTATATGAAGAGTTCTCGTGTGCTGGGACTTGGATCCAGGCTCTGTGGGGAGCGAAGTAGAAGGTACAGCCCCAGAGGACTTAGGGGGTGGTATGGCTCTGTGGGAACAGCAGAGTGGCGGTACTCAGAATGCACGATGGGACTGCACCTAAATGTCCGCTGTGCTTTCACCTTACCCTTTCCCTTCCTAACCAGCACTGGAGAATGAAAGCACTTCTGAAAATTCAAGACCACTTGACCCAGAGGTTTTCCTATCTTGCTAGAGTCCTTATGTTTCCAGGAATTGAGGGCTCTCAGTCGACCTACTGCAATGAATTTACTGCGCACGTGTGTGTGTGTGTGTGTGTGTGTGTGTGTAGCGCTGTACTAGGAACACCGTGTACCTGTATGGTTTGCAAAAGTAATAGCTCCGGGGCAACCATGAGTGAGGTAGCATGATGACAAGGATCAACGAGAGATGAGAAGATAAATCTAGGCGGATAACCTAATGTAGAGATGGCTCGGCTGTGTAGCCCTGATGTTACACAGTGATGGACTGTCCCTAGAAAGAGGTGCTCCCACCCTCAGTCCTCCCCGCTGCCTGGCACCTCAGCCCTCTGTTCGGTCGGTCGAAGCCCCTGATCCCACAGACAAGATCGTCCACTTACTTTCCTGCCCCCACGCCAGGCAATCAAGTTCACTCAAGCTGCGTCTCAAAGCTGTTGCCAGGGTCTTAAATCCTGGCGGAGAGCCACGTGCCCTGGACTGAGAGCCCGAAGTGCCCGCCCCCCATCCCCTGCCGCTGCCCACGAGCCTCAAGACTTAAGCGACCACAGTCGGAAGGCAAGTCTGACCTCCTGGTGCTGGTTCCCACCCGCCCATCTAGGTTCGCGGTTATCTTTCTTTCGGGGCTCGCAGTAAGTATGCGACCACAAACCCGAAACCGCTCGTTTTTTCTTTGCTGGGACCAAGTACGATACTGCTTGACTTTGTATCTTTTCACTGGCAGGCAGGTGGAGGGGAACGCTCCAATACCTCTACCCTGTCCCCAGTTTGGCATTAAGGCACGCAGAGCATCTTGTCACTTTAATCTTGAAAAAGAAAAAGCATCTGAGGTTCAGATCCTGTCAACAGTGACGTCCACCGTGGCAGATTCGCTCTCAGGACAACCTCCTCCTCCCCACCCCACACGGAGGGAATTCACCCTCGGGGCCGCCCCGCCTCGCTCTCTCCCACCGCCCTGCGGCGCCCGTGGGAAGAAGGACACATGTCCCCCGCAGAGAGGCCCTGGGGAGCCGCAGCTCTCAGGGTGCGCAGCGGGACCCGGCAAAGCTGGCCCTCCGGCCCCTGGACTGCGCCTGGCGGGCAGGGGAGCCGCGGGTCGAGGAAGGAGTGAAGAGTGGCGCCTGGGTGACCGATCGCCCCGAAGAAAGTCCCGCGAAAGTGTGATTCCTGCGCTAGGGAGAGGCGAGGCGGGTGCTCAGGAAGATGCCACAATGGGACCGGGAAACAACACCCCCCTCGCCCCGCCCAAGCCACCCACTTGTGTCTCTCAGCCTGAGTTCCCCGAGAGCGGCCGAAGGACCCCAAAGGCGCGCTGCGTCTCCTTGAACCCCTAGCCGCCCCAGCGTCACCTCTCTTGGGGGGGCTTCGCGTTCCCTCCCGGGTTTCGGAGCCACCACGTGACTTCCACGAAGCGCAGGGGCCCAGCGGAAAGCCGCGGCAGGGGTGGGATTTGGGACCCCGAGGTGCGGCGAGAGGGCGGGGAGAGGAGGAAGCGGGGCGGGAGTGAGAGAAGGAGGGGCGGGCAGACTCGGGGACGCGCAGGCCGGCGGGCCGGGGCGAGGGGTGGGGAAACCCGGGCAGTGCGGCGGCCGCACGCGCCGGGAGAGCGGGAAGCCCGAGGGGGCGGGGCGGAGGGCGGTGGCCGGCAGGTGCGGGGGCGCGAGGATGCGGGTGACTCGAGAGTGCCGGTAAGGCAGTGCCCCGCGTGCAGGGCGCGGCGGGCCGCGCGGCCGCTCCTCCGCGAGGCTGCGCGGCGGGGCGGGCCAGGCCGGGCCGGAGGAGCGCCCGGCATGTCGCAAGTGCTCCCGGCGGCCGGCAGCGTCCTGCAGAGGAGCGTCGCGGCGCCCGGGAACCAGCCGCAGCCGCAGGTAGTGACCTAGAGGCTCAGGGAGGCCCGCGGGCATGCGGGTATGGGAGCGCCGAGGGGCACGAGGAGGTGGGTCTGGGGCTCCGGGGTGGTGAACTCTGAGTGCTGGGGTGAAGGGAGCTGCGGGAGCCAGAGACCGGCAGGACTGGGGGCGCGGGGTGGGTCCGGGGACGCCGCGGGCGCCTCTGCCCGGTGGTCCCCAGCTCACGCACAGTGCCCGCCGCGTCCGGAACGGTGACCCGGCTTCTGCGCCCCGGGAAGCGGAGAGACCGGAGGGCGCAGACGCCCAGACACCCTCCACGCTTCCCCGCACGTGGGATCCGCGCTGTCCCGGTGTCGCCATCCTGGCGCTGGCGCCCGCTGCCACCCTACCGCCGGCACGCGTGACCCTTCCCGGGCGCCAGCGTGCGCAGAGGGGAAATTCGGCCCGAAGGAGCAGCTCGTATCCAGGCACTCCCAACGTCTACCGTCCGAATGGGGAACTCGGGACCCATCAGCCTAAGGGTGCGGGGTGGGGGCCCACAGTGGGAGGACTCCAACCCCGCTGCTGGTGGAAACCCCTCGGCCCGCATTCAGCCCTCCATGCTGTGCTCGGCAACATTTACAACTGCGTACTCAGGAAACTGAGATAAAGTTGCCCGCGGGGATGGCCATCAGAGAACTTCCCACTCTGCTGCTCTGTACAGTCTTCATCATTATGCAACCCCCTTCCCAATTCGATGCCTGGCACGTAGTGTCATCAGGTGACGCTAGAGAGTCACACATTTCTGAGTTTGGACCTCGGTTTTACCACACAGGCTGAGTGGCCTTGGGCATTTTGCTTAACTACTTTGAGCCTCAATTTCCCCACCTGTAAAATGAATAATAACCTCTGGAGATTTTTATGAGGACTAATTAAGATATAGTTAATAACTTATGACTATCTTAACACTTTGCTTCCCTCTTTCTGTTTTGATCAAATGTTACTGCTGGGTTATCAGGTGTGATAGGTGATAAATCCAGTTTACAGGGTCTGCTCCCAGAAAGCAGGATGCAGGTTTTTTCCTTGGGCTCTATGACTTTTTGATTGTGAACAAAAAGGCATGATTTCGTGACAAGCACTATGGGAGACTCAAAAAATAGCAACCTCCACAGAGGTTACTAAGGGTATACCATGTGCTGGGAGTTTTAGGATAAAATCTCATTTTATCATATGCTAGTCCCAAGCATTAGGCTGTTAGAATGATTTCTGCAGTGATTACGGATCAATGGTTCAGGGCATGCATCTCCAGTGCCTAAAACAGTGCCTGGCACATGGCAAGTACTCAGTTAATACTTATTGAAAGAATGAATGACTCACACTTAACGATAAATGAGAAAATTGAACATTCAGAGAATTTAAGCCATTTCCCCTAGGCTATATTGACAGTAAGAGACAAAACCAGGGGCTATGTATTTCTAAAGCTAAAGTTCTGTCCTGTACACCACATTTTGCCCCTGTGGTGTTCTGTTTATGTTAACCAAGGCTTCTTTGCCTCTAAAAAACTACATTTTAACACCTTGTGCCTGTTCCCTTAAGCATTTCTTCCAGACCACATCAATTTGTTATATTATTTATATATATGTTATTCATCTGTCTCCTTCTATAGGCTTATATTCTTCCACATACTGAAAATTCTTTACCCACTGGAACTTGGGGAGAAGATAAGTGTCTCTCATATTTGGAATACAAGACCAGATAAAATAACTGAAATTACCCATTATTTTATATTATCAATATTTGCTTTCCATTAATGTTAATAATTGAGTAGCTTTCCTGTGTTTGTATCCTACTAACCTCTTGGCTTTTAAACTGTTTAAAGGTAGTATACCCCCTCCCCGCCCCTTTGGTACCTTCTCAGAGGGTTCTGGAAAGCAAATACTCTCTACTTCTCCATGTTTTTTTTCTATAACTGAAGTGTTTTTACCTTGGTAGGTACATTTTTTTTAGCCTGCCTGTTTCAGGATAACTCTTGAAGGATTCGACCAGGTTTGGTTAAATCTCATATAAGCTGAGAGCTTTCAAGACACATCATCAGTTTGCTTTCTGATTCACTCCGACCTGTGAAACAAAATGTCCATCAAGCATTGTTCAAACGAGGTGGTGTTTAAGATCATTTGGTGTGTTGGTAGAGTTGTGTGGTTGCAGTTAGTTACCAGTGTAAAATTTGCATTCAGTATCAAAAGTACCTGTTTGTGTGTGGTGGTCTAAGGCCTGGCATACAGCAGGTTCCAGAGAGCACATGCCTTCTGCCTTCCCTGTTCTCAGATGGAAGTTCACACTGCACCTCTTCCAGGCACACACCCTGTGGGGTAGAGGTTTATGAACGTTTGTTTGGAGTCCAACAGACCTGAGTTCCACTTCCCATTTACCCACTTACTAGCTGTGATACCTGGAGCAAGTTCCTTACCCCCTGAGTTTCTTATCCTCATCTTTTAAATGGCAGTGACAGCACACATTTCTCAGGGGGGTCATGGGGATGAACAGCTAAACTCAGCCACTGCACATGGCTGAACAGGGGCTACTGCTGTCCCACCCATGTAGCAACAAGCACTGCCGGGACTACAAATAAAATGGTGAAGTGATGCTGGGGAAAGAGACAGGACAGAGGAGGGTGAAGCAAGGCGCCCCAGAGGTTAGCACACCTAACCAGACATTTCCCCCCAGAGCCCAGAGGATGATGACCGGAAGGTCCGAAGGAGAGAAAAAAACCGAGTTGCTGCTCAGAGAAGTCGGAAGAAGCAGACCCAGAAGGCTGACAAACTCCACGAGGTGAGCCTGTGGTTGGGACAGAGCCACATTAGGGCCACGGAGAGGAGCCAGCCTCCGCCCTCACACTGTGGTGGTGGCCCTAAGGTCATGTCCCGGTCACCACCAGTTTGGACACGTACGTCTTATTTCACTGCGTCCTTCCAGCCCAGTATTCTGAGTCTTCACTGACACCTTTCTCCCTCCTCCGCTGGTTGTTCCTCACTCTCAGGTTCCTCTCAATATAAATCAAAACAAAATGAAACAAAACCTCCTCTTGATCCCATTTTCCTTTTTAAGCTACTGTCCCATTTATTTTCTTTCCTTCCTCCCTTCCCTGCTCCTTCCAGAGAGACCCTCTGTCTCCATGAGCTCAGGGCCATTTATTCCCCAGTCCTCCGTGCTAGCGTTTCTGCCACCCCTCCCCACCCAGCACGCACGCACGCGCACGCACGCACACCACCCTACGCAGGCGCCCACGTGCGCGCGCGCGCACACACTCAGCTTCCTACAGAAGCTGCTCCCAAGGAGACCCCTAGTGCCTTGGCACTGCCTGATCCAGGGGCTTCTTTCTAGACTCATCAACCGTGACCTTCCTGGAACAATTGACACCGTTGACCCTACCCCCTCTCTGAGACCTTCTTTCAAGGTCTTTAGCTTCTAAGAGACCGCATTTCCCACTTGACCCTCCTAACCACCTTTCTTCTCAGTTTCTTTGCTACCTTCTCTTCCTCTGTCAGTTCTCTTAAGTGTTGATGTTGACCACGCTTTCAGACCCTGTCCTTTTTCCTTCCCACCCTGGAAGATATGATCTGTTAATCTGTTCTCTCAGCATTAGCTCCCCACGTTGATTGCTCCAGGCAGGACCTCAGTTCCAGACCCCCGAACCTGTATCTCCAGTGTCTGCGTAGATGTGTCCAGATGGGTCTGCTGCAGGCTGCTTGGATGCAACGTGACCGTGATATGTGTGTTTACACTGAGACTCTCTCTTCTCACTGTCTTAAAGTTGAGTTAATGGACCTAACCACCTTTCTCATCACCCACATCAGGAACCTGGGGTTTATCCTGAACTCTTCCATTTTCCTCTACCCTTATGCATAATCCCACGTAATCTCACAGCCAGGACATGAGAATTGCCCTATCAGGACTGGCCTCAAAGGCATCCAAGCGTCTGTCCAAAGAATTGGTGACAGTTCTGAACTCTCACCTTTAGACAGGGATGGTGTGAATAATTGAGGATTTTAATTTAGCCCTTCCCTGCCTGCTCTCGTCACAGCTTATCTTAGCAAGGTGAGTCTGGGGGCATTGACAGCATAGCAGATACCAAGGTGTTATGAGGGGGAAAAACGATCTCTGAAAACCTTTTCACAGTGAACTGAGAACAGATTTAGGATGCATATACTCCAGGGAGAGGTGACCCACTGATAGAAATTCACAGTGGGCATAAATTACAAATATCAGACTCTTTCCTGGAAATAGGAAGGCTGGCCCCTAAAAAGAGATAGGATCCTCAGATGAGGATCAGAGAAGGTCCTTCCCGGCCTGAATTGGTCCTGTAAACTTTCCAAAGAAGAGGTGGGATGTCCTTTGCCTCCTTTCTTCCTTCCCCCTTGCTCCTGAAACAGTCCTGGTTCTAGCCTCATGTTACCAGATAACCCCAGAAGGCACTTGCAGCTCAATTAGCGCATGGCCCTGCGTTCAGACCCCGTGTGCCAGCTGGGCAGCCAGGGCCCTTCCCCTCAAGAAGCTTTTCATCCAAGCCAGGTGCATTAATATAAGAAAACACTAGGGGACACTCAGTTGTAAGTCCCAAGTGATTATGTCCGTGGTGGTGGCTAAATGACATCGACAAGACCTTCCATGGAGCAAGGGCGAGTAGATTCATTCCACAATATTCATCCCACAAATTCATCCCACAAATATTGTTAGCACCACCATGGGCAAGTCCTTGCTGCTGGGTCACAGAGAGGAGTAAGATCTCATTCCTACTTTTGGAAGCATAAGAGTTTTCAAGGAAAGTGTATTCTTTTCCTATGGACTCTGTAATAAATTATGACAAATTTGGTGGCTTAAAACAACACAGATTTATTATCTTACAATTTTGGAAGTCAGGTGTCTGGAATGGGTCTCATGGGGCTAAAATTAACAAGAGGGCTGCATTCTTTCCAGAGGCCCCGGAGAAGAATCCATTTCTTTGCCTTTTCTGGCTTCTAGAGGCTTCTGTGTTCCCTGGCTTGTGGTCCCCTTCCATCTTCAAAGCCAGCACTGGCTAGTTAAGTCTTTTTCATGCTGTGTTACTCTGACGCTGTTGTGTTGTTACATCTCCTCTGACTCTTGACTTCTTCTTTCCTTAAGGACCCTTGTGATTACATTGGGTCCACCTGCATAATCCAGGATAATCTTCCCAACGTTCAGATTCTTAATCACATCTGCAAGGTCTTTTTTGCCACACAAGGTAACATAGTCACAGATTCCAGAGGTTGGATGTAGACATCTTTGGGACATGTTTGGGAGGCCTTTATTCTGCCTACCTCAGAAGGTAACATAAATACTACAGTGTCAAAGAAGACAGGTTTCTCTCAGTATCTGTCATTGTTGGATTTGATACCCAAATGAGCCAGATGCCTGGGAAAGTTAGGGGTGGTACCACATTTACTCCTGCCCAATCCCTCTTAGAACCATGGTGGGGGGGGCCCTTCTGTAGGGTTCCTAGCTTCTTCTGCTGTCCATACACTGTGTCACATGACCAATTATGCCAGGTGCTCTTTTGGGAAATGGGACTAATTGATCTGAAACCCAGTCCCTCCATGGGAGAACACTCCCTTCTCTGACTCTGTGGAGCCAGACTAGATCAGGTTTACCCACCACTGGCACATCACCTCATCGAGGCCAGTCTTGTTGAGAAACACAGTGTTCAGGAGGCCAGGACAGTGGCTCCGTCCATATACAGACCCCAAAGCTGTAGCCCATACCTTTACTGTCCCTAGCTACATACTAGTGCTATTGGTCACAAGGGGAGGTGGAGAAGCAGGTGGCTGGCTCAGGAAAATGGAAACACATCCCAATCCTAAGGTAGAACAGGAATGTCATCTCTGGGCCGAAGGGTAGCACACGAATAATAGCTCTGCTGTTAATTCCTCACCTCCTTCCAGGGAGGGCATCCCAGTTATGGGGATCTATGTTCTGCGGGGCCAACATAGGAAAAAAAAAGGTAAATATAGTAAAACAATGGGTATTTTTTTTTAACTTTGAAAAAAAGTCTGCATATTGAGGGTGGGGTATCTGGTTTAAAAATGTGGTGGAGAATTGTTTTACCATGCTCCAAGGAGTGAGTTGAGGGCAGAGCCCCTAGCACACTGCTCAGGGTCATGGCAGAAAAGCCCGTCAGGCCCCTTTGGGCTCCAGGCCACGTCAAGGATGGGGCAAGCGAGGACCAGACACAGTCTCAGAAAACTCCTCCAACCTGGGATCAGGCCTGCTCTCTCAGAGACTCTAAAGGGTGCAGAAAGCTGCCACCTCGTAGCCAGGGCTGCCGCCACTCCCTGCAGCTTAGCCCATGAGCAGGGCTTATACTCGGTCCTTTCTCTATCCCATCCTGTGGCGTAGCATTGCTGCATATCTCAAAAGAATTCAAGATCTTTATTTGCCTATCTTGCATACCACGAAGGGGACTATTTAGAGCTGTTTAGAGTTCCCACCTTTCTCTCCTGCCCACCTCATTCACTCACCTTGAGCCTCCCTTACCTCCAGCACCCTGAGAAACCTCCTCCAGTGTTAGCTCCTAGAAGCCTCTGGGCCACCTCCAGCCGCTCCCAGTTCTCCATGGGGGTGGGGGGGTGGGGGGTGGGGACAGTCCGTCAGGGCGGGGCCTCCCTGGAGGGCAGGGCCTGGAGAGCCTGAGAGAGGCTGGGGTCACTCTTCAATCTGAGTTTTCCCCTCAGAGAGGTGGTTGCTGGAAGCCCGAGTGTGGTGCCGAGAAGCTGTTCCTAACGTGTGTCTTTGTACCTCAGCGCTCACTGTGGCTTTTCAAATCATCCTGTTGAGGCGCTTACACTTCTCATGGGGATTTCAGCCCCTATTCATCTCTGAACATTAGGCACACGCCTGAGTCCACATCCACAAATAGGGACGTGCATGAACAGTCCAGCTCTCTACAGCAGGCTGAAAGGTGTCTCAGAAGTGGGTCAGATTGGTTCGAGCCAGGCAGCCCAAGGTGTAAGACTGAGAAAGAACATTGAGTCAGAAAAGGAAGGCAGTGATGCCATCCTCAGGAACCCCAAATGTCAGCAACTGACAGATTTCTTGGGCAATTCGGTTGTGGTCTGTGTTGTCATGGCTTCTTCAGATGTTGCATGTTCTAAGAGAATGCTTCATGTCATCCCTCCTTAGTTCAGAAACTGATGATGACACCAATTTGTACAGCCCGTCCTGATGATACAATTTTTCTGCTGGGAAGGAGATCAGAGTAGGGCTTGGGAATAGGCTTTATTGTAAAATCCTGAGCACTTACGGCGCTTTACTGCTGGTAACCACTTCGGGGAAATTTGGGGCCAGGCACTGCCAAGTGAAAGCAGAATTACTTCCTTGCTCAAGGGTTGCAGTTGACCTTGAAATCAGGTTCCAAGCCTGCACGACCCTGGAAAAGTCACTGCACCTCTCAGAGTTTCACTTTCTTCGCTTGTGAAATGGGGTCTGTGTGTGGCTGTGCCCTCCTGATGGCCTTTTCCACCCCCTCATTTCCTTTCTTCCTTCGCTATCATCTCTGGTCCTGGGGACCCACATTAGCTCATTTGCCGGTGTTTCATCCTTGGACCCTGGATACCCCCAGACAGGCCCTCATTCCACAGTCAACCTCTCTTAGATGCCCAGACTAGGGTTTCTTAACTTAGGCACTGTTGACATTTGGGGCCAGATAATTCCTTGTTTGGGGGGCACTGTGCTCTATAGGATGTTTTTCACGTATGTCAAGTCCAGGTACCTTCTTCTCGGTGTGAAGGGGGTCTTATTCTTTCCCCTTTCATCCCCGCGTCCTCTCACCTCCTTTCCACCTGTCCCAGCGACTCCTTTTATTTTTGTTGAGCTGGCCTCACCGGAAGATCTTGACTTCTTCTCTCCTTTTTATTCCCTCAGCTCCATGAAAGTCCCTTAGCAGGTTTATGAGTAAAAGTCAAATCCCAGAAGAGAAAGTCCCCACAGAGAAGGCAGACGAGGGGCCTGCTGGACTGGGGTTCGGGGGAAGCAGTGGTACCTCAGGAAGACGTTAGGCAGTGTGGCCCCTCATGGCTTTCAGAGATAAAGCTCAGAAGCTCACAGCATCCTGCCGCAAAATTCAATAAATAAAGAAGGGCAAACAAGCTAATATAGAAATAGAATATTCTGCCACAGCAAGAGACTTTCCTGTTTTTTGGAATCTAGTTAAAATGTTAGCTCATTGAAACCTATTGGTTGAGAGGACGCGGGGATGGACCATTGGAACATATATTCTCCATTTTACTGGGAGGTGAAGAGCATTTCTAGATGCGGGGTGGAGTGCGCACGTGTGCGTGCGTGTGTGTGTGCGCGTGTGTGTGTGCGTGCGTGTGTGTGTGTGTACATGCACTCCACAGAGCTGCAGCCTGTCATCCCGCAGCTGCAGGCAGCCTTCCCGCGATGACTGTCCCTGTCTTCCCATTCACACGCTCCCTGGCCCACGGAGGGCTTGTTGCTGTGATGTAGGTGGAATTCGGGCTCCAGGACCAGAGCCTGTCAGAGGCCAGAGGACAGCGTGAGGAGTTGGGGTTGGCAGGAGGGCTGAAGGTGGAATGGAGCCCATGCGCTAGTGAAGTCAGTGACCTGGGACAGCCTGTGGGGCGGGGTGGGGGGGAGAGGGTGCAGCTTGCTGCCTCGGAGAGTATTCCAGACCACCCTGAGGGCCTGCTTGGGGAGGGCTCAGATGGCCTCTGTGTGTAGCCCCTCTGGTGCCTAGAGGTGGGGAGGGAAGGAAGCGGGTGAGAGAAGGAGGCAGAGGAGTCACTGGGCAGTTTCCCATCAGGCACAGCTACAGGAGAGGGTAGAAGAGGCTCCTAGGTGCTATACCTTTCTGATCTTTGGGGAGCGATCTTATTTAGTATAAGTAAGATTGAATAGGATACAAGATTGAATAGAACACATAATGAGGGATGTGGTTCCATTAGGTGCTGTGATCAGGGAAGCCTTCCTGGAGGTGGTGGGCTTGAGCTGGGCTCACACAGAAAAGGAGGAAGGTAGTCTAGTGGAAGAGAATAGCATTAGCAAAGGGGCAGAGTTGAGAATTTGCATGTGCTTTAGAGGCCTGCAAAAAGATCAGACTTTTTTAGTGATATTTTAAAAAATTTACTAGTCAGAGAAAAGATGTGTTGGATAATAATAAGGTTGGGTTGCCACCTCAGGAAATGCATGGTAAACAAAATTGCAGCAAGATTTAAATAAGATTGTCAGCTTTGAGATGGTCTCTATTGGCATGCTTTAGGGCTCTGCCATTGGCCAAGTGTTGTAGAACTTGTCAGTGACTTGGAGGAAGAAAAGGAAGACCTACTTATCAAGTTAATGGACAGCTTACAGCTGTGTAGTATCGTGATCTGTGAACTGACACGTTGAGATTCAGGAAGATTTTGCTAGGCTGGAAGATGCCCAAGTGAACAGAGTGAAAGTCAGGAGAAGTGGATGTAGAGCCCACACTTAATCTTCAGAACATCAGTCATCATCCAAATATAGACAGAGAAGCAGCAGAGGTGAACAAAACTTGCATTTCTCTGCAAGCTCAGGGAGACTCCCCAGGGTGAGGTGGCTGCAGGTGTGGGTCCAGCCCCAGGGCAGGCCACCTCCATACATCTCCCTTTGCATGGTCAAGCCGTCCCCAGAATCATGCACTGCCCTTTGGGAATGACCCAGAATCATGCACTGCCCTTTGGGAATGACACTTTTTCAGAGAGATCCCGGCAGATGAGAGTGTGTGTTGGGATGACCTCCAGGAGGGCAGAAGGACCAGAAGTCTTAAAACCCAAGGAACTCAGGATGCCTGAGACAGTTGAGCTCAGAGAATACCTAAGGGGAAGTGGTATGGGGCTGTCTCCTAATATTTCAAGAACTGCGATGTTGAAAAAGTATTGAATTTACTCTGTGTGGTTCCATAAGGTGGAACCAAGCCCAATAGGTGGGTTTGAAGGAGCAAGAGATTTTGTTTCAGTGCAAAGAGGAGTTTTCTGATAGAGCAGCTCAGAAATGGCGGGGACTGTCCTTTGAAGAAGAGAGTGCCCAGCACACGTTGGATGTCTGTTTTCTGCATTGTGTGGGCTGGGCTGAGCCCCTCCAGGTGTAAGTCTCTGAAAACTTGGATATAGTGGGAACTTCACAGATGAGTGTTGGGACGAAGCCAAGGCAAGGGATACTTTCATTCATTTACTCATGCTGTCAGCAAACACGTATTATGTTCCAGGCGCTGTTCCAGGTGCTGGGGCCACAGCAGTGACCCCAACAGAGATCTTCAGAGAGCCGCTCAGCAGTTGGGGGAGGGGAGGTGGGCTGCACAGGGGCATGAGGGAACTTTTAGGAGTGACGGGAACGTTCTCTTGATCACGTTGGTTGACATTTGCCAAAACTCACTGAATGAGACCCCTAGAGCTGGTGTATTTTACTTGATGTAAATCGTATCTCAGTCAGGTTGATTCAAAAAGCACAGCCCTGCCCTTGTGGACCTTTCATCCTGGTGGGAGGAGAGCAACACGAAGCAAGCAAAGTGGTGGAAGGGGGCGCGGGTAGGGAGGAAGCCCCCCCCCCCCGGGGGAGGGAATGTGGTTGCAGTCACCAGTTCACGCATTCTGCGTCTCTGTCCAGGAGTACGAGTGCCTGGAGCAAGAGAACACTGTGCTGCGGAGAGAGATCGGGAAGCTGACGGAGGAGCTCAAGCATCTGAGCGAGGCACTGAAGGAGCACGAGAAGATGTGCCCGCTGCTGTGCCCCATGAACTTTGTGCCAGTGCCACGGCCGGACCCTGTGGCCGGCTGCCTGCCCCGATGAAGCCCGAGGATCGTCCTCCTCTGCCGACGGAGGAGCCTTGGTCTTTTTCACATCTGAGCGGAGAGTGGGGAGGAGGGTTCCCTCCGCATCTGTGTCCAGGGGCACCGGGGGCCAGGTCACCTCCTCGGAGCTCCTGGCCATGTCCTCAGCGGACGGCTCTGCAGGACGCTCCCGCGGGCGCCTCTCAGAGCCCTGAGCGGATCTGGGCAGGGAGGCCACCCTCAGGAGTCACCTCAATCCACTTTGGCAGCTAGTAGGTTCCCTGCTGTGTAGAATTATTACCTCTAGAATTTGAATAATAAAGATGGTTATGATCTCTCCTTTTGCCAAGTTCTTGGAATTTGGAAATACAATACGTTTCCTAGTCCTGGAGAGGTCGTCACCTTCTGTCTTCTCAGGCTGTTTTGTGGCTCCTGGGTCTTGCTTTCTCCTCCTGGTCATCATCCCTGAGGCCGTAACTGTGCTCGATGCAAGGGGCACCTTCGTGGGCCTGCAGAGCAAAGGCCAGTGGGACTTCTTGCCACCCCAGCTGGGTCACCAAGGGATAGTCATGCTGGGCATGACTCGTGCTTGTCTTCTGTTTTGGGTAGCCCTCTGTCTCAGTCAACACCCCCGCCCGTGCTGGACTCTCATGGGAACTGTTCTATTCCAGGCTGGTGTTCCTGTCTTCTCTGTACACTCCTGGGCCATCTCCCCATTCCATAAGTAGGCGTAGGATCAGAGGACAATTTCACTTTATGTTAGTATGAGTCACGACAGAATGGGGAAATCTGTCCCCTAGTTTAAAAAAACAAATATTTTGGCAGATGAGGAGAGCAATTTCCTTTCAAAAGTCCCGTCTAACTATTATTTCAGGAAAAGCAGAACCAAGACAAGTCAAAGGTGGCCCCAGTGAGAAAAGCAAAATGGCGGAGGACTCCCCATCCTCTTCCAATTCTCTTTTTCCCTGGACCAAGGGAGTTGTGGAAGGCGGAGCCATGCCATCATAAAGGGCACAAGAAATGGGAACAGAAGGAAGATGCTTTGTTGTAAATGTGATGTTGAAAAAGAAGAGAGTAAGAAAAGAAAGAGGACCCAGCCCCTCCCAGGGGTGACCAACTTGCTGACTTCATACAAGTATTCATATTGGCTACTCCTCGCGAGCCTCCCTTTTCTTGGGGAAGTGTCCCCCGCACCCCCCCCCCAGGCTTTTTGGAGGTCTGCGGGTCTCTTGTAACTCACACGGGCTGAAGGCTGCAAGGTTTCCCTGGTCAGAGGCATTGGAAGTCTGCCATTAGAGACCCAGGCTGCTGTAGAACCAGGCCGAAGCTTCCTGAATACAGCTGTTTCAGGGGAAAGGTGGCCCTTCTTAGTAAGAGAGACTTGATAAATCATCCAGCCTGATCATTCACTTTGCAGGCAAGGGGCTCTGATGTGGTGGGGGAGAGGCCTTGCCCAAGGTCCCCCATGAGCAAGGAGCAGAACCAGGTTGGAACCCCAGAGGGTCTGACGTGACTCCTGACCCACCAAAGAGCTGATAGCTTCAGGCTGAAGCCATGTCGCAGGAGGTGACCTAGGACAGGACCTGGGGTCTATACGTGGCATGACCTTCTGTCAGAACCGCACAAGGCTGGCCAGGACTGCCACAGTCCAGGTGACCAGCCCATCCACGAGGGGCAGACTCAGAGCCAGGGTCCCAGGAGCTGATGTGGCTGTGAGTACGAACATGTTAAGTGTGTGCCTTGTACCTGCAGGTGTTTTGAAGCTGCTGTCTTTCAACTCCAGCACCTTCTGTCCCTGTAGGGAGCACCTTCTGTTCTGGCTGGGTCTCAGCCTGATCCTGCAGTACTTCCGTCTGTCCTGGCTTGCACAGTCCTCGGCGGTACTGCCCGCTGATCTGCGGTGACCCCTTCTGGCACTCCTCTGTTCCACTGTTAACCCCGGGCTGTCTGTTCCTGCTGGCCTCCCTGGCCTGAGTCCCCTGGCTCCACACGATAATTCAAAGACTATCTCCTTCCATTTAGTTGCTCTGTGCCCCTAAGGCCTTGGGGTCCCCTGGTTCCTCTACTCTGGCCACGAGACTCGGGACAAGGGGCCCAGGGAGGATGGTGGGGAGCAGATCTATCTCAGAAGTGATAGTACACCATTTCCGCCACAGTTTGTGGCCAGCCCTCAGTCACACGGCCTCGCTGAGCTATCAGGGACATTGGGGATTGAAATTCAGCCATGTGCTCAGTGGGGGACAAATCGGATTTGGGGACTATCTGTCAGTCTCTGCCAGAAGAAGATCCAGCTTTTGCTCCCACCCCCTCACTGAAACTGCCCGCTTGCAGGTCCCCAGTAAGCTCTGGCTGCCAAATCTCATGGCCATATCTCAGGTCTTATCTTCTTTTCATCCCTCAAATTAAGACGCTAGCTTCTGCATTTCTTTCTGTCTCTCTACCTGCCGCTTCACAGTATAAAGGAACTCCTCCTCTTGGGGCCTCCATCTCCATCTATCCCTAAACTGATAATTCCCACATCTGTACCCAGAACGAGGGGAGCTATACTCAGCTGCCCTTCCCATGCCTCCGAGGATGTCCCACAAACGTATCCCACTCAACACGTTCACAGCTGTACTCATGATCTCGTCTTCCCTTCAAAGATGCTTCTCGATCTGTTTTCACCTGTTGAATAAAGGTCTCTGTCCCCCACCTGGCATCATAGTTTCATAGTTGGAAGCACTGTGTCCCCAGCATAATTCACCAAGCCCCTCAGTTGTGCCTCCTAAATAGCCCCAGATCCAGTCACTTCGCTCCGATGGGCTAATTGCTTTATCTGCTAACAAGGCCTTGATTCCAACTAGCTGCTAAACATGGGGGCCTTCCCCCCGAGCTGTGTGTTCACTGAGGTGGGGCTGCCTCCACTTCTGATGTCAGAGCAGTAAATGTGGAGTCAAGGAACCCAAACTAGGGAAGCCCAGGGAAATGAGTCATGGCGCTGGGGTCCAAGTCCCCTCCAGGATAACTGGCAATTGTGAGAAGAGTTCTGAAAACCAAATGTTCACTGAGCTTGGCTGCTAAGAATGTCCTTATCAACTTCCCAGTACCATCAGGGGCATCTCAGCTCCCCAGTTCCTATGCCAAAGAAGCAAAAATTCTGTATAAACTTGAGGAACTATTGTATTATTCCAGGAGGGACAAGGGAAGTCGATAAGTTGCTGGGGTTTAGACTTACTTGGTTGTATTCACACTGCTGTTGTATGCACGGTCCGGCACCCCACATCTGAACTGAGTCTCCAAGTGACTGTGTGTTGGGCTGGGGCAGGGGGAAGGGACGCAGGCTGAGAAAGGCCCCTTCAGCATAGAAAGTGTCAGAGGGAGGAAACCCTTCCTTCACACCCACGCAGCCACACCACTTCCTGTCCACAATCCCTCCCTATGTTGCAGCAGCCCAGCCTTGAAGACTGGGGTTTCCATCACTGAATCAGGCCCCAGTTTGGGCCCCAAACCTTGCTTGAGAATGATGACACTAACAGACAGGAAAGCAAGAGACCCAAAAGCCCCTCTCTTCTTTCCCATCAACGCTAGAGTTTCCATAGTCCCGGGTGTACTTACCAGGGCTGCGGGTTCTGTCCTAGCAGGAGCTAGAGGACAAGGGGTGGTGCTGAATCTCACGGACATGTCTTCCCTCCCACGATATCCAGGAAGTCCTGGCAAGGTCATCGGTGCCACAGCAAGAAGGCTTGTAAACGAAAGCCCGTGAGCAGAAAGAAAGGAGAATGGAGAGGAGAAAGGGGAGAGGAAGGAAGGGAAGGAGAAAAAGAGGGAGAGGGAAAGAAGGAAGGAGGATGGGGAGAGGGGGATGGGGATCCTGAGCTCTGAACCTAAAGCCTCCCTGTTCCTGGGCAAGTAATGCTGAATCCCCAGGGGGATGTGCCGCTGGAAGCCCCCTAATAATGACATGTAACTCAAGGAGGGGAGAGTGGAGCTGGCCAAGGCCAGAGTGTCTGCAGACCACTCCATGCTTGGAGTCAAGGGAACTTTCCTGCATTGCCCATTTGGAAATGGACTTCCTTGATGAGATTAACCCCCATTTATCTATTTGGGACCAAAGGAGATCAATGAGTTCGCTTCCCCCACCATGGGCATCATCACCTAACGTTAGCATGACCCACACTGAAAGTCTGTACTCAGCAGGTGCTGATGCTCTTGGTGTGGCATGCTTGAAGAACTCGTGTCCTAAATCTGGAGCCATGTTCAGGGCAGACACTGGCCCTGGAGGCAGCTCACCTGCTCTTTTGGGTGTTCTAGCATGACCTTTTCGGGTCCAATATTCTTGAGAAGATCAGAAATGTCATCGAAGATCAGGCCAAAGGCCACTAGCCCAGAAGTCCGACCACGATGCTGAGGAAAGTGCAAGGGACAGTCCAGTGTTTGCATTCTAAGACACCATCCTGAAAGGCCAGAGATGGAACTGGAACTTCCCTGATTTCCCTAAAAAACCTGCTACGTATCTATCCATCCATTATCAAGACCCTTCTTGAACCGGTTTAAGTTCTCAGTGGCCTTGTGCGGGGCATCAGCCTCTGTTCTGTCCTGAGACCACCTTCTGCTCTGTCTCAATCTCTGGTCCCTCATTCGTGGACAGAGCCAGGGTCCTTGCCCGGGGCCTGGAAAGTGGCACTGTTCCCGAGGATCCTGGCATTCATGGAGTTCCTTGCAATCTTTCCTCTAGACCAGCAGCAAGACAAAAAAGTACCTTCCCAAATGTCACAAACCCACAGAAAGCTCAATTTGCCAGGCAGTACTTTCTGAAATTGAGAAAGTAAGAGAGTTGGAGAAACACTAGTGGGGGCCAGCATCCTGAGGTAAAAGAATGGAAAGAACCAGTGAATGCACCTTGCAGTAGTTCTCGAACTATTGCAGTGAATTTGCTAATTATTAATATTATTAAACGTTATTAGTAATTAATTACTCTAATAATCGATTGATTGTACCCAACCAATACATTTATTTATAGAAGTAAATAATAAAATACTTATTTAAAAATAAAACTGTTAATGATTAGTCGTTACTAATTTATGAATTAGCTATTGTTTAAACCTTCAGTAGTTAAGCGTCCATTGTGTGTATGTATGTGGGGGGGGGAGACCAGGACCCGCAAAGGACAGACACCCCCCAACACATGCACATACCTTAGAGAATCACCTTATCATATAACTTCTGAAATCTCACCTCCAGACCTTTTTCAGTTTGAGGAGGGGAGAGATAATGATGTTCTCCCTCTGGTCTGAACCGGGAACATTCCTACTTAGATCGTAAACAACTATAGGACAGGGATCGTGTTATTTATCCACACATCCCTGGTTGTTTAACACGGTGCCTAGCACATGGTAAGCACTAAAAATATCCATCTGAGTGATTGATGAAATGAAGGGCTACTCCTTCCCTAGTCCTCATGCCATGTAAGTCCTCACCCCCATTCCACACCCCCATCATTTAATATTACTTCATTTGTGATATGAATTTCTCAGTGTTATTTCCGCATTTAAGGGCATGGAGCTAACCTACTTCCTTTGTTCCTATCATTCTTCATCTGGGTCAGTTTGCCTGTTTTAAATTAGGGATTCCTGTAAGTCAGCAGTGAAGTTGCTTCATAAAGATCTTGTAACAATAATGTCGAAAGCACAATAGGTTGATGATGATGAAGGTGGAGGTGTGGGGCAGAAAACACACGGGAAACAAACCTCTTGGTTGTTTTCTTCAATTTTATTTAAATGTTGTAAATAGTTACTCTATTTTTATTTGTTCTACAACACTATTATTTAAGTCTTTAATATTTGCTTAGGGGTACTAGACTTGACATGTGTACACAGAGGAGGTGGATACATGAATCACCAGGGGCTCTGGCCTGGAGGGGAAAAAGAAAGAAATTGAACAGATCAGTCGTGGGGAAAACTATGTATTGTCTAAGAGGACATTCCTCAGGTTATCTAATTACAGACTTTCAATGTCTTTGAGCCATTTTACAACTCTGTACATTATAGCTAGCTGGTGTCAATGCAAAATGATTCTTATCTCTAGACATGCAAATTATGTCCTGTCCCTAGAAGTCAATATACTTTTCTCCCTCCCTCCTCCTTGAAAAACCAGTTTGCTTCCACTGGCACGTTCATTTCAATATTTCGAATCTATAAATATGGTGGCTCTGTGGATTCTCTTTTGAACTGGTTACACAACTGCTCAGCTTCCCCATTGATTAATGACCTTTCATCTTTATGATCTTATTTAATCTTTAATAAGTAAAAATTTTAACACCTGTTCATTTCCTATCTGAACAAGGGCCATGACTTTGCCTTTTTTTGCACTTTATTTTTAAACAGGGCCAAACGACCCTAGTGTTGCTGGGGAAGTTCTCCCCACGTGAACAGAGTCCGAGAAAGCAGGGCCGCGTATTGATTGCCATTGAGTGTTTGTCTCCAAGGGCAGAGTCTCTGGGACCATTTCTCCTGTTTTGCTGTCCTGGTCTCTATTATCCTGAATCCTCTGATTGGCTGTTCCTCCTCCTTATTGTTTACTCAAACTCTCGAGCAACCTTTTCATCACCACTAAATGTGATTTTCTCCAGCAATCTTCTGTGATCCGACAAAGTTGATCAAGAGCTCTTACTAAGGTGCTTTCCTCGATTCTGGATGTGAGTCACAGCACACATCCCATCTGATTGTTACTGCTTGTGCTGTTACCTAACTTCGATGAGAAAACGTCTTGGTCCTAAAGAGAATCTTCGTGGAAACATTTTCCTGTCTTCTCTTGCGGTGGGACACATCGCCTTGTTTTCTTTACTGTGTATTTTTACATGCGTGGGCACTTTACTAACACCTGTGGCACCTTAGCTTTTTTATATTGCTCTCTTTGTCTTTCTTTCCCCTCCTCTGTCCTCTTTAATAAATCACAGAGTCCACAAAACGCCCACACAACTGAACGTGTATTTGCAAATAAATGCTCGGAAGGCAGCAGGACCCCAGGATGTTGCAGCTCAGGCTCTTCTCCAGCAGCCCGGGACATTTCATGGCATAACAGAGGAGCCGGAGTCTCCCCGACGCCACTCTTGGAGTGAAGCCAGGGTGCACAGAACTTCCCACCTCCAAAAGAAAACGATGAGTCATCTGGTCCCCCACAGGAAGCTAGGAAAGTAAAAGCATTAGAGGCACCCTGGGCCCCAGATCGGGCTGAGCAAATCTGTGCACTTACCCAGACCGCTTCTTTAGGTGAATAAGGAGGAAGATGATGATGCATTTCACAAATACGCAGACCCTCTTTCCAAGCCCGGCTTCAGAAAGGCTCTGCAGCGCACTTCCATTTCACCCCCCAGCGGGGGTGGGGGGAGTGGGGGGCCGAACAAATGTGGTTGGTGGTCACTGAACGTTCTTGGCCTTCCAGCATATTGGGTGAGAAAATATGGAATCCTGTGTCTTTAAGAACTGAAACTGGGTAGAAACAGGATTTGATACCCTGTAGGAGACAGGAGACTTCCCTTTTGCTGTTCAAGTTTCATCTTCAGTTATCAGGAACTGGGGGGGGGGGGGGGGGGGGTGCGGCGTAGGACCTGGAGCTCGGCGGCGCAGGTCTGTAAGCTGCTGCTTTTTGGAGATGAATACACTCTTCTTTCTTTCTGAATGTACCTCATCACAGTGAAAAATACGTTTAAGAAAGTCCCTGGTTGACTCTGCACGTCGCAGGGCTTCGCTGGAAGAGGGGAGCATGCTGTGTAGTTCCAGAGGACCGCCAGTCCCAGGATTCTCCGCCCCCCCCCCCCCCCCCCGGCGCTGCCCTTGGTCAGGCTCAGGGCCCGGTGGGCTTGCGGTGCAGCCCGGGCAGCGGGGACCCCAGCGCCCAGCCCGGTCGGTCTGCCGGCCGAGGGAGCAAGCTGCCTGACGGCATCGAGGAGGAACCCTACGTTGGAAGGCCTTGAAAGTCACGTGGTCCAACCCACTCTTCACAGCTAGGGCAGTCAAGGCCAGGAGGCCAGTAGGGTGCCCCTGAGGACAGTCGGTGTGTGTGGGAGGGTCAGGCCTGTCAGGAATCCAAGTATCTTGACTTCCTGTGGTGTGGTTTTTCTGTTCTTCCACAGACTCACCAAGCCTTTGCTTCACACAGGCTGTGTGTGTGTGGGGGGGGGGGGTTGTGCTGGTGCATCTCGTTTACCCCCTCAACCTACACACCTGACCCATTCTCCACCCTTCTCTGCCTTCTCTGTGTCTGCAGGCCGATCCCTGCGTCCTTCGGCCTGGGCTCTCCCGATGGCGTTCCCCCCCCCCCCCCCCCCCCCCCCCGCCGGGAGTGTGAAGGCAGGGAGAGGTTGGCTGGGCTCTTTCCTGCCTGTGCCTCCTGACGTGGAGCCTTCGTTCTGGCAGGGGCTGCTTCCTCTGTGACTATAGCTTCTCCTGCAGGGGCAGCTCATTTCCCCTGGGCCTCAGTAGTACCATTCTCTCCCTCTGCCCTGTCAGGCCGGGATGTGGTAACAGCTCCCGACTGTTGAAATCCCTTGGACGCCTCCACATCCCTTGTTGGTTCCCCCCTTTCCTGCCCACATCTCTGTAAACCGCCCCTGTAGTAAAGTCTCTTCGGAAGAGCCATCAGAGTGGAATCCTGGAACCTGATGGATATGCTGGTGAAATTTGTTCCAGCATATTCTAAACCAAGGGGTTAACGAAGTCCTTGCTAAATAACACGACCACCGCCACAGCAAAACCACGGAGAAAGTTGCTTTGTACTTGCTCAGAGTCTAAGACTCAGTGTCTATCCAACTAACTAATGCCCAGAGAGCACCTTTCTGGCCAGCAGGGCCTGCTCCAGGGAGGCAAAGCTAAAGGGCTGGCGGGAGTCAGCCCATCTCTGGGCCTGCCTGCTGCAATGGACTTCCTGGGCTCTCTGTGGAACATGCAGAAACAATTCTCTCAACCTCTCTCACCTCCAGTCCTGTATGTAAACCTAGTCTGCTCTTTGTTTCTCAAGGCCTGGAGAATGAAGTCGTCATCCCCCCAGCTTCCTCAGCTAGAAACTGCAGAGTTACCTGGACACCTTCTTCCGCCAAGTCCAGTGGTCCCCACATCCATCCCTGTCTTCCCTCTGTTCTCACTGAGTCTCTATAAATGCCACTTTGTCTGGACTAGTCGTTTTCAACCAGGATTAACTGGGGAGCTTTTGCAAAATGCAGGTGCTTTAACTCTCCTTCCCTCTGTTTCCTAAAGAGATAGAAAAATTTTCGACCAAGGTAGGATGTATCTTGCTACGACCCAAACCCCATAGTCACTGAGTTTCATTGGTTTTGAGCTTCATTCTCTCTTACTTGCAATACTTTCTTCCCTGGCCTCCTGCCACTCATCTCTTCCACACACCAATGGAATTATCTGCCCCAAAGCTAAATCTGATCAGTTCTTTCTCTTATTTAAAGAGTTTCAGTGGCTACAATCATAAAAACCAAACTGCCTGGGCAAACAAAACCTTTTGCCATCTGTTTTTAACCTATCCTTCTAGCTTCATTCCTGGAGGTGCAGAGAGAATAAAGCAAAAGATAGAAGGAGCCAAGAGAGGATGGACACAGACAGGAGACGACCTTAAAGATTTAGGGGCTCTGGCTGCTGAAGCCAGGAGAGGAGCCTGGGATCCAGGACTGCCCTCCAAGCTCAGAATCCATGAGGTGTCTCTAAGGATTTCTATGAGACTTTATCTTCTGGACATTTACTTCATTTAACTAAATGGGATGAATTTTAGTTCCTCACGATCAGGAAAACCTAAGTAAATCAATGCCTTTCATGAATGTCTCCACCTGATAAGTACTTAGTCACCTTTCAACTAGTAGTTCAAACAGTGTCTCCCTTGAGGAGCTTCTGAGTTACCTGATAGGAGCAGTTCTTCCTTCCGCTCTACTGCCTCTGTTACAGCTTTGGTTTTGTCTTATTCTATTTTAGATTCATTGTTTGGTTTTTTTTTTTTTTTCATTTCTTAGAAGCTTTTATTTATTTATTTGAGAGAGAGAGAGCACAAGCAGGGGGAGGGGCAGGCAGAGGGAGAGGAGAAGCAGACTCCCCGCTGAGCAGGTAGCACAATGTGGGACTTGATCCCAGGACCTTGGGACCATGACCTGAGCTGAAGGCAGATGCTTAACTGACTGAGCCCCCAGGCACCCTGGATTCATTATATTTATCCTAAAAATTCCATATAAATTTACAACCGCCTCGTCAATGCCTGAAAACCACAGCTGTGTTCAAATAGGATTGCACTGCATCTATGGATCTATTTAGGGAAGATTTAACATCCTGATAATCTTGAGTATTCCAATCCATGAAGGTGATATATTTATTCATTTGTTTAAGCATTCTTTAATTTCTCTCGGCTTATATATGTTTTTTTTTTTATATATTCCGTGTTTTATAATATTCGACAGAGAGGTCTTGCACACCTTTCATTAAATTTCCCCCTAAGTATTGTATGCTTTCTGATGTTTTTGTAAATGGGATTTATAAGACTATAATTTCCCAGTTGTTTGTTGCTGGTGTACTGGTTTTTGTATATTGATCTTGTATGCTTTAACTTTGCTAAATTCACTTATTAATTCTAGTTGGATTGTTTGCTTTTTTTTTTTTTTTAAGATTCTTTGGGATTTTCTATGTAGACAATCATGTTGCCTGTAAATAGAGAAAGTTTTGCTTTTTGCTTTCCGAATTTTGTGCCTTTTAATTCTTGTTTTATACATTGGCTAAGGACTCCAGCACAATATTTACTAGGTGTATTAAAAGCAGTCATCTTTTCATTGTTTCCTATGTTAGGGGAAAGCATTCAGTCTTTCACCATTAAGTATGTTGTTAGCTGTAGGGTTTTTTGTTTTTTGTTTTTCCAGAATTATCCTTTATCAAGTTGAGAAGTTCACTTCTATTTTTAGTTTGCTGAGAGTTTTTAGTCATAAGGGAATACTGATTTTTTTCAAATGTTTTTTTCTGCCTCTTTTGAGATGATGGTTTGATTTTTAAAAATCTTTTATTCTAATATGGACAATTACATTGATTTATTTTTGAATGTCAAATCAAACTTTCATTCCTGGGATACACTCCATTTGGTCATGGTACGTTACTCTTTTTGTATATTGCTGGATTCAATTTGCCAACATTTTGTTAAGAATTTTTGCAACTATGTTCATGAGAAATAGTGTTCTGTGGTGTTTTTCTTGAACTGTTTTTGTCAGATTTTGGCATAAAGGTTTATTTTTAAAATTAAAATTAGGGCGGCTGGGTGGCTCAGTCGTTAAGCGTCTGCCCTTGGCTCAGGTCATGATCCCAGGGTCCTGGGATCAAGCCCCGCATCGGGCTCCCTGCTCCGCGGGAAGCCAGCTTTTCCCTCTCCCACTCCCCCTGCTTGTGTTCCCTCTCTCGCTGTGTCTCCCTCTGTCAAATAAAATAAATAAAATCCTTAAAAAAATTAAAATTAGGGCGCCTGGGTGGCTCAGTTGGTTAAGCGACTGCCTTCAGCTCAGGCCATGATCCTGGAGTCCCGGGATCGAGTCCCACATCGGACTCCCTGCTCGGCAGGGGGTCTGCTTCTCCCTCTGATCCTCTTCCCTCTCGTGCTCTCTGTCTCTCATTCTCTCTCTCTCAAATAAATAAATAAAATCTAAAAAAAAATTAAAATTAAAAATTTAATCTAACATATGCATAATTTTTTAAAAAGTCAACTTGTGCTAGAAGGCTTATGGCACAATTAGAGTTAGTTTCAACTAAAAATTTAGCAGAAGAGCCCAAAATATTTGTGCTTAAACAAGATAGGTATTTTTTCCATGTCAAAGCTGCCTGAGGGGAAGGGAGTCAAGCTGGTATGGCAGGGTCATTGTGGCATCAAAGACCCAGGCTCCTTTTATTTTTCTGCTTATCCTTAAGGTCACTTCATATTCCAAGATGGCTGCTGGAGCTCCATTCATCAGGTCCATATTCCAGGCCAACAGCAAGAGAAAGGAGAAGAAGAGAAAATGGGTATCTGTCTCTCACTTTTATAGAGACTTTCCAGAAGACCCTTTTAATTATGTTTCTTTGACCATAATTTTATCATATGGTCACATCTATTTTCAAGGAGGGTTAGGAGGCATAATCTTTTAGCTGGGTACATTGCTGAGGGTTTGGTTATTAAGGAAGAAGGGGAGGATGGATAAAAGCAATATGCTGAGCAAAAGAAAAGCCAGGACACAAGGAGTTCATACTATAGGATTCCATTTATATGAAACTCTAGAAAAGTCTAATTTATAGTGACAGAAAACACATCATTGACTGTGGGACTGATCCCAGGATTGAATGACATGGGGTACAAGGGACCTTTTTGGGATGATGGAAATGTTCTGTAACTCGATTGTAGTGATGGTTATATGGGTATATAAATTTGTCAAAATTAATCCAAATGTGCACTTATAAATTATATGTATTATATTGTATAGAAATTATATGTCCACTTTGTTGTTGATTTTTATAAGTATGGAAAATTCCAGCACTATAATAAAACTTAAATTTTGCTCATCTCCTTATCTTCATATGATTGAAATCAGAATGCACATAATGACTTTGAATCTTGCCCAGTTACCGAGTTAGAGAAGACATTCCAAAGGAATTGGTAGGCTGTATGTAAAATTTACCCCAGCGGTAGCTTAACGCTGGTGATATGACCCTTGAAACCTCTCAGCTACGCCAAGATATTAAAGGGGAGAGAGAGAGGAGATTGTGAAAGGCTTTGTGAGGGCTGCCTCGATCCCCTACAGTTAGGAAAGAGAAATTCAACAGGGAGCTCATAGCCCTCAGTATATGTCCCTGCGGTCTGAGGGACTCAGGAAGCTTGAGTCTGCCTTCTGCCTGAGAGATGCTGAGGGGGGAGGAATGTGCTTTATTAGGGGAGTGAAGGGGTGTGGCAGTTGCCTGTGCTCATCTTATGGGCTCAGGGTTTGTCGCAAGAAAATTACACACGTTTGCCTGTGCAGCAGTTGGTGTGGGTGGTCTTAAGTCAGTGCCGGCCCTGATCTGCCCTTGTCTTTCTCTGCTCTGTCAGCTGGAGGCTCAGAAGCCCAGGCTTATCTCCCTGCTCATGGAACACAGCCTGTCTCTCTCATAATCTCAGTGCAAGTTAGGAGCAGACACTCCAAGAGTGAGGAATTGGGCCTTGGCCCAGCTCTCTCTCAGCCTGGCTTTGCCTTTGACCCTTTCTTAGCTCCTAGCCTATCCCCCCTGCCTCCCTGTGGGCTGGGCTGAAATAGAGACCTCCTGGATCACTGTGCTGATCCTGAAGGGGCTTTTCTCTTCCATTCCGACCACCTGCACCAAAGACAGATGCTTCCCGTCACAGGGTGCAGACCCCTTCCCCCTGCCGCCCACTGCCCCTGGGAAAATCTGCTTTCTGGGCTTCCTCCCATCATTGCTCCTCCCCACCTACAGACCAGCTGCCAAGGTCATGGTGCAGATCCTGCCCCAGAAGGCCGGAGGGCCGCAGAGCCTGCGTCTCTCACAAGTTCCCAGGTGGTGCCGATGCTGCTGGTCTGTGGACAAAACTGAGCGGCAAGGGCTTCACACATTCCAAAGCCCCGGTGATTTTTACAGAGTCATTCTTTAGGGTCATCTCGTTCATTCAGAATAATTGATGTAGGGAGCAGAGTCTGAGTTTTTTTTTTTTTTTTTAAAGATTTATTTATTTATTTATTTGAGACAGAGAGAATGAGAGAGAGAGAGAGCACATGAGAGGGGGGAGGGTCAGAGGGAGAAGCAGGCTCCCTGCTGAGCAGAGAGCCCGATGCAGGACTCGATCCAGGGACTCCAGGATCATGACCTGAGCCGAAGGCAGTCGCTTAACCAACTGAGCCACCCAGGCGCCCGAGTCTGAGTTTTTAGAAGATAAATTATTTAAATATTGTAAAGCACAATGGCTTTTGCCTCTTACAAACATGTATTTTCACTGAGTGGGGCGACAGACGGTTAAAGAAGAAGGTCCCATGGATCTGCTCCAACGAAGAGGGAAACATTGCGAGTCGCAGGTCTGATTTCCTGCTGAACTAAGGGCCCCGATATGGCTTGGAAATTGCCTGATCGATTCTCTCTCATAGACAAAGACACCACAACCGATTATCTTACCCATTTTTTTCTTGGCACCAAGGACTATCTTTAGTTTTTTCCCCCTAGTCCTCACTGAGTGTGAGCCATATATGCTTTGAATGATAGAATTTCTTTGCTTTGAAATTCATCTGCTCATAGATGGTGGAAAAGGAAACTTTGGTGCTCCATTTTCACAATCTGTGCCCCATCCAGATGAATGCCGCTTTCCCAAGACCGAGGCCGGGCCCAGCCCCCGTTGTCCCCCTTGTGCCCCCTTGTGCCCAGGGATCACTCAGAGGTAGGGGAGTGTGTTTTCCTGAAGCAGGCTGAGCGGGCATTTTCGCTGCCCGGCAGTGACAGCCGGTCACAGCCCATTTGTTGTCACCTGTCCCTGCCTATGCCAGGTGCAGGGGGGGTGGTGTGGGAGGATTGGCAGGGCAGGGGAGAGGCTACTCTCAGAGGCTGCTGAGTGAATCGCTGCATGGTTTCTCCCTGAGTCATCACGCCAGGGGTGAGCTTGGAGGAGTGAGGCTGGCCTGCCAGTATTTGAGTTCTCTCTGGATGTGAGCAGACACAGACGCAGATGGCCTTGGCAGCCACCTCACCAGCTGCCACCTCATTTGCATGAGGATTTACGTGGCTGGGTCTTGGACACTCACCTGTAGGTACGTTTTGGGGGCGTTTGAGTAGGTACATGCTTCATGCGTGTCTAGGCAAGCGAGGAATTTCGGGGAGGGATAAAGGATCAGAAAACTAGATTTTAGGCTGGGTCCTTAATTCTGCATTTCTCCCAGAGAAGCCAGCTGCTGATGCAAGCATAACCATGAAGTTGGAGCGTCTAACTAGAGTTCACCTTACAAAGAGCTTCCTGGGCGCCTGGGTGGCTCAGTTGGTTAAGCGACTGCCTTCGGCTCAGGTCATGATCCAGGATCCTGGGATCGAGTCCCGCATCGGGCTCCTTGCTCAGCGGGGAGTCTGCTTCTCCCTCTGACCCTCCCCCATCTCATGCTCTCTCTCTCTCTCTCTCTCTCTCTCTCATTCTCTCTCTCAAATAAATAAATAAAATCTTTTTAAAAAAAAAAACCAAAAAAACAAAACAAAGAGCTTCCTGTGGGGCCCTTGGCGTTGGAGAGGGGGGTACATAAACTGGTAAATAGAACCCTAGCTTTTGAGGAACTCACAGTCTGAAGCAAAGAAAGATCCTGAGAACACTCACGGAGAAACTTGTGCACAAATGGGTTTGGGGGGCATGGGGGTGGTAGCCACGTAGGGAACAGAGGTATTATGGCCCCCAGTTGAAGGCACGGGGTTGGGGGGATCTAGCTGTGCCCTCTGGGGAGTCAGCCAACCTGCCTGAGGGCTCAACGTCCCCTGGCCAGTGAGACTCATAATACCTGCCCGCTCAGCTGTTTGAAGATTAAATGAGATCACGAGCGTGAAGGGTCGAGAACAGCACCTTGCTCTACCCGGCCTTGGTCACAGTAACTGTGAGTGTTGGTAAGATACAACTGTGGATCAGCCATGACGCCGCCTCACACGCTCAGCTTGCCTACCGCTTTGTTCCCTGTGAGGAAGGCCTCTTCCGAGCTCCTGCCGGCCCTCAGACCTCGGGTTTTCTTTGGGATCTACATTCTCAATTAGCGCGGGCCAGAGCACAAGGGACCACTTGCAGCTGCCAAACGGGATGGACCAGAAGGAGGCTGAGAGGCCCACCTGAGGGTAAAACTCGGGACCTGAGCCTCAGGAACATCCCCAGCCAGCAGGGCCGGAACGTGGCAGGCCCAGAGGCCACATAGGGTAATAGCACAGAGCCAAACTGGATTCAAATCTTGTGCTATCACCAGTTGTATGACCAGGGCGAGTTATCTGACCTCTCTGTACCTCTGTTTCTTGATCTGCCAAATGGGGGAAATAGCAGAACTCATCGAGTAGGATTGTTGTGACAATCAAGGGAGCTAATGGGTATGAGGTGCTGGGAACGGCCTGGCACAGAGCGCATGCGGTGCAAATGGTAGCTATTCTCATTTGGTAGAGGTCCTTGGCTGTGAAACCCTGGGTTTTGTCACTTTCTGATAATTTTTGAGGGGGTGACTGGCGTGCGTAGGGTAGGACGGGGAGGGGTTCATGACCAGAGGATTAAGGACATCCAGGTGGGTGGGCAGAGCCCTGCGACAAGTCTGTGGGTCACTGGGGAAGGGAAGGATAAGGATGGTGGCCAAGAGAGAGGAGGATAAGCCTGTCCAAGGTCAAACATTTCCTCTGACTCATTTTCTAGGAGCATCCACGGGGAGCTCAGAGCACTGCCCAGGATAATATCTCCCTGTTCTGCAGATCGAGAAAGGCTGTGTCTACACGACCCTTCGGGGCACCACGTCCGCCAGCAGCAGCCCATCCTTCCTCACCCCTCAGCCAGCCCCTTGCTGGGGCACTGGTGCCTGAACCTTCCCATGGTGATATCTGACTTTTCCCACCATGATTTCCCTTCTTTCCATTTCCTTTTTTACTTAAAAAAAAATCTTGCTGTGGGGCACCTGGGTGGCTCAGTCACTTAGGCGTCTGACTCTTGATGTTGGCTCTGGTCGTGATCTCAGGGTCGTGAGATCGATCCCTGAGTGGGGCTCCGTGCTGGGTGTGGAATCTGCTTAAGATTCTCTCTCTCCTTCCCCCTCTCTTCCCCCACCCCCAAAATCTTACTGTGTCATATCTATTTTTGTAAGTCACCTTAGACTGTTCTTGGAATAGGCAGAGAATAAATAAACTAGTTCCTGGAGTTCTAATTTACCTTTATTCAAGTTTTTACAGTATATATCTCTATCTATCTATCTATCTATCTATCTATCTATCTATCTATCATCTATCTATCTATCATCTATCATCTGTCTATCTATCTATTATCTATCATCTATCATCTATCTATCTATCTACCTACCTACCTACCTATCTATCTATCTATCTAATATTTGGGTTAAAGCATGAAGAAAGACCCCAGGCCCCCAGTTCTGGGTATCTTTACCAAGCTCTACCTCTGAGAAGCCCTGTTTGTAAACCACCAGTCTGCTCCATGGAAACCTGCAAACTCAATTTGTCACTATGATGCAAAAATAAGGAAGTGAGTTGGTTTCTTATGGCCTTTAGGACAATTTGCTAATTACTGGGGGACACTAACTGCTAAAGAATGAATATGAGCTAGTATCTAACAGGAAAGAGCTATGAACAAAAACAGAAGTCCTGTTTATCCTTCTATTATGTAAGATAATCATTTGTGAGTTTAAGTAACAATTAGGCCTTCAGTACCACTGATGGAGTTTAATAATTAAATAATGAGTCCTGGATGTGAAACGTATAAGAAAAACGTTCAAAAGTAGTTTTGGAACTGAATTTTAACTGATGATCAACACAACCTCTCAGCTGCCTCAGTTTCCCCGTACAAGTGAAGTCCCCGTTCTCCCAAATGCTTCCACTTTCCCATTTCTCTCCTTTCATGTTTAAGCCTCTTTCCTCAGAACTGAGCTCCTTCATGAAGCCCCTAGTGACCCACCCCGTGCAAACCTGGTAGCACTTGTCGAACTTAGGCTGCTGTGTCTTCGTATGCACGCCTGGCTCCCCCAGTGAGGGGATAATGTGGTGTCTGAGTCACTTTGTACCCAGTGATCGGCCCACACTTGGGTAGTTCCACCACCAACTGCTACTGTTGAGTTCTAATTCTGCTTGGTACCTAACTCAGCGGCTGCTTCTAAAAAAATTACAACTTACATGGCTATGTTGGAATAAAGACACTTTTTAAAGATTATGTATTATTTATTTGAGAGAGAGAATGCATGAGTGGGGGGGGAAGGGCAGAGGGAGAAAGAGAAGCAGGCTCCCCACTGAGCAATGACCCTGACGTGGGACTCGATCCCAGGACCCTGAGGTCATGACCTGAGCCGAAGGCAGTGGCTTGTCCGACTGAGCCACCCAGGCATCCAAGACAAACATATTAATATGATGTATTAAAACATTATCTTCAGACCTAAAAATTCATTTTTTTCTTCTGAGTTTAAAAGAAATTAGAACATTTTTCTAAGTCCCCCAAAGGATCATCATGGGCTCTTGGCACTGTGCAGGTAGATCAGGTTACCACTTCCCAGTTCTATGGACTTGGGTGATTCACTTAACTCTTCTGGGTTTAGTTTTGTTATTTGTAGATTGGGGATGATAATAATAGGACCCAATCTGCAAGATTAAATGTTAGCTATTACTTATTTTGTATTGCGCAGTCAAAAATAGAGAAACAAAAGGATAATATCTAAATTTCTTCTTATGCTCTGATCCAACCTCAAATCTAGTTTTTCATTTTCATTTTACTCTTGGCAAAAACGGACTTCCTATTTCGAAGGAAAAGCACTACAAAAAAACAAACGAAACCAAACCAAAATCTCTTTCCGAAACATCCAAGGACTCTTGCCAAACACCAGCTTGATGAGTTCACAGTAATGAATCAGAGACACACAGTTTAGATTTCCCTCTCAAAGTCCCAAGAGGAAAACAGGAAGGCGAGGGCTTCAGAGAGCAGCTGGGCCGAGCCAGCCCCACTCTGCCAGCTGAGTGAGAGATCAGGACAGCGGAGAGCCCCTCAGACATCCCCTTCGCCGCCAGGCTCGGCTCACATCTCTCCTGTGTCCTCCCCCAGGGAGTAGGTGCCAGCAAGTGGTCCTGTCCAGAAACCAGATTTCTATTACCTAGTATTTGGTTATTGCTTAATCCTTGATCCCTGATCCATTCCTTCCTAGCTGCAGGTAGGATTTCTAAGAGAGATTTGGGGGTGGAGGTGGTAGATCTGCTCTCTGTGGGTGGTTTTCTAGGAACCTCAGCTAGCTTCCTGAGATATGTCATGCACTGGAACCTTCCCAGTGGCTGGCAGGGGAACTCTGGAATGACTCAAGTGAGGACCTGAACCAGGAAAGGATGGGTTATGGCCTAAAACCACCCCCTTCTCTCGTTTTGTCAAACTCTATCCATTTTAATTACGGCTTCAACAGCACCACCCTCCACCACCACCACCCCAACTGGAAAGCCTTCCCAGATCAACCAGAAGCCCTTTCCACTCCCAGGTTACCAACCCCACTCCCCACCCCTCCAACACTCCCATTTGCATCTGCGGTTAGCTTTTTGTGGACATGGAGCGATCTTCGAATAGCTTCAGCAGGGCCCCCTGATGGAATCTAATGGGTCCAGTGACAGCTTCTTGAAAGATCTGGGCTGAAGTCTCAGAGCCAGTTTGTCAGGCAGTCAGTCAACACACTGTGGAGTGCCTGGGCACTGCCAGCGAAGCCTTTCTTGTCAGGGACTGGTTTGTGCAAGACAGAGAGATGGTGAGGGAACACCCAGCTCTCAGAAATGCAGAAGTCAGGAAAGACAGAAATAGAAACCCCAAAGAACTCCAGGCACAAACGTCTACAACTGACCTGTTCACATGGGTGACCGTGCATGGCAGAGCTGAGAGTCCCACACCACCTTCATCTGCCCAAGGCTCTGGAGCCATGGTCCTCCCCCGGCCCTTGCAGGCCTTCCCATGGAACACAGGGTCTCTCCAGTACTGAGTGGAAATAAAACATGCGGTGGTGCTGCGCCCTACCCACTCGAGACATTCCCCCCAGCCCTGGGGGGGCAGAAGGGGCTGCCTGGCCTAGAGGAAAACAGAAGGCTATAGCTTCTGTCACTCAAAACTGGGCACCACTTGCCCCCCAGCAGAGAAGAGGGGGGACACTCCGCAATTGCAATGGCAGGTCTCTGTGAGCACCCACCAGCCGGAGAAGACAAGATGGAGGAAGAATGGCAGCCGGAGGTTGTGGTCTGTGGGGACCGCAATGACCCACTTCAGTTACCGTGTCTCACGGCAGGAGGAGCTGGGTCTTCTAAGCATAGAGATACATAAGACAGCCTCCCCACTCCCCCCGGCCATAAGATATCCCAAATGAAGTCAGTCCAAAACACAAGGCTGCCTGGACTGAATGCCAAGTGACTGGTGCACACGACTAATAAGCACACGCCAGTAAGTCTCAGTGGAAAGGAAATCATCATGGTAACATTTACTGAGCACTTACTACATGTCAAAGTGCTATTCTCCATGGTTTATATGGATTTAATTTTTCCGACAATCCACTGGTATTATTCCCATTTTTTTTTTTAAGATTTTATTTATTTATTTGAGAGAGAGACAGAGATAGCGAGAGAGGGAACACAAGCAGGGGGAGTGGGAGAGGGAGAAGCAGGCTCCCCACGGAGCAGGGAGCCTGACGCGGGGCTCAACCCCAGGACCCTGGGATCATGACCTGAGCCGAAGGCAGACCCTTAATGACTGAGCCACCCAGGCATCCCTATTATTCCCATTTCATCGGTGAGAAAAGTGAGCCTCAGGCGATTAAAGAACTCACTAGGCGGTACACATTTTTTAATGGCAGACCAGGATTCAAGCTCAGAATTCTGCCTCATGGAGCGTGCATGTGCACAAACATACTTGTGCCTGTTTTTCTTAAGTGATGGGAAAAGACTGGGAAAGAAGGACTAGCAGGCACGGGACTCTGACTCCACTAGCTAAGCTAGCTCCATTAGCTAAGTTTTAAAGTTGGAGCGTACCTTAGGTGAAGAGATCATTTCACTGCAATTTAAAAACGTTCTTAATATTGAAGTATAGCTGACATCCGATGTTATATTAGTTTCAGGCGTACAGCCCAGCGACTCGACAAGCTCGTACATCACTCAGGGCTCACCGTGGTGAGTGTAGTCCCCATCTGTCACCATACAACGCTATTCCCACATTACTGACTTGCGAAGAGATCATTTTTGAGGCTGAGTTTTGCAATATTTAAAATCCTCAAATTGGGAGCGGGCTGAAATGACGCGTAACGTGGGAGGGCAGTGGGCTGGGCCCGGCCGGCCGGCGGGGAGGCGCTCGAGGAAGAGAGCGAGAAGCCGCGGGGCTCCGGGGGCGCGGCCTGGGAGGCCCTGCGGAGTCCCTGTCCCGCGGGGTCCCGCCTCCCCGATGCGGCCGGGAGCAGGAGGGAGCGGGGAGGCTCCTCCACAACCACTTTCCGCGACCTGGGGGTCCCCCTCGCGGGGCTGGCCTGACCCGGTGGGTCCTGGTCCTCGGTCGTCGTAGATGGTGTCAGGCGGGCCCCCGAGTCCCCTGAACCACAGCGCCACCTTGTGGCCGCGGGCAGCGCGCTCCTGGGCTCCCCTGGCTCCGGGGCCTGGCGCTCGGCCCACCTGCGCTGGGGGGCCCCAGCGGGCTTTCTCCTGGTGCAAGGAGCCCAAGGGCAAGGGGGCCTGGGCGCCAAGGCTAGGACCAGATTTGCCTTATGAGAAGGCAGCATAACGGGAGGAATGCTCCTTAGAGCCAGGCAGGCCAGACCCCTACCCGCTTGATTGTGATGTTTTGTCCCTGAGCCTCTCTAGACCTCCACTTTCTCATCCTTTAAAGGGCGTAACAAGGCTGGGTGGAGATTAAATTACAAATCCTCCAGACTAGCAGCGTGAGTTCAATACGTCCTTAATGTGTTATCATCAACAGGTCTGCAACAGGTCTCCGTGCTGCTGAAACTCCTGATTGGCAGAAGGCAGGTGCTCTGGGCACACCGCAAACCAGCAGCGACGCCCTTGGAATGCCAGCTCAGGAGGAGGACGGCCCTAGCACTAAATATTTGCCTATTTTCATTAAAGAACACTGTCCAGTTGGCCTGGCACACCATGTAAAAATATCCGGCTATCCTATTCATCAGCCCAGGAGAATGTTCCAGCTCCACCAGTGACTCCTGTCTCTCACACCTGCCTGTAGGACACCCTCTGGGAACAAAACTGTTCCACTTCTGGGAGGCATTGTAGTAGTGAGCGCAAAGGGCAACAGCGTGTAACCTGGGGCAAGGCACTAACTTCACCGGAGCCCGTTTCTCATCTGTAAATCAGAGATATTAATTCCCACCTCCTAAGGTATTTTTGGAATTAAATGAGATATTAATGTAAAACATTTAGGACAGGGGATTTAGCATGCACTAGCATCAGCAGAGAACTTACCGAAATACTAGTCATTGGGCCCCACCCGGAGTTTCCAAATCAGTACATCTGGGGTGAGCCCAAAGAATTTGCATTTCTAATTTGCATCTTAGGAGTTGTTGGTACAATCTGTCCAGGGAACAAACTTTGAGAAGGACTAATCTAGCACGTACTAGACCGTCAATTAATGTTCATCGTCACTCCCCAATCACTCAAGTACAAATTAAAAAAGAGAATGAGAAAATATGAGGGAATATTAACCCAAATCCAACTAAGTAAAAGCTGCACACTCAACATCTGGCTAGAAATAAGAACAGTTCCATTTAACAAACGTTAATTGAATGTTTTGTCTCTGTTTCTTTCGTCTGCTTTGCTGGGCGGTGCTTCACTCGCGTTCGATGCCCATCAGAGTCTTCTGGAGTGTCTGATGAGCACAGGGAAGGGCTCTTCCAGAGGTCCAGTGACTTGCTCAAGGGCACAGAGCTCTGGAAGGCAAGGCACAGACTCAGCTGGAGTTGGCTGACTGTGGTTGGGGCCCTTTCAAGCTGCCGCTCAGACACCCGAGCACGCTTGTAGGGGCTGCGTCGGCCCACGTGCTCACGCCGCTTTGGGATCAAGGGCTCCATGGTCTCCCCTTGCCAGGTTCTTTGGCTCTGCCTTTCTTCTCACCCGTGGGACACTGGGTCCTTCCAGAGCGTGGGTGTGGCCTGACCTCTGGCTGTGTGCTGTGGGCCCCCAGGCCCCAGCAAGAGGAAGAGGCCCTCAGGGTTTGGGGGTAGAAGCAGGAGGCCCACCCTTGGGATCCAGACCCTACCCAGGCCCTGTAGGTCTCCGAAGGAGTCGCCCCTTCCCCATCCTGGCATCTGAGAGGCCACAGAGACCCAGTTTCAGCGACACGTTGGTGAGCCACCTCAAGACCTAAAGGAGCTGCTGTCCTCCCCCACTCAGCCTGGGTGGGGAGAGGAGCAGAGCGCTAACTGCCTGGACTCTGGGACACCATGGCTCCCCGCTCCAGGGAGTTGAGTTTTTCGGGTTCTAGAAGGAACATGACCTTTAGAACAGAAGACCTGATTTGAACCAACCCCAGCTCTCTGCTACCAAAAGAGCTTCAAGAAGTCTCCTAAGTTCTTTGCCCACGTTTATTTCCTCCTCTGCCTCCCAGAACTGCCGTGTGGCCTGAATGACAGCTGTGTGGCCATTTTTTCCCCCTGCCATCCACCCACCACTTACAGCGAGCCCGTCCCTGAGGGTACACAGGTGGTGAGCCCAAGTCCCCGCCTTCTGGGAGCTTCCAGCCCACTCCCTTGCCCAAACAGGACAATGGCAGGAGGTTTGAGCCTGGACCTGGCTGGGGGCGCTGGGGACCGGAGGCAAGGCCACTGGTCCCAGGGATGGGCTCCCAGCATGTGACCTCTGCAGCAGGCAGACTAAAGCCCACTCCACGGAAGCTGGGCTTGAGTCAGAGCTAATGGTTTTCAGAGCTTTGCCTTGGAGGTGTGGAGAGCCCCATGACTCTCCGCTGTACCAGCCGGAGAGACTGGAGGCTCCTCCATCCAGCAGTTTCTGCCCTTGGCACCTTTGATTTCATGTTTGTTCATTCATTCCTTTATCCCACAAACACTTGTCAAGAACTCCAGGTGTGCTGGGCTCTGGGAACTCAGACTTGGGTGAGGAAGACAGACTCGAAGCAGGAAGGACCGAGGTGGGGTACCTGCCATTCATCCCCACCTCTTCTCCCCAGACCATGAATGAGGGTGAAGGTAGGCAAGTAGGAACTTTCCTCCAGGTTCCCAAGGTTCACCCCTTTTCTCATGGGGTCACAGGGAAGGCCTGACAAAGGAGAAGTTTCTGAGGTGAATTGGTCCGCTCTTGGCTCCTGCAGAGATGTGGATGTGGAAGGAGAGGGCACTGAAGGCAGTCCCCGGGAGACAGAGCCATGGGATTGGCTTTGAGGGAAAAGGGATCACTTTAGTTTCAGTTCAAGTGTTTTCTTGAGTTTCTTTTCTTTTAGGAGATGAAAAAGGAGTCAAGAAGCTCAGGGTGGGGTTGTTAGTGGATAAAAGTGAGAATTGAGAGGGCGAATGCTTCTGTGGCTTCAGTGCCTTCAAGCCTTCCTTCCCTGTTTCTCTGTCTCCAACATCTCCCCTTCTTCTCTGGCCATCCTCTTGGCTCTCTTGGCTCCTCAATGCCTCCCCATCCCAGGCTGTCGCTGAAGCTCCCCAGGGAATAATTGAAAACTATAGTGACCCCCAAAGCTGATCCCCACTCCTGCTGCATCTGCTGTCCAGATTCACAACTAGAAAAGAACTCCTGGTTAGAAAAAATAAAATAGAAATTGGGGAATTGAGTTGGAAAGTGGAAGGAGCAAGGGGCCTCCTTTGAGTTCAGGTAAGGGCGACTCTGTGCTGTGGTTAGTGAGCTGTTGGTGGGACATTGACCCCAACTCCAGACCCCACTTTAATCCTGCTGAAAGGGGAAGTTGCTCCTAGAGGTCTGATTAAAGGCTCACTGACAGATGGTGATAGTCAAGTGACTTGTCTAAGGGTATTCAATAAAGATTAGTTCTCCTGTCCATTTCCTCCTCCAAATTTCCTTGGAGGCCCCAGATAGTCCTAAGACCCCTCTTGTCATCCCTGTGGCCATCAGCCAGCTTCTGACCTCTTGCCAAGTGCGAGAACCTAGAGGTAGTTAGGAGCTTTGGAGCAAGAAAACTGGGTTCTTATTAGCTGTGGGAACTTGGCAAGTACTTAACTTCTCTAAGCCTTAGTTTCCTCATCTGTAAAATGGGGATAATAATAGCATCAACCCTTTGGGAGGCTGTGAGAACTAAATGGGATAATGCATGCAAAGGGCTTAACATGGTGCCTGGTAGAGACTATATTCTCAATAATAATTGCAATAATATCTCCACTTGGATGACCTACTAGCAGCACCTTATACTCACTAGTTCTTCCCCACAAGCCAGCTCCCTGGCCTCACTTTTTAGTTTCCTTTCACGGAGTCAGCATTCCCCTATCATGTCCTTGGGGACCTGGCCACTTGGATTCTACTTTGTTCCTTTCTCATGATTTTTCTCCCAACACCCCATGCCCACGCTCAGCCTTTCACTGTGCCTTCCCTAGAGTCCCTGACATCAGTCCCCTCATTCAGTCCCTCCCCCACAGAGCCACCAGATTTAGTGGCCACTCTTTGCCTCAAGAACCTCTAGTGACTCTTAGTGGCAACTACTAATGTAACTGTTCACTCCTCACCCTGATGGCTTAGGTCCTCTACTGTGGCCTGACATACCTGCCACCCTCCTTCCTGACCTCTTCTTCCCCTGGCTTTTTTCCCCTTGGAAGGATGCAACTGTCCCCACTGCCCTCTTGGTCCCCTGTGTGTGCCCTGTCGTCGGGACAGACTTGCAGAGACTATCCTGTACAACGAAAGGAATCTTCTGATGCTACCCTCGACCCACCAATATATCTGGTATACACCACTTGTATCAGTCAAGGTCTCCCAAGGAATGGATTTAATAGAATATATATAGATATATATATAAATACACACACACACACATGTTCCAGCCCCAAAACCATCTGTGGTAGAACCAGGAAGAGCTGATATTGCATATGAAGTCTGAAGGCAGTTGGCTGGAGAATTCTCTCTTGCTCAGGAGAAGTTGGTTTTTTTATTCTATTTAGGACTTCAACTGATTGGATGAGGCCACCCACATTATGAAGGGCAATCTGCTCTACTCAGTGTCCACCAATTTCAATGTCCATCTCATCCAAAAACATCTAGAACAATGTTTGACCAAATATCTGGGCACCGGGCAGTCCAGTCAAGTTGACACATGGAACTAACTATCACACTGCTCCCATCCCTCCTGATGTCTACCCTCCTGAAAGGATCCTAAGAATTCATCCACCCTGAGAAGTGCTGTGGGGCGTTTTGTGGAATATTTACACTGTATCTCTAATGGTGGGATTTTAGCACTGATTTCCCAGGCAAAGGAAGCATGATTTGGGGTGGCAGTTGGGGGAGAGGGGTCTTTCTGAAGCCTCTGAAGAAATCACAGCATGCGGGCATCTCTGCCAGCTAGCTGCTTTCCATGACCGCTATCCCCACTAGGTCTGCTTCACTCTTTTGCAGCTTTGCAGAGTACAGAAGTTAATTTTTAGCCTTTCCTCAAGCTATCTTTGGTCCAAGCACAGGGGCAAGAAAAATTGTGAAGTAGAGCAAAATACAGGGCATGAAACCAACCAAAACCACAAAAAGCATTCATCCATGAGAGGAAGAGGACCCTGGTGCCAGGCCAGTAGGGAAAAAGGAGGTCCCAGAAGCTCAAGAGGCTGGAAAGTGGACCCCAGGGTGAAGGTGTGTATGTGTGTGTATGTGTATGTGTGTGTGGGGGGGTGGGTGTTTGCCTGTGTGTGTTGTGTGAGTGAGCCCTGACTGAATGAGCTGGAAATACATCTCGCCTTTCCTCAGGCTCTGGTGTCTCAGGTGTCTCGGGACACAGACCTGTCCAAGCCCAGTCCACTCTGACCTTCTTTTCTGCCCCTTTGCCCACACCTTTCAGACACCAGGATTCAGGCTCTGTCCCTGTGGCTGCCCACCAGTGCCCCTGTGGTGGGTGCTCAGGCCTCAGGGTGTTGGGGAACCTGCCATGAGGTAGGACTAAGGCGGTCCGGGTTCTTCTGGTTCTGCCTACTCATCTGCTTCAGCTGCTTCTATTACAAAGTGGTTCGAAGCTAGCTGATCTCCCAGATGTCATCTAGCTCCAATAACGTGTGATTAATGATTTGGGAAAGCAGTGAAATTTAGTGAATCAGCATATATGAATGTTTCAGCTGCAAATAACACAACACTTGGAATAAAGAACTAAATGATGGGCTGATTCATTATAGCAAACCCATAGACCAGAGGGAGGTGGTTCTGGGATTGGTGTGGTGTCTCTAGGAGGTCATGAAGGACTCCGGCTCTTCTATCTTCTCTCTCTGCCTTCTTCACAGCTGCCGCTGTGTCCCCTCATCATGGCAAGATGGCTGCAGGGACTCCAAACTTTTCTCCCCTGTAGCAGCTTCTCCAGTAGGAAGAATGAGGGAGGGGCACAATCGGTAAGGAAAATCTTCCCAGAAGCTTTTATCTAGCAGCTTCCTCTTGGGTCTCTTTGGCCAGAACTGGGTCACAGGTCACTGGACAAGAGGATGGGACTGACCAATCATGATCCATCCACTTGGACCAGCTGGATGTACAACGAATGAAACCTTGGGGTTCTATTAGCAACAAACGGGTGGAGCAGCTATTGGGTGGGTTACTGATAGTGCCTGCCACAACCTTGGGAGTGATTTCAGGAATGAGAAACAGAAACAGTGTCTTGTTGTTGTAACCCAAAGGGGAATTTATTGGAAGGAGGTATGGGGTGAGTCTGCAGGAAAGAAGCAGGAAGCACAATAGATGCTTTTAGCCAGAATGGCCTGGTATGGACCCCTCATCACTGTGAAAGAATTCTAGTGCCTCTGCGCTTTGTGACACTTGTTCAACATTGAAGTCTTGGCACATATATTGTATTGAGTCAGGCTGATGACCTGGACACCTGAATATAGAGAGAAGGAGTACCTGGACTTTTTAGTCTCCAAAATAGTCACCTACCAAGACCTTACATGCTGGGAAATTCTCCTCCAATAGGAAAGAAATTTGGGTGGTGTCCAGCCAACACAAAACTAGACAGTCCAGCTAATATCTAAGAATTGGAAAAGCCTCTATTAAGGCTGCAGCTTGAGAAGTATGGTACTTGGGAAGGCAGTAGTTGGGCTTATTGATGTCCACCAGGCTTAATTACCAGGAAGCAAAGTAATGCCTATATGCCTCCTATCATTTTGCAAGTCTTATTGACTGTTGGGTAAGTTTAGTTTAATTACAACACTAACACTTGTTTGTGTCAGCCAAGTTTGTAGCAGGTTAGCTATTCACACCTTCAAGGAATTAGAAGAATATGGTTAAAAACAAACGACAAACACTGGAAGGAACATTATCTGTGAGGAAGCTGAACTGGGGAGAAGAGTCATACCTGCAGCTGCTTCTCCCTTGGGTCTTCTTTGGTGGACCACCCAGGGAGGATACCGTTGGGAGCAGAGGCTCCATAGGGGAACCAGTTACATCTGGTTGAATTGGTTAGGCAGAGAGCAGCAGGTGGTCTGGGATTTTGCAAGTTCATTATACTGAGGCACAACTTCTGGTCATCCACATGACCTCCAATTAAAATGAGTCAAACACAAGCTCATGCAGCATCAGTCCCACCATCCCTAAACACAGGGACCCAGGTCTGGGATGGAGGGAAGGATGGGGCAAGAGAGCTCCTAGCCAGTGAGTGGTGTGCATGTGCATACTTGCACATGGGTGTCACTGTTAAAGTCACAGGAGACAACCTGGTCCCCAGTGTACCCCAGGATGCCCTTGAGGGGCTCCTCCAATGCCTACTTCACCTCCCTCTTCATGTCATTGTATTTGGCAGCTTTCTCCAGGTGGCAGGCCAGATCCATGACTGGCACGTTGGAGGTGGGAACATGGAGGCCATGCCAGTGAACTTCCCATTCAGCTCAGGGACGACCTTGCCTGCAGCTTTGGTGGCGCCAGTAGAAGCAGGGATGATGTTCTGGGCAGCCCCTTGGCCATCATGCCACAGCTTCCCAGAGGGGCCATCCACAGCCTTCTGGGTGGCAGTGATGGCACGGACTGTGTCATGAGTCCCTCCACGATGCTGAAGTTGTCATGAATGACTTTGGCCAGAGGGGCCCAGCAGTTGGTGGTGCAGGAGGTATTGCTGACAATCTAGAGGGAGTTGTCATATTTCTCATGGTTCATGCGCATCACAAACGTGGGGGCATCAGCAAAAGGGGCAGAGATGATGACCCTCTTGGCCCCACCCTTCAAGTGAGCCCCAGCCTTCTCCATGGTGATGAAGACCCCAGTGGACTCCAGAACATACTCAGCATCAGTGTCACCCCATTTGATGTTGGTGGGATTTTGTTCCAGGAAGATGGAGATGGGCTTTCCATTGATGACAAGTTTCCCGTTCTCAACCTTGCCTGTGCTGTTGAATTTGCTGTGGGTGGAATCATACTAGAACATGTAGACCATGTTGTGGAGGTCAATGAGGGGGTCCTTGATGGTGACAATATCTACTTTGCCAGAGTTAAAAGCTGCCCTGGTGACCAGGTGCCCAATATGGCCAAATCTGTGTATTCTGATCTTCTCCATTGTGTCTCGGGGACATGGCTGGCCCTGCACCAGAAGATGGGGCTGTCTGTCGAATGGGGAGGAGCAGAGAGCCCAGTTTTAATCATCTTTAAAACAACTTCCATCAGATTATCAGATCCATTAAATAGCCTCTGAAGGGACTGTCACAAAGTCTCCTACTAGGAGCCCTGGGAGAGGTGCTCAGATCACTAGGCCTGAGGCAGCTCTGGACCTTGGGCACAGCCAAGGAGGAGTGAGAGAAGGGGAACCCCCTCTCCTGCCATCTAGAGTTCCCTGTGACACAGTCTCCTTCGGCTGAGGCTCCCCCACTGCCCGGATACCTCACACTCAGTCCATTTGTCTGTGAGCGCAGGCTTGCAAGCAATGAGCACTAAATCAAGGCAGTTTTCCTAAGTCAGGAAAATGATGAGCACATTCTGAACCTTGACAGGCTTTTCTTTCTTCGTCTCTGGAGAATTTAAAAATAGATCTGGAGATGAATTTTGCAGCTGAATTCCACAGGCATGATATCCCCTTTCCACAGTAGAGATATAAGGAAAACAGCTGACTGGAAAGGCCTTTTCTTGATGTCATTAATTGTCCTCCAGGCCCAACGTCAGGATCTCAACTACTAAGTGACAGGCGGCATTGTTTGGGCAAGGGCCAGCCCTGGGCAACAGCACTGAAGTCCCCTTCTCTCTCCCCCCTTCATTCCCTCAGCGTCCCCTCTCAACTTACCCTCTGGTCCTTCCCACTGCAAGCCACAGGGGAGCGTATCTCCGGTTTGGCTCAACTTCACCCACACCCGGGCTGTGTGAAAACACAGACTGCTGAGCCCTGCCCCTGGAGAGGGATTCAGAAGCCTGGGGTCAAGACCGGGAATCTGTATTTTTAACAATCCTTTGGTGATTCTGAGGAGCAACTCAGTTTAAGAAACACTGGCGTAGTGCAACCAGCAAGGACTTTGGAATCAGACAAGCTGAGTTCAAATCTAACTTCTGCCACTGTGGCCAGGGACCATTACTAAGCTTCTCCGAGTCTCAATTTGCCCATCCATAAAACACGAAACTTGAGTAAAATAATGTACTTTAAATTAAAATTCTTTCAGATTGAAAATTTCTATTCTTTTTCTTCCCAAATATAAAGTCAGACTCTCCCCCAAACAACTCATTAAGCCAGGGGGAGAATCAAGGATAAGAATCACAGTGCTAAAAAGAATAGGACCGGGGTGCCTGGGTGGCTCAGTCGGTTAAGCATCTGACTCTTGATTTTGGCTCAGGTCATGATCTCGGGGTCATGAGATTGAGCCCTGCGTCAGGCTCCATGCTCAGCTTGGAGCCTGCTTGTCCCTCTCCCTCCTCCAGCTTGCTCTCACTCTCTCTCTCTCAAATAAATAAATACAATCTTAAAAAAAAAATAAAAAGAACAGGAACATACCTGCCTGCCACCCTACCCTCCATCTCCACCCTATCCCATCTGGGAGAGCAGAAGGCAGAGGCCATGACTTCAAGGCTCTCAAGCAGCTAGTGGAGGCCTGCTGCTGGGGTCCTATGTGAAGTAGGGCGGAGGAAGTCCCTGGCTGGCTGGGCAGGCAGCAGGATTCTGAAGTCCGTTCGTGCTTGTTGGTGGGGCACAGGTTCAGGGACTCCAGGTGTCCCCGGAGTGTTGGTCCACGTGAGTGTTGGTGCCTAGCCACCACTGTGCCAGGAACGACTGGCCATAGGAGGGTGCCTGCTATTCCCTGGCTCACTGCTGCGGGCAGCGTGCCCACATTATAGCAGGTACTCATGATTTTTAAGATCCTGGAACATAATGGGCACATGATAAGGACTCAATAAATATCAGTTCCTACCAAGTCCTGCATTACGATAAGATATAACTGACTAATAAGACAATTATGAGTTACTCTTCTAGAGAGATCATCATTTTAAGGGGGAGAGATAGAGTGTTAAGACCAAGAACAAATTCCATAATGTAGAGAATGTAGAGATGGAAATGTCCGGGAGAGGGGGCAGGAGAGGTCTTCTAGCCCCTATAAATTATACTTGCGGGATTTCCTATCTCAAAAGAAAATTTAAAAACTTTTTACTCCTTCCTTCTCCCTTCTTGTCAATAATCCTTTGCCTCCCTCTCTTTTAAGAATCACTTTGTGCTGGGTACCTGGGTGGCTCAGTTGATTGAGCATCTGCCTTCGGCTCAGGTCATGGTCCCAGGGTCCTGGGATCGAGTCCCGCATCGGGCTCCCTGCTCCACGGGGAGTCTGCTTCTCCTTCTCCCTCTACCCCTCCCCCTGTCTGTGTGCATGCATTCTCTCTCTCTCTCTCCCAAGTAAATAAATAAAATCTTTTTAAAAAAGGAATCAGATTGTGCTGATTCTATCATGCCCAAACTACTGGTCAATCTTAACTCATATTTAGTGGAAATATTTTGGAAAAATCTTTTCTTTTCTTGAAATCTTTAAGAAGAGGGCAGCTACTCCCTTTTGAAGTTATTCAGAACATCTCAGTTTAGGATCAGAAGAATGGGCTGTTACTTCTGGAGCCATATTCCTCTCCCCTGTCCTTTCTCAGAGTGGTCCTTTTCTCCCTCCGCCTGGAAATGAGATGCCTGAGTCTTCGTGCCTGGGTTGATCGATCCAAGAGCTATCCTCTGAGGTCCTCTTTATATGAACATCCAGACTTCCTAAAACCGCCCCCCCGGCCAGGTTCCAGAATATTCTGTTCCCTTGACCAGCCACAACAATGAGGAACAAGTAGAAGAAGGTCAATGTAGGACATGCAAGGGGAGAAGAGAATAGTGGAGTGTTGTCATGGGAAGTGGGATTTAAATAAAATGCCCATTTTCAAAGATGTCATAATGGCCTGGGTGCTCTGCTCTCTAAGATGTACACTCTAGGGTGGTTTTGGCAGGGCATGGAGCTGAGCCAGAGTTCAGCGCCAAGAGAGGAGAAAGAGGGAAGGCTTGGTGGCCAGATGCTTTCTCTTCCTCTGACTTTTGCTGGGTCACTTAGAAACGACACAGAAACCCAGACTGTGTTCCTTCCTCTGAATGACTTCCAACTATGTCCCTCCCCAGCCCCCAACTGGGGTCCACTCTATTTTTAAATTTCTCTTGGGAAGTAGATTCCAAAATTTCTGTAAGTCTTCCCGTCAGGAGAGCCTCTGATTTCCAGTAAATTCAGGGTCGCATAGTTTTCTATATTCATTTGCATTCAGTTTGTATAAAATTAGCATGCTTTGGAGACCCGGACTCTGAGTCAAAGCAACCCAGAGAATTAATGCAATTGGGCTCCAGCTTTTGTGTCCACCGACGTGGCAGAGTGAGGGAGCCTCAGCCTCAGAGAGAGCAGAGTGGCAGCCTGACTTCTAGGCAAGAGGTCTTGTCATCCTCTTGATCTGCAAATCCTCACGCTGGGCCCACTGAGATCTCTGTCGGGGGGTCTCTGTTTTCTGGACCCTGAAGCTTCATCCTTAATGTGGTGAACCTAAGAGAGGGAATTCGAGTCATGACGCGGGCGTGGGGCGTGAGGCGGGACAGGAGCTGCGTGAGGAGGGACCTTCAGATCTAAGTAAAGTTGGGGGTGGAGATGGAAGGAAGGAGAATGGAGATCATTACTGGAGACTGAGAGAGCCTACAGGAGGGGAGCCCTCGGGTAGGAAAAGGAGAGAGGGGGAGAGGTAAGAGGGAGCAAGACTGGGAGGGTAAGCACTGCGTGGTTTGTTAGAATGGAGCGTGGACATTTGTTATCTAGGAGGTGAATGGTCAAAGTTAGCGAGTGCCTGGCCGGACAGATTCCCTGGGGGCCATTCCTTTCCTCTCTGTTAGGCGGGGCTTTCTTGTTGGCCCAGAATTTCATCGCTTGGGTCTGCCCAGGGATGGTCTGAGGTGTCACAGACTGAAAGTGCCAATGACAGATCTTACAGTGGTTCCTGGTAAGACAGAGGTCAGCAGGGTGGAACCAGAAGGAACAAAGCACTCTGCCCACATATGCAACTCATTCCTCCAGTGTGGCCAAGACATCCTGGGCCTGAATGAAAGGCGTTGTCCATAGCAGAGGAGTGGAGGGAAAGGGAGTGACCCCCAGGGGCACCTGACATGGCACCCAGTGTTCCAAGCCATGGAGTTTATTATTTTTTTTAAATTTTTAAAAAAGATTTTATTTATTTATTTGAAAGAGAGAATGAGAGAGAGAGAGCACATGAGAGGGGGGAGGGTCAGAGGGAGAAGCAGACTCCCCGCCGAGCAGGGAGCCCGATGCGGGACTCGATCCCGGGACTCCAGGATCATGACCTGAGCCGAAGGCAGTCGCTTAACCAACCGAGCCAGCCAGGGGCCCAGCCATGGAGTTTACTGACTGACTGCTGGCTGTGGGCTGGCTGCTCACCGCGGTGCAGGGTCGGATACCTTCTAAGGCCACGCACTCCACAGAGTCAGCCCATGAGGGGGTCAGGAGGATGGAGACCTCTTGGGATTTAATCCTGGCTCCACCCCTGCCGGCCTTGGGTCAATTATTTGAACTTGTCTGTGCCTCGGTTCCTTCATCCGTAAAATGGGAATAATTATGCCGACTTTGTCGAGCTGTGGAAAAAGAGCTAAACCCAGTAGCCCCTGTGGAGTTTTTAGAACGGTGGCTGCTGAGAGAGGAAGCGCTCAGTAGATATTACTGTTCTCACATGTGGCAGCCCCAGGTAAGATGCACGGAAAAGCCTGCGGAGCTTGGAGGGAAGCATGGGGCGGGCTCCCAGTTTCTTGGCCCTGTGGCCGGTGTGGGGGCTCCTTGTGCACTTTCGGCCCCAGAGGATGCAGCCCCGGCAGCAGGCCGGGCAGATGAGAGCCGGGCACGGGCTCTGGCCAACCACAGGCTGGGAAATGATACTGGTGATGATGTGGGTTCCTTTTTTCCCCTCTCTCCCCAAGAGGGGAGTATGAAGGAAAAGAAATTGCTCCTTTATTAGTTTGGCAATAAGGCGCACATGAGCTGGAGGGAGGGACCCCGGCAAGAAGAAAGGCCCGGACCCCTGCCTGACTGGTTTGTACCACTCCCAGTGAAGGGTCTGCTGGTCTGGCCTCTGTGGATAAGGGAGGGCTGAGCATCATTAGTGGTGTCTCTCTATGTCCAGGGCCCCCTGTCAGTCGGCTCACAGGGCTGCTGGAAGGCGGGGAGGGATGGCCATAGGGAAGGATGGAATGCCCTGGACGCACTGTGCCCAGACGCAGGAGTGACTGGTGGGCCCTTCCTTGTCAACAGAGCCCTCCACAGATGCCATTTCTCTCCGCCTCACACACACAACCAGCCTCCGGGACTCTCCCTCTGGCAAACCCATGTCATACTCTCAGCTTATCCTCCATTTGCACAGCTGTTACCAGCGGCCGAAAGCGCTGAGCTGGTGGGTTACAAAAAGTGCTGAGAGGCTTCATGCCCTTACCACTGAGATCCCAGAGCAATGCGCCAACCCCCAGGGTTTTCTCCAGCCCTTGCTCCTCCCTAGAGATCCAGCCCCTGATGCTATGGGCTGTCTGGTGGCCCAGCCTGGGATCCGCTCTCGGGGCCTCGCCTCCTCCCAAGTGGAGTTAGCAGACGAAACAGTCTCTCTTGCCCTAGGTCATGTCAGATTTAGCCTTAGCCTGACTTCCGTCATCATCAGCTTAAATTAAATTCACCATCCCTGGATGCCCAGAAAAGTCCTCAGACTGCTTGCTAGTTGCTTGTTGCTAGTCAAGTTTAGAAGATTCTTGGATTTCAGCATCAGAAAGGAGCGACTGTGTCTGGGTACAGTCAGTTGGTTGGAGGGGGACTGGTTGCCCTAATCCTGACTTGCTCCATCCACAAGACCCCATCCATCTCTGAAGGCCGGGTTCCGGGCCAGGGCTGGGGCAGGCCTCTCTGGGGACAGAGGCCCGTCACCATTGGTTTCACTCCTTGACCAAGAGGCCAAAATGACATCATAATGCTAAGGCAGTGAATGTGAAACAGAAAACAAGTGGCTTCAGTTCCAGGAAGTCAGAAATGGAAGGAAAAGTTGTAAATATTCTTTGAGACCCACTGTGGACTAGGTTTTGTGCTGTGTTAGCCAGAACTCTGCTGCTGACTTGAAGTAGGACCTTGGGAAAGCCCCTCTCCTCTCTAGGCCTCAACTTCCTCATATGTAAGTGCATCTGGGATTAGTCAAGACCCTTCCGGGCCTGACAGGCTGTGTGGTTCTAGGTGTCCCAGGACTCTATCCCCCAGGGGGTCAAAGAACTTGAAGACATGTGCGGAGGGATGGGGAGAAGGGGACTAAGAAATGTCCAGCGGGGGTTCTTGTGATAAACTTGACTGAAAGGGGGAGGACAAGAGGGAATAAGAAAATAAAGTAAAAAGAGGGAAGAACATAAGAGAGGGAGTTAAGGAGAGGGAAAATAGGAAACCTGGAGGTGACCACAATGACCTCAGGGCTCCTCAGGTACATCCTGGCCAGGTTGACTTTATTAGAATGGGGGGTGGGGGGGTGGCAAATTGCCTCAATACCATTGCTGCCTTTTACAATGTGGTCTTGTCATTTCTCTATGAAGAAGCAGTTCAATTTCTCTCCCTTTAAACATGGGCTGCCCTTATGACTCGCTTGTAACCAGTAGAATGTGGTAGCAGTTACGCTGGGTGCCTTCTGAGGCTCAGTGGGCAGGAGTTTCTTTTTCTTTTTTTTTTTTTTAAGATTTTATTTATTTATTCATGAGAGACAGAGAGAAACAGAGGGAGAAGCAGGCTCCCAAGGAGCAGGAAGCCCGATGCGGGACTTGATCCCAGGACCCTGGGATCATGACCTGAGCCGAAGGCAGACGCTTAACCATCTGAGCCACCCAGGCGCCCGAACAGGAGTTTCTACTTGGTTATCTTGAGATATTTGCTTTGAGTGAAGCCAATCTGAGTACCTGTGACCATCATGCAGAAGGCCACATGTAAGCATTTCTGTGGAGAATCCCACCTTATGACCATTTCCCTCAAGGCACCAGACGTGTGAATGAAGATCTCTTTGACTCTCCAGACCAGACTACTGACCCGCCTCACTTGATACCATGAAGAGCAGAAGAATCTGCTCCCCACTGAGCCCTGCCCAAATTCCCGATGTAGGAGAATCTACGAGATATCATTTTTTAAATTAATTAGTTAATTTAATTAATTAATTTGAGAGAGAGAGAGAGCACAAGTAGGCAGAGCGGCAGGCAGAGGAAGAGGGAGAAGCAGGCTTTCTGCTGAGCAGGGAGCCCGATGCGGGGCTCGATCCCAGGACCCTGGGATCATGACCTGAGCCGAAGGCAGCTGCTTAACCAACTGAGCCACCCAGGCACCTGTCTACAAAATATCATTTTTTAGGTCACAAAGTTTTGGGGTAGCTTATTATAAAGCAAAAGGATGGTAGGAGAGGCTTATAAAAATATAAGCTTCCTTAAAATGAGAAACCCTTAAGCATGTATGCACAGGACTTTTAAGATCTCAGAGATGTGTGAGATTTCAAAACAAGTTTGGAAGCCAGCTTCTAACTTTGCCTATTCAGGACATGATAACGAAATTACCATTTTCTATAGGTCACCATATTATGTTTTAAAAAAAAGTATATTTTTGTGAGAAAGGGAGAAAAGGCACTTCATCCCACCAGATCCGTTAGAAGGAGAGAGATGAGCAACACCAAACGTTGGCAAGGATGTGGAACCAGAAGAGCTCTCGCACATTCCTGGTGGGAGTGTGTAATGGCAGTCACTGTGGAATTATCATCTAAAACTGAACATATGCGTGTATTCAGTTCCATTTCTAAGTATACGCCTGACAGAAATGTATGTATATTTTTACCAAAAGATCTGCATCTAGGTGTTCATAGCAGCACTCTTCTTATTAGCCAAAAACTGGAAATAACCCAAACACCCACCAATGGCTGAATGAATAAATAAATTGTAGTATATGTACACAATGAAATACTATATAGCAGTGAGAATGAGTGAATTATTGCCGGAAAAATTGTGGACAAATCTCATGAGTATGATGTTGAGGGAAAGAAACCGGAGTCAAAGAATACATACAACGTGATTCCATTTACCTAAAGTTGAAAAACAAGCAAAAGGAGTCTACGGTGTCAGAAGTTAGGATAATGGTTACCTGGGCGGTAGAGAAGCTGAGGGGGGTTTCTCGGGATGTATGTTATACTTCAAACTAAAATGTTAAAAACAGGAGGAAGGACGTGCTCTCAAAGCAAAGGATAGGTCTTTGGAAAGTTTTTCATAAAACTTTGTATAAAGTTAAATTAGTTTTTTAAAGTTTTATGAAAAACTTTCCAATTTCTCCTTCCTTAAACTAGTGTAAATTGTATTATGGCAAGGTGTTGGACATATGACTATGTCCATGGGAGAAGGAAACAGGGGTGACATGGTCAGCAGCAACTGAAACGGGGGGAACAGGCCAGCCCTCCAAGGAAGGTGCTTCTCTGCGGCTCTTTGCTGACAAGTATATTGTATGCACGCATGTGCATATCTAGACAGATCTTTCCCAAAGTTTTGCACGTCATGACACATGTAGAAAGTGGCAACATTGGAATGGCATCCTGGGATATCGGATGGGGCTCCTGGCAGCCAAAGCTGACTGGCTGGGTCCTCCAGGTGTCCCCAGGATGAGCGGTACACTACCTCAGCACACTTGTGGGAAAACACCCACTTACAGAGTCGGGGAAGACATGAACCTCCATAACACATTTTAAGTTCTCCTGTTCTTCTGCTCCGGGAAAATCCAGCTCTATACACCCTTCACCTCTAGATTACAGGTCCCATTTGCAGTAATGAAGATCATGGGGTCCAGGGGTTTACTTGGCATTCCTGGTCTCTCCTCTATGCCGTGGTCTCATCTCCTCTTCCAGCCTCATTTCCCAACACACCCTCACCCCCTCCCCACTACCCTCCTCCACCTTATCCCCTAAACACATGATATCTTGAGCACACTGTACTTGTCTATCATCTAGAAACATCTCCCAAGACCCCCAAACTCCCAAGTCCTCCTCTTTCTCCATCATCTCTTTGCTCAGACCTTCCCTTCTCTATGAGGCCGCTTTTTATACACCGCCCAAGGCCACCGCCATACTTTGACTTATGTTACTGGTGTGCGTGTTTACATGAACTATCTTGCCCATAGTAGGTGCTCAACAATTGTTTCTCCAATGACTTCTAGGCTGCAGAGAGACCCTGACACTAACTTCACCCTACCCCTATTCTGGATGGTCACTCATTATCCCCATGAGTTGAATCCCCCAACTTCCTAGGGTACCAGTCTTGTGGCCACTCCGCATTCTGCCACTCCCTGCCAGAGGCTTGGAGCCAAGCAGCCTGGATGAGAGACATTACTCAGACCCCTCCCCCCCAGCTCACACCTCCGGCATTGGCATTAGGCTAATTGTGGTGTGACAAAGGGAAGTGGTGACTGCCCCTCAGCCTCAGTCCTGGCTCCCATCATTCAAGCGATAGCCTGCAGTGCCAGGATGTGGCCACAAGGGGCTCTACCGAGCGACTCTTATGTGCAGTGGAGGAGGGTTCTGTTGGAATACCTCCTGCCCAGATGCACAAGGAACGGCTCAGGGAGTCTCTCCTCTCCTCTCCAGTTCCCTTTGGCTGCCTTATCCTGATGTTTTACCCCTTAGCCACCTAGAAGGTGTTTCATATCTTAAGACATTCCTCCTGGCTTTCCCATTAGCCTTTCTCTTGCCATCCCCTTTACTGACCAACAGTCACCATGGAGGGAGGACACTTCCCCTTTGTCCCTTCTGCCTCTTTAGATGAGTGCCGAACCCAGGCCCTGAGCTCCCTGTCTTTCAGGATGTGGGATGGAAAATTGTCCTGTTCCATCTTTTCAACATCTCCTGACTCTGCCCCCTTCTCTTTCCTCACTGCCACCCAGGATCAGATTTCCCCATCTCTGGCCAGGATTAATGCAATCCTGGCTTCCTGGAGGATCCCCTGTCTCAGACAGCCCCCTGCCCATCAGCTGTCCACCCAGGAGCCAGAGAGAACTTACTCCCATCAGGTGCTGGCTCTCAATGGCTCCCCAGGTGCCTGAAGATCCAGCTGCCTGATTCTCCAGCCTCATGTTCCTCTTCTCCCCGTGTGCGCCAACCAACAATACTGAAATACCTATAATTGCTCAACACATCGTGATATTTCAAGTCTTTGTACTTTGCACACATTCTTTTCTGTGAGAGACCTTTATCCTTGCTCCCCATACTTCCTCCACCTGGCAGAATCCTATTCATTCTTAAAACTGCCAATTCCTCTGTGAACACTTCCCTGACCCAAGACTCCTTCCCATGCCCCGGAGCCTCCTCTGAATGGATCCTGTGCCCTGAACATGCGTCTCTCCTTGTATCTGTCACTCAGAGTTGTGATAATTACTCAAGCCTGTCCTGTTTTTCCCATTGATTCCGTAGCTCCCGGCAGGACACGGCGCTAGCACTCAGGAGGAGATACATGAAAGATGTTGCCTCATCCCTCTCTGCACCATCACCTCCGTCTCGAGCAAGTCCTTTAAATGCTCTGAACTCCCATTTGCTGATCTGCCAAACGGAGACCTGGGAGAATCAGAAGGGGGCACATACGTTAAAGAACTTTAACTGACTGAGTGCTATTAAACAGCTAAATGCTATGCAGATGTCTTTATTCCAGACTAGTGTTTACCTGCACTTGCCTGTGTGGAAATCAGAGGATCAAAGGAATGTGATGTGATCTTTTTGTAACTTCCCTGCCTCGAGTCCAGGGAAACGCTGGTTAAGAGTAAACTATTAATTCTGTCTCCCTGCAGCTCCGAGTCTTCTCTGAAGCTCTGGGTTAATGATTCCAAGGTTGTTTTCCTCACAGGGCCAATCCGTATCTAATCTGTGGCATGTTCTATTCTTTAAGAATAACTTGACTCACTCCAATAATTCTCCATCCTGGGGTTGTGAACCTTGTTTTGCCTGAGGAAATGGTGGATGTGTGTGGGTCTCTGGCTCCTTCCTTCCTCACCGGAGCCCCACCCCATGGCCATTCCCTTCACCAACAGAAGCGACTCCTCTCCTCCCCCGCTCTTCAGTGCATGGATGCTGTGACCTAACAAACAATCTCCCTCAGGCGAAGTTTAAGGATGTGTTTTCAGAACCCCAGAAGGAGAGACTTGGTAAGGAGAAACCCTTTTAAATTGTTTCTCCATACCAAAGTTTAATTAGTGGCTGTGGGAGGAATGGATTGTAGGGAGATTCCAGACTGGTCCCTGGAATCCCAGGCAGGAGGTCTGTTGATGGCTGCAGTGCAGGTCACACAGAGGCTGGGGATAGAAGCCTGGGAGCCAGACGTAACTCAAGGGTGGTCTGGACACTGGAGATAAGACCAGCTGAGGGCTGTGAGCTCACTGAAATTCAAAAACCAGCTCACAGTGGCTCACTTATCAGGAGACCCCCAGCTCCCAAACCTCCTTCCCCTTAATCCAGTACATTTGGTGCAGAGTTTTGGAACATAGTGGTGGGAATCCTCTGCATAAAGGAGTGGGTCACTGTTCTGCAAAGGTTCCACTGTGCGATAGGAACAAGTTAACTTTTCTGAGCCTCAGTGTTCCTATCTGTAAAATAGTGATTACATTTATTGTAGGTAGGTAAATTATTACAAGAACCCAGAACCCAATTTAAAGAGACCAGACCTGGGACGCCTGGGTGGCTCAGTTGGTTAAGCGACTGCCTTTGGCTCAGGTCATGATCTCCGCTCAGCGGGAAGCCTGCTTCTCCCTCTCCCGCTCCTCCTGCTTGTGTTCCCTCTCTCGCTGTCTCTCTCTCTGTCAGTTAAATAAATAAAATCTTAAAAAAAAAAAATAAATAAAGAGACCAGACCTTTCAGACATAAGACATAACACTTTTGTGCGTACAGAAGAGTGAAAACATAAGGGAAAGGCATTGGTATGTCTGAAGCAATTCTAGGACCATTCTGACTGCAGAGATCGTGGTGTGAAAAATACACCTGTGTGCCCACTGCCTTGCTTCACAGAACATTTCCAACAGCGCTGAAAGCCCTGTGTTCACCTTGTGATCCTGTCTTACCTTTCCACCCTGGAGAAAACCACTGTCCTGAATTTTTGTGTGTACTGTTCCCTTGTTTTTGTCACACATGTACTTTTGACCTTGTTTTTGAACTGTTCTATAAGTGGAATAAGTTACAGTCACAGAATAGGTTTTTTCCTAGGCCAGGGTATGTAGCTGCTCACTGTTGCATGTATTCATATCCTACTGTGTTATCAGTTGTGTTGAGGGTAATTTGGGCTGCTTGCAGTGTTTTGCTATTTTTTGCTATGAACATTCTCACCGTCTTAGAACCGGTGTCTCTCCAGGATATATACCCTGGAAAGAACTTGCTAGGTCTAGACGGGAATATTGCCGACAAAGGCTGCTGTACCCCTCTTCCCTCCACTGAATAGCCTGGGGAGGCCCGTTCTTTGTCTATGGACCTTCAGGAGTTAGAAACATTTATAAAATGGTGGAGGTGGAGCATTCCGGGCCATAGTTTGACTTATAGCTGTGGCCCTGAGGAACAAGCCAGACAGGCTTTGAGGCAGCATGAGCTTTGGCTCACATCTCTGAGTGTGAGGTGGGGGCTGCCCTCGACTGGACCCTGGGGTCTCTGGTGGCAGCCCGGCTGACCTCACAGAATCCACTGTGAGGTCACTACTGGGCTGCAGGACCTAGAAATTCAGACAGAATGCAGCATGCCATTCTCAGATTGTATGGTTTTTTATTTCAACTGCAGTGAGGAAAGCTGGAATGGAGTCTCCGGGGATACGTCCCTGAGCCCCGGTCCCCTTTGCAGCTGCCGAAAGCTCTGGGTCCTACTAATGGGCTTCCAAGGTCACCGTCTCCATGATGTTAGATGTCCCGCTCCCCGCGCTCTCCAAGCACTGGCCGCTCTCTGCGGCCTCGATGACGGCCTCCGTACCGCTCCTGTCCACGGTCTTCGCCAACATGTTCACGTCTCTGTCCCGTGGGGAGGCCACGGTTCTTGTAGTAAGGTTGGCTTTGACGTTCCTCAGGAAGGAGCTGATCCTGCTGAGCCTCTTGGTGGCGGAGCCCGAGCTGGTGGTGGACAAGCTCTGCCCCGATTTGTGCGAGGTCCTGGACTCCTTGGCGATGGGGGCGTGGCTGATGCCTTTGTGGGGGGCGCGCCTGCCGCCCCCCGGGCTGCCGCGGCCCTTCTCCTTCTTGTCCTCGCGCGCGGCTCTGTGGACCGCTAAGGACCGGCTGGAGGCTTTCCGGGTGATCTTGTCCCCCGGGGCCTTGTGGCGGCTCTCGGCGGCCCTGCGGCGACGGGAGCTCCGGAGGGCTCGCTCCTTTTCACCGCGCTCCCTCCGCTCCCTCCGGCCCTTGCGGGGCTGCCTTCCCGCCTGCGCTCCCGGGCCGCCCGCGCTCGGCGCGTCCGGGAGGAGCGCTCCCTCGGCTCCGTCCAGCGCGGCTCCTCCCGCAGCGCTGCCCGCAGCTCTCGTCCCGGCGAACGCCAGGGACATGCTGTCCTCTGGGAGACCGTTGGACGAGTCGGAAGTAAACCCTGGGGTCTTTGCGGTACCTGCCAAGGCCACGTTCAGGCTCCTCGGGGACGTGTTGGCAGCGCCCGCAATGGCGAGGTTGGCTTTGCCTCCTCCTGGACGCTTGGTGGCTGTCCCGGCTACGGCCGTGCTTAGCTGTTCAGGGCCCGCAGACCTGGTGATCGCCACGCTCAAAGCGCCTGCTGTGGTGCCCAGTGCGACCCCCGCTGCGAACCCTGTTGCTGTCCCCGCGGCCACCACTGCGGCCGCCCCCGCGGCCTCCCCCGCCGCCGCCGCCGCCGCCGCCTCTGTCGTGGTCCCTGCTGCCGACTCCTTGTCGAGCCCTGTCGCTTTTGTGTTTGGGGCGGCTACGTCGGGCAGGGTGTTGGGTTTGTGGGATTCCTGATGGGTCCCCTCCCCGCCAGCAAAAGCCGCAGAGGTGGCGCCGGCCACCTCCGAGACCACGTGGAGGCTCCTGACGCTGACCTGGTCCTGATCCCCTTTTCCTTGGAAATCTGCCCCCGCTGGGCTCCTCCGGTCCTCCTCCTCGAACACAGGCATGCACAGCATGTCCTCCGCTGGAATGGCGTAGGTACTGCTGTGACTGTCCACCGGCGGCCGCAGGAGGTAGATGAGCTTTTCCCAGTAGGCAAAGAGGTCTTCCCGCGCGTCCAGCGGGGGACTCAGCTGCAGGTAGCACGAGCGGCCCGTGGCGAACTTGAGGCGCAGCTGTTGTTTCTCATGGTCGTGAATGGAGATCCTCACAAACTTCAAGGGAAGGAGCCTGGTGAGCTCTAAGGTCTTTGAAGCCTTGCGGCCTTTTCCCTTGGTGGCCTGGCCCCGCCCGGAGTGCTCTTCACAGCCGGTGGCCGGCCGGGCCAGCAGCATGACATCTGGGAGGGGGAGGATGGGGCTGGTGGATGCGATGCCCACGGTCACCATTCTGACCCGGTTGTGCACATCGATGACTTCTCCCCTTTTGGTAATCTGGATAAAGTCGCTTTCAAAAATAGGTGCGTACTTGAATATGTCATATTCTCCCTTGTGCAGTTGTCTCTGTAGTTTCCCCATGGTGGTGTTGAACATGCCCACTCCCGAAGCACTGTGGGCGGTGTGGTAGGGTGGCAGAGACTCGGCGTTCATGACCACCTTGTATCACAAGCAGGGCTGGCTGGCGAGGGCGGTCCCTGGGTCTTCTCTTCCCTGGCCTTGTTGGGTTGGCGGAGGGCTCCTGTGTCACACGGGTGGCTCTGGGGCAGGTGTCTCAAGCCCACCCCACCCCACAGGGCACAGACTCCCTCCCCTTTGGCTCAGAACCTCCCAGAGACAAGGGTCAGGGTTGGGGGCTCTGAGGATGGCAGAGGGGATGCTGGTGGGTGCCTGGACCCCAGACTAAATCTCTACAAGGGTGTAGAGATGGACGGTGGGCTCCTCCTCTACCTCCCCTCTGCTCTGATTTTTTTTTATCTTCCTAAGAGGCTGCGAACTACAGTCACGGTGAGAGAAGTGACCACTCTCTCAGCCTAAACCCCTGCGCAGCCATATTTATCCTCTGCTGCCCTTTGTGACCTGTCACTGTCACATACCCCTTTGTTCTCATCCCCCAGGCACCCCCTCAGGGCAGGGCCACCATCCTCCCCCCAAAAGCCCCATTGCCCACATAGAGGACAGGCCCACCCTGCCAGGGACTCAGGTAGGTATCAAAATAAAAATTTCTTCAAATGGAACAATTTTGTGTGGGGACTTTTCCCCCCCCCTCCCCCAAATTCAAAAGATTCAGCAACTGGACAAAAGCTATAGGAATGTAAGATGATAGGATACATTTGAACCATTTGAGCTCATGGTTTCATTTTGTCCAAGAACCCAGAATTGGCAGTCTTGGTCTTTCGCCTGCCCTTTCATAAAATCGCAGTAGACATTGATGCTTGCAGCCATTAATGATAACCTTAAAAACCGCATCCCCTATGCACCATGCCATGTTCTCCACATATGACCATGAGAATCCATCAAGTTTGGTACTGTTGCTACTGCCCCATTTTACAGGTGAAGAAAGTGAGGCGGTATCATTGGCCTAACTTCACAGAACTGATGGTAGTAGAGGCAGTATTTGCATGCAGGTCTACCCGATTCCAAAGCCTTTGTTCGGAACCACCACAGTGCTTTGCTTCACGAAGAAAGCTTGGGCCAACCACAGGTTTTAAACCAGACTGATTTAAGACCTTTCTGATGCACTAGGGGAAGTTGCGTGCCTCCATATGTGTGTATATGTTATGGACAGAATCCAAGACAACTACTTCAGGTGGTGGCTGGGCTGAATTGGGAATTAAATTGTACAGGGGGCCATCTTCGCTCCTCCCCTCCCTTATGCTTCTACAAACAACCTGTGTGTGGAAACCTGGTTATTCTCTCTTAAGACCCCTGGTTTTCTTCCCTTCTTCCCCGGTGAAATGAAGTGCGGGGGGTGCAGAGATGTCATCTTCAATTCCAGGAGCCTACCAAGCATCCTCCTGGGGCAACAGGACTGGTTTGGAAGCCTCGACACCCATGGGAAGCATGTACCATTTTACCTCCTGCCTTATCACCCCTCCCACAGAGCTAGCCGCAGAATATGTGATTTCTAATCGTTATTTGAAAGTTCTAAGACACCTGCTCCCAACTCTCTAATCTCCCAGTTTGATGTTATGCCCGAAATCCTACATTAGGGATTCATTCCTTGAAAATAAAGGATATCTTTCTGTTCCAATACACACACCTGTTCAACAACAGGTGAATGGATAAACAAAATGTGGTCTATCCATACAGTGGAATGTTATTCAGCCATAAAAAGGAATGAAGTACTGATACCTGCTACAACAAGGATGAATCCTGAAAACAGGATGCCAAGTGAAAGAAGCAAGACACAGAAGGACACGTACTGTATGATTCCATTTAGATGAAATATCCAGAAGAGGCAAATCCACAGACAGGTATTAGATTAGCGGTTGCCTGGGGCTGGACGGAGGGGAGTGTAGGGAGTGACTGCTTAATAGGTACAGGATTTACTTTGTGGGGAATGAAAATTCTGGAACTAGATAGTGGTGATGGTCACACAGCATTGTGAATGTACTGAGTTTTACACTCTCTAGAATGGGTACAATGGTAGATTTTATGTTGTGTGTATTTTTTTTTCTCATGCACACATGCACATATACACTCCTGCTTGGAACCCTTTAGAAAGGTCAACGGTGTGACTCAGCTTTCCATTTCCTCGTCTGTAAAGTGGGGATAACATTTGCTCTGAGGATTCAACGAGATAACGCATGTGAAGTGTTGAGCATATCGTCTAACTCAATAAATAGTAGCATTTATTAGCATTCATCCTCAACTGGCCTTTTAAGTCAGTGTGAATTCCTTCCCGAGAGCAGTTTTTGAGAGGACAAACTGAGAAGCTTGGGGGGTTACAGTCGCTATGGGAACACAGAAGGATGCTCAATGGGCGAAACTGGCCTCCTCTGAGTCTCTACCTCAGGCAGATCCATGAAAACACGGAGAAAGGTGAATACAACCAGAGTATGGGACGGGAAGAAAGGAAAGGCTCAATATGGGTTTGGGTTTTAAGGGTTTTTTCAAAGCCAATGGGGAGAAAGTAAGATAAAGATGGAAAATAGCTTTTTAGCTCTTGGCAGAAAGTGAAAGTTTTAATTCCAGAATCCTCTGGGCCAGAACCTTTAAAACTCTTGATTCTGAAAGAGGTGTCAGGCCAGATGTTAGGGAAAGGCAAGGGGACAAGGATGAGGTCAGGAGAGAGGGTGGGATCTCCAAGAGCTGCCAGTGTGATGTCACCACCCAGCGGGAGGCCTGAGGAAAGACACTGGCCAACTGGGTGTCTGATTCTGGCGGAGGCCCCATCCAATTTTATTCTCTCAGACTCTGCCAACCTTCCCTCTCCCTTGAATATGAAACAAAATGAACTAAACAACTTGATGGTAAATAGATATTCGTCCTTTTTATTATTATTATTATTATTTTTTTAAAGATTTTATTTATTTATTTGACAGAGAGACACAGCGAGAGAGGGAACACAAGCAGGGGGAGTGGGAGAGGGAGAAGCAGGCTTCCCGCGGAGCAGGGAGCCCGATGCGGGGCTCGATCCCAGGACCCTGGGATCATGACCTGAGCCGAAGGCAGACGCTTAACGACTGAGCCACCCAGGCGCCCCTTTATTATTATTATTATTATTATTATTATTAAAGTATCAAAACATAAACTTGGCCACAGGAAACAAAACTGTTTTTAATGCACTTGGTAAAAGGTGCTTTCCACTAACCATATACAGTGTATTTTTCGGATCAATTTTTTTGGCCATTGCCACCACCCACTTCCTTCCTCTCCAATTCATTGTTGTTGTCCTTGGCGGCTTAAGAACTGTCTGGAGTTTCTAACAGCTGATTGGTGGCACCTACACCTACAAACAGAGGGTAAATGCAAGGATTCTCCCCCCAACCCCTTAAAGAAAATAGATTATCTCCTGAAAGCAGTGGCAAGGGGCGCTTCCACCAATTGGCTCTTTACAGACTGGGAAGTATCCCTGATGTGCAAATAAAGCAGCAAAATCAGGACACGGGCGTCACAGGTGCTAATTTAAAGGAACCGTACAGGAGTTCAGAGGACCAGGCTCCCCATTCATGTGCACGAATCTTAACATTGGACGAAGCTAGTATCTCTCTGAAGGAAGACATTAGTAGCAGAATAGCCAGTTTTTATTTCTAGCCTGTGAGGGATACCTGTGCGCACAGGCAAAGAGCAAGGGAGCCTGGCTCTGTTCCAGACCCAAGGAATCCCATTTGGTGGAATGCCTTTCTTTGAATTAGCACACCTATCAAAGTGATTCTCTCCCTCTCTTCCTCCCTCCATTCTTTCCTCCTATGTGAAATACATACTTGCAATAATCAGACACATATTTGGACATAATGGATGTAATCGAGTGAATACTTTAAGAAATGCTCTTCGGCAGGAGGTACAGTGTCAAGCTGAACAACGGGTCTACGTTTTAGGCGTCTGTACATTCAAAGAAACATAGTTGAGATTTTATATCAAAACTCTATGTTAACACCAAACATTGGTCTAAAGGATATACTTGGTTGGCGCTGTGTTTCGGGGCTTGTCAATGAGAAACTGGGCATCAGATGCCACAGTCTGAGGAACAGGATGGAAAGTCAACCATCCCGCCCAGTGGCACCCCAAAGAGCAAAGGATGACCCTGGGGAGAATTTTTAAGCGAAAACGCCCCTCCCCCTCAACGGAGAGGGAGGGGGTGGGGAATGACTAGAGTTCAACAACCAACCCATTTACAAGTAACAGAAACCAGCACAACACTTAAGTTCACCATGTCTTGGTTCCAGTATTTATTATATCGACAAGTTAGGAATACTAGGATAAATAAGTAATATTTTCTCTTACAGAAAATTGTAATGATACTATTGAACAGGATTAAACACTCTGAGGATTTCACAGAAACATCAGAATTTAAACAGACAGTAGCCAGAGTCCTGTGGCCAGTGTGAATGACCTCTCACAGCTATAAATGCTCTGGGCCAGATTTCTACAAACATCCGCATGACAAACAATGCCACGAACATCCAATAATGCTAATGCCTGGGCATCACCTGGCTTCAAACTTGTCTCCACTGAATGTGGTTTTCAACTGCGAGAAAGGGAAAATGGAATATTCTTTGGCTTTTCTGGCCTAGAAATAACTCCTGACCTAAGTCACTGAGTGGAGAGTCCTAGCCCTTTGGAAGTTGGACTTCCTGCTTTCTTCCTGTGACATGATAACTGGGTTTGCGACAGAGGACCTGCAGTCATGCCCGTGAGTTTTGCGTTAATGCCTGGCTCCACGGGAAAGGCGGCTTTCTCTGTTGACACAAAACTGCCCTGCTCGCCAGCAGAATTCTGTTCTCCCGGGGCGGACAAGCTCTTCTGGCCACCTCAACATTCTGTAAGACCCTGCCTATGGTGCTCGCCACCCCCACACGCTCAGAAACCAGATCTGAGGAAAATCACACCGGGTGTTGTGCAAAACAAACATCAGGAGAGCACAATGCCTAGCTTTCACACAGACGCTTTGCACACAGTAATTCCGGTACATAATAGCATGTTTGCTAGAAAGCACAACCCTGGCCATTGTACAACGCTGTTAAATGCTGTTCTCCCTCTGTGTCCCCTGCGAGTGGCCGAGGCAGTGCAGGACGCGGCCCCACTCCACCCACCCAAGGTACAGACACTTCTTCAGCATGAGTCCTAATGGTGAGAGTCCTGGTTTTGGTAGAATCCAGGCAGAAGATGGGCAGGACCCTGAACAGGGGCCATCTGCAGCATCCAAGAATAGCCAGTAATGTTAAGGCCTAAATCCTGGCATTGAGACAAAAAGATGCCCTTGTCCTGGTCCAAAGTCCACTCTGGTGCAGAGAGGAAAGGCCCAGCTGAGTCACCAAGGGCTTTTCCGCCTCGATGGGTCTTCACGAGAGGTGCACAGGAAGTCAGATCTCCAATGGCTTCAGGGTTTGGGATGTAGAAGGTTTCGATGAGGACTCCCCAGTTGCCCCCATACCATGACTGCTTAGCTTTGCAATGTTCCTTCTTTTATCTGTTGGATAAAAAGGTTTCTCTCATCTTCTGGAGTCCGCCCATTCTGAGCCCGGACAATACACGTGGGCCGATGAAGGTTGAGCATGTATATCAAATGCTGCTTCTCGTTCTTGAGCTCCTCGATTTGGGCCTTCAGTTCGGCGTTCACGCTCTCCAGCTTCTCTGACTCCTGGGGAACAAGCAACAGAATTATTAGGAATGGAGCCAAGGTTCCAGTGCAGAGAGGCTGGCCTCGGGGTGGCAGTGGTCACACGTCGTTGGGGTTCATGAGGTTGAAATGGCCTGCAGAGAGGGAGTGCTTGGGGTCCTTGGGATGGCGTCCCCACAAAGCTGGGACAGCGGCATTAGGTCTGGGAGAATCCAGACCCTGGAGAAGCCTTTGAACTTGAAGGCTTCTTCAGAGATGCCCTTGAGTTTCCACTCAAGGTTGAGGGTGGGTTGTGACTGTCATGGCAATGAAAATGCAGTAGAACCAATGGCTCAGAGACATCCTTTGCATGAGTCCAATAGCCCATGCACAGCCCCGCTGGACCTGCGAGGGCCTCGAGCGCTGGGAAGAAATGCAGACTCATGGTGCTCGGTCTTTCGTGAGTCACTGATTTCAGTGAGAAGTTCGTCTCCCCAGAAAAAATGTACATGGCAACACACAAAATGTCTCCATTTTCACTGCCTCCCTGAAGCAATCAACAGAATCCTTGGGGACCTGCAGAGCCTGGGCGGAGACTCTGCGCTGGCCTGTCCACACTTGGGGGAGAGGACACAGGCACGGAAGGACTGTGTCGCAGCCCGCCCCACCTGCCCAGGGATGCTCGTCCCACCTGTGCTTCTCCCTGCAGAAGGGGAGCTGGCGGAACATAGCAGGGAGCTCGGGCTATGGGATGAGCTGAGGAGAAGGGCGACAGAGTTAAGAACACACCAGAACGCAAAAAAAAAAAAAAAAAAAAGTGTAACCACTGCTTGCAGATTAAGGAAATAACTTGTTTGAAGAGATTAATTAAAGGCTTTTCATATTGAGCCAATTGAGAGCCGGCAGCTTCCTTCTCTCGGTAAAACGGGTGAGTGAACCTTCTTTAACCGGGCTGACATATCCTGCAGCCTGGAAGCTGCTGGACGTGTATGGACGGGCCAAGACTGCTGGGAATCTGGGCAGCAGACAATGTGTGGTTTTTAATTCACACACCTGCTTCTTCTACATCCAGAGTCCCCTTTGCGCTAACAGCTTTGTTCCCCCCTCTTACAGCCACCAGCCTTCTGCTACCGGCTACATGTCCTTCTTGGGAAAAGACTTCTGGGCAGGGAGCTTTCTGACTCCCCTCGTGCTGGCAACATGAGGTTGGTCATGGGCAGGCATGAGCAGGAGGAGGGGGTGAGGCAGGGAGGACTCTCTTTCTTTCTTTCTTTCTTTTTAAAGATTTACTTGTTTATTTTGGAGACAGAGTGAGTTGGGGGGCAGAGGGCGAGAATCCTCAAGCCCACTCCCCACTCAGCCCGCCTCAATGCTTGATCGCACGACCCATGAGATCATGACCTGACCTAAAACTAAGAGTCGGACGCAGAACCGCCTACACCACCCAGGCGCCCCAGGGACGACTCACTTTCTGCAGGCACTCTGTCTTCTCCTTCTTTTTGTTGCGGCACTTGGCAGCTGCAATCTTATTTCTTTCCCGCCGCCTCTTTTTCCTTTCATCTTCTTCTGGGGCTACCTATAAAATTCAAGAGACCGCACACTTCATGGGAGGCAAAAAATGCAACCCACCTTAAATACACTGCCTTTCTTTGCAGCAAAATGGCAAACCAGGACAGCCGCCGGGTGAGGGGGGCTGACAAAGTCAAGTCCCAGCCTCCTGCATGACACCTCTCCATACGTACGCACGAACGAAGAATGCAAATCGAAGAATCGCTAGTTAAAGTACATTGGCAATACTAGTAAGTTAAAATCCAGCTTATTTAAAAAATGCATTTGGATTCTGAAATGAGTTGGATATTCATATTGATAACTATCAGTAACTACTGTAATCATTTGGAGCAGGAAACAGATTCTGTTTCTTAGCTACGTCCTTTCCCCTGGATCCAGGAATGACCACAGGAACATCACCCAGCACCTTTTCTCTCCTGCCTCTTCTTTGATTTGAGACCCAGGGGCACCCCATTCACCTCTATCTTCACCCAGAGCATGGAAACACCTCCTTCATGAACTCAAAAGTAGCCCACGGAGCTCCTGGAAAAGAGGAACCCAAGTGCGTTCCCCAAACAAAGTGGCATTATCAGCCCAAGGCTTGGTACCACCTGTGGGCAGTGAACACGAAGCAACCAGTGATTCATCCAGCAAAGACCGATCTCTTCCTCTGCGCCCCACCCCGAGTCAGCTGTGGGGGTCCTCAGAGAACAAAACTCTGTCCTGCTTTAGGTTCTGGTCCTCTCTGGAAGTTGGCTCTGACCCTGACTTTGTCTCAGGACTGATGGGGAACCTGCAAAATTCAGCCACTGGGCTTGGCTCAGAGGCCTGAGGCCAGCTGGGATGAGGCACTCACGGGTGGGCTTGAGTGGGTGACGGTCTAGACTGCTAATGTCAGACCTTGTCGTGTCACCTGTCCCTGCTCCGGACAGCAGGAAAGGGCCAGGGAGCCATACCTCAAACCAAAGAAATCCTGGGACACAACAGTCACCTCAGATCTGTCTTATTGCTCGTCCTTTGGATTCGACGACATTGACTTAGCTTGTGCTGAGACGGAAGGCCTCACAATTTAGAGAAACAAAGTCCGAGGGGAAAGCAGGGCAAGAGGCAGTTCTACCTTTTACATCCTGGACCCCAGGACCACACAGGCAGACATCTGAGTTTAAACTAAACTGGCTCGGGGCGCCTGGGTGGCTCAGTTGGTTAAGCGACTGCCTTCGGCTCAGGTCATGGTCCCGGAGTCCTGGGATCGAGTCCCACATCGGGCTCCCGGCTCAGCGGGGAGCCTGCTTCTCCCTCTGACCCTCTCCCCTCTCATGCTGTTTCTCTCTCAAATAAATAAATAAATAAAATCTTAAAAAAAAAACAAAACACCTAAACTGGCTCTGAATCCCAGCTTCACCACCTATTAGCTGTGAGACCTTGGGCAAGTTACCATACTCTTCTGAACCTCAGTTTCCCTCACTTGTAAAATGGGATCAATAACCTTATCTATCCAATAGGGTTGGGAGGAGGGTCAAATTAGTTAAGTTAGATAGATAGATAGTTAGATAGATAGATATATAATTAAAATGCTTTGCACAGTGTTTAGCATACAATCAGCCTTAATAATGATGGTAAGTTACTATCATTATTAACCTCACCATTCTTCATCAAGAACCCAGTAACTGTAGTACTTCCTATACAACCCTACAGATATTTTTAGATAGGGGGGAGAGGATTCGGGGTTTTCTCATACAAGGAAATACTTCAAAGTAGAGCAAATCTCAGAATTGTACACTGTCAGAGATGGAAAAGGCTTTCAAGAACCATTCAGTTCAAGCCCCTGACTGTAGTGCTGTGGAAATGAGGTATGGAGGGGTCAGCAGCAGCACTTCCACGGAGGCCCAGGCATCACTAGCTCATGGTCACCAGATCCGCAGGCTACAAAGCCTGGGTATAAACCCAGGCCTCTGGCTCCTCATCCTCTGTCCTCTCTGGGACACACTGCCTCATTCTACTTTGTTGCCTTCCCAGAGGTGACTGGGACCTGGTGGAACAGGGTCCTGCTGCCCAAGTGCACAGGATGCCCATGGGTTTCATAGGCTCAGCATCCTATTTTAAGATAAGAATTACAGCAACCAAGGGAACCTGAATATTCAAGGAGATTCGTTGGTGCATTCTTTTCCCAGTAAGAGAACCTACCTGTTGAACTGACCTAAGATCAGAAGGTCACTTAGTAAACACACAATCAGTGGATGAGTCTGGTGGCTCTAAGGAATATTTCCACAGATCAGGAAATATTCTGTCACCAGATGTCCTCTACATTGGACATCTGCTTCTTCCTCTGAAGAACCCTCCAAATACCCTTGCAAAATGCTTTTCTTTCTTCTATGGGGATCCTACTACTTCCCACTACATCCTGTTATCTCAGGGTATTTAGAGAATTTTTAGAAAATTCCTCGCGTGTCCCAAGGCCCACCTTGCACTGTCCAGTACCGGACAAGGCAATGATGATGATGCTACCCCTTGACCAAAGACAGTGATCACAGCAGTTAAGTAAGCTTGATACACTCCCATCTTTTATCCATGAGGGAAAGGCCCAGAAAGTAGCCAAGACCTGCACTCTGAGGTCCTCGAGCCACCACTGCATGGCCAGCACCCAGCTCTCAGACCTCTCGCCACGTCTGTTACTCCAGGCGTCTTATAAAAGGTTGCTTGATGGGGAGGAGGGCAAGTGTCGGAGACAAGTGAACTCGAAGCAGAAGCTGTTGCCAGGGCCGTGAGCGAGGCTGGCTGGCCCTGGCTCCCCACACTGGCCGCCTGGGTCCTCGTCGTGACGAACACCGTCCCCACACTCTGAGCAGCGCCCTGCCTGGAGCACGCCTGGCCTGGTGGGTGTACGACGAAGAAGCCCGTAAAGAACGGGCACCGCGAGGAGCACCTACCTCGGTTTTCGTGACTGCCATCTCCAGGGGGCTGCCGCTGACGGTGACTGACTCCAGTGCAGAGGACATCCGGTGACAGAGGTGCTTGTTCTGGATGGCGAACCTCAGCTCTTCCTTGACAAAGGGTGTCAGGTTAGCAAAATCCTCAAACACCAGTGACCCAGGAGGGGACAGGCAGGGGACGATGGCGGACGCACTGACTTCTGAGGCAGAGACCTGGCCTGGATGTTGAAGCATCATTTTGCTGAAAGAAATATCGAGACCCAAACTACTTCAGGGACTTAGGGGCATGGGATCAAGTCTCCCCACATCTGCGGCCCCCAACACCCCAGCCGTATCCCCCTCAGGCTTCTGTGTTGTTCTCGTTTTGCACCATCCTTCTCTTGAGTAAAACAGGTTCTTAAAATACATAGCTCAGTGATGTGGATAAAATGCCTACTTGAAATTTATAAAGGGTGGCATTTCAGGCTAGAGGTCAAGAAGCTATTAGTTTTGGCTGGTGCGCGTATATGCAAATGTACCCTCAAACAGTCCTGAAAGAGGAAGAGCATTTAAAGAAAAAAAAAAATCAGTGAGACTTTTATGTAACCCCATTTTCAGTCTCTGTTTTGAAAAGAAACTTGGAAGGTATCTGAAATCAAGCTGAATGGATCTATCCGTGAATGGAAGTAAAAGCAAAGACTCAGGGACCCTTGAATTTAGCAAATAAATCTCTGAAACTTCTCCCTCAGGAAGTTGGATCCAAGTCAATGAGAATGAGGATAGTAACTGTAGCCAGCAGGTGTGTTTCTTCAGCCCAGCTTGGCAGGAGCTGGGGCTGAGGGGTGGGGCGGGGGATTCACATCACAAGGGACCAGTAGCCCCTTCTTAAAAGGTTAAGCCCGCTGAAGCAAAAGACTTGAGAAAAGAAAAGCAAGGAACTAAGAATTTGGACCTCTCCTGGGGGTGTTGTTCAGCCCCGTGGTGTCTGGAAAGGCTGGGGCTGGGGACCGAGGGGAACCTGGGACTGGCTCCAGGACTGAGGAGCAGTGTGACCTAGGCTGAGTCTCAGTCTTCATCTGGCTAATGGCTGAGAGGTCCTGCGGCAGGGCACTGAGTGTCTTCACTGTTCCTGTACCCAGAGCTGGCCTGGCACCTGGCACCAGCTGCCCCCAAGGCCTGCTGACCCCCGCAGACTGCCTCACTGAGTACATGAAAGGGGGAAAGAGGGGGTCAAATCAAATGGTCTCTGAAGTCTCATCTACCACTCTTGTTCTATAGCCCAGGGAGCCCAAAGGGACAATGAAAGGAAAGTGAAGGGTAGAAATCATAATAGTTCCACGGTTCCAATTTGGAAGAGCCCCCCATAAATCTCTGCCTGCCACACACTCCCTCCAGCAGCAGCCGTGTCCCCTCATCCTTGCAGTCAGTTGTCCAGGTATGAGGAGTATGGGGACGGTCTAGGCACACTGTGCCCTGGAGCGTCCTTCGCAACCTGGCTGCGTGCAGTCATTGGCCCAGTCTAGTCGACAGGAAGCCCTCTGGCAAGCGACTAACATTTAACGAGTGCCTCCTTCACACTAGAAACCTTACGTGCATTATCTCATTTAACCCTCACGAGAACCCAGTCAATTAGGTTCTAGCCCCCTTTCACAGATGAGGTAACTGAGGTTTAGACTAGCGTCCTACACCTAAACCTCGTCCAAAGTCACAGAGTTAGTTAGTATGAAGCAGCCTCAGGACTTGGATTAAGTTTGACTCCAGAACTCATGCCCTGAACTTATAGAATATAAAATATTATTTACACTGCAAAAACAAAAATGCCAGAGCAAACCTTTCTTGCGGGGTAGGGATGGCAGGGGCTGGGTGGGGGACCTGGGACAGAAGTGGTGGAGAGGAGACTCTGTGCAATGAACTCTGTGCAATGAACCGCTGATCTTTCTGTGTCAGCGCGCACATTCCGGCCGCTGCCTGCATTTCAGGAGTCGTAAGTGGGTCTTTTATCCACAAAAATTCTTAGACTGGGGTCAGATGATCAAGATTTGAGGCCCACTCACTCATGTATCATCATCATACCTCCCAGTGCCTGTTTTCTCCTCTGTAAAAGAAGGCTAATGACAATCACCCATTTTTCCAGACTTGTGGAAGGAGTTGAGAAAGTAATACCATGAACATGTCCTGGAAAATATAAAGCAACTGCGAGGCCTGCCCGGGGTTCCCTCCAGGCCGGCTGGCTCTGTGACAGATGCTCTGTGGGGTCCCGGTGGCAGGGTGGCTGGTCACTCTCTGTGATCTCAAACACTTCGGAATGGATCACCCTGACCTCTCAACTGACTCCCCCTTAAGGTCTGAAATACACTGATGGAGGCAAGAATGCCAGGCCAACCAACGCCACCACTGGGTGTTCAAAGAAATCTGGGAAACGTCTGTAATTCTCTTCCCAAAGCCCTGTGTCGTGAGCCAGAACCGAGGTTCTTCTATCAATTTAATCCTATCCTTCAGATGTGGGGAGGAGACTTCTCTGGCAGGCTTTTAAACTCTGAGAAACCAGCCTTCTGAAGCCCGAGGCTTACGATTCTCCCATGCATTCATGTTTTCCCTCCCTTAACCAACTTGATTAAAAACCCAGTAGTTCAGGGATGGAATTCAGAGCTACCACTGGCCTGGCCTTTGTTTGGATGACTGGATGGCTCTCCTCTACCTGGGTAGTTTGAATTCCACCAGTGTTGAGTGTAGTTCTGTTTCACCCCCCCAGCTAAGTTTATTAATGAGCTCTCGGGGCTTGGTTTTTTTCCTTCTTAAAGTCAGCTGTTCCAGTGAGAGAAACAAGAATGTCAGTGGTATGGAATGTTTTTATGACAAGCATTGGGTGGGCTTACTTGGGGATGGAAACGGGTTGTAAAAATGCTAAAAAGCCTTTCAGAAAGGAAAGCAGTTGCATCTGTAGAGATTTGAGTTTTCTCTGCATTCTGCTACAGCTTAATTTCTTGAGATACTTTCTAGTTACTTCTTGACTCATTCTCTTAAGGTCTGACTCAGCCCAGACTCAGGCTGTGTCCCTACGAGGAAAATGAAGTTAAATCTTCAGACAACTTTTCTCAAAGTTGAGACCCGCCAACATTCCCCCTCGTTGAAGAATAAAAAAATCTGTTTGGGGATTTTCTGAGTTGGCTTTCTACACTGATCTTAAAATTGTCCAGACTTGCTACAAAGAACCTGCATTTTGCTTTTGCTTCATTATCTCCAATCAGAAACCATGTCATATCTTTGGCGGTTTCATCATTTTCAAGAAAGTGAAACTTCACTCGTGTATTTCTTTAACTGGAAATTCAACTCCCAGATTTTATTTCCTAGTAGCTACAACTAAGTTGAATTTTCACTTTTAGTTTTCATCTCTTCACCCTAAGTGCTGCTCGGAAAACATCTCACAGTGTACGAAGCCAATACTGGTCTTTCACTAACTTCCTATATTGGTCTTTTTCCAGGCCAATCTAAAAATCGTTGGTGTAATGCTGGGGCTTCCAGAACAGGCCCCTCACTACCACTCACAAGCTGAGCCCCCATTGACAACCCTCTCACGCTTTCTGGGCCTCAGTCTATCTGTAAAATGAGACCAATATTGCCTGCCCCCATTCCCTCACAGGGTGGTCAAGATCATACAAGAATCACAATGGTGGATTTATACACAGGCTGGATAACCATTATTACGGTGATTCCACTTTCCTCATTTCAGGGGAACTCAAAATGTTGTTGCCAATGCAAGTTAGCCCCATTAATCAGGAATTAACTGGAACCCTAATGAAATTCAGGTCATTCACAGCTTCTTTTGCACTTTGGTTAACCCTGGGCTCCCAACACACCAGGTCAGTTCTACCCCACTATATATTTGCTGGCAAAAGCTTGTTTCCACTGCTCTTACGTACTTGAGAAATAACCAGTTCTCGCACATGAAACCATTTCTAGTTTCTCTGGTGTCCTGGCTATGTACTTCCTCCTTCCTAGGCTGGGTAACACTTAGAATCACTGACCCTGTTCCATGCCCAGCCAATTGAAAAGAGAAGAAATCATGGGCTCTATATAATGGGATAGAACGCCCGATATTAGAGGCACGTAAGTCAGATCTTCATTTTGCCATTAACATGAGATCCAGGAAGGTAGTGACTTGCCCAAGGCCATAAAGCTGGTCAGTGGCCCAGCCCTTGCCAAGCTGTTGACCTCTCACCCACTGCTCATTTTGCTTCATCATTAACAGAGATCCAACACGGATAGGACAAACCAATAAGGCAAATGGAAAATAGAGGGAGATGAGGGGTTAGCAGTCTTAGTAACCTGGTATCCACCACAGAGGAGGCTTTGACAGGATTGAGACTGGGAGGGAGTACAGAAGAAAGAGAACAATGGAGAGAAAGGGCCAAGAGGGAGAGGGGGGTTGGGAGGGCGGTTAAGATAGAAAGGATGGGAAGGCTCCAACAGCTGCCACAGGTGCTGGGTGTTATATCCTATCCACACTGTCAGTCTGGAGTGTTACCCGTCACGTCTCTGAAACCATCCAGATGATAACTACAAACCCCTCTGCCACCCCGGTGTTTGTCCAGGATATCCTCAAAGCAAGAGTTTATATGTTGTAGAATTATTCTATACCAAATACTAAATACAAAACAAGAAGGGCAGTAATAACAATTTCTCCTTCATTTAAAGATGGGGAGCTCCCCCCGCCCCCAGCAGGTGGGACTGTCACCCACACACAAATAGGTGCATTGGGGGAGACCACCCGAATGTTCTACCCCGCATTTCCTCACCCCTGGCTCCATCAAGGGTTTAGCAACACCTCTATTTGTAAGGATGTATATGTGATCTCGGTAATAAAATTAGGGAAAAGAAAATGGTTAGGAGGAAAGAAAGTAAGTAGATGAAATGAAAATGGGGTGTGGGGGAGCAGAGAAGGAGAACCATGCAATGGAAAGAACGTTAGGAAGGGAAGACATGCCCCATGGAGAAGTCCCTTCCCCTTCATTGCCTCCGAAGCTGGTCAGTGACATTAGACAGAGACCCCCCCACTCAAGTCATTCACGTCTCCTCACCGGCCCCCTTTCCTTCAGTTACATCGCCCTGGAATCTGAAAAACGTCTTCCAGAGAGGACCTTAATGGTTATCGGGTCCAACCACCACCTGGTGCTTCCAAACAGGCAGAGGCAGCCAGCACGGGCCCTGTGCGCCCACTTTTCTCACTTGGGGAAACTGAGGCTCGAAGACACGAAGCTCAGTATAAGCTCTCAGGGTCCCGGCCACTAGACCACAAAGGCATTCTCTCAATTATCTACACTGGATTCGTACCCTTGCTTCCTCCAAGGTGGGTCTCCGTAGACGAAAGGCAGAGAAACCCGCGGACCCGCCGGAGGAAGAGTCACAGGTACGCGAGAAAAGCGTGTGAGAGCCTTGGGACAAGAAGTCTCCCGCCCAGGGGTTGGACACCAGCCTGTGCCAGGAGCCCTCTCCGCCGTCCGTCCCAGGACAGCAACACGAGCGCTCGCCACCTCGAAACTCATCCCAACTAACTTTCGCTCCAGGCTCCCGCGCGGTCCCGCGGCGCAGCGCTCCAGGGTGCGCAGGGCGACCCCCAGCGGCCGCGCCCGCGACCCCCGCTCGCCCGTCCCTTTCCCATTCATTCGGTCCGGCTCCTGGGGCAGCCCTTCCGCCGGCACCCGGCCTCGGTGCCTCTCCGCGGGGCCCGGGAAGGCTGGGCTTGGCAACAGCGGTGCCCGGGACGAAGCGAAGGATGAGCGGGACAGCGAGCCGGAGAGCCTCGGCCACCCCCGCGCACCCGCCTCCCCACGCCCGCTCCGGGAGAGGTGAGCAGGTGCCCAGGGCGGAGAGGAGCAGGGCTCCGAAGCCGGCGGAGGAGCCGGAGCCCGCCCTCTCCGTCACCGGGACCCTTTCGCGCCCCAAATCAAAAGAGAAAGTTCTTTGCGAGAAACTTTCCGAAGCGCTGAGGAGCAGCTTTGGCTGGGAGAAGTTCGGCCAGAGTTCTTTCGCAGCCGGAGGCTGGGCGCGCGGATCGGGGACGGGCGCAGGGGTCGCGGGACTGGTTATTAGAGGGGCGCAAAGGGAATGAAAGCGGGCCACCCTCGCCGCGCTCACTCACTCGGTTCCGGCGCTCACCTCCGGTCTCCACTCCCGGCGGCCAGGGTCCAGAGGGCGGGCGGGGTCGGGGCGGGGTCGGGCTGTCTGTCTGGGGGGCGGACGGGCGAGCCCCGAGGACGCACGGCCGGCGCGCGGGCTGGCGGGCGAGTCGGCTCGGGTTCGGGCGGCTGCGCCGGGACAGCGTTGGGCACTGCGCGCCTCGCTGCGGGCGACTGTGGCTCAGAGCGCGTTGCATCACCCCTTTTATAGCCCTCTGGCTGGCGTCGAGCCAGTTTACTCCGGGTTACGAGTCCCAGGCTGACGTAATGCTATTAATAACTTCCCCCGAGAACCAGCCGAACTAGGCTGGGCAAGGAGGAGGGATGGAGGAGGGGCCAAAGGGGGAAACGAAGCGGGGGGGGGGGAACTGGTGATGCAAGCTCGGGGAGGAGCCGGTCGAGCGGCGCTCCCCCGGCCTCTTGCTCTCGGACACACACCCGCCCACCCTCTCTCTCCATATCAGGACCGGAGCCGTCCGGGCGGGCAGCCAGATGTGCGTACTCGCCGCTGCGTGTTCCAGGCATGAGCCAATGGTGCCCAAGCCAGCGGCATGACTCCACTGCGCTGGCATCTCTCCCTCCGCTAGATTGGGGGAGGGGAAAAGATGGAGGGGCGGGGCCTGGCCGCAGCCCAAAGTAGGTGAGGCTGGGAAGCGGGCACGACCTTTCTCTAAAATGCGTGGTCATTTTCTGGAGCCCCTTCCCCCGCCAAACGCCGCCTTCTCTAGTTGGGGGCAGAATAGGGTCAGAAGCGGTAGTCCCCGCTGTGGGGACGTGCCAAAAGGACTCCTGCGAGAACCCATACAGTGACCCGCCGGGGGTGACCTCCGCGGCTTGGCCCGCAAGAAGTCCGCGCGTTAACCCAATCGCGGAGGGCAGCGCTCGGCGGGCACGGTGCGTCCTAGCCCGCAGCCCAGGCACACCCCGCACCAGCGCACAAGCGGAACCGTCTCCCGGCCGGCGGGGAGCGCGTCTCCGAGGCCAGGGCAGGTGCTAGGACCGTGCGGATTAGGATTTTTTAACAACCACAAAGAGTTTGAAATTGACGGGCAGTTTCTCAGTGAAACGAACACAACCTGGAGAGATGAGAGGAGCTGTAAAATCAGAGGCAACTTGGGCGCTAAGAGTGGGGCTGAAACCGAGCGGCCAGGGCGAGGAGGAAAGAGAAGGTGCTTTGATCCCCGCGGGCCAGGCGGAGGGAGGTCGCCACCCTATCTTAGGCTACGTCTAGGGAAAACCCATCTTCGCCTTTCACGTGTTTTTCTGCCCCCAGAGCGGAATTGGAAGGGACAGGACAGCGGGGAGTGGGGGCTCACTGACGCCAGCCGAAATGAGGCCCCGTAGCAGAAATCCCTTCGCCCCTCAAGCCCGGCTGTCGGGAAAGGTTGGGTCCTATGGCCGCAGATACTAGGTGGAGCTTCAGCAGAACTGGATTTGAACCTTAAAAACGATTTCCGGGTTCCGATTCCTCGACCCCAGCTGTCTGGGCTTCGAGAGTGGCAGAACCAGGGACCTTCTCAACTGCCCAAGGACGAATATACGTGGACGCGAGTGTGGCTCGCGAAGTTTCGAACCTGCCCGGGAGGGGAGGGGGCCCGCGCGCGCCGGTGGGGTGCAGGGGGCACGGTTAGGGGCAGAAACCCCTGCTTCCACCTGCCTCTTGGGAGAGGCGATCGAAGGTCATGGTTTGGTAATTTGAGGTAAGAACTAGAAGGGTTCTGGAGCCCGGGCTTCACCGGCAGCCACACACCCCGCACCTGCACCCCTAACCTGTTACAGTCGGCACTGATGGAGGGGTCGTCCCCACCTCCCCCACTCCCCCACCCCCGCTTACACACACACACAGTCCTGCACACAGGAGGAATATCTGTCCGTTTCCCCAGCCCCTCCGATTGCCCAGCCGCCTGGGGCAGAGACCCTCAGAGCTGCGGGTGAAACTGCAGGTCCCCCACACCCATGTTCCTGTCCCCCAAGCCCGAACCTCATCCAGAACACCCCCTCACCAAGCTTCCGGCCCGGGACAACTCGGAGGGCAGCCTCGGAAGCCCCCCCCGTCCCCGCCCCCAACCCGTCTGGGAGCCCAGGGTTCCACACAGGATCCTCGAGGATGTAGTCCTGCACCTGAGCGGCTTTCCAGCTGCGTCGCGCGGGAAGCGTGGGGCGGTTGTTTTTGCTTTACTTTTCGTCCAGGTAACGGCTCTCCGCGCCCCACCCTCCACCCCCACGGCCACACCCCCTCGCACCCAGCCCCACACCCCCCTCACCCCACCCTCCTGCAAACGCGCGGGCAAGTAAACCCCGGGCGTGTCGGCACAACCCCTAGAACAGTGCAAGACCAGAAGGAAGAACGTTTATACATTTAAATGAAAATTATTTGGGATTTTCTACGCATGTATTATATCTACTTATCTATTGCTCTGGAATAAATTGCACCATCATAAGTTGAAATAAGGAGATGGAGGAGAACATGTGAACCCACCCCTTTTTCTTTCTCTCCGTGAAATGCCTACAGTAATCTTTAACCAGTTTACATTTTAATACACCCAAGCCAGACTTGTGGTTTAGTCCTGTCCTTGCGGGGAAATTCAATTTAGGGCGTAGGGTAAACAAACAGCCAGACCAGCCTCCACAAAACAATGCAAGAGAAGGGTAATTACGATAGAGAAGTCCACAACCCCTAGTCGTTTATTTTTATTATCATCGTGCCTCCCGTTCCCTTTTCTTGGTCTTGTTTCATTCAAATAAGTCTTGGTTTTGAATCTCCAAGTGACCCCTGGGTAGAAACTGCTGTCAGCTGGTCACAGAAGTGTGAGCCTCGCATTCTCTGCTTCCCTGGCCCGCTGAAACTCTAAAAGTGATAAGAATCTTGACAGAGAAGTAAGTCCACCCCTTGTGAATGAAACTCTTATCCAAGGAAAACAAAAACTAGGGCTGCTTGACTCCCTGCCCCCAGCCCCCAGGAGGACTGTGAAATGCCTGCCCAGCTGGAGAGAGACGGGGAAAGATTCGCGTTTGGGAAGAGCCCCAAGGTGTGGGCTGCTGCGGGAGTGATCAATATCTCAGTCCTGTGTGTCCTCATTTCACCCTGACTTTAGTTAAAGCCACCAATGTCTAGCGTGCATACTCTGTACATCTAGAAGTGGGGCAAGAAGAGCTCCACAGACCAAAATGCTTCTCTACACAAGGGCAAAGCACGCCTCCCCCTCTGAGAAGGAAGCGCGGGGCTGGGGTTTTTTGGGGGGCGGGGAGGGGGTTCATCCTCAGTGGAAGAGGGTTAAGCAGAAATGTGAATATTGCTGAGGTGCCACGCTGGAGAACCGCCGAGGGAATCCACATTCAGACCAGCCTTAGTATGTTTTGCTGAGATAAGAATTGGAAACTTCATGCCGGGGCATGTGTGAAAGGAAGGGGAAAAAGTTAAAAGCAGAGGGGACGGAACTAGGCAGCTAAAAACAGCCCACTCGTGGCAACGGAATCTAAACACCAAAACACTGCAGGGAGCCAAAAAAAAAAAAAGAAAAAAAGAAATAGTTCAAGGGATATTTAAAGGTTTTGGCAGTTTCTTAGTCCAGGGAACAGTCCCTTCCCACTCTGCCCCCCATGACATTATTCTTCTTCAAACCCCAAGATTGCATTTGCTTACAGAGCTCTGGACAGGTAAGTGCAACACAAAATCAGGGGAACAGCCGGGGACCAGTAACCCTGTCCTGGCTCCACCCACTACTTCACCACAGAAAGGGAGTGGAGAGGATTTTTCTTCTTTACTCTGCCTTCCAAAGCCCACACTTTCTATAAAGTCAGTTAGAATGTGGGGGTTGCTCATTTAAGATTCTCTGAAATGGGCCTCTCAGGAAAACCAGGGAAGCATCCCATACGGGACTCTGAAGCATGGAAGGTGGCCCATGAATGCTGGATTCAGCGCTTAGCAGCTGTGTTATCTTGGAGGAGTCATTTCTCCCTCTCTTGGCTGAGCTGGAAAATGGCACCAGTAACAGCACCTAACACATAAACTTGTTGGGAGGATTCCCTGAGGATGGGGCACACAGCCAGTCCTCAGTGGTGGTATCATGAATTATGAATCAGGAGGGGCTTTCTAGGGGAAATCCCTGAATCTCTCCTACAGTCCATTCTGTCCCTTTAGTCAGTAGCAACAGTGGTGGATGCCGTGGAGCTATATCCAGAAATGATCATCTTCAAAGGAGCGGGGATAAGACTCCATACAGAAAACAATGAGAGCAGATCCTGGTTCTCTACCCACACAACTCTGGGTATGCACCTGCCACTCTCCTCAGCACAGGGTGGTACTTCAAGCTCCCACTGGTCCAGTGCAAAGTGTGTTGGGCTGGGACCAGGGGGGTTGGGGTCTGGTCTGTTTCTGCCTTTGGTATTCTTGAGCAAGCTACTCCCTCTCCCTAAGGCCCCACCTTCTCTGAAGTGAGGGGCCCCCGGCTGAGCACTGAGGGTCTTGAATGGACACCAGCTGAAGCCGTCCACAGCAAGCCCCTGGCAACCTCTCCGCAGAGAGCTGGAGGGAAAGAAGTGGCAAGAGGGAAACATTGAATAGCACAAGGACAGACCCATTTCGGTAAACACTTTTCCTCTCCAAAAACTAGAGTTGAGAAATGTTGTCCAACCTGATTCTCAAACACAGCCTGTGGTCCTGACAACTGATCTTTCTCTCTCTCTTTCTCCACATTTCCAGGGAATTTTACTAATGGACTTGGTGCCTTGCTAGAAAGGAGCGGGTGTGAGAGCGCTTCAGGTGGGGTTTGCATCTTTGGGGACATCCTTGTACGTAGTCCATCTTCTACTGCCATAGACACCCACCTTGGACCATGTGACCAAAGTCCAGGTAACAGCTATTCCCATTTAAGAGTGGGGACCCTAGAGTCCTGGGTGTCCAAGATGAAGTCCCAGCCACCGGGTGATAACAGGACTCAGAAGACCTGGGATCCACTCAGAGGTTTCCTTCCAGCCAACTGAGTGACTTAGTGCAGGTCATAAACACTTCACCTGTGTTCTAGTCTATAAAACAGAACTATTTAACATTGACTCCCCCAAAGAGGTGTGTAAGAATCAATGAGGTAACAGATGTGGGAGTGACCTGAAAATAATTAAATGGGGAAGCTTCTCTTTCTTTTCTTTCTTTCTTTCTTTCTTTCTATCTTTCTTTCTTTCTTTCTTTCTTTCTTTCTTTCTTTCTTTCTCTTTCTTTCTTTCTTTTCTTTCTTTCTTTCTTCTTCTTTTTTCTTTCTTTCTTTTCTATCATCTATCTATCTATTTATCATCTATCTATCTATCACCATTATAAACCGTTATATGTATATATATATATATATATAACCATTATAACATTTGGGAAATGGGCAAGAGAAAAAAAAGTACCCATAGTCTAAACACTGTTAGCATTTTGGTGTGTTTTCCTCCAATTTTTCTTCATGCCTGTGATTTTTAAGAGCATAGTTGGGTTAGAGATTGCATGCAACTTTGAAATTTGCTCTTTTGCTTATTCCTGTGAATTGTATGTGGTCTTTATTACCAAAATTTTTTCTTCTCAAAAATAAATTGTTCATTTTATTGTGAAATGTAGCATACATACAGGTGATTATATAGAACATATATACCCATTTTAATAATAAAACGAACATCAAGAACCTACCACACAAGTACTGAGAAGCCCCCATGTGATTATTCCCGATCATACCTACCTCTCTCTACCTCCCAGAGGTAACGACTAGCCTCACTTTTATTATGTAATTTTTCATGGCCATGATATAGTATGATTTACTTAGTCATTTCCCCCATTTTAGCATTTAAGGTGTTCCCGATATTTTGCTAGAATGCTATTACAAATTTAAATCTTTATTATGGGGAAAGGGGTATCAAATTCCATCATTGCTCCTGTTGCTTAAATGGAGTTCAGAAAGGGGTCTTGATTTCTATCTTCAAGGGCCACACAGGGCATAGTGGAAGCTGGAAGGACCCCCAGTAATTGTGTCCATCTGCTCATTTTTCCTTGCTTCTTAACATCCAAACAAACAAACAAACAAACAAATGAGTCCTGCAGGTACTTTTCCCTGTGGAGTATCTGCTTTAATTCTTCTGCTCTCTACCTACCCATTCCCTTTTAGTTTCTGTTTGTCCACCTTCGAACAGAAAATCCAGTCTGCAGCATGGGTGGCTGAGTGGTATGGAGGGGGACCAGCCAGAGCCGTGCTTCAGCCTGTGCCTTCTGGGCCATTTGTCCACTGGGGCTTAACCTCTGGAATCTCTGTGCTAGCTTGGCAGCAAGGATGACCTGGGTGATACCAGGTAGGTGGCCACCAGCGCATGTTCCTGGAGTCTGGTGGTGCTGATTCTGCAAAGTAGAAGACCCCAGTGGCAAAGGGACCCCGGAAGTCATCTACTTCCATCACACTGGGCATGAGCCTACACATGGGTACACCCTTGTGCACCAGAGCCAGGAGGTAAGCAGAAGAGGTCTTGCTGGAGTGTCTGTGTTAATAAGCGCTTCATTATTTTGGGGCGCCTAGGTGGCTCAATCAGTTAAGCAGCGGTTTCAGCTCAGGTCATGATCTCAGAGTCTATCTATCTATCTATCTATCTATCTATCTATCTATCTATCTATCATCTATCTATCACCATTATAAACCGTTATATGTATATATATAACCATTATAACATTTGGGAAATGGGCAAGAGAAAAAAAAGTACCCATAGTCTAAACACTGTTAGCATTTTGGTGTGTTTTCCTCCACGATCAGCAGGGAGTCTGCTTGAGATTCTCTCCGTCTCCCTCTCCCTCTCCCTCTGTCCTGCCCCCACTCTCTCTCTCTCTAAAATAAAAATAAATAAATCTTAAAAAAAGAAGTGCTTTATTATTTTATGTTAAACAAATATGGATATGTTGAGTTTAAATATAAGTCACACAAGAATTTTTAAGGAAAGGGAGAAGATATCAGATACATTTTGGGCGTGGGATGGGCCATGGAAAGTTACATTCCTAGGACCCAGAAGTGGGGATGGGATTAGTGCCGTCTCTTCTGCCTTGAAGTGTAATATAATATCAGCAAAAGCTGTTACGTAGCACTCACTGTGTTCCGACTGAGCTAAGCCCTTTACATATACTTACTGCTATTAATCCTCAGAACAACCCTATGATGTAAATACTGTGAACATCCTCATTTTATGGACGAGGGCACAGAGGCACAGAGAGGGTAAGTAATTGCTCCCATCTGGGTGCTTACCCATAACACCTACCGCCTCTTGGCAAGCGTTCATGGGAAATCTTGGGAAGCTCTGATGTGGTTCGGTGTCCTCATTTGATTTTGGGGAAATGGAGCTAAGAGAGGAAGAGTGGTTCTCCATGGTCTCAGGATCATCAATTCTTAACACTGAAAGGAAGCTTAGCAGCCAGGCTTCTGAGCCCCCTTTCTGCCCCCTGTCCTGGGAGATGCTCTCCTTGCCAAGATTGGGGCCAAGGTGAAGAAAGCTGACTGTGAGAGCCACAGAGAACATTTCAGGGGCATCCTGTGCTAGGGAGTGGCCGTGCGCAGCATCCCTCGAGCTGAAAAGGTGAGCAGCCGGGGTAGGAGCCAGAAATGGCAGAAACGAGCCTTGGACAGGCACTCCGAACTGGGTTCACATCTCTCCACTGCCACCTCCTATTTGGCTTTGGGTGGGTCCTGAAACCTCAGTTTCTCCTGTAAAATGAGGACAATATCAGTTGTACAAAATGATACCCAAGGATTAAAGAACAACACACCCTCAAGTCTTCCACGTAGGAGGGATTCAATAAATGTTACTCTTTTCCTTTCTCCCGCCTTACCCTGGAAGCTAACAAGTCACAAAAACTCTGATGCATTAGGAACGTCTAGACTCCAAAGGAAAGCTCTAGCTCTCAGGCTGACTGAATGATTTTAAAACAGATTTAAAAAAAATCAGTGTGAGGCCAGGTCATATTTAGTAATTACTATTTACTGAGCACATACTACATGCCAGACACAATGGTAAGCACTTTTAAAAATACCGAGTATCTTATTTCATCTTTATAATAACCCTGTGAGGTAGGTATCATGATTTCAGTTTTACAGATGAGGAAACCAAAGCTCAGAAACCTTAAGAAAATTGCTCATAGGCACTTGATTCAAACACTGGCTTCTTTGAAAACATCTATTAAGCTGTACCATCCTCCAGATCTTAGAGAGCTTTACACGTACACAGTTTTCTCTAGCCTTGCTTCCCTTGTTGAAAATGGGCACCATTCCTTTACCAAAGTCTTGTTAAATGCATGGAACCTTCTAGAATTGACTTACCCAAAGCCCCAGAAGATTCTCACTTGACAAATCCCACATCCCTGTGCCCTCTGTGATACTATCCTGTCTGCCAAATTTGCAATTATTCCGTAATTTGCTTTAACCACAAACATAAGCCCTGCTATTGACTGAGTAAACTGAGTAGGGCTTTTTGGACTTTTATTCCGTTTCCCAAAATATGATGAACTGAAATCATCCGATGATGAACTTGTACTTGAAACTGGAGTGGCTGAGGGCAGAGTGAGTCACTCCGGTGAGTTTATACCTATCTGTCAATTCTTCAAATGTGTCTTATTGCCAGATCCTGCTCTCAGCACTATGTGTAGACACCTTGGGGTTACAAGGGCAATAGAAGAGCATTCCTTGTCCTTAAGGAGTTTTAAATCGTGTCTAGGTGGCCAATTAACGTACTTGAAACAGTATCCAGCAATAGCAGGTGTCATGTATATGTTATATGTAGATATATATTATTCTGCAAGCATTTAATGAGCACTTAGTGTATGCTAGGTACTGTGTCCAGCGCTACAGATACACAGTGAATCTTCCCTGCCCTGCAAGTGCTCACAGCTCAGGGGGAGACAGACTTTGACCCCAGGTAGTTTACAGGCTGATATAGTAAGGGCAAAAGTGGGGCAGGACGGCTCTGCCCGGGAGAGCTGGCAAAGGCTGATGGATGAAGTGACTTTTGAGCTGGATGTTGAAGGCTGAGCATTTTCTGGGCAGAAGAGGAGGGAAGGCATTCTAGGCATAAAGAGAAGCATATGCAGATGCTCTGGGTGCCAGGAAGGTGGGGGCTGTGCCCTGCTCATCTCTATGCTCATTCCCAGCCCCCCCCCACCGGTCCCGGCACGTGCTGGCCCCACCAAAAATGTGCATGCAATGAGTGAAAATATAGAATTGTGAATGTAGCATGTTTGGAGAAGGGCAAGGCAACTACTGAGCAGGGGCGTGTGGGAGGAGAGGGGGAGTTGGGGAGGAAGCAGGGGAGAACACACTAATAGGTCTTGAAGGTTGTAATAATCAGTTTGGATGGTGTCCTAGGGACAAAGGGCAGGGGTGGGTCACAGGGTCTCTCGGCAGTGGATGGACACAAACACGTGTTTAGGGAGAGCACCAGGGCAGGGCTGAGGGAGGACTGGGTGATGGAGGCGGCGGGGGGCGGGGGGGGGGGGGATGTCGGGAAGCTGCAACACTGGTCATGTGACACCATCGAAGGCCGCATGAACTGAGAAGCTGATGGTGACCTCCCTCTCAACATGTTGTTCATTCACAGTAACAGTTATTCACAAAACATAATGCCGAAAGTAAAATAGATCTTTTCATTGCAAAATGCAAGATTCTTTCACTAAAGCTGAGCTTATCACATTTTGGGGGCTGCCCCCCCCCCACTTTACTGGTGTCCTCAGCAGGTGCCTGGTAGGCTTTGGGCGTGAAACCGTGATGCATGAACTGTGGTGGAGTCAGTGAGGGAACAGGAGAGGACGATTTGGGGAAACTTCCAGGCAGCTGCCTTTGGATTTTGGCAGCAGCTTGGTGTCAGGACAGACAAAGAGGGGCAGAGAGTTGTGAGGGGGTGAGGAGGGGGCTGATTGGTATTGTAGGTCCTAAGGGCAGAGAAGAGGCTAGTGGGGTCATCTGGGGACTGTTTTTAGCAGTAGGATGTCTAAGAAGGGAGGGCCCCGGCATAGGCATGTTGGGAACATCAAAATGACAGAAAGACTTAGGGGAGAGAAGGAGGAAGGGTAGCCAAGCTGGGCCCTAGGGCTCAATGTTGGGGTTAATGTAGCCTGTTCTGGATTATTGGCAACTTACTATTAATTACCAAGTACCATGCAAATCTGCCTCCACTGGTTCCACAGCTTCCCTCTGTTTTCCCTCAGGCTTTTGCCAATGATATAGGCACCAATTCAACAATAAGAAAACAAACAACCCAATTTTAAAAAATGGGAGAAAGACCTTAGCAGCCACCTCACCAAAGCAGCTATTCAGATGGCAAGTAAGTGTATGAAGAGATGTCCCGTGTCATATATCAGCAGGGAAATGCAAATTAAATCATTAATTAGGTACAATTATACAGCTATTAGAATGGCCAAAATGTGGAACACTGACAACACCAAATGCTGGTGAAGATGTGGGTCAACAGGATTTCTCATTCATTGCTGGTGGGAAAGCAAAATGTTACAGCCACTTTGGAAGATAGTTTGGTGGTTTCTAAAAAAACCAAACATGCTCTCACCATACAATCTAGCAATCCCACTCCTTGGTATTTACCCAAATAAGTTGAAAAACCTGTCCACACAAAAACCTGCCCGTGGATAGTTTTATTCCCCATCCCCACCCCGGATGTTTATAGCGTATTCATAGTTGCCAAAACTTGGAACCGACCAAGCTGTCCTTCAGTAGGTGAATGGATAAAAACTGTGATACACTGTGATACATCCGACAACGGAATATTATTCAGCACTAAAAAGAAATGAGCTGGGGCGCCTGGGTGGCTCAGTCGGTTAAGCGGCTGCCTTCGGCTCAGGTCATGATCCCGGGGTCCTGGGATCGAGCCCCGCATCAGGCTCCCTGCTTGGTGGGAGCCTGCTTCTCCCCCTCCCTCTGCCACTCCCCTTGCTTGTGTTCCCTCTCTCGCTGTGTCTCTCTCTGTCAAATAAATAAATAAAATCTTAAAAAAAAGAAAAAGAAATGAACTATCAAGCCATGGAAAGCCATGGATGACCTTAAATACTATTACTAAGAGAAAGAAGCCAATCTGAAAAAACTACATACTGTATGATTCTAACTATATGACATTTTGGAAAAGGCAAAACTATGGAGGCAGTAAAAAGATCAGTAGTGGCTAGGGGTTGGGTGTGTGTGTGTGTGTGTGTGTGTGTGTGTGTGTGTGTGTGTAGGAAGTCAGGGGAATGGATAGGCAGAGGATTTTTAGGACAGTGAAATACTGTATATGATACTGTGATGAAGGATTGATGTCATTATACATTTGTCCAAATCCACAGAATGTATGACACCAAGAGTGAACCCTGGATGTAAATTATGGATGTTGGGTGATTATGATGTGTCAGAGTGAATTCCTCAATTATAACAAATATATCACTCTGATGGAGGAATGTTGACAATGGGGGAGGCTGTGCATGGGTGGGGCCAAGGGGTATATGGGAAATCTCTGTACCTTCCTTCCTCTGTTGTGAACCTAAAATTGCTCTAAAAAAATTAAGTCTTAATACAAAAATAATAATGTTGACCCGAGCTAGCTTTCTGATAAAGTGGCTAATTAGCAATGGAGTGGCCATCAAAGAACCAGGAGAAGTCAGTGATCCCTAGCCAGGCATAATTGAGAATTGATAAAGTAGATGCTCATTTTTTTAATACCATGTCCCTGTTTAAAAAGATGCTTAAAAAGAGCTTATAACTTAGGGAATGCTATAAGGATAATGTAAGTTTAAAAAGGCAAGACACATATATTGTAAATACAGAACAGTCACAACTCAATAAAAACTATAAATAATAAAATACATGAATAGAGGAAAAAAGAATAAATTGCCATAAAATATTGAAAGTGCTTTGTTCAGGTTGGTGGAAATACAGGTGGGTAATTTTTTCCCCTTCTCTTTATATATATATCTGAATTATTTAACTTTCTTACAATGGAGCATGTTAATTCTTAAAAGATAAAAGCATAAATTTTATATTATAATGAAGATAAAAACTAGTATCATCCCGTGTCTTTTTTTTTTTTAAAGATTTTATTTATTTATTTGAGAGAGAGAATGAGATAGAGAGAGCATGAGAGGGGGGAGGGCCAGAGGGAGAAGCAGACTCCCTGCCGAGCAGGGAGCCCGATGCGGGACTCGATCCAGGGACTCCAGGATCATGACCCGAGCTGAAGGCAGTCGCTTAACCAACTGAGCCACCCAGGCGCCCCATCCCGTGTCTTTCAAAGGGTATAGCTTCCTACTTTTTTCCAGTACTGCCACTGAAAGATACTAAGGACTGAGATTCCATCCACATCAAATCCTGGCTTAATTAAGTGTATCAAGCACTTACTGAATGCCTACCATGTTCCAGGGACTGAGATGGGATACAGGGAAAAATAAAGTAGTTCTAAGGTGGGGAATGGAATGACTTATCGCTTCTCAATAAACTCAAATTGTTTTTGTCCTGCTAACCCTGGCATTGACTGACATCAACAAAATAGAAAGAAATCCAAAGGGTATTCATCTTGAATTGAGAAATTGGGTAAGTGGAAATGGCATAGATTTTGGGTTCAGGTCCTGGTTCTGTACTAACCGAATAACCTTGGGGCCTCTTCTGAGGGTCAGATTCCTTCTGTGTTAATCAAGGAATCTGTGCTAACAGGATGGCTCTGGGAGGCACAAGAGTCCCAGCTTGGATACTTGTTGGCCTGGGACATTGAAAATGGAGATAGTAAGACTTACCTTGAAGGGCTGATAAGGGGATGGTAGTGGTCATATCTATCTATCTATCTATCTATCTATCTATCTATCTATCTATCATCTATCTATCCAACTATCTATCCAACTATCTATCTATCTATATCCATAAATGAGAGCTTCTAATATGATAAACTCTAAAATTCCTTACAGTTCTCCAATCCTATAATTTTAAGCTCCGGGCCTATAGTCAATAACAATGATGAAGATGAAGATCATGATGGAGATGTTACACCTGAAGAGCCCCTTTGCTCCTGTTGTCATTCTCTATTGACCAGGGGTTCTACAGAAAAGAAACACACTTGGTCACAAAGAAGTGAGTCACCAAGGAAACCTCACATTGTCTCTGTTTGCCTTGCACACACCTGCCTGGACACACCCTCCCCTTCCTCAATTTCCAGCACATAATCTCAGTCTCTGGGTTCTGATCTGGAAAGTTGTCATAGCCACCTGGGATTGCTGTGAGGAATAAATTTATTCACTTATTCGTCGCCTATTCATCGAGTGCCGGCCACATGCCAGGTGTTCAAGTGCTAGGAATACAAGAACGGACAGAGGCTCCGCACTCAGCTCTTAGCAAATACCTGAACATTACTTTCTCCTCTTATGTTTCATTGAAATTGGGGGAAACTCAAAAAGATTCTCAATTCAGAAGAACCAGCGTTGCCTCTTTAGCTTTTTTTTTTGTCTTTCAAATAATTTGGGAGCAAAATACTGGCCATTACCAGCCATGTGCCAGAGGGAAGTCATCCCTCCCTTTCATGTTAGCCTTGAGAAGGGGACGCTGTTCTTTCCTTCTCACATGTAAAGCCTTAGTTTTAACTTTCGCATTCCCCACAGCACACTTCTGTATGGGTTCTGGAACATGTCCTGACATGTAGAACCAAAGGAAACCAAAATGAAAATGAAACAGTGTTCCACCTGAGTCACCGTCTGTGTTTTTTTTTTATCACCAAAGCAATGAACTCCCACACAATTGAGGCTTGTTCTATTTAGGTTTTAAAACGTCATCTTTGTAATTACAGCACACTATGATTGTTATAAACAGTCGGAAAACGCGTTCTTAGAAACATCTCTCTGATTCATAAATATTTGGGTGGTGAAGTCATGGAGGTGGAATGCAAACCTCGTTAACATGCTGCTGATAAAGATCAGTGAGACACTAATATTACATGGTGCTAAGTTAGCCCTCCTCTGCGGTGGAAAAGCAGGGAGGAAATGGGGGCAGTTACTTTATAAGGGTCATTCGGAATAATGTAGGTTGAAAAAAGAAACACTTTTTCTAGTGTAATTCACTTGACTTGTATTTATTAATTCATTCAAGAATTGTTATTGAGTGCCGGCCTCCTGGCTTGACACACCAGGTCCTTCTCTGCCCCTGTCTTTCCAGCTCAGCTGGGGCCCCGCCCCACCAGCACGTTAAGCCCCAAGCCCGTGAGACGCTAGTGGTTTCAGTCCCTCCTGGAACCTTCCACGTCGCGGCATTGCTGCCTCTGCTAATCCCTTGCCAGGACCTTCCTCCCGCTCCTTCCTACCTCTCAGCCCCTCCCACTTGGAAAAGTGCTATTTCATCTCTGAAAATTCAGTTCCAAAGTCACTTCTTCGGGTATGTAATGTAATGTGAGTTAGCCGCATCCAGGATGAGTAGGTGATTTGTAATTTAAATGAAAATGTGGATACCCCTGTTCCCGAATTCTTAAAAATTTCAAGCTGGCGACAGCAGAGCGTTAACCCAAGTGTGGGACCTTTTAAAAGCGGGACCGCACAGACTTCAAAGGCTCAGGAAGCCAGCCCTGGTCACACCTTTTCTGCATTCCCATAATTTCTAGTCAACTTTGTTGTTTCTTAGCCCTTCAGCATCTCTCCACCCCAATTCAAGTAACAGTTTACCGGTGCGCCTTTGCGAAAGCCATGCCCCTGGCATTCCTGGCCCATGCGCACTGGTCACCAGGCAGAGCAAACACTGCCAGGAGCCACCCTGATTGATCCAAGAATAGGCTGAGGACTCAGTTCGAGCCAATGAGCTGCCGGGAGCTCTTTCGGTTGGGGCTGCTGGAGACAGTCTCCCTGGTTTTCCTGCTGGACTTGAATGTAGGGGCTGTGAGCCAGGGGCTGCTGGGGTTGCCACATGGAGCCAGAACAGAGATAAAGGACAGAGCCAGGAGGTGAGAGGCGTCCAGGTGGGCCTGCAGCCACATTTACCTTGCGGTCTTCAGTTACCTGAGCCAGTAAATACCCCCTTTTAGCTTACGCTGTTTTGAACTGGGTTTTTTGATACTTGCGAACAAGAGCCTTTGGAGAGACATTCTATACACATTTTTGCCTATGTGTTCCCCCCGACTATTCTGTGACCTCATCAGGAGCAAGCATCTTCTCATCTTACCATCCCTGGTGCTTGGGATGGTATTAACATATCCTTTCATTTTTTAAATAAACAGAAGGTTTGTGACAGTAGATGGTAAAACAACACTTGTCAACCTCACCTGCGTGATCTGGATTTTGTTGTGAACTTTAACCGGTCTGTAAAATGGAGTTGCCACACTTCTGTTTGGTTCCGTTCATGCTAAGTCCCGGTGACCAGGCAATAGATTAATAGGTTACTTTTGGCAACACTCTCTCTTCTTTCTCCCGAGGTAGGGGCCTGTGAGGGGCCCAATAGCTTTAGCCTACAAAGCACATTCACACCTATTAGCTCCATGCATCTCACACAACCCTAAAAACGGATCAGGACAGGGAAAGTTATCCCCATTTTACAGACTAGAAGTTGAGAGAAGAGTCTGAGCAGTTTGGTCAAGATCTAGGGCAACGTTATCCAGTGTGAGAGCTACCCACCACATGTAGCCAGTGAGCCTTGAATGTAGCTAATCTGAGTTAAAATGTGCTGTGAGTATAACATACTGATTGGATCTAAGACTCAATACACAAAAAAGAAAGTAAAATAGCACGTCAATAATTTCTATATTAATTACATGTTAAAATGCTATTTTGAATACATTGGATTACATAAAATAATGTTATTAAAGTGAATGTCACTTCCTTAATTTTACTTTTATTAATATGGCTACTACAAAATTGAAAATTGTATGCGCGGCTCACATTTGTGGCCCGTATTTTATTTCTATTGGATAGCTGATCTAGCATCCAGCATCCTGGCTCGTGCTCTGTTTCTATCTATAGACTCGAGCTCTCCTCTTCCCTCCTGCCACCCTCATCTCAGGCCCTCCTGCCCCACTGTCTCTGCTCTGTCTTCTCCCTCCTTGTTGCTCCATCCTTCCTCCCTAATAAGGCAGAATGTGGAAGAGGTAGACTGACTTTTTAAGTCTGGCACCTGTTGGCCTCTGCTAATTTATAAGGACACAAAATAAGCACAATATCGATTCTGAACTTTGGAAAATGGTCAGGACCTTTGTAGTTCATATTCTCTGAATATTTACTTTTTTTTTTTTTTTAAAGATTTTATTTATTTATTTGACAGAGAGAGACACAGCGAGAGAGGGAACACAAGCAGGGGGAGTGGGAGAGGGAGAAGCAGGCTCCCCGCAGAGCAGGGAGCCCGATGCGGGACTCGATCCCGGTACCCCGGGATCATGACCTGAGCCGAAGGCAGTCGCTTAACCAACTGAGCCACCCAGGCGCCCTGAATATTTACTTTTTAAAAAACAACTTATCTATATTCAATTTTAAAAGAAAAATAACAAACCCAACCTGGGAAGTTACAATAAGACATATTCTAGTCCTTGCCAATCTTTTGTTAAGTTCATGAAGCATGTAGGCTATCTAAGGTGTGTCCTAGCCTCGTGCATCATGTCTCCAGACCCCGTCTGCAAAGGAGTCTTCGGCCCCACCAAGCCACAGACTTAGGGGAAACAGAATTCAGCTTCTAGACCGGGCAGAAGGCAGGCTTACTCTCTGTGAAACTTAGCCATTAGAACAAGCATTCACGGCAGGTGGGAGAGGGTTCTTTTTAGGTAGATCTGTGTGGCTCGGGGTGGGTTCCCATTTGTAGGCAACTCAAGGACTAACTGGAAATAGGGAGCTGTCTTGGGTGAACCCTGAGAGCTCAAGAATCCTAGGAGTGGCTGTGCAGCTTCAGAGGTTAAGCAGCAAGAGTGGGGAGTTTTGAGGATCTACAGAACAAATAGAAGACAGTTGTGGGGCTGAGCGTGGCGGCTGATATAAATACATACACAGAGAGACACAGACACATATATATGCTTAAGATTACTTACAAGGACTTAAGAACACTTATTTTAAAATGCCACATTATCAGCAGGTGGATCAGGCTGACAGCCCTTGAACCCATTGATCCATCTTAATATCCTCAGATGTGGGACCACCAGACACCAGGGACCTCTCTTGTTGAGGTGTAATAGGATTATTGCTGTGTCTATTACTTACGAAATCCTTATGAGTCTTAAAAAGGAATGAAATTCTGATACATGTTACAACATGGATGAACCTTGAAGACATTATGTCAAGTGAAATAAGCCAGACACAAAAGGACAAGTGTTATACGGTTCTGCTTGTATGAGGTATCTAGAATAGGTAAATTCATAGGGACAAACAGTAGAATAGAAGTTACCAGGGGCCATGGTGAAGGGAGAATGGGGATTTAGTGTTTAATGGGTGTAGAGTTTCAGTTTGGGATGATGATAATGTTCTGGAGATGGCTGTCGGTGATGGTTGCACAACAAAGTGAAAGTACTTCATGCCACTGAATTATATGTTTAAAATGGAAAAACAGTAAATTTTAGGTTATGTATACTTTACCACAATTTTTTTTTTAAAGATTTTATTTATTTATTTGTGAGAGAGAATGAGAGACAGAGAGCACGAGAGGGAGGAGGGTCAGAGGGAGAAGCAGACTCCCTGCCGAGCAGGGAGCCCGATGCGGGACTCGATCCCGGGACTCCAGGATCATGACCTGAGCCGAAGGCAGTCGCTTAACCGACTGAGCCACCCAGGCGCCCCACCACAATTTTTTAAAAGTACCTCTCTGTTGGAGATATATCCTGAGATGCCTGGGCTTTGTTTTAAAATACTCCCACCTCCTTCTCCATTAAAAAAGGAATGGGGAAGGATAGATAAAATAAGATTGGCAAAATATCCATCACTGTTGAAACTGGGTTATGGGGATATGAGAATTGATATGTGCATGTTTGAAAATTTCCACAATCAAAAGATTTTAAATGACAGCAAAATGTTTGACTCTCAAGGGTAAATGAATTCAGGGGAAATCTCTTGGCAAACATACCCGAGCCCAGCTGATTGGGAGGGCACATGCCGTGGACCGGGTGCGGGGCTATGAAGAGCCTCTTCTACTGCATTCCCCCTGACTGATCCACACACCATCAGAGTGTAAAGCCTGCTTGCGTCTTCACAACTCAGTTACAACATTTTCCTGACCTCTGCCCTTGCTGCAACACCTAATGTCTTTCTCAACTGGTTTTTTTGTTTGTTTGTTTGTTTGTTTTTAAAGATTTTATTTGTTTATTTGACACAGAGAGAGAAAGTACAAGTAGGCAGAGAGGCAGGCAGAGGGAGAGGGAGAAGCAGGCTCTCCACTGAGCAGGGAGCCGGACGTGGGGCTCGATCCCAGGACCCAGGGATCATGACCTGAGCCGAAGGCAGCCGCTTAACCCACTGAGCCACGCAGGCGCCCCTTTCTCAACCGGTTTGATGAGCTTCTGGATTATATTTTTCCTGCAGGTATAAACCGAGATATCACTTTAGATTTTCCTCGCAATAGGGTCCTAGACACAGTGGCTGAGTAGAGTTAAGGAACATCTGTTGAGCAACAGGACGGACCTCTATTGAGTTCCACTCTGCTGGAAACACTTAGAAGGGGTCCTGTCTGCTAAGGAGCTTGAGGAGGCTGCCGTGGGGGAGGCTCCTTCAAAGACAGTGGGTCCAGAAGACATTGCCTTAATGGAATGCCTGGAAAAAAGCATTCCAGGTAGAGGAATCAGGACATGCAAAGGCATGGGATCACAAAGGAGTGTCTCCTGGTGCAGGGACATGGAAGGGAAGAAGAGGCTGGAAGAGCTAGCTGGGGTCAAATCGTGGATGCTTTTATGTATCTTTTTTTTTTTTTAAAGATTTTATTTATTTATTTATTTATTTGAGACAGAGAGAATGAGAGAGACAGAGAGCACATGAGAGGGGGGAGGGTCAGAGGGAGGAGCAGGCTCCCCGCCGAGCAGGGAGCCCGATGCGGGACTCGATCCCGGGACTCCAGGATCATGACCTGAGCCGAAGGCAGTCGCTCAACCAACTGAGCCACCCAGGCGCCCCTGCTTTTATGTATCTTGCTATGAATTTCACTCTTTTAACAAATTGAGAGCCTACTAAGGGGCACATTCTTTGCAAAGATGGACACTGCTCCTTTCCCTCCTGACTAAAAAGTTTGACCAAGATGAGAGATGGTGAAGGGAAATGTATTATTTACTCACAATGTCGGACACCTAGCTACGGGGCCCAAAGTTATTTGAATTGAATGGTCCTTTAAACCCAGCTTTGCAGAAATGGGTGGGACTAGAGCAAATAAGAGAGACCTGCTTAGGTAATAAAAGAAGATTCTGGATGATAAATTGGGCTTGGTACAAGGAACCAGGTCCATCACAGAGAGCTATTTCCCACTTCTGTGCAGACTGTCCTCATTATCTGAGTGGTCAGCTCACTTACCTTGTAGCCAACATTAAGAGCTATGAAAATACATTATCTGCTCCGCTCATGTTGCCCGTATCCAATGCTAACTTCGTAAGCCTCTCAACAAGAGGCCCATTAAGCTTATGTTACCATTTAAAGAAGTGCCTGGAAAATGGGCAATTTTTGAAGGAATGATAATTCAGATTGCCGCTGCAAAAGGGACACCTGTACCATGGCTCTGCATTCACATTGACTTCGACTTTTAAAAATGTGTGCATTTCCCTCTTTTCCATTTGAAAAATTAAAGTAATATGTGCCCGAAACTTTTCAAAATCCGGTCATTTGGGAGAAAACCCACAGTGCTTGCCCCACATGCACACCGCTTTCCAGAGACTATGGCTTCCGCCCACCTCTTTAAAAAATTATTTAAAAATATATTTAGATTGTTTTTTAAAACAATTTCTTGGTCAGTTTAAGACACTGTCTCTTGACTCACCTCCAGTAAATATGAGGATTTAGCTTCCTACTTCCTTGCTCCCAGCTCTCTGATTTATAATTTAGTTCTCCTATTGGTTCCCTCTGTATATGTATATGACATACTTTTTTTTTTTATTATTTTTTTAAGATTTTATTTATTTATCTGAGAGAGAGAGAATGAGAGTGAGAGAGCACGAGAGCGGGGAGGGTCAGAGGGAGAAGCAGACTCCCCGCCGAGCAGGGAGCCCGATGCGGGACTCGATCCAGGGACTCCAGGATCATGACCTGAGCCGAAGGCAGTCGCTTAACCAACTGAGCCACCCAGGTGCCCCGTATATGACATACTTAATCCTCCTTTTCCTCTATTGATGCAGCACGTCTCGACTCCCTACTATGTTAGCTCCTCTATTCCCATTATCTGCTATTTGCACTCTTACTTTTATATCAAGAATGAAACCTCTACAATCAACTCTGTCACCATACTAAAGTCTTCCTTGCTTTGTGGACGGTTTGATTTCAAGAATGGAAAGCAAATAGACAGCGTCTGTATTATTAGGACCATGTAAATTTGGATTACTGTGATGCCCAGGAGCATGCTAGGACCGTATTTCCTTCTCTGCCAGGTCAAAGTCACCACCTTTCTTGCCACTTACAGGAGAACAGGCTTAGTAAAGCCAGTCCCATGGATTCTCTCTTACGCTCAAAGTGATGCTATGTTTTAGTTGGCTTTCAATTGGGGCAATAATTTTCTTTTTCAAATATGTCTACATCGTCACAGAAAAAAAATCATGTACCTGTATGACATATTTTTGAGAAGGAAATTATTGACCAAATATGAAGACAACTAAATTGTGGCATTATTTTGAGCAGTTGAGGGAGGGATTATGAAGATGGTGAGGAAGAAAGCTAAATCCAAAATGTCCAAAATGAGAAGTCAATAGATAATATCCAAAATGGAAAAATCAGGAAATGAGCAGTTATAAATAATAAGCACATTATTAATAAATATGGAGGAAAAAACAGCTAAAGGAATGGAAAACCATTGCCTTTGGAAAATGGAAATCAAGGGTGGGGTTGCCTGGGCCGGGAGACAGTTGTGTTTTTCATTACAGAGCCCTGCAGAATAGTTGGACTTTCTAACTTGGTCTATGTGTTGCTTTGATACAAATTAAAATTAAACTTAAAAAGAGAGTAACTGTCCCTCTCAGCCCGCTCCTCAAACGATCACTGCCCATCCAGTTGAATAGCTGAAAGCAAGGCACCAAAAAGAGAGAGGACTGGGACTCTTTGTGGGGGGCGAGCCTTGCCCCTGGTGTGGAGGACCTTGATGGTAGCAAGCCCAAGTCCTTTCTCTGACTTCCCTCTGGTGGGGGCTGGCTGTAACATGCATGGTTGGGGACTGTCTGTGAACAGGTTGGCAAGTGTGCTGAGCACCCCAAAATTCATAATGTGTAGCCTCATTTAATCCCCTCAGTAACATGCAAGTCCACACCCTGCCTGCCGTCTTCATATCCTGAGCCTCTCCGGTTTTAATTTCTTTTTAGAGGAAGCTTCTCAAAGTGGGAGGAGTAGTTACCTGGCTACAGGGGGTAAGGGCAGCCACTTACAGGTCACCCTCTTGATTCAGATGTGTAAGTCTCCCTAGTTTCAGCCTTGTCCCTCACCCTCACCTCCCACAGTTACCACTGCCCCCAGATGCTAAGCCTGGCAGGGGTCTGTAGAGAGACTCCCACCCCTCTGGCAGGCATCTCTTGGACTCTTCTGCTTTCCTAAATTAATCACAGGTGCCCCACCCCTACTTTCCTTCTTCTGCAATTCTGTTGACATCTCTTGTCTGCTGATCTCTATCCCCCTGTCCTTTCTGTCCTTATAAGTGACTACATTCTTTATCCCTTTGGTGTTATTTTCAGGAAGCTTATGGGGAGAGAGAATGGAAATATACATGTATTTTTAATGAGTGAGTGAGTGAGTGAATGAATCAATGAATGAATGGTTAATTCTCCATTTTAACTGGAGTTGCAACTGACTTTAAAACAGAAAGGCTGGATTTTATTTACCATTTCCTGTCCTCTGTTGTAGGTTCATATTTTGAGATATTTCCCTGTTAGCGAGACTGTCACTTTGGCCAATGACAGCTTCCCTGAGCCCAGCCTGTGGGCTTCTAAACGTGTGGGTTGGTCACAGGAGGCCCAGGCTAGCGGCTATGGTATCTGTCATGTAACCCACCCCCATGGCAGCAGCCCCAGGTTCTGCAAAAGTCTCAATGCAAGTCAGTTGTTTGGAATGCAAAATATATTTTCCTACGGAAACAATATAAGAAAGGACTATTTTAGTTCCTAGGCCAGCTTTTGAGAGTCTATTTAAAGCTCATACATATGAATATTCTTTATTTATTAATATACTCATCCCTCAAATTTATTGAATACCATTTATGTGTAATTTGAGCATTATATTATTACCATATGATTTTATCAAACACAGTTTTTTAAATACATCACTTCCCTCAATTTTTAGCTTCTATTGTTTTTAACTTCCAAATGGTCATCTCTTTTCCAAACATAACCCCCTTTTTTTCTCCTTCCCCCAACTCACCAGCTCCACCTTAGAAAAGCAAAACTTATGTCAGAATCAGTGAAAATGTTCATTCATCAGAGACAGAAAGTTTCCGATGATGCTGGAAGGGAGAAGTGCCCAGAAGGCTCCTCTGCCCAGTGAGGGGCCAGCCTAAGAAGTCACTCAGCGTGTTCTTCAGCACACTGTGGTGACTTGGGTCAAATGGGGAATTAGCTCGTTATCAGTATCTTTGGGATTCCTAAGGCTGCGGCACTGACACAAACAAAAAGGCACTTTTTAAGGCTTAACACTCCTAACCATTGGCTATTTTTTGCTTTCCCAGTGCAGCACTTCATGTGTTTATTTTCTTGTACGCTGGGCTGCTTCTGGCTCACAGAGAGCAATGTTCTCACTCATGAGGAGAGGGGACAACTACCTTGCAGTGGACATTTGAAACTCTTACCAAATTAAGTTCCTTGGCACTTTCTCCAAGGTTATTCTGGGCAAGAGTCTCATCCAAGATGGCAAACATTTACTGATAACAATCATTTTTTCATTCATTCTTTCATTCATCAAATCTCACCGGAGGCTTACTATGTGCCAGACACCATGCTTAGGGCTGAGAGTACCTTCCTGAAGTTACCTTCACACCATCAACACTGCACTGTGAGCAGCAGAGAGGAAGAAAGTACCATGGCCCAAGAAGAGTGTTCCCTCCCACTGACCTTCCCCTTGCCCCAAATAAAGTTTTACCAGCTGGGTAGAGAAGGGAGAAGCAGGAGAGGTAGAAATAGGGGAGCTGGCCCTGTGGGTCTCCTTCTATCTGCCGTCAGATAGCTCTGGAGTCAGAAGATAAAAGAAATTCCATGGAAAATTGGAGAATCTCAGAGCAGAGGAGGCTTGTACCCCACTTCCGCAGGTAACTTCCCAGAGGAGCCTGTGTGTGAGAGTAGAAGAGGTGTGGGTGAGGGAAGCATCCGGGGCAGCCTCACAGTGTGTGGGCAAAAAGAGGAGCCAAAACCTCTCCTGCTCACAGGCAGGACCCAGGAGAGGTGAGGGAGGCCAGAGGCCCCAACAAGTTTGGGAAAGGGAGGATGCAGAGGGCTCCAGAGGCCGCAACAGGACCTGGGTCATTTAGGAGGCAGCCAGGTGGATGGATATCAAAGACCAACAGACCTGCCCTTGTAGGGCTCCTCCTCACCTCCTCCTCTTGGTATGTGGCAGGTTGGGAGGGGGCATATTAGGTGATTAAGGGCTTAAAAATGAGGAGATTTTTAGGTTTCCCTGTGGGCACTCTCATGAAGTAGGCCTGGTAGGGCCTGCTCTCTGCATGGTTAACAAGCTCCCACAGGAGTATGATGCAGGTGGCCTGGGAGTCACACTCTGAGAAACTCCAGGTGAAAGAGGGGAGGCCATATTTAGACAGGAAGGAAAAAGAATGGGGCAACTGAATGAAGAATTTTGACTCCAGAGTAAGTGTGACAGTTAATTTTATCTGTCAAGTTAACTGGCTCATGGGGTGACCAGATATTGGATCAAACATTATTCTGGGTGTTTGTAGATGAGGTTAGCTTTAAAATCAGTAGACTGAGTAAAGCAGATTACCCTCCATAAAATGGGCCTTATCTAATCAGTTGAAGGCTTGAAGAGAACAAAAGGGCTGACCCTCAGGCCTGCCAGTCTTTTGACTGGAACTACATGGCCAACTCTCCTGGGTCTCTGGCTTGCTGACTGCAGATCTTAAGACTTACCAGCCTCCATAATCATGTGAGCCAATTCTTATTATCTATTTTTTCTATCTATCTATCTATCCATCCATCCATTTAATCTCCTATTGTTTCTGTGTCTCTGGAGAACCCTGACTAATATAAATAGTAATAACTGCTTTTTCCTTTTCAGAATGCTCAGAAATTTATAGTGCGGTGGGGAACCCTGTCCTGATGGTAAAAGTTGTTTGTAAACATCGGTATATGAAATGAAAAAAGGTTATGTGACTTGGGCCTCTTTGGGAGACTTTAAAAAATAATTATAGCTACTATTTATGAGTGCCCTTGGTGATATTTTATCTCCTCCCCCTTGTAAATACTTATTGATGTCTGGCTTTCCTGTAAGTATAACCTCCATGAGGGCAGAGATACTCTCATGGTATCCATGAGAGAGAGCCTGGCACACAGTAGGTGCTTGGTAAACACTTGCTGAAGGAGTCGGTTGATCCATGGCTAATCTTCACCACAACACCACATAGTAGGTACTGTGATTCCCATTTTAAAAAAAGCAAACCGGAACTCAGTTTGAACGCTGTTATTCTTTGATTACAATGCCCCACCCCCTTCCTTCTGTGTCTGCCCTGCTCTGGGCCCCGGGAGGCTGACCTCTCTCTACAGACGTGCATACAGTGGAGTCCTGGCCAGGGAAAGAGAGGTCAAAGTTAGGACCACTGTTCCAAGTGTGGTGCTGAGACAGTGGCTGTGTTCCTCCAGGGCCATGGCTCCTGTCAGGCGGCCCCCCTTTCATGGCTCCAGCTCTCAACAGGATCCAATAAAATATTCCCTCCCCACCCCTTGCCCTTCAGGCCCGGTGTGGTAATGGTTCCTGCTCTCATCAGTTTCTCGGTACTTCACCATCCCTTGTTGCCAAATCCCTTAATGCAGCCGAAGTCTCAGTTAATAGTCCCTTTATTAAACTCTCCTCAGTTAAATCACTTGTGTGTGCCATCATTTTCCTGCTGGGATCCTGACTAACAAAGAGAAATTGGGTAACAAAATCATGCAGCTAAAAAGGTGGTAAAGGCAGCATTCATATCCAGGTATGTTTAGCTCTGAAGCCCATTTTCATTTTGTTATACATCATGACCTCCACTCTTCCCTCACAAATTGGTTAGGAATGAACCTACCCCATGAACATCCTATAATTTCTTCTAGAACATTCTACAACCCTAGCATTCTTTTTTTTAAATAATATTTTTATTTATTTATTTGAGAGAGGGAGAGAGAACAGAGGGAAAGTAGGAGGGAGAAGCAGACTCCCGCTGAGCAGGGAGCCCAACGTGGGGCTCGATCCCAGGACCCTGAGATCATGACCTGAGCCGAAGGCAGCCTCTCAACAGACTGAGCTACCCAGATGCCCCAACCCTAGCATTCTTAAGCATCTCCCTCCTCCCAGAGAGAAAGATTGGTAGCATGGAAATTGGGCTTGGCCTTCTGTAGCCCCAGGCACCTGAGTTTGAATCCAGGCTCTGCCACTAGTTATGTGTCTCTGAGCAAATGGCTTGACTTCTCTGAGCCTTTGTCACCTGGTTGTAAAGTGAGGCCATGCTACAGCAGGTGGGAATGAGGAGTAAATAAATCAAGGTATTTGTATCACGAGCTCGGTAACGTTGGTGTTTCCTCCTGGTTCTCCCATGTTTCTAAGTCCCATAGCTATGCCTGAATGAACACCTGACTGAAATCACATGTCTCTTTTTTGGTTAGAAAAGTGTTGCTCAGATGTGGTATATATATATATATATATACACACACACACACACACACACACACACACACACACACACAATGGAATATTATGCCGCCATCAAAAATGAAATCTTGCCACTTGCAGCGATGTGGATGGAACTGGAGGGTATTATGTTAAGTGAAATAAGTCAATCAGAGAAAGACATGTATCATATGACCTCACTGATATGAGGAATTCTTAATCTCAGGAAACAAACTGAGGGTTGCTGGAGTGGGGGGTGGGGTGGGAGGGATGGGGTGGCTGGGTGATGGACACTGGGGAGGGTATGTGCTATGGTGAGTGCTGTGAATTGTGTAAGACTGATGAATCACAGACCTGTACCCCTGAAACAAATAATACATTATATGTTAAAAAAAAAAAAAGAAGAAGATAGTAGGAAGGGAAAAATGAAGGGGGGAAATGGGAGGGGGAGAAGAACCATGAGAGACTATGGACTCTGAGAAACAAACTGAGGGTTTTAGAGGGGCGGGAGGTGGGGGGGTGGTTAGCCCATCTACTAAGGAGGGCACGTATTGCATGGAGCACTGGGTGTTATACGCAAACAATGAATCATGGAATGTATGGTGACTAACATAATAAAATAAAATAGTATTTGGGGAAGATGAATAAAACCAAAAGCTGGTTTTTTGGAAACAACTTACAGAAATAGACAAAACTTGAGTAGAGTGATCAAGAAAAAGGGAAAAAAAACCCTCACAAACAGAAAATAGGAATAAAAAGCGGTTAGAAATAGAATGGAGATGTAGAAATACATCTTGGTGTATTTCTACACAACTTCATGGTGATAAATATGGAAACTTAGAAGAAAAAGATAATTTTTAAGGAAAAATAAAATTTTGGTAATGTATTCAGATGAAACCAGAATAAAGCCTTAGCCATTAAAGAAATTAAATTGGTAACCAAAAGTTCTCCCACGTCCGAAGACACCAGGCCCTAATGGTTTAATCAGATCTTAAAAAAACAGATAAATGTCATTTAAAAAATCTGTTTGAAAGAATGGGGGTAAAAAGGAAAAAGACTACATAATTTATTTTTTAAGATACTAAAGCCAGACAAACATAAGTAAAGTATAACTTAATCTCAATTTTCATGTAGATAAAAAATCTTTAAAAACATACTATGACTAGACAGGATTTAATCTCAAATTGAAAGCATAATTCAAGACTAGGAAACCTATTAAAGTTAACAGACTAAAAGAGAAAAGCTTTTTAAAAATCTTTTGGTATCATCTTGATAAATGTAGAAAAGATGTTTCATAGAACGTAGTATTTATTCACAGTTAAAAAAAATCTTTGCAAACTAGGTATAGAAAGCAATTTTCTTTACCTGACTAAGGCCATATATCAAAATTCTATAGCAAATATTACACTAACTCGTGATATGTTAGAGACAACTCCAAAAAGTCAGGAATAACATAAGGATACCAGTTATAAGTCTTTATTCAGCATTGTGTTGAGGGTCTTCACTGATGCAACAGAAAGGAGAGAGGCAGAGAAGGACAGGGAGGGACAGAGGGATAGGGAGGGACAGAGAGGGATTGGAAAAAGAAAGAAAACTGTTCTTGTTTGCAGAAAAGGTGATTGCCTGCATAAAGAGTTACAGAAAATTCACAGAGAAACTCTTAGAGCTAAAAAATGTTCAGCAAGGATGCTAGATATAACAGTCACACAAAAATCAACAGCCTTCCTACACCTTAATAGCTAATTAGAAAATTTAACAGAAAAAAAAAGAATCCCATTCACAGTAGTAGCAGAAATTATGTGGCACCTCAGGATAAATTTGTTAAAAGATGTGTGAGACTTTATGGAGAAAACTAGGAAAGTTATTACTGAACAATATAAAGACCTAAATACATGGAGAGAAATACCATGTTCGTTGATTATTCAATAATGTAAATATGTCAATTTCCTCCATATTGACCAATAGACTTGATGCGATTTTAATTTTAAAAATCTCCAAAATGTGTATATGTATGTGTGTGTGTGATTCTTTTTTTTTTTTTTTAAGATTTTACTTAAAAAAAAAAAAAGATTTTACTTATTTATTTGACACAGAGAGAGAGAGAACACAAGCAGGGGGAGCAGAAGGCAGAGGGAGAGGGAGAAGCAGGCTCCTGGCTGAGCAGGGAGCCCAATCCCGCACCCTGGGATCATGACCTGAGCCGAAGGCAGACGCTTAACGACTGAGCCGACTGAGCCACGCAGGCACCCTGTGTGTGTGATTCTTAACAAGCTAATTCTAAAATGCATGTGAAAGGGACAAGAAGAATCAAGACAAGTTTGAAGAAGAAGAGGGTAGTCAGACTGTGGTGGTATCAGCCCAGGAGATCGACATACAGATGAGTGGATCAGAATAAAAGCCCAGAAATAACCTATACACATGAGGGAACTCTATACCTAAGGCTAAGGTGGCATCACAACACAACGAGGGAGAAAAGAGAAACTAGAGTCCTACTCACACCAACCACAAAGATTAAAGACCTAAATGTGAAAAGCAAATGTTTGCAACTTTTAGAAGAAACCATAGGAAAATAGATTTTACTATCACCAAGTAGGGGAAGATTTCTCCTATAAGACACAGACATACGAACAATAAAATCAGAGGGATATATCTGATTACATTAAGACAAAAAGAAGACACAGTAAACAAAATGGAAAGAAATTATAGAATGGCAAAAAGTATTTAAAATGCATACAACCAAAAAGGGGAAATATTTTAAGGAGGAGAAATTATACAAGCTTAATTCTTTGATTTCAGGACAATAAAACAAGCTATTAACACTAGCAACTAAAATTAAAATAACAAAGTATAAGGACAGAATAAAAATTAAAACAACAATCAAAGTATAGGAGCATGGCACTTAGAAGATAATTAAAATAAGACCACATCATGTCCAAAGTTATGAAATGTTATCACAGTATATTGAAAGGTGAAATTACAATCTTTATGTTTTCATTATTTTCAAGGAAGGGAAAAATGAAAGTATTCAACCTAAGGATTTGTAAAAATGATGACAATAAAATTCCAAGAAAGAATAATAAAGGCAAAACCAAAACTACATGAATTAGAATATAGGAAAATTTATAGACTTAATTTAAGAGCTTCTTAAAATAAAATAGACAAACCTTTAGAGAAAGTAAAGAAGGGAAATAACTCCTGTGGATAAAAAAATTAGAAATAAAAAGAGGGATCCAACATCAGATAAGGAGATATTTGAAACATAAGACAATACTTTTTAAAATTTTAAGTTAAATTTGAAAACTATTTCTTTGGGAAATATATACATTACCAAAATTAGGAATATAAAATCTAAATATACTAATCATAGCTAGAGAAACTAGAATAGAAAAGAAGGAAAGAACTCTCTCCAGAAAAAAAAATTTTCTAGGCCTAGAAGCCTTTAGAGGGAATAATCTTTCAACTCTTAAGGAATGGGTAATTACTATGCTTCAATAATTACTTCCAAACATTGAAAAATACAAAAATTGTACCTAATTTACAGAGATAACCCTGATGTCAAAACCTGGAAAAGATGAAAGAAAGAAAGAGAGAAAGAAAGAGAAAAAGAAAGAAAGAAAGAAAAACAGAAAGAGCGAAGAAAGAAATCTAAATTATGAACATAGAGAAGAAAATCTAAACACAGATAACAGAGTATCAAAAGAATAACCCCAGTTATTCTTAGAATAACATAGAATGAAAGGTTTTATGTTCTAATATTTGAAAAATCCAATAGAATAATATATCACATCCACCAGTTAAAAAAGAAAATCCAGATGAGATTCTCAATAGATGCAAAACAAACAAACAAACAAAAACATTAAAATCTAACAGCTAGTCCTTATTAAAAAACAATTACAAATTTAAGAACTTCTTAACATACTAAATAGTATTTATTTCAAATAGCCAATACTAGTCTTAAGAATGAAATACTGAGGCAATATTATTAAAATCAGGAACAAAATAGGGATATAATCTATTGCCATTTTATTTAATTTTGATCTGAACGTTCTGACCAACTAAATAGCATATATATAAAAATAATATGCATATATAAAAATAAGATGCATAAAATAAAAATAAGTTCTGACCAACTAAATAGTACATATATAAAAATAAGATGCGTAAGTGTTACAAGGGAGAAACAGATTTATAATTTTTTGTAGATGATATAATTACACTCCTGGAAACTCAAGAAAATAATTCAACTAAAAATCTTTAGAAGTAGTATGAGAGTTCAAGAAAACTGCTAAATAAAGAGACACAAAAGCCAGTAGATTTTCTACACAGAAATTTTCTACATAGTCTTTCTATATAGAAATATTACTCAGAAAATACAATGAAAAATAATCAAATTATAATAGCAAAAAGCAACAATGATGAAATTGAAAATCTCTATTAAATGCCCTGGAATAGCTTTCATAAGAAAGTGAAAGATTCATTTAATAAAAACTCCAAAATGTTACTGAGAAATGTAGAAGAAAATTTAAATATTAAATTCCTTGGCCACGATGCAGGGTTTTTCAAATTCATTTGTGTGCTCAATATACTTTCAATAAAAATCTCAATAAAATTCACTTTAGAATTTGACATTATCATTCAAATGCTTACTGAAAGAATAATTAGGTATGAACAGCAAAGAAAATATCGAGCATGAAAAGGAATGATAACAAAGAGGCCCTGCCAGATATTAAACCATTTTAAAAAGGAAGTATCAATAAAATAGTGTGCAACTGACAAAAGGACAAACATACAAATGTACAAATCAATTTTCCATCATATTTTCTAACAGAGTGGTATATTTGAGACCACGTTATTATACATAACAACTTCATCTATGATGAAGAAAGCATGGTAAGTCAGTAGGAATAAAATTATTATTTAATAAACTATGCTGGGCTCATGGATTATTTAGAAAAAAATAAATTTAGAGATCTACTCCAGATCATAATTGAAATAACTTTAGATGGATAAACAGATGTAATTAGATATAAAATACAGAACTATTAAAATAAAACTAAAAGTAGAAGCACATAAAAAAAATGTTCAAAAACTTAAGTCATCAAGGAGATGCAAACTAAAACTACAATAAGCCACCACTGCACGCCTCAAAAAATGGCTAAAATTTGAAAAGACTGACAGTATCAGATGTTGGCAAGGATAAGGAGCAGCTGAAACTCTCATGCGTTGTTGCTGGGAACGTCAAATGGTATAATCACTTTGGGAAAAAGTCTGGCAGTTTCTTATAAATCTCAATGTACATCTATTCTATGACCCAGCAATTCCACCTGAAGGTATTTCCCCAAGAAAAGTAAAAGCATATGTCCACGAGAGGACAGGTGCAAGAATGTTCATAATGGCCCCAAACTGGACACAGCCCAGGTGCCCATCGATAGAGAAGTGGATAATCAAGTTGTAACATAGATACATAATGAAATATTACTCTTAGCAACAACAACAAAAAACTCCTGATACACACCAACACAGATGAATTTTTAAAACATGTTGATTGAGAGAAACTTTACCCAAAAGAGTTCATCCTGTAAGTTTCCATTTATATGAAGTTCTAAAACAGGCAGATATAATCTATGATGAAAAAATTAAAACCTGTGGCTGTCTCTGAGGTAGAGTTGCAAGTGAGGGACTACTGGAAAGGGATGCTATGGAATGTCTGGGATGATATTAATTACTCTCTCTATATATTTTAACAGCTTTATTTAGATACAATTCATATACCATATAATTCACCCATCTAAAGTGTACAATCCAATGGTTTCTAATATATTCATATGTCTGTGCAACCAACATCCCATACCCTTTGGACTTCTAAATCTTTATAGGTTTATGCATTTGTCATTTGTTTTTTGTTTTTTTTTAGATTTTTTTTTATTTTATTTTTTGACAGAGAGACAGCGAGAGAGAGAGAACACACAAGCTAGGGGAGTGGGAGAGGGAGAAGCAGGCTTCCCACGGAGCAGGGAGCTTGATGTGGGGCTCGATCCCAGGACCCTGGGATCATGACCTGAGCTGAAGGCAGACGCTTAACGACTGAGCCACCCACGCGCCCCTATGCATTTGTCATTTGTTGAAATTCAATGAATGATCCACTTAAGATTTGTGCATTTCACTGTAAATATATAAAATACATAAACTTTATGGTTACCAGAGGGAAGGTTGGGGGGGATGGGTGAAACAGGTGAAGGGGCTCTGAGTAATGTATGGGACTACTGAATCACTATATTTCACACCTGAAGCACTGTATGTTAACTACACTGGAATTAAAATTAAAAACAATTTTTAAGCCCTTTTTATTAGAAAAAATAGGAAATAATTTTCAAAGTTCTATATGGAAAAGCTGTTTCTTCAGAAAGGAAAATATTGATAGATTTGATCACTTTAAAGCTAAATGCCTTTGTATGTAAAAATACATAAATATAATCAACATTAAAGGCAAATATCAAGCCAGAGGATAATTATTATTTTAAAATATTAGACAAGGGAGTCTTTGTATATTTGATATATGTGGAAACATCCTAAGTCATTGCAAGTATTAAGATACCAACCAATATGTGGGCAAAAGTTCTGAACAGGAAATTCATAAATAGGAAATAAAACTTGTTAACAAACATGGGGGAAATGTCTTTATGTTTACAGAAACTTAAACAAAAATTACTTCAGGAGTGACATACATCAAAGGCTCTAGGATTTGTATACCCTGATGTATTTTCCTTCGAGAAATATATTTATTCTCCGTGAGAAGACATATTTAAAGTAAAAAGGAATAGCTATGCACAGAGATTTAAGTACAAGAATGTTTATTGTAGCACTAGTTTTTATAATGACAAATCAGATATTACCCAAATGTTTAACATAGAGTATTAATTAAATACAGTACAAAGATAATAAATTAACTTAGGATTCTTCTATAACCATTAAAAATGATGTTGTAGGAAAATACTTAATGATGCAGGAAGATGTTTACATCTTGAGTTAAAAAGAAAAAAAAATCAAACTTCCTTGACCCTATTAGGCTAACCCATTCCCCTATAATCCTGCTGTGGACACAGAGACATTTAGCTTCTGTTAGCTTTCTCCCTTCCCTTCTTCCCCATTTCCCTTTGGAAGCTGTTTCTGTCTTTCACTTCTGGTGAGGAGGAAATAGACTGGCATTAACACTGGGAAAGAAAACACTTAAAAACAGGAAGGTATGAAATACTGCTTCACTCACTATTTTTTTAATTGGGAAAAGGCATAGGTGTGCATGATTAAAAATTGGAACAGTAAAAGAGATGCATATGATGCAAAGTCTCTGTCGGTCCTAGGTGCCTTGATCAGTTTTCCTTAACCCCTAGATATATTTTTCAGAAAGACATCTACCATAAGCACCAAACAAAAAAACACAAGAAAACAAAGAAAGAGGAAAGAAGGAAGGGAGGAAGGAAGATGGAGGGAGAGAGGAGGATACAGGGAAGGAAGGAAGAGGGGAAGAAATCAAGAAAGGCACAATATGGGGGAAAATCAGAATAAGCTTTTTCTATAGGAGTTTAAAGAGCCAACATTTTTTTAGAATATATGTTAAACATTTGTATCTCAAATGTTCAGCAACCTGTCACTAAATAATACTGTTAAATGAATAGTAACTATTTACAAATATTTATAAAATAAATAAATCCGGATAAAGAGTGAAGAGCTTTTTTACTTGAGATGTCTTAGGGAACCGTGATCATGTCATTCAAACCCAAATTAGCGTTCCCAGCCCGACAAGAATCAATATACCCATGGGGATGAGGGAGTAGGGGCTGTGAAATCAGGATTGCCCTGGACATGCGGCTCTGATATGTAGAGAGTAGCAGAGGTTCAGAACCTTAGAGATAACCCCCAGCCTGGACTTCCCCCACTGGAGAGGGTGTCTAGGGTAGAAGCACCGAATGATGGCCGCTGGGAGCGCACGCATTTTCTCTCCTGGCATGGTCCTCAGATGTTTGGGATGAAACCACAGATCCCAATTCTTTTTAACAACCACTTTGTACTGATTAGCCATGAGTAGACTGGTTTATGTTTACTACTTGAAGTAAGCCTGACAATATTATATTAACGAGTGGGGAGAGGACAGATCAGTCGATCCAGTAGTCTACTAAAACACACCTGGGCCTCTCAGTTAAGAGCAGGCTCAAGGTTCTCCGTGGGTGTCTTTCTCGGGGGTCCCCCCTTTTTTCCTGCAGTGCAAATGTAGAACATTCAAAAGGATGTATACTCAAGGGACAATATTTAATTAATTTTTATTGTTTCATCAAAGACATTCCTAAGTGAACAGGAATATTTTGGGGTGTGATTAAGCTTGGTAGCTTAAAAATAAACTATTTATGAACAGTTTATTTATAAGTGACCTTATGATTAGTTCAGGGCTTTTTCTTTTTATATGCATATATTTTAATGCTATTGACCACTCACCATGTGAGTGACTCCTTGTGAGAAGCTTTAAGAAAGTTTACACAATGAGAAGGAATGCTGGGGAGGAAAGCAAAATGGGAACAAGAAGGGGAGGAAGGAGTTAACTGAGGGACAGAAGGGAGAGGAAAAAGAAGGAGACAAAGGCAGAGAAGCCAAAGCAGGAATGGAAAGAACAAGAGAACAGTCATCTGATGCAGATGTCATAAAAAGCTATAGCCACACTTGTAAGCCCATATCAAAATTTAGAAATCTGTCCCCACATATAAAATCAAGTGGGTGTCTTTCCCATGGGAAAAAAATGGCAGAGTAAATTTTTCATAATTTCTCCTTTTCTTTTATACTTTTAAAAACCTGAGTGTGGAACTGTTGTTTTTAAGGGCTTTTCCAGCCTGAATACTTATCTTTCATCTGCTATCAGAATGCCCAGACCCTGAGTCCACTTTATGGTTATTGCACCTGCGCTGAAGATTGCAGTTCAAGAATCAGCAGGTGAAATTAAGCCCGACGGTCTCCTGATTTACCTCCAACATATAAGCAAATTAAATTACTGTCATGCTTTTAAATGAGCCTTCTCTAAAAGAGTTTCTGAGTTGAGTGTTCTACTTTCATCTGATTTTAGCAGTGAGTCCCCAAGGAAATGAACAGTTATTTTTCCTTATTAGTGCTAGTGCCTTCAGCAGACTTGTCTCCAAGTATGGCCCCACTTGCTGAGCAACCCCCCCGCCCCCGCCCGGCTTTGGGCAGGGAGAATTAAAGGCAAGAAGACCAACTAACAGAAGAGCAGAGTTCAGGTGTTCAAAGCTTTTATCTCATTCATTAATTCTGCCAGTATTTACAAGCACTTACTATGTGCAGGGTCCAAGTTGGACAGTGGGGCTACAGTGATGGAGAGATGCTATCCTTGCCTTCCCAGAGCCCAAGAGTCTTTCTCCGAGGTGTGCAGAACAAGTGTTATTAATATTCCCATTAAGAGTCAGGGAGGGGCGCCTGGGTGGCTCAAAAAAAGAGTCAGGGAAACAGAGGCAAGGGACAGACACAGCTCTGGAATAGGACTGGAACCTACCTCTTCTCTCCTGAGGTCTAAACACTTGGCTAATTGTACTCAATGGCTCTCAAACTTTTATGAGTTTGACAAAAGAAGGCATTTGCTGACTCCAACCCTGGACCCCATGGGCTTCCACTCCCCATCTTTAAAACTGGGGAGATGATTTGTGTCCCTGCTCCTGTCTTAGAAGCAGTACATTTCTTCACACAACTTTAGACTATTATTATAATATTGGCAATGCACTAGCTTTAAGAAATAATCCGCTCAAGTCTTTAAATCTATCTTTCCCTAGAGTTGGGGATATAAAAATTAAGACTATAAAAACATTTGTTTTTTCACGTAAAATGATCAGATCTCTGGGTGTTCAAATAGCGATGCTAGATCTGGATCTCTCCTTGGGGACTTCCAAGTTCACCTGCTTTTCATATCGGAATCCTTCCTAAAGACAGAGGCGCCCGGAGGGAAAGGTGGTTTTTCCAGAGAGCATTTTCTTATTCCTTCGCTCATTTCAGCTGTTCGCAGCAGCTGGTTTCTTCAGTGTGCCCCAGCCCTGCTGCCTTGTAAACATACTCTCTAATACCGTGCATTACTCATAGTTTGAAAATCACTTTGACTCCTGAAACATAATTATGTTAATGTCAGATGAGTCAGCGGGAGGACGGCATGCTGCACCTCCTACCAGCCTCTCAACCCCAGCACCTGGGGCTTCAAAAAAAAAAAAAAAAAAAAGAGAGAGAGAGAGAGAGAGAAACCCCCTTTTGGTGGGAGGGAAGAGAGCTTATACTTAGGGCTTAAGACAGAGGCTTCCAAGGAGTGGTCAATTTCATGTTCGCTGCAATGTGAAACGGAAAGTCGAAGTCAAATCGCTCACCCTAGGTTAATCCGTTTACGTAAAGAATAAACAGGAATTTGGAGAGTTTCTCTACAAGATCTGTGATTTTCCCGACGAGATAAGTTGAGACAGGTCACTCTGATCAATATACAGTCGTGATTTGTGATTTCCAGGGCTCCCCTTGGAGGTGTTTTCACACCCTTGGAGGTGATGCTGAGTCGGGAGGTGCTGGACTATTACCCTCGCACATCCATAGGAAAGGGGAGGCCAGACCCTTGCTGGGCTCCCCGTGACCCTAGGCTTTGGCGCTGTGCCCACTTGTTCAGCACGGCTCTTTAGACAAGAATTTGTAGCCACTTTCTTGGGCTGTTTTCAGCATCATTTACAAGCTCTCCATTGTTTCCCCTCCCCTAGCTGCCGGGAAATGAAGAGGAACCGAGCAGCACAGAGTTGGAAGTTTCTATGGCTGACCACAACCCCTACCTCCTCATGCTCCTAGCCCTGGTCCAACCTGCCAGCAATCTGACTGTGCCCTTCTCAGCTAGCCTTACACCCCCTTTGCCCTTCTGAACTCAAGGCATCATCTGAAAAGGCTTCTGGGGTCATTTTTGCACCTGTGTCTCACAATAACCCATGTTTCATAGGTGGGGAAACTGAGGTTCAGAGAAGGCGTGTCCTTATGCAAGGTCGCACATTGAGTGGCAGAGCCAGACGCTCGGACCCTAGGCCCTTTCTACTCTGCCAACAACAGAACAGTGAATCCACACTTAGAAGATGAAAGTGTGTCAGGGTTGGAAGGATCCCAAGAACACATTTTTTTTTTGCAGATAAGACAAGTAACCAAAATCTAAAGAGAGGCAGTGATTTGCCCAAAGTCACACAGCTCAAAAAGTGGCAGAACCAGCTGCCAGACAAGGTCTCCTAACCTTTGGTCCAAGGGCTTTTTCTCTCTAATCTCCTTACTTCCTCACTCTGGACTTACTCCAGTTTAGGCATAGGGACAGTCTGCTTGCCCCAGTTAACATGCATCTTACACAGTGGGCACAAAGCATTCTATTCCCAAAGCACAAGACCCCACAAGAGCCAGAGGTGTCCAGGAGGAGAATACACGGGAAGGAAGGGGTTAACCACGTCCTGCAACTTTCCATTATGCTATGACTAGTCAATATCCCAGATTAACTACAGCACTGATCAGTGATATCTTCAAACTATGGCTTCATCCAGGCTCCTTTCAAAGGCTGGGAGGACATCATTGCTCAGCGGGGTGCTGGCTTGGTCCCACCGTTGTTATGTAACCGGCGAGAGGAAAAATGCCTAATCCAACCTAAAGACTCTGCAGCATCCTAACTCCAGGCCTTTTCAACCCCCTTCCCTGTGACTGCTACTTTGGGTGCCACATAGCCGTCATGCACCTGGTACGCAGACCTTTCCCACCCTTCCACAGGGCGGCGCCGACCCTAGCCAGGGTGGCTATTCCCCCAGCTGAAGGCTTCCTCACCACACACTTTTCTCCTATGACATTTTCCCTGCTTGGCCCCAAAGACAAAGAAAAGTCAAAACTCACATTTTTGGGGTGAGATGCCAAAAATTCTGAGGAAACTGTGGAGCATCCTATTTAGAGGAGGATTTCTCCTCTTGTTATGTCTTTCTAGCTGGTTCTGTCCAATTTATCCTGGAGGTACGGTTGGTCGAAAAAGCTGACCCCGCCCCTGCCCCCCAAAGCAATCAACAGCTGTTACTATATTGAATGGCAATATGATGTCATATCATAGGTGACTAACTCACCGAGGCTTCCCTGCGAGCCATCATCTAAATATGACAGCCTTCCATCACCCTGACCTTTTCGCGGGAGAAAGCTGAGTGAGGGGCTTGATACTGCTTCCCAGGGCTCAAGTTCATGACTGACCTTCTGTGGCCAGCATTTCTGACCGAGCATGTGAGAACACACATGCCCACCCCCACACACAGATTCCCTTCCTAGTAGAAGGTCACTTTCATACAGACAGCTTTCTTCCAATGGCCTGACTTTGAAGTTGGTATGTTTAATAATCACCGATAGTAGAGAAGAGTTGGGGGTGCTGTATATATTTACCCTGGTGTATATCCAAGGTACTGGGTTAGATACCTTACATAATGTTTTTAATGCAATACTCAAAATGCTCTGAGGACAGGCATTATAGTCCTGTGGAGTTAGAGAAACTGAGATCAGGAGGGTTGAGTAACTTGCCCAAAGTTACAGAGCTCGTCGTGGTGGGGTTCAAATTCCAGTCCAAGTCTCTGACTCCACAGTGGACCAAACTCCTACATACAAAAAGGTGTAATCACTGCACCTGGATTTTTTTTAATAGACTTCATTTTGTAAAGCCGTTATAGGTTCACAGAAAAACTGAGCAGAAACTATAGAGATTTCCCATAGACCCCGTGCTCCCACTATCAACATTGCCCACCAGGGTGGTGCATCTGTTATAACTGATAAACCCACATTGACACATCATCATCACCCAAAGTCCATAGTTTACAATATGGTTCACTCTTGGTATTGAGCATCCTATGGGTATGGATAAATGCATAATGACGTGGATCCATCATTACAACATCATGCAGAATATTTTCACTGCCCTAAAATTCCTCTGTGCTCTGCCTATTCATCCCTCCCCCCCAAACCCCGATAACCATTGATCTTTTTATTGTTTCCATAGTTTTGCCTTTTCCAGAATGCCACATAGTTGGAATCATACAGTATGTGGCCTTTTCTGGTTGGTTTGCTTCACTTAGTAATATGCATTTAAGTTTCCTCCACGTCTTTTGGTAGCTCGATGGCACAATTCTTTTTAGCACTGAATAATATTTTGTTGTCTCTGTGTAGCACAGTTTATTTGTCCATTCACCTACTGAATCCCCTGGCTTTGAAAACTTTATTCCAGTGTGGTTCACTGGTCTCCCTCTTTTGGACCCCATCCCGGCCTCTTCTCTCTTGCTACCCACACAGCCCCTGCTGGGGGTGGGGGGTGGGGCGGGGGGTGGACCTTTGGCATCTCTTGTCAATGAATCATTTCAGCAGCCTGGGAACCAGCTATTCCTCCAGGACGAGCTCTGGGGCTGATCTGAGGAGAGCTCTCACACGCACACGTACCATAAAATCAGAACATTCCCTTTCCCCTCCATGCCAAGTATACTCATGTTTGCCCTCCAGCCCCCAATACGGTCATTCCTAGTATGTCCCACCACTTACCACACAGGTTTCTCTCTTCTTATTCCATCCGTTCATCCATCCACCCAACAAGTATTTATTGAGCACCTACTAAATGTTGGTCCTAGATGGCAAGTCCACAGAGGACACTGAATGTATTTACCTTAGTTTGCAAGGAAGAGGAGTTACACCCACAACAGGGTCCCATTCCATTGAGAAATACTATTTGATGGGGGGGGGGTGTATGGAGATAAACAGGACTGAAAATAGGCCTGTGAGACCATCTGAATGAATTATTATCATCAGATTATAATATAATTATATTTATCACATATAAAATTATATGTTAATTATTAAATTATTATTATTATTGTTGCTATTTTTAAAAAAACCTCTGATACAGCACTTTCTGGTTTTTAGGACTTAAGTACTTTTACATAAATGGTAAACCTATTCGTTGCCTGAAAAGGGTGTACAGGCTGAAACAGAAATAGATTAAAGAAAATTTCAAATTCCTGGAGGGCAGATCTATAACAAGTTATTAAAGTGGAGTTAGGAATAACTAGGGTGCATTCCTAACCAGTGAGAATGAGGTCACGAAGGGTAAGCGCCATAATCCAGTCCAAGCCATTCTAGTGGCCCCATGAGGGGCAGGTGCTCAAGAGAGACAGAGTTCCGGGCTGACCCCGCGGGCCATTGCTAAGCGGTTACTATGGAGCCAGATTCACCCAGGGACCTCTGAGCTTCCACTATGCTGGGGGCGGGCTGAATGGCTTCTCCCCTGTCCTTCTGCTCTGCCAGGGGAGCAGCCGTATATAATGTCTCACATCTCTCTCCCAACAAAAGCAACCCTTTGCTGTGTGTCATCCAGTGAGTCACCAGCACGGGTGGGAACAGACCCAGGATTCCTGCTCCTTTCTTTGCTGGGGCTGTTTGCTGGAGATGACAATCCCCCCACATGAGCAGCCAGTTACGTTTATGGTTCTTAATGACATTTAATGGGGCTTATGGGATAGGAAAATAATGGGAAGTGAAGGCTGGGAGATAAAATATCAAAATCTGAAATGACACACCAGATCCTGATTCCTGAAGGTCTAAAACTGGCAATCCAACTCAGCACGTCCTTCCGTTGGGAAATGGTTCCTAGGGCTGAGGAGGAATCACGCCCTTACCCAACTCGAGATTGGATGGGAGAGAGAAGGAAAGGGGAGAGGGAACAGCCAGGGGTCTCTGCGACTGTGTTCTTGGATTCGCCCCTATGATTTCATCTCTATATTTACTTCATGTCACCGTTTGTTTTCCGTTTCGGCACATATGTGACATGTCACAGTTTATCATGCACATTTAACGCCCATTGTCCCACCAGAGTCTTGTCACAGAGCTGTGATCCGTAGAAAGAGCAGTGGGTACAAGGTCAGTTGACTAGGACTCTCTACCTAACAGGTCATGTGAGTCCAAGTAGGTCACCCAACCTGGACCTTAATTCCCTCAGAGAACAGGGCTAGACTGGTTGGCCTGAAGGTGCCCTACTGCTCTAAACTGCCATGTCTGCGTGTTCAGCCCCGCCGAGGAAGATGCTGCCCCCATGACCCCCCACCCCCAACTGGCTAAGGCCGCCCGTGGTTTTCCCCATCTCCTCCTGAGGCTTTGCTGGAAGCACACAGGACACGTTCGGTCACAGGCTCCAGAAAACCTGGCAGAACAGAAAGAGCAGTGGACAGGGATTGATCCGTCAGTATGACACTGTCATACTGACAGTATGACAAGGATCATACAATCCCGAGGACAGAAGCAGGGGACACACAGAGGAGAGCTCTGTGGTGGCTGGAGACTGGGTCCAGGGGAAGAGGGGTCAATTTTCAATGTCTCTGAGGGGTGAGCTGCAGGGAAGAAGGTGCTTTCGCTAGACCTGGCGCAGGTACTCTGAGGATGTGGGAGTGACACTGAGCCAAGGACCAGTAACGACTGTCAGAAGAGAACAGTCACAACAGCTCACCTACACAGGCACCCGTATTTTGCTCAAAACTTTGAGAAGCAGTTGATGACTCTAATTTGTTTTTGGCACAAACATGCTGTTCCAACGGGAAATTTTCTGTTGCTTTATGCGGAGGGGATTATGGGAGGAGAAACAAAGTATTTCTTCTGCACTTCCGTGGGGCTGGCCGCTGGTGCTCCATGAGGACGCTGTAAGCAGGCTGGTCTCTCTAGTCTCAGGAGAGGAATCACAGAGTCCAGGACAGGCCTGGTAGGGCTGGGACTAGAGTGGGGGGGGGGGGTGTGAGGTGGCTTGGGAGGCACTCGCTCTCAGGGTCCTGCAAGTGCAGGATGGGCACCTCCTCATTGCCTTAGCCTTGTGCAGGCCCTGGGGCCTGGCCTCCTCTGGGCATCTTCTAGCATGCAGTGGTTACTTGTTCAGAGGCACTGGGCTTGTGTAAAAGGGAAAAACTGGTTCTAGGGGACTCAATGTACAAAATAAGACATATTTCATAGCCCACCACAGTCCCCAAAAACATGGACTTGGGAGTCCAACTGACCTGGGAATGGTTTCCAGCTTGCCATCCTTTAGCTGTGTAACCTAGGGAAACATACTTAATCTTGCTGTGCCTCGATGTCCTTCCTCATCAATATTAAAATAGGGACAATAACACCGACCTCAGACAGGAGGCATGAGGATTAAAAGAGGGGGACAAGGAGGGTAATGAAAATACCTGCCTCATGGTAAACCTCAGCGTAGCAAACCTCCCTGTGAGGCTGTGATAGCGTTGAATGACCAAGTGTCGGACAGGGCTCTTGTTCTGGAAGCTTCCACAGGCAACATTAGCATCAGAGGAGGGTTTGGAGACCAGTTCACCAATGTCACACCCAGAGTTCAATAACTTGTTACAGACTGCATGACTAATAACAGTTTGGACACAGTCAAAAACAGTGATAAATGGGACAAGCTGGCCCAAATTGATGGATCACATGAACATTCAAACCACAGCTTTTCCCTACCAACAGATGTATAAACATATGAGGAGGGCTTGTAAGTGAAGGGGTACGGAGTCAAGGGCCAGGAAAACTCTCTAACTTTTGGGTCAAGATCAGATTCTGGTTAATCAAGGAGGGCTTCCAGGAGGAGGTTCTGGGGCATTCGGCAGCCTCCAATGAGGCTCAGTTGCTCTCCTTTCTTTCATCACCATCTCAACGGTCAACACTTCCCAGTACAAAGGATAGAAGATGGGCTCTGACCCCACAGTTGGCTGACTGCCGTCACCTCTCCAGACCTTTCACGATCCGACGCCTGGTCCCTTTAAGACATCGAAACTCAGTGAACGTTCTACGGGCGGCCTCGCGGCCTCCGCGAGGCGCGCTGACGTCACCCTTCGGGGAAACGGCTGACGTCAGCGCGTCCTCGGCGAGTGGGGCGGGGCCGTGACTCACCCGAACCGCGCCCCCCGCCCGCTGTCGAGCGCACGTGAGCGCGCGCCGCGCTGCTTTCTAAATTTAGCTCGGCGGCTTCGGTGGGGGTCGGGCGAGGTAAAGGGGGCCGAGGGGACCAGGCGGGTTGGGGGGGCGGCTGTCCCAGTCCCTGCTCGCCCCGTTGGCGGCCCTCCTGGAGGACGAGGGCCCGGCCGGAGGGTGGAGCGCGGGCGCCTCCCGACGCAGCGCCTCAAAGGCCTCCGCGTGCAAGCCCGGCCCCGTGTTCGCCCTGCCCCCGAGTAGGCGCTCAGTTAACTGGCAGCCAGAGTTCCCTTCTGCTCAGCGACTCGGGACTTCCCAGAGAGTCCAGAGTTCTGGAAAGTTCCCCGGTGGACGGGGTGCGGTGTGGGCTGAAGTCAGAACAGGCGCGGGGCCCGAGGCCGTCGGGGCCCAGCCCTCGGGGTCCACGTGGGGTCGTCACTCAGCGTTTTTGAATTCGGGGGGCCCGGGCGTGGCCGGAGTCGCCATCAGCGCTTGTTGGGGGGCCTCTCGGGACCCCCCACTTCCGAATTGGGCGGGGCAGTGAGAGGACCTGTTCCCTACGTGGCGGGCTGGGCGGTGGTCGTTCTAGGCTCAGCCCAGGCTTAGGGGCCTGAAGGTCACCTGGTGAGGAGACGATGCCACAGAACCCCAGGCTCTCCATCCCGAGCCCCCCGTACCAAGGTGACCTTCTAGGAAACATAAAAAAGAAAGTAGCGCCAGACACCTTGTGAAATAGACACTCCCCCGTTCTTTTGTTGGCGGAGGGAAAAGTTCTGGAAAGAAGCGCTGTCAGCGTAAAGTGAACTGAGATTTTGACTTTGCGGAGTGGTGGGACATGTCACGGTGACCTGCATTCTGTTGTTGGTGTGGCATCCTCAGGTTTCGCAGGGTTTGTCTCCGTAGGCAGCTTATAAAACAATGTTCATGAAGCTTTTGACCTTGCTAGGTGAAGGGTGTTGGATATTACAGAAAGGTAAAATATAATGATAAAGTGGGAAATGTCAAATGGTAATAAGGGAACGTTAACGGTTGGGCCGTTAAAATTTTATATTTCAAGTTTTCAAAGGCTGTAACCTTGAGTTTTTCCTGTGTTCTTTTCTTAGAAGTGGTGGGAAGTTAGTTGTGGAATAAAGGTAGCTTTGCAGATCATGACCTGAATGAATGACAGAAACCCCTAAATCCAAATGTGTAATTTTCATTTGTTTTCCAAAAATAACTACATTGGCCTTTGTAATTGGAGATTTTCAGATATAAATATGGAAACTGCAAGTGTTTAGGGCTTTATTCCCCATTCAGTATCCATCTTAACACAGTTTTAAAAGGAGGGACAGTTTAGGATCTAACGAATACGTCCAGAAGTAGGCATAGTTTTATATTGTTCGTATAGCAACAGAAGTCTCTTTGTCCTAATACCGTACAGTTGCTACCACATTTTCCTCAATGTAATGCCTATTTTGGGAGGGACTTAAATGGAGCAGGTGTGAATGATGATGAATCATGTTCTCAAACTGAGCTAATTTCCCTTTGTGTAGGTTATTGTTCTGTGTGTATGTAATGTATAAGAACCTTAACATAAACGTTCTCACGTTCAGAAATTAAGTTTTTTTAGTCCGGAAATTGAGTTTTTTCTTTTAAAAATACTTACCCTTGGAACGGACCACCTGCATCCTGTAGGAAGCCTGTTAACATTTCTGTAAAGTCCTCCTTGCCCCCAAGTTGTACCTGTTCTCTTAGAGCTATATCTGTCACTCACTAATTGTTCACTATGTTGATTGTTTGCTTACATGTTTGTTTCTCCCACTAGACTAAGCTCTTGGGACTGTGGACTGGACTGTCTTTGTATTTTTGGCATCTAGAACAGTGCTACCATGTAATAAGAGCTGTATTTTTCATAGTGTTTTGTTTCATTGAATAAATGTGGTGTTTCCCAAAGCAGATTGCAAATTTTGAGAAGGGAGAGTTCTTTATAGTTAAGGGGATTGAGCTTCAAACCAATATTGTTGCAGTAGGGGACACAGTTTCCTTCTTTTCCAAGCCCACCCTTTCCCAGTCCCACTACCACCCCCACCCCCACCCATGAGAAAGGAGACAAAATAAAAGTCAAACCCTAAATTATTTTGGGATCTAAGTAGGGTGGTGTACCTTTAGATTTGAGATGGTAGAACTTTGTCCTGCTCTCCAGGCCATAACTGTAATCCACACACTGGGTTAGTTAGGTCCTTGTCACAGGGAAGTTAGTCATTATCATTTTTTAAATAGGGGTGTCTGGATGGCTTGGTCGGTTAAGCGTCAGACTCATGATTTTGGCTCAGGTCCTTATCTCAGGGTTGTGGGATTGAGTCCCATGTCGGTCTCTCCACCGGACTTGGAGCCTGCTTGGGATTCTCTCTCTTCCTCTCCCTCTGTCCCCCCCCCCCCGCCCCCCAATTAGGAATTTCAGAAACTCTGCGTCTTCTGTGGATAGTTAAGCCTGGTTGCTAAATGGAATGTTTACACTGAAATAGATTTGGTTTCCGCACAGTACTTCATACCTACCCTGAGAGAAGATTTAAGGATATAAAATGAAGAGATTTACTCTCTCCCTTAAAAGTTACCATGGTCAAAGAGCGGGGGATTTTTACCATCAAACTTTACTAGCCAGAACTCAGCAAGCTGGAATTGATGCCACACTCAATTTTACAAAAGGCTGATGAAAAAATAAGTTGCTACCAAAGATCTAGTTTTGAAAATACATACATAGTATGTTACAGTGGTTACTGATATTTTCAGCAATAACTAGTACCTCTGCAAAATCCCATCAGAAGGTCCACATTTTAATATCCACTGTGTTTAATTAAGTCAAGAAAGAGTGATATGTATTTGGAAGATTTTTAACGAGATTTTAATTAGGGTTTTAGAAGGTGGTTCAGCTACATTTTCCCACACAAAGAGTTCCGTGAGTGTGATGAAACACAGAAAGTAACTGTCATGAAAACAGAAGAAAGAAAGCTAGGAGGAAAGACCCAAGGGACACTTTGCTATTGGCTAGGTTCAGCGTGGACAGTTCCTATTCACTTTCATACCACCCTCCTCACCATTTTTAGGCACTGTTTCACCTGGATTTTTTTCTCAAAATAGAGTCTTCTATAATAATATAAAAATAACAACTTCCATTTGTTGAGCACTATGTGCCAGGCCCTGTGCCCAATGCTTTATAAAATTATTTCAGTTAGTATTATATATGTGTATATAAGAGATTTATTATAAAGAATTGGCTCACATGTGTATGGAGGTTTGCACCTCCTGAGATCTGCAGCGTGAGTTGGCAAACTGGAGACCCGGGAGAGCCAATGGTATGGTTCTGTTCTAAGTCCAAAGGCAGGAAGAATTTGCTCTCACTGAGGGAGAGTCCGTCTTTTAATTTTTACAGGCCTTCAACTGACTGGATGAGGCCCACCAATGTTATAGAGGGCAGCTACTTAATCTGCCAATGTAAATATTAATCTCATCCAAAAACATCCTCACAGAAACGCTCAGAATAATGTTTGACCAAACATCTGACCACCCTATGGCCCAGTCAAGTTAATAAATTTGTTAACCATCACAGACCTATTGATTTCCAAAGCTCAAGGGATGTGAACCCACGTCCCATAATGTTATGCCACAATGTCTCCTTCTCACTCTAGGATTCACAAAGTAGCTTTAACCCTGGGCCTTTACCCCCTTATCTGGAATGTCTATCAAAGTTCATCGCACTCACACCCGATGAACACACCTAATTAGGGCAGGTGTTTAAATACCAGTAACCAACTCAGAATCCCCTCCCCCAGTAGCACATACAACATAGCCACTTCCTTAGGATAACTCTCTAGCTTTCAAATTCTATTCCAAACTTTGTGATTTTCTATTCACATAACCCTTTAATTCCCTCCACACTAGCAAATCTTACCTGACTCCTTGTTCAGTCCCCTTCATGTCCTCTTTGAAGAGCACCAAGCCAGTGAGCCCACGACCTTCCCTTCTCTTGGGTGCCTCCTTAGGACCAGTCTTTGCTATTGCTTACTCTTGACTCACTCCTGCCTTAATTGTCATTGTCATTTTAGAACTCTGACCTCTCCACCCTCTCCCCCCAACACAAGCAACTGTCACTGCAAGGACTTCACTTGGTTGAGTTTCAGACTGGTGAACCTACCTCCCAGAGATAGCTGATACAAAAATACTTCCATGATCTATGTACTTTTAATAAATACTGTTTACTCAATTTATTTGATCACAATTTTGGAAAGAATAAGAATTCTTAGAGTAATATTTTTTTGCTTAGTTGGCACTATTCTGTTACATGCTAGGACACCTAGGACACCTTTTGTAGGTATCATGGATGTCCTGACACCAGCATTTTTTCACAAACAGCCTCAGAGCATTTGTTCTTAGCAAGTTAGTTGTCCTTTAATATCCAGAATGTAGTCATTCCCAGCAAAGTAATGCTTTGAATACTTTCTCAGGTTTTTATGCAGTTTTTCATTGTTATATATTAGTAAAGTTAAAAACATTAGAGAACACTTAAACACATGAACAAAATCAGATTTTATTGGTATTCAAAAGATATAGTGGAGCCTGTCTAGCTTTTAAAACTGAAAATGTTGGGGCACCTGGGTGGCTCAGTCGGTTGAGTGACGGACTCTTGATTTCTGCCCAGGTCATGATCTCAGGGTCATCGGGCTCCACCCTGGGTGTGGAGCCTGCTTAAGATTCTCTCTCTCCCTATGCCCCTCCCCCAACCCCCTCCCTCCCTAAACAAAAACAAAAACAAAAAAACAACTGAGAATGTTAAGATGGCTATTGGGAGAGGGCAGTTGTTACAGATGTTATAGATATTAGCACTTAAGGTATTTTTCATTCTTCTAAAGGTTAATTTACCAAACACATTGGGCATTTTTATTACAGTCACAAATAAAAATACACTTTGCTTCCATATTAGAAAAAAAGTCCGGTGTGTATTTTTTGATAAATGACATCTGCCACAATTATATTCATTTAATCAAAATGAAAAAGTTCTGTTACACAAGTACCTTTGTTCCAGAGTTTCCAGGGCTTGGAATTATATTAGCCCTCTTAATTTAAACTGACTTGGTTGGCTTTGGTGTGTCTGATAGAATAAGAACAGAGGGTATTCAAGTTGAGATCCTAAAAATCTAAGTTGTTACGTTTGATGTGTAATTTAGTATTGTTTTACCAGCCAGATTCCAGTGACTTTGGTCTCTAAAACAATTATGAGGCTGGGCCCTTTGTAAATGGTTTCTTGGATGCTTTTTCATCTATTGAAAACTTAATAAAGAGGAGACATCACTTAATTACCCCTTCCTGTGTTCTTAATAGTGTTGTTATCTTTTTAAATCCAGGTTTGTTGAAAACAGTCATGTCTTTTCCTTTGCCTTTTTTAGAAGCAGAGCTACAATTATGTTTTAGGACACAATGGAATCTATCAATTAATAGAGCTAACAGATAATTCTTTGTCTTTAACTATTAAATGTAGAATTTCCAGCATATTATGTAAGCAGCATTTATGGTGATATTCTGGAAATTTAAATAATTGAAATTTTTAACAGATTTAGATTATTTTGTTTGAGATTTTAAAAAATATTATAGGGGTGCCTGGGTGGCTCTGTCGGTTAAGCATCTGCCTTCGGCTCAGGTCATGATCCCAGGGTCCTGGGATCGAGCCCCAGGTTGGGCTCCCTGCCCAGCGGGAGTCCACTTCTCCCTCTCCCTCTGCCTGCTGCTCCCATTGTTTGTGCTCTCTATCTCTCTGTCATATAAATAAATAAAATCTCTAAAAAAAATATAGAGAACATTGCCTTAGTGACATTATGGTTATAATAAAGATTTTGCGATCCAAATCCTTACTTTAAAAAAAGAACTAAAAACATTTTTCTTATATCCTATTTTAAAATGTTGATATTATTATATTGAATTATATAAAATCCAATTGGATTATTAGTGTTATAAGTAAATACAAAAAAATTACAAGATCTGCTTCAATCATGTAAATAAGATTTGTTTTACACCTAAATTGTAAACTGTATTTTAAATTTTATTTTATTTTTAGCTGGGTAGTTAAGATTTCAGGCTTTTTTTTTTTAAGTCAAGTTTACTGAGGTGACTTACATGCAGAAAAATGTATTCTTTTAGGTGTGAAGTTCTATGAATTCTGACAAACACAGCCATATAAGCATTACCACAATCAAGAGAGAACATTTCTACCACCCCAGAAAGTTCACTTGTGCCCCTTTTAGTTAATTCATTATCCTGAAAATAAAATTTTAAATAAAATAAGACTTTTAAAAACATGCCTGGTACACAGGCCTTGGGCCATTATTATTGTACACCAGATTATAACTTTAGTGGGAAGGCAAATGTAACTGAAACAAACCTAAGTTTTGAATATATTACTCTAAAATGATTCGATAGAAGTGTTCAAAACAAAGTGAAGGATTGATTTTATTGTTTTATTCCATCTCCTTGATGTATGTTTACCTTTCTTCACCCTACATCCATCTCAAACATCTTTTTTTTTTTTTTTAAAGATTTTGTTTATTTGTCAGAGCGAGTGAGAGAGCACAGCAGGGGCAGCGGCAGGTGGAGAGAGAAGCAGGCTCCCTGCTGAGCAAGGAACCCAATGTGGGACTCAAACCCTGGGATCATGATCTGAGCCGAAGGCAGACGCTTAACCCACTGAACCACCCAGGTGCCCCTCCATCTCAAATATCTTGATGTAACTAAATCCTTAAGGCATTTTCTTTTGCTAGCTTGTATTTTAGTCTTTTCAGTGAATATTAAAAGTGGAATATTGTCTCTGCCCTTCTGAAATAAGCAAGTTAAGAGCAAGAACAATGTCATCTTCATTGTTTATTACCATCTCTTCCATACAAAAAAAGCCTAATACTTATTAAATGATGGAATTTTCTTTGTTCCAAGCTGAGCAGAGAGGGGTTTGAGAATGACTAGGATTTTCTCCAATAAACATTGATAGTGTTGGTAGTGCTAGGTTAACACTTAAAGCTCAGTTTAAAACCTAGATTTTAGAGTTAGATCTAAATTTCTTTCATCCTTTTTTTAAATTGAAGTATAGTTGACGTACAATGTTATATTAGTTTCAGCTCTGCAACTCACTAGTGATTTGACACTTCTATACACTGTCCTGGGCTTACCACCATAAGTGAAATTGCCATCTGTCACCACACAACATTGATTACAGTGTTATTAACTATATTCCCTAGGCTGTGCTTTTTATCTCCTTGACTCATTTGTAACTGGAAATTTGTATCTCTTAATTCCCTTCACGTATTTTGCCCAACCCCCCCCAACCCCCTCCGCTCTGGCAACCACCAGTAATGTTCTCTGTATTTATGAGTCTGTGTCTGGTTTTTTTTGTTTGTTTGTTTGATTGCTTACTTGTTCATTTGTTTTTTAGATTCCACATATAAGTGAGATCATACGGTATTTGTCTTTCTGTCTTACTTATTTCACTTAGCATAATACCCTCTAGTTCTACCAATGTTGTAAATGTCAAGATCTCATTCTTTTTTATACCTGAGTGATATTCCAGTGTGTGTATTTGTGTGTGTGTGTGTGTGTATACGTATGTACACCACATCTTTATCCATTCATTTATCAGTGAACATTTAGGTTGCTTCGATAAGTTGGCTATTGCAAATAATGCTGCAATAAACATAGGGGTGCATATACCTTTTCAAATTTGTAGTTTTGTTTTCTTTGGGTAAATATCCAGTGGAATTACTGGATCATATGGTATTTCTATTTTTAATTTTTTGAGGACCCTCCATACTGTTTTCCATAGTGGTTGTACCAGTTTACATTCCCACCAGCAGTGCACGAGGGTTCCCATTTCTCCACATCTTCACCAACACTTGTTATTTCTTGCCCTTTTGATGCTAGCCATTCTGACAGGCATAAGGTGATATCTCATTGTGGTTTTGATTTGCATTTCCCTGATGATTAGTGATGCTGAGCATCGTTTCATGTGGACCTACATTTGAATACTGACTTTATCATTTATTTGGCTATAAAACTTTAGGCAAATTCATTTCTATGAGCATCAGTTTTCCTATCTATAAAATCACAATAAAAAAACAAAATTCATTAGAACTGCTATGAGGAGGGATTTGAGATTAAAGCACCTGGCAGAGAGTCTTGCTCATAGCCCAATCCTTTCAACTTGAAATCTTAAGGTATTTTAACTCAGGTACCACAGCTGTCTATGGTGGAGGAGAGAATTAGCTTTTAGAATGCAGATGGGGGTGGCTGGATCTGACCTGTGGGCTCAAGCAGTGTAATTACCCTCCCAGTTTGTGTTTTGGTTAATTACAGATTTTCATTTACAGGATTTTCTTGGAGGAAAGAAAGAAGAGTGGCAATGGTGAAGAGAAAGGAAACCAGATGGGGAAATTGAGAAAGGGAGAGATATTGACTGAATGAATGATGAATGAATGAGCAAACAGAGCAAGGCACCAAAAAGGGTTAGTAATATTATCCCATATAAGCCAGCTTGGCATATGGCATCTAGAATACAAAAGGAAAGGAGTAAGGAAGTTATACAAACAACATGGAAAAAAAATAGGTATCTAAATATTTTGAAAAATATACACTGAAAACTCCAAAGTTTCCCTTTATACAGTGTTACTTTGTATATATTATATAGTATTAAGGTTCAGAAAACTGGTTCAGTTATTTACCTGCTCTGATTTCCTAAAGTTGTTAAATAATTTGATCAGTACAATGGCATTAGGATAGCTAAATTATAAACATAATGAAACAAAGAATGCTACTTTTTAAATGCCCAATAAGCCCAGATAAAAAAAGACTTTTCTATGGCCAGCCAAACTCTCCAGGGTAAAGGTAGAATAAAGACAATTTCAAATAAGCGAGATCTCAAAAAAAATTATTTCTCATTTGCTCTTGTCTCAGGAAGCTGCTAGGGGGCTGCTCTGTCAAAATGAGAGAATAAACCAAGAGGAAGGTGTCAGATCCTGGAACCAGGGGCTCCAACCAGTGTTGCAGAGGAATAAAGGTAACTTTCAAAAGTATTACTAACACAGAAGATTAAAATAAAAATTGAAGGAGTACAGGTGAAAGGAAAAATTAGTTAAGAAAATAGAAGCTAAGAAATAAGAGGAAGAGAAACACATACTCTGAACCTGTTTCAAGAATGAGATGGCAAATCTGGCCCTTAAGTCTCCTAGCATCCAAAGCAAAAGGGAAAGTAAGCTCACTTGCAAGTTCTGTAATTCCTTAAGATAAAAACAAAGTGGTTGTTTCCCAAAAGACTTATTGTAGATCTTATAAAAAGGATCCTTCGCTCTTAATTTTATCCCCACAATAGAATATTGTGTTTCATATGACTTTCTTAGAGTGTACTTTACAGCCCCAAAGCATTATTAAGTAAAGACAATTCTGTAAGGACTCAGGAGTACTCTCCAAGATGAATCAAGAGCATGTGAATGGCTGGTCAGGTTATTATTAATTGACATCCCATTAAACTTCATGGGAGGCTAGAAGGAGGTTGGTAGGTTAGTCTGTTATCCTGGACAATTTAGCTCTTTCCCCGAACTAGCCCCCTTAAAGCAAAACAAGTTCTCTTAACTGCACTTGTCCTCAGTAATAGGCAGTTTAGCAACTGTCTGGATGTTGGAGCATGTTCATTTGGGGGTCTCGTGCCCCACCCCAAATGGTTCATCAGAGTATGCTGTCCTATCTCAGTTTCTGAGAGAAATTTTGATAAACGCAATTTTCTCTAATGCGTTACATTTCCACTAATGTTTTAGTACCTTTAGACTGGATTTTCTGGCTCTCCCATTAATCTAACTCTCAGTACAATCTAGATAGAAAACTTTCTGATTGCCCTGTTTCTTCACCAGGTAACATTCAGGATATCATGTCCATCAAGCAATCTTTCATAAGCATTTATTTCCTATAACCAGACTTATATTAATAATTAAGATTGCATTTAGTTAGAAGCTATAGTTTGGACAACTGACTAGAATTTTCAGTTACCTATCACATATCATCCCCCTAACCACTGATGAGAATTTACAACACCACGTGTACAGTTGTCAGTTTTGAAAAATTCAACCCCTTTTGCTTTCATCTGATAGATTTTCCATTAAGAATTATTTTTAATAATTCTTATTATATCATATCTTACATTATTATAATAATAATTCTTAATGGAAAATCAAGCATAATTTTTATAACTCCTTGAGTGTTTGCCATTATTTAACCTATAGTTCACTGGTTATTGAATAAACCTTAGAAAGAAGTGTATTTTTTAAATAGCTTTTGAACCAACCTTTAGAAAGATAAAAGTTTTTGCTATTAATCTCTTTTGTGTCTAGCAGAGTATGTTTATTTACACATAAATAACTAAATCTCTCTGACACCCTAAAATTTGAAACCTTAAAAGTAGACTTCTCTTTGTACAGTACTATTACCTGCTCTTTTCCAGGAAGCTAATTAATAGGATTATACTTCAAAATAATAAACTGCCTCCCTGCCACTTATAGGTCAGTTATTACTATGGTAGCATTTCTGCTGTCTTTAATAGAGTCTAGAAATGCTTGAAACTGAAGACTAGAAAATACGGTGGTAGCCTAATAGAGTCCATGGTGACATTTTTATTCCGACCCGAAGTGAATTTCCATATATTAAATAAAAATTCAGCGAAACAATATTTCTTCTCTCTTAAATCAACATTTGTCATTGCTGCAAAAATATATCTAACCAGTTCTTTTATTTTTTTATGACTGTTGTTAATTTTTGCTCTTTTTAAAAATAGAAAAATATTTTTATCAAACTTGATATGATTTAGAAGCAATGATCTCTGAAATACTGAATGATGTATTTTTATAAATAAAACTGTCATAAATTTAGAAATCAGTTTTGTAAGTGAGAAAATATCACAGATGTTGAAGAGGATATTTTTTCATAAAAAATTTCTAAATTTAGGCAAATTATTTTGACTCTAGAAAAATCTATACAAAAAGAATTTTCAGAAGTGATATTGGCAAGATGGCAAAGTAGGAAGCCCTGGATCCTGCTTCCCTCACAAACACACCAGCTCAGCAACAATTCATGAACAAATTCATTTTATGTAAAATCTAGAGACTAATTGAAAGGCTCTTGCATCCTAGGTGAATATGAAACCATACTCACCAAAGCCAGTAGGGAGATTCAGGACCCCTTTTCACCAGAGTCCCTGCTCCCAGCACAATGCCATATAATCAGGAGGAGAACCCCTAACTCCCAGCTTCTCCTAGGGAAGGGAGAGTTTGGTTTATGCATCTAGCACCCTGGAATTTCCCAGGGAGCTCCCAGAGGACTGGTTCTGTCTTGTAAGTCTTAGAACTCTGATGGGTCCAGCATAATCTAGCCACCTGAGGGAGAATGGAAACAGCAGCTTTGGTTGGTAGATGTCATAGATCTTCCTTCCTGCTAAGCACAAAGTGAACAGATGTCAGTCTTGGAGCTCTGATGAGTCTGGTGCTATCTAGCACCTCGGGGAGAATGGGGACTGTGGTTTGGACTGATAGATACAATAGCTTCCTCACACCTGACTTAGCACAGAGCAAGTAGACAAAAACCACAGCTTCCTGCTTCTCCCTGTGGAGGGAAAGAGTTGATAGAGGCTCCCCAAATCCTGGGCAGGGTTGATAGGTGGGAGTCTTCTCTTATACAAGGTCAGTCCATGAAGACTGGTGCAGGTGCCTGCTTTGCTCAGCGTACAGACACCAACACAGACAAAGAAAATGAAGAATCAGGCAAAGGTGTTCCAAACAAAGAAGGAAAATAAATTTCTAGAAACTGACTCTAATGAAATGGAGTTATAGGATTTACCTGACAGAATTCAAAATAACTGTCATAAAGATGCTTTTTGAGGTCAAGAGAAAAATGCATGAACAAAGTGGGAATTTCAACAAAAATATAGGCAATATTAAAAAGTACCAAACAGAAATCATGGAGCTGAAGAACACAATAACCAAACTGAAAAATTCACTAGAAGGGTTTAATAGCAGACTAGATCAAACAGAAGAGTCTGTGAACTTGAAAACAAGTCATTGGAAATAATTCAGTCAGAGGAGCAAAAAGAAAAAGAATGAAAGAGAGTGAAGAAAACTTAAGGGACATCATCAAACAGTAATATATGCATTATGAAAGTCCCAGAGAAGAGAGGGAGAGAGAAAGGATCAGAAAGCTTATGCAAAGAAATAATGTCTGAACAAACCTGTGGAAGGAAATGGACATCCAGAGCCAAGAAGCTCCCAAAACACTAGTTAAGATGAATGCAAGGAAATCCACACTGAGACACACAATCAAACTGTCAAAAGCAAAGACAAAGACAATTTTGAAAGCAACAAGAGAAAAGCAACTTGGCATGTACAAGAGAACCCTCATAGGACTATCAGTGGATTTTTCAGCAGAAACCTTGCAGACCAGAAGGGGATAGAATGACATATTTAAGGTGTTAAAAGAAAAAAAAATGCCAACCAAGAATACTGTACTCAGCAAAATTGTCCATCATAAAGGAAGGAGAAATAGACTTTCCCAGACAAAAGTTCAAGGAGTTCATCACCACTAGCCCTGCCTTAGGAGAAATGCTAAAGAGAATTCTTCAAGTTAAAAGGATGCTAAATAACAACATAATAGCATAAGATAGTATGGAACTTTGGTGAAGGTAAATATATGGACAAATACAGAACATCATATTACTATAATGGGTAGTGGGTAAATCAATTTTAATTCTAGTATAGAAGTTAAAAGACAAAAGTATTAAAAGTAAATATACCTAAAAATATGTTAAAAGATGCACAACATGAATGCATGTAAATTGTGACAACAGTAACATAAAGTATTGGGGGAGAAGTTGAAGTTTAGAGTTTTTATATGTAATTGAACTTAAGTTGTTAAAATGGACCATTACAGGGGCACCTGGCTGGCTTAGTTGGAAGACCATGCAACTCTTGATCTCAAGATCACAAGTTCAAGCCCCATGTTAGGTATAGAGATAACTTAAAAATAAAATCTCTTTTTAAAAAAATAGACTGTTATAACTATAAATATTTTATGTAAGCTCCAAGGTAACCCCCATACATGCATACAAAATCCCTATAGTAGTTACACAAAAGAAAAAAAGAAAGGAATTAAAACATACCAATGCAATATATTTAGATAGACATATATATAGACATATAGATAGATACAGAGAGAGACATATAGAGACTATATATCCATATAGATATGTATGTATATCCATATATACACGGGAAAACAAGAGGTAAAAACAGACAAGAGGAGTACAAGACTAATAGAAAATAACTAACACAATGGCAATAGTAAATTCTTCCCTATCAATAATTAAATGTAAATGGATTGAATTCCCTATCAAAAGGCATAGAGTGGCTGAATGGATAAAAAACAAAACAAAACAACAACAACAAAAAAAGACCCAACAATATACTGTCTACAAGAAACTCACTTTAGATTTAAGGACACATATATGCTAAAAGTAAAAGGAAGAAAAAGATACTCCATGTAAATGGTAACCAAAAGAGTATAGAGGTGGCTATGCATGTATTAGAAAAAATAGATTTTAAGTCAAAAAATGTCCCGAGACAAAGCACATCATATAATGATTGAAGGGTCAATCCACCAGGAAGGTATAACAATTATATATGCATACAACATCCTAGCACTTAAATATATAAAACAAACATTGATAGAAATGAGGGGAGAAATACATAGAGATCCAGTAATAATAGGAGATGTCAATATCCTACTTTCAATAATGGATAGAACATCCAGATAGAAAATCAATAAGGAAACAGAGGATTTGAACAACACTGTTGACCAAATGGACCTCATAGATGTTATACAGAACATTCCACCCAAAGCATATACCTTCTCAAGTGCATACAGATCTTTCTTCAGGATAGATCACACATTAGGTCACAAAACAAGTCTTAGGAAATTTAAGAAGATTGAAATCATATCAAGTATCTTTTCTGACTACATGGAATGAAACTAGAAGTCAATGGCAGAAGGAAAACTGGAAGAAAATGCACAGATATGTGCAAATTAAACAACACACTCTTGAACAACTACTGGGCCAAAGGAGAAATCAAAAAGGAAATTAGAAGTACCTCAGGACAAACAAAAATGAAAACACATCATACCAAAACTTATGGAAATCAGCAAAAGCAGGGACATTCATAGTGATAAACATCAAAAAAGAAGAAAGATATCAAATAAACAACCTAACCTTATACTTCAGGGAGCTAGAAAAAGAAGAACTAAGCCCAAAGTTAGCATAAAGAAGGAAATATCAAAGATTTGAGCAGAAATAAAATAGAAAACAGAAAAAGATACAAAAATGAATAAAACTAAGAGTTGTTTTTTTGGAAAGATAAACAAAATGGATGAATTAGACCAAAGAAAAAAGGGAAGCCTCACATAAAATCAGAAATGAAAGAAAAGACATTACAACTGATACCACAGAAATTAAAAGGATCATAAGAGACCACTGTGAGCAGTTATAAACCAACAAACTGGATAACCTACAGGACATGGATAAATTTGTAGAAACATACAGCCTATCAAATTGCATCATGAAGAAGTAGACAGTCTGAACAGACTTATAACCAGTATGGACATTGAATCAGTAATCTAAAACTTCCTAACAAAAGCCCAGGACAAGATGGTTTCACTGGAGAATTCTGTAACATTTAAAGAAGAATTAATACCAATCCTTCTCAAACTCTTGCAAAAACCTGAAGACTAGGGAATACTTCCAAACTGATTTTATGAAGCCAGCATCACCCTTACACCAAAGCCAGATGAAGATACCACAAGAAAAGGAAACTACATGCCAAGGCTCCTAATGAGTATAAATGCAAAGATCATCAACAAAATACTAGCAAGCCGAATCCAGCAGCATGGAAATAAATCCACACATATACCGTGAACTGGTCTTTGACAAAGGTGCCAAGAACACACAGTGGGGAAAGGATAGTGTCTTTAACAAATGGTGCTGAAGAAACTGGATATCCACATACAAGAGACTGAAATTGGACCCTTTTCTTGCACCATACACAGAAATCCACTCAAAATGGATTAAATACTTAAACATAAAACCCCAAACTGTAAAACACTTAGAAGAAAGAAGAAGGGAAAGGTTTCATCACATTGACCTTGGCAATGATTTAATGAATATGACACTAAAAGCACTGACATCGAAAACAAAAAATAAAGAAGTGGGACTACATTGAACTAAAAGTTTCTGCACAACAAAGGAAACAATCAACAGAGTGAAAAAGCAACCTGTGGAATGAGAGAAAATATTTGCAAACCATGTAACTGATAAGAGGTTAATCTCCAGAATATACAAGATGGCTCGTTTAGGTGTCAGCTTGACTGGGCTCAAGGATGCCCAGATATCTGGTAGAACATTATTTCTGGGTATGTTTGTAAAGGTGTTTCTGGAAGATCTAAGTATTTGAATCAGTAGACTGAGTAAAGAAGATCCACCTTCACCAAAGTGCCCAGGCATCATCCAATCCATGGAGGGCCTGAACAGAGCAAAAATGTGGAGGAATGGTGAATTTTCTCTCTTCTTGAGCTGGGACATCTATTTTCTCCTGCTTTTGGGTGTCAGAGCTCATGGTTCTTGGGTCTTGAAACTCTAAGCCTTATACCATAGGTTCCCCTGGTTCTCAGGACTTTGAACTCCTACTGAATTATACCGCTGACTTTACTGGTTCTCCAGATTGCAGATGGCAGGTTGTAGGACTTCTCAGCCTCCATAACCATGTGAGCCAATTCCTATAATGAATTTCTTCTTGTATACACACACACACACACACACACATACATATAAATACATACATACATATATAAATTGATGCAGTTTTTTCTGGAGAATCCTGACTTATACAATATATAAGGAAGTCCTACAACTCAATAGTAAAAAGAAAAAAAAGATAAACCACCACCAACAACCTAATAATTGGATTAGAAAATACATTAAGGACTTGAATAGACATTTTTCCAAAGAAGACATAAAAATAGCCAACTGGTATATGAAAAAATGCCCAGTGCCACTAATCATTAGGGAAAAACAAATGAAAATCATGATGACATACCACCTCATGCCTTTCAGAGTGCCTATTATCACAAAACAAAAGATGAGTGTTGGTGAGAATGTGGAGAAATTGGAACTTTTGCATACTTTTGGTGGGAATGCCAAATGGTGCAGCTGCTTTGGAAAACAGAATGGGGGTTCCTCAAAAAATTCCCAGGAGAAGTACCATATGGTTCAGCAATCCCATCCTGAGTATCCAAAAGAATTGAAATCAGGATCTCAAAGAGATATTAGCAGTGCTATGTTCATTGCAGCACTATTCACAATAGCCAAGATATGGCAAGAGCCTAAACTTGTCCATCAACAGATGAATGACAGTATGTGGTGTATACATGCAATGGGATACTATTCAGCCTTAAAGAAGGGAATTCTGCAATATGCGATAATGTGGATGAATCTTGAGAACATTATGCTAAGTGAAGTAGGTCAGTCACAGAAAGATAAATACTGAACAATTCCACTAATATGATATATCTGAAATAGTCAAGTTAATAGAATCAAGGAGTGGAATGGTGGTTGTCAGGGATTGGGGAGAAGGGGAAATAGGGATTTACTAATCAATAAGGCAAAACATTTGTTAGGTAAGATGAATAAGCTCCAAGGATCTGCTGTACAATGTTGTACCTATAGTCAACAATAACGTACATTTAAATTTTTGTTGAAAGCATAGATCTTACCAGTATTTTGGAATGAATCAAGACTCTCTTACTCTTTCTCTTGCAGTCTCTGTTTCATACCCTTGAATGGGCATGGTCTGTTTTTGTCTATATGCTTGGTGTGGTTGGTGTACCTGGTTTGTGTGTGTGTGTGTGTGTGTGTATCTGTGTGTAATATGAATGTTTCAATAAGGTACCTGCTTCTTCACACCCACCTTCTCCTCCATCTTTGTACCCTAGGATCAGAACAATTTGAGGGATGGTCATTGTTTTCCCACACCTTTCATAAAGGAAGTGTCTTTATATAGCTTAGGTGTACACCAAACATTTTCCTCAAGTAAAGATATATGATCCCCTTGTATTAGATTTATAATTTCATAGAATTAGTAGAGGAAAAAGAGAAACAAAATCATTTTTATTTATTTATTTTTATTTTTTATTTATTCATTTATTTGAGAGAGTGAAAGAGAGAGAGCACATGAGAGGGGGGAAGGTCAGAGGGAGAAGCAGGTTCCCCGCTGAGCAGGGAGCCCGATGTGGGACTCCATGTGGGACTCGATCCCGGGACTCCAGGATCATGACCTGAGCCGAAGGCAGTCACTTAACCAACTGAGCCACCTAGGCGCCCCACAAAATCATTTTTAAAAGAGGGGTAGGCATAGGATGGGCAAACATCAGGCCACTGGAAATAAACACTCTGTGGGAGGAGGGGCCAGGTAACGGAGCATTGACTTAGGAGCCGTGGAGTGAGACCTAGATGAGTCCCTGGGCCCCTATTTGTTCCTCATCTGGAAAATGAGGGGGCTCAGTGACCTTTAAGATTCCTTCCACTTCTGTGGTTCTGTGCTTTAAATGACTCTTAGACAACAGAGTATTTGAATTGCCAAAACTTAAGCCTTAGCCTTTTTTTGCTTTGCTCTATTGTGCCTTCACTCCATCATTGTGATGGAAACATGAGTCTTTCAGAATTTCATTTTTCAGATGGGAGTCTGAACTGGGTGACTTTGGGTCATGTGATAGATTGCCTAACCTCATTTTAGGCGGCTTCCTTGGATCATCCTATGTTTAGGAGAAAAACAAGCTAGTCCCTTCAGAACAAAAGAGCTTATTCTACATCACTATTATGTTGGCCCAATCAGTTATTCCCTAAATTTTTCAGCCAGATTAAATGGAGTAATTTCACTTTTTATATTTTCCCCCCATTTCTCTCTTATTCTCAAACAAACCTGTGTTTTTTAGAACAACTGCAAAATAAATTCACTTTACTGGCCAAGTGGCAGGGTATAAGTTCTCATCATAATTCCCTTTATCCTCCACTGGGAACTCCCAAGTGTCGTTCCCTTTCCGACGTTAAGAGCACTCTCCTGGATTCTCGCTGTTAACCCACCTCTTTTCCACCCTGAATACCGGATCTCTGCTCCTTCCATTAGCATTTTAAAGGCTTTGAGGGATGGATCCTCAGGCAAAACACAAGAATACCAAACATTGCCCAACTCTCTACACATATTAATTCTAGTTTTTCAAGCAGAAAAATGAATGTATATGTAAACAAATTCAGACAGTGGAAGAAGTAAATCTTTTTTTACACTCCAGACCCTAAGTCTTTCTTCCCAGAAGTAATACTTTTGAGTTTTCTGCCACAATTAATATTTTTCAAATTAACCATATATTATCTTTGGTTTGAGTTACCTTCTCTAAATGAAAATTACTGGCTTGTTGCTTTTAAGCTGTATACACAAATTGATTTATTATCATTGTTTAACACCTTTACATGCTCTACTTTAATATTTAAGAAATGTAGAATATAAAAATCAAAATTATATTAGAAATGAAAAAGGATTAAAGGAACACCAAACTGAAAGCAAAGACTTGGTTTGGGTACAGACTCCACCCTGTAAATCAAGTAATCTGTAAGAGCCGTCCACTCTAAATTCTGTAATTCTGTGACTTTCTACACCTACATTTATATTTACGTGACCAAATACTCCATGATCACAATCACAAATTCGTGTGATTCTTCTGTTAATGAAAGGGAGGAAGGAAACATTTTTTGAGAGCCTAATATACCCCAGCTCTGGGGTTAATGATAGATAACTACCTCATTTCGTTTTTAAAGAACTTTAGGAGATAAGCTTGTTCTATGTGTGATACAATGGAAATATCTTCAGGATAAATTGAAATGTTAAAAAAAAAAAAGGTAAAATTCAGATTAGCACGTATGGCATAACCCCATTGATTTAAAAAAAAAAAAAAAAGTCCTATATATGCCTAGAAAAATTCTGGAAAGTTCCACAAGAAAATGTTAACAGTGGTTAACTCCGGTAAATGTTACTGGGGGTAAGAATAAAGAGAAAGATTTTTACTTTCATTTTATATCTTTTTGCACTTTTTTTTCAAAACCAAGAGCGGGTATTAACCTGGTTCTTATATCCCCTTTAGGAGAAAGGAAATAAGAGAAGACTTTGAACAGCCAAGAGAATCAGTATTTGTAGTACAACTTATTGTTTTCTTCATGTGATCAAAATGATATTTTAAGTAAAAGAAAAGATAGTTGCCTAAGTATAGATAAACGCATAAGGTTGTTTTTTTGTTGTTTTTTGTGGGGGGTTTTGGGGAGCTAGAGGGGAGACCCTAAGTTGTCTTTGTTCTGCTGTTGGAATCTAACTTCCAGCTTTTTGGCAAATGCGGCTCAGAGATAGATGGATGTGGGGTGAGATAAAGACCTGCATGTGTAGTATGATGTAATCACAGGATTTAGTTCTGATTGCACGGAGTAAGATTTATTCATTTCTTTATTCTTCTTTACTTTTGTGTATAAAGTGTGTTTTGCATTTGAATAAAATGCCTTCAAGTATAGGAAAAAATTCTGAAACTCTACATGGTACTCATATCCTAAGACAACTCTATACCTAAAGATACTCATCCAAATATAGAGGTGGCCAAAAGATGTGTTATGTGATGTTTACAGGTTTAGGTTTAAATAAAATGGCATCCCACCCTTAGTCCCAGGCAAGAGAGGCTTTCTGCCCTGGATGCTGGGCTTCAGAGGGCCCTGTAAATTCACACACACACACACACACACACACACACACACACACACACACACACACCTCTGCTCAGCCTGACATGGTATAGCTTACAGCCCTAAACATCTGCTTCAGCGACTAACACAATTCAGGTGAAATAGAACATAAATTATGTGAAAATCTTGATTATAACCACATACCAAGTGATTTTACTGAAATGAAAGTAATTATATAGCATTTATGAATTATGTATGTCTTTATTTTATTACTCATCCAATACAGCTCATCAACAGAACACCCAGACATATGAAATAATAAGGAAATTTTGTTGTCTTTCATATTTTGCTCATGTAAAAAAACAAAACTTTCACCGATTTTTCAGCTTGGGTGTTGTATTAGTCAGCTGGGGCTGCCATAACAAGATGCCACAGATTGGGTGGCTCAAACAACAGATATTTATTTTCTCACAGTTCTGGAGGCCAGACATCCAAGATCCAGGTGCCACAAGGTTGTTTTCTGGTGAGTCCTCTCTTCCTGACTTGCGTACATCTACCTTCTCCCTAGGTCCTCACATGGCCCTTCCTCTACACACCTGCAGAAGGAGAGAGATCTCTGGTGTCTCTTCCTCATATAAGGATACCAGTCCTATCAGATTAGGGCCCCACCCTTTTGACCTTATTTAACTTTAATTATCTCCTTAAAGGCCCTATCTCCAAATATGGGGGGGATTAGGGCTTCAATGCAGGAATTTGAGGGGGGATGACACAATTCAGTCTATAACAGGTGTTAGGAAGGTGTTTTTGTCAAGATAGATATATAGAATAAGCTTTACCCAACAGTTTGCTAGCTTGATTTATAACTTTTACACATTTCGTCATATGGCATGTGGTCCTCCATTTGTACTCTTGCCCCGGACCCCACAAATATGAGGGGCAGGTCTCTAACATAGAATGAGTATAATGCTACAATTTGTGGCTAAGAGTGGCTTCCATCAAACCTAGCTCAAGGGGTGTTTACAGAAGAATTTGTCAATGAGTAAGGCTGTCTTTCAGTGGAATGATCTGTATTATGAGGTAGTAAGCCCCCTGTCACAGGACATGTGAAAGCAGAGGATGGTTGACCAAATGGCAGGAATGTCGAGAGGTATGCCTATGCTGAGTCGAAGGTTAAATTAGATGATTGTTAAGACCGTTCCCAATTTTAAAATCCTATGAAAGCTTCATTATCTAGAAATACAGGCTTTCAAGTCTTCTTCCTTAGTTATATCTTCTAAAACAATACTAACTTTCTAAATTTTCCTAGGGCACTTAGTTTCTTCTGAATGTTTTGCTTAATATCTATATAACCTTTCAAGCCACAAAAGCTGTTTTTGAGTTGTATATGCTTTCAAAGACAGGAAGACTTTTAGCCTATTTCAGGTTAAGCAGTAAAACTGCTATTTAATGAGAAAACAAAAATAAAATCCCAAACCAAAAATGCATTGCTTTCTGTAAGTGTGGTTCAGATAATTTCTAAATAAGGTATTTGCTTCATATATAATCACAATCATGAAGGGATATTACAACAGATTTTACCTGCTCTAGGAAAGAGGTATTATACACCTATGTGGAGAACTTGAAAATTTTATTTACCAAGATCGAACTATGAAAAAGCTGGAGTTATGATGGTCTTCCTTACCCCAGAGCTTTCTTTCACTAATGAGAATTACCTACGTTTTTATAGGAAAGGGAATAAATGTCTTGTATTGAGAACAGTAAAGTAGGAGAAGACCTTAGTGGTGGGTCGCCTAATCCTTGCAACTCACTGTGCTAGTAGAGAAATAGACTCCAAGGAGACAGACAATTTGCCTGAGGTTACAGAGCTAGTTACTAGTAAAACCAGGATGAGACCAAAGTCTCTCCTGCCTCCAGTACAGTATTTGTTTCCATATGCTCTGCTGCCATGTCCGTTCATTAAACCATTTAGAAGCTGGACTCCCAGTAATAAGGATCGGAAGCACACTGGGTAGAACAGTGTTCTTGTTTACAAACAAAACAAAACTTACCTAACACCCTATCTGATGTTGTGATGATAACTTCTATGTCTGAGCTCTGTATTCTAGATATTGAAATCATACAAACATTCCAGAATTTCCCAACTAGAAGGCCATGAGTGGAGGCCATCACATTCGCTCTCTCTCTTCTCTGCATCTCCATGAATGACATTCAAATCCCACCATCTTTCTTCTTTCTGTCACTGTTTACCTTTTCTTTACAAAAGCAAAACAAATACAAAACCTGTAGGCATTTATAGTCCTTTTCAATGAAATACGTTAATACACTGCAGGATGTAAATCAGAAAATTCTTTTTGAAGTTTAGAGGGCTCCAGAGGAAACCCCCATAAGGCACTTGTATGTTTGGCAAAAGAATATAGGAAAAGTAGAAAAAAAGTGAAAAAAGGAGATGGAAACCATAAAAGGTAACTTCACTTGCTAAACACAGACCATGCAAGGAACTGAAACACGAAGGAAAAGGCACCAAAACTGGAACTTGGGTCACATCCACCGAGAAGAGGAGTGAGAGAGGGCAGGACTGAAGGCTCGTGGTGTTAACAGTAGAAAACCCAAAACAGGAAATGAAAGTCAAATGACAAAAGACAAAGGGAAATTAAGAATTCTTTATAGAAGGAACTAGAGGAATAAAAAGGAAAATACTACCTTATTAGGTGTTGGGGAGGGAAGTCCATACTCACTAAGCCCAGTCAGCACACACACAGATTCTGAGGGAGTCCATACTCTCCCTGTCTCCCAAGAGGCCTCACAGCCCGGCATGTGTTACTCATGGGGAATTATCTCCAAAAGTCCCAATTTCCTGAACTGTAAGTTGGTAGTAACAGTGCCTTCCTAAAAATCAGATAATGTGGATAACACATTTAGCATAATGCGTGGTACCTAATAAATGCTGGATACGTGGTAGCTGTTATTAATGTCATTATGAACTTATTAAGCCGAATTTTTATTCTTTCCTTATGCTAATAATTATTTATTACAGTTATAGGATGGTAGTTTATATGTCCTTCAAATACTCAGGTAACTACCCTTCCAGTAGATGAGGCCATCATTTGTAATAATCTGTTTTCATCAACATTCTTGATGATGGGTCATTAGTTACAAATTTTACTGTCTCAAGTAAAAAAAAAAAAAAAAAGAATAGAGTCAGCTTAGGCAATTTTCCCAACGTGATACAGTAAGTCCGTGACTTAGCTGAATACGAGATCTGCATCTCAGAGTCCTGTACTCTAGCTAGGATGTCCTGCTAGGATAAAAATAGCCAATTAGTTACTGGACATTCTTATTTATAAGCTGCATCATGAAGCATAATCTAAGCAATGATTTAGACTGATTTAATTATAGAAAATCTACATTTTCCATGTGGTATTAAATATTTCTTGAAAGGAATACCTAAAGCACCATTTATATTTGCAAACTAGGGATGGCAAACGTTGAAGGGATGGAAGCATTTAATATTTAAGGTATGTTCATATCACTGCAAAACCAGTCATTCACAGGTTGATGTACTGATTAGAAAATCTCCTGGTCTTACATTCTTAGCACATGAAAAATTTGTTTTATTTTTTTTGGCCTTATTTTCTGTCCCGCTGTAAGACTAATATAAATACTAGTGATATTAATATTAACAACCAATATTTTTTCCTGAATTTTTACCACACCCTTCCCTACCTCTCAGGCCTCCAGCTTTTAGTTGTAAGACATTACATAGAAGAAGGATATAAATTGATAAAGAGGCTACAGGGCGAGCATTTATTCATCCCAAATACTGTAGTAGGGACCAGAAAGGCCAGAGAGGCTATAAACATCTAGATGAGGAGTCCCAGATTTAAGGTTTAGACCTCAGTGAATTTCCAAAAAACTGGGCATTTTAATTATGCCAAGTTAGGACATTTAAACAACTAGTACCATATACTAACAACATTCTTTACTGAAAGAAAGGCCATATGAACTTTATGAAAAACCTACTAGGGAGACACCTGGGTGGCTAAGTTGGCTGAGTGCTGGACTCTTAATTTCGGCTCAGGTCATGACCTCAGGGTCATGAGATGTAGCCCAGAGTTACACTCCGCAACAGGCATACAACCTACTTAAGATTCTCTCTCCCTCTCCCTCTGCCCCTCTGCACCACTCCCCCACTCCCCCACTCCTGCGTGCACGTGCGTGCTCTCTCTCTTAAAAAAAAGAAAAGAAAAACCTACTAGGACGGGACAAACATATCAGTGTAAAGGCAATTAAGAAGTGATAATAAACTGTCTCATATGCATGTGTGTGTGTTTTCCTAAATTTTTAAGTTTTTTCTCATTTTGCTGGAGACCAGTGAAAAGAGACTGGCCTAATTCATGGACTGATCTTTGAGAGCTGCTCCAGAGACTTCCAGAAGAATCCTTTTGGGGGCCAGATAAATGCAAAATACAGAAATAACCAGGTGACTCTTACGGGGGGTGGGGGGGTTACTCTCTTCCAGGCCCTGTGCTAAGCATGTGGCTTGCCTGAGGGGTGAGGACCTCCTGGTGATGTTTGAGGAGAGGAACATGCCCCTGCTTTTTTCTGGTTGTCATCACCATGAAAGCCACTAGGACCCCAGAGATCTCATTGGTGACCCACTCTTTCCAAAAACATGATCATCATATGAACATTTAAAACTATAACATAACAATAGCTTGACTAGCTCTTTGGAGGCAGCAGAATCTAGCCACAACCGGGATACAATGTTCTTCTTTCACAAAGGGACAGAAAGTTGCCAGGTTTTTTGCCACAAGCGTCTGTGCTGTGACAAAGCACTGCTTTGACCAGTGTGCTGGGCCTGGTCTGAGACCAAACAGCCAGCCAGTGATGACAAATCAAAAATAGCCCCAGAGTCTAAATCAAGACACATGGCGAGTGACCACCCTGAGTCACTCAGACCCGTTTGTTACATACTTTATTTTTGGATAATTTTAGTAGGGACCGAAAGTGTTTCGTTTGCTGGTTCTTCCCTCCAAATAAGAGTACAAAGAAAGGAACTAAGTCATGTGGTTTTGTTTAACTTACCACGAGGGTTGCAGCTAGTAGAGATAATGTGACTCCTCAGCTTTGTAAAGCCCAGGGCTAATTGGTCAGGATGATCTATCTCTCTGAATCACTTAAACCAGCAATAAGATAGTGGCTCACAATCTATTGCGTAAGAAAATTTTGCTCCCAGGAATGCATGCTGTCGTCCTAAGATCTTTGTTGCCGTTCAAGGTGACAAAACACAAGTAAATGAGAATGTTGATGTGGGGTGGAATGTAGAGAATGTAGGAGAAAGTTTGTTTGCCTTATCTAGGTTTATTTCCTGTTTAAGATTTGAGTTAATTCTATAAATGTTTATAATTTGCTTTGTAAATATTCTAAGTATAAATATTTCATCTTAGCAAATGTATTATTATCCTTACCCTTAAAAATGATTTCTGTGAGTACATGTAACCTAAATTTTTCACCATCATCTGGTCCTCCTACCACTCCCAAACCCATATCCTATTGTTCTCCTTCCAAGAGCTGCTTCTCAGCCTTCTCACTGTTCTTGCAAAATGCCAAGATCATTCTCACTCTAGGGCCTTTGCGTTTGCTATTTCTTCTGCCTACAGTTGTCTCCCTATCATCTTGACATAGCTGGCTGTTTCTTGTCACTTAGGTTTCTGTTCAAATATCATTTCTTGGAGAAGCCTTCTCTGACCACCTTGGCTGGAGTAACCCATCCTATCAGTCCCTCCCTAATACTTATCTTTATAGCACTTGTGAATATTGAAAATATCTTGCTCACTTATTTGTTAATTTATCGTTGCCTTCTCTAGTATGAGAGCCCTATGAAAACAGGGACTTTGTCTTGTTTGTTCCTATAGCCCAGCACTAGAATAATGTCTGGCACACAACAGAACTCAATAAATGTTTGTTGAATGGATGAGTGAAAGGATGAAAGAATTCACTAGCATTTTCATATTTTGTCAACTTTATCCCAGAAAGTTCACATCTAAATGGTACAAAGGCTAATCCATATTCATTAATTCTCTTGATTATTTTATCAATAAAGTTGGCTAAATGACTCATGATGTAAGTTATCTGGCTTCACTGTCTATAATTGATCATATCACTGAACAGTTGCCAAATCTCCTCTTCACTTAAGTTATATAGCTCAGTCTAAAAGAGCAATTAGATAAGAGCACAAATAAAATTTTAATATAAAAAGGAAAGTTTAGGTACAGTGATTTAGGATACCCAGTACTTCTTAAAACAAATATCTAATTTAAACCAACAGCTAACATGATCATTTTTCGTAGGAAAAAAAAAAAAAACACTAAAAGGAAGAGGCCTATTCTTTCCACTTTAAAAATACTGATCTGGAAATTCTGACTAATGCAATAAGACAAGAAAAAGAAAAAAATGATATAACTATTTTAGAGACAAAATTACCTTTACAAATACTGATTATCTACCAAGAAAACTTAAGATAATTTTTTTAAAGAACTACTAGTGAAGTTCAGTGGAGTTAGAAAATAAGCACATAAAAAGTGATAGATTTTGTTACAGAGAAGCAATAGTTCTTTAGGAAGCATAAAGAAAAAAATAGCTAGGGGCACCTGGGTGGCTCAGTCAATTAAGTCCAACTCTTGATTTCAGCTCAGATCATGATCTCAAGGTCATGAAATCAAGCGCTGCATCCAGCTCTGTGCTCAGCAGGGAGTCTGCTTTAGATTCTCTCCCTCCCTCTCCCTCTGCTCCACCGCCCTCCCCCACTCCCGCTTGTATGTGCATAGGCTCTCGCTGGCTCTCTCTCTCTCAAATAAATAAAGTCTTAAAAAAAAAAAAAGCTAAAGAATGTTATGGTTGTTAATATACCAGCTACAGTTTTGTTTTTCTTTCCCTAGTTTTGTTTTTCTTTCCCTAGTGTCCAAACATGGTATTAATCTTAGATTGTAGAATAAGACTACGGATTTTAACATAATACTGTTTTTCTATGAAAATGCATAACTTATCACTTGTTCATTCTGCTAACATTTATACTTGTAGTATATGTGTAGTTCTGTACAAGAGCATGTAGAAAATGAAGGAAAAGGAGGAAACATGGTCCCGGCTCTTGAAGGCTCTATAATCATGGTGGAAAGAAATAATGTACAAATATGAAACCATTAGAAAATCGTTTCTGGTAACATTTATTTAGTAAATACTTATTCAGCATCCATATCCAGAATGAGAAAGCCCCTTTACAAGTTGTATGTGGGGCAATGGGTAGACTTATCATAAATGTGATTAGAACTCAGTCCTCAATGTCTTTGCAAGCTGTTAGGGAGAATAAGGCACACATCTTTATAATGATAAAGCAAGTGAGCTGTAACTTGAAAGAGAAGAGAAGAAATTGAGGGGCGCCTGGGTGGCTCAGTCAAGTAAGCCTCCGACTCTTGGTTTCGGCTCAGGTCGTGATCTCAAGGTCATGGGATTGAGCTCTGCATTGGGCTCTGTGCTTAGCAAGGAGTCTACTTAAGACTCTCCCTCGGCCCCTTCCCCCCTCCATGCGTGCCTGTGTGCGCGCACGCTCTCTCTCAAATAAATAAATCAATCTTGGGGCACTTGGGTGGCTCAGTTAAGCTTCTGACTCTTGATTTTGGCTCAGGTCATGATCTCAGGGTCATGAGATCAAGCCCCAAGTCGTGCTCTCCACTCAGCATGGAGTCTGCTTGAGATTCTCTCTCTCCCTCTCCCTCTGCCCTTCCCCCCACTCATGCTCACTCTCTCCTCTTTCTCTAAAATAAATAAAATCTTTAAAAAAATCTTAAAAAAAAATAAGAGAAGAATTTGAGAGAATAGTGGTGGACCAGATGGCATTCCACTTGAAGGGCACAACTTTGGGTAAGATAAGAAAGCGTGGGATATGTTTGTAAACACTGAGTAATCCTATCTGGATGAAAGACAGGTATTCATGAAAGGGAACTGGGTGGTAAGACCAGAAGGAAAGATTAGAGGGAGGGTGGGGGTCTTGAGTTCCTGACTGCAGAATTGAGATTATATTTGCTGAGCCTTCAAACATTTCAAAGCAAGGGAGCAATTAGAGCTCTGTTGCAGAAATATCTGTCTGATGGTGGCATCTGGGCTGAGTTGAAGCACAAAAGAGACAGAGGATGGAGGGTCTGTTAGTCAACTTTGGAAGATAAGGAAACAAATTTTAATATAAAAATAAAAGAAAAGTTAGACATAATGATTTGGGATAAACAAATACTTCTTAAAAGTATCTATTTTAAGCCAACAGCTAACACGATAATTACTAGTAGAAAAAATAAATTCCTAAGACAACAAGCCCATTCTTCCCATTTAAAAAACATTGATCTGGAAGCTCTAATGATTATTCTCTAAACTCAACTGAAGTAGACTTGAGAGACACTGCAGAGGTGGGATTGAAGGACTTCGTACCCAGAACAGTGCCTAGCTTTTAGTAGTTATTCAAGAAACTTTCATTAAATGAAGGAATAATTTTTTGTCCTTCCCTTATAATAAGTTCTTTGGGATAAGATCTCCCTCTCCCCTCACCCCCCTTTATTTTTTCCACACTATATCCCCAGAGTCTGGCATTGGTAGGCATTCAGTTAATGTCACCTCAGTGAATGTCATCTCATTAGATGTGGGATTGAGAGAAATGAAGGAGTGGACGATTATTCAGTTTTGGATGTATTTCAATGTCAGTGGCATGTTTTCTTTCACAAGTATTAATAGGGAAGTTAGGAGGGGCCAGTTTGAAGAGAAGTTGATTCGTTCACTTTTAAACGGCAGCTTTTGAAAGACTAGAAGGATTATCTAGACAATGTGGCCCAGCAGACAGGTGAAATATGAAAGAACTCTGTAGATACATTGGGGGGTAAAGATCTGGGAGCATCTGCACAGAGGTGTTAACTGAAAAAGTAGGAGTAGTTGAGATCACCAGTAAGGAGGTATGGACAAGAAAGAGACATTCAGTTGAGGACACATCTTAGGACACACCATGTTTTAAGTGAGGCATGAGAGGAGCCAACAAAGGAGACAAAAATGAAGTTAGTCAGAGATGGGAGGCAAACTGTATTCCAATCACTCCAAAGATGAGGGAAGGAGATTTTTCAAGAAGATAGTTAACAGCAATGTCAAATTCATTGGGAAGGTTAGTGAGGATAGGATTCAAGAAAAGCTATTCTATCTGGATGTTAGAGCATTTCAGAGAGTGTGCATCTGTGTGGAGGGAGTGTGGGAAATAAATCAGATTAAATGGACAAGGTATGAGATGAAGGGAATAGATACAGATTCCTGTCTTAAGAAATTTGCTGGGAACAGGATAGAGGACAGGGAAAAGACAGAGGTGTTTGACTGGTTTCTTTGTAGATGCTCCACCATTAAGTGGTTAACTTGCCCCCAATTTTCAAACTACACACCAGTCCAGTTTCATGTCTATCTGTTACATAGCATCCCATCAAATATTCCATTGTCAATGGCCAGTCAACAGGTAGTTGCTGATGACCTCCTAGAGTAGCAGCATGGACTGGATTCTGTGCAAGAAGATAAAGATGTGTAAATACAAGGGAAAAGCAAGAAACAGCATGTCAGAAGAAACTACATATGAACCAGGAAGGAGCCACACAATGAGCCCACCCAGAGTAATTAACCTGGGTCACTGACATCACGGACCCCTCTTCCGTGCTAGGCACTGGGATCGCGTTAAAGGATGATCTGGGGGTTGACTGTGGTCTCTGCTTAATGGTGGGATGAGGCTACTGATGGCTTCAAAGCTGGAATGATGAGGGACTGAAACAGCAGGAGGGGCCTTTCTAAGTTGAATTTGAAGGTTGACTTTAGTTAGAGTGGGGAAGAGAAGGCAACTTCCAGCCTGTGGGACACACCTGAAGACAACACAAGTATGAGGGCTGCCTTCCTGTGGGCCAGTGAAATGCCCTCCTGACCACAGTGGATGTGGAGGTCTTAGGGGGGAATGAGATTACAAAGGTGATCCTGACAGGATCGCTGACAGGAAATGAGAACCTCCAAAGCTTTAGGAGAGTGTGGTGGTAAGGAAGTGACTTTATGGTGTTCTACCAAGAGCTCTTTCCTCAGGATAAAACATCAGGAAGCAGAGATGATGTCCACTGGGAGTGAGGACTGCGGATCTAGGCAGTAATTTAGAGGACAGAGAAAAATCTCCTCTTTCACGTGTGATATTCCAGAATGGCTATCCTTGAGTTAGAATAGGGACTCAGAGTGCTCACTCACCTTGTGTTAAAGGCTTCTCAAAGGGCCTCTGTGTTTGCAAAGGAAGCAGGACCAGAGAGAGGGCCATGCACATGAGATCTGAGAAGGCTCATCCACACTCACAGTTAATCCTTCAGCCCTCTACCCTTCTCCAACCACTGCTGACCCTACTGACCTTGTGTTATTTTCTCCCCTAAACTGGCGCTTGAAGTTTACTTTAACTCAATTTTACCTGGATACAGACATTAATAGGAACAAACTCTATTTCTAGACATGAGAACTTGAATTTTTCATGGAGTCCAGATCTAGAATATAATACCCGGAGCAGGGTTGGGGGGCGCGGCAGGTGTAGCAGGACACAGGTTTGCTCAGAGTGAAGATTTCCCTGTTCTCTCAAAAGAAGATGACTCTTGGATTAGCTTTGGCCACCTGATCAAGTCTGGAGTCTTGGGGTTTCATCCTCCCACCCACTTCAGTGTGAGCTCGATAAATCCACAAGATGAATTATGAGAGACTACCGAATTTCCCAGACACTCACTTTCTACCAGCGTAAAAGGGGGAATAATGTTCCTCCTCTCTTGGGGTTGTTAGAATCGTGAGCTAAGGTATTTTTGGAAGTGCCTGACACAGTGCTTCTCAAGAGTTTGCCTCCTTGTCAGCCTTTACTTGAGCTGCTGGAAGCACTCTTTCTCCTGAAGAATGCTCGGGAATGCAACTGCAAAGTGACACATTGTCTTAGTATCATGGGGAATACGGTTAATGGGAAATGACATCAGTTTACTGCATCTGCTAGTAATCCTGTGATGCCATCGCAAAACAAAAAGCACATGACTACTCGTAAGCCCGCTGCACCTGAAAAAGAAATTGGATTCGACTCAGAAAATCAGACTGTAAAGCTAATCACTCTGATCCAATAACGTGGCCCTGCAGAGTGGCATCATCAGCCCTGAGACACAGAGAGGAGGAGGGAGGGCGAGGAAGGAGAGTGAACACTCGGGGAGGCAGCTGCCCAGCTCTCCAGACACTCAAGCCAATGAAAAATTCATAAGGAGATGCTTTATAGCCAATGTCTAATAACGCTGCCGGGTCACAAGCAGATCTGAGCCAATCAATAGGATTCATCATCCTGAAAGGAACTAGTGATGGCATGTTTACAAGAACTGGGAGGGTTTCCAAGCCAAGGCCAGTTTCTGGTTACTTGACATGTGTCACCCTTAAAAAATACAGAACTTAGTTTGAAAATGGAGCCCAAGACTTTTAAAAATATTACACAGGGTGGAGGAGGAAAGGTCCATTTCAAATCTAGGTACGGGGAGGGCGGGGGGGATTTTTGAATTATTTTTTTAAGTCAACTTAAGGACTAGTTTTTAAATTGAAGCTAGTTTTTTGTTTCAATCTTTAGTGGCCATTCTTTGTATCTGATTTCTTTTTATGTAGCTCCAGAATTATTTTTATATACTTTAGCATCTGTGTCAAAATCCTCCAGATACAAATGGAAATTTATGAGAGGGTAATCATAAAAAATTAAAAAATGGAGTCAACTTTATCATTATAAATCACCAAGTTTCAGATTGGTTTGATTTTTTTAAAGCTTTTAAAGATCGTAGGAACTTCAACTTGTGTTTGAGGGTTTGCTTTCTAAAGAGGCAATCATTTAAGTGCAGAGAGAGGTAGAGAGAGCAAAGTGAGCCTCAAGGGTTATGTGCTCAGAAGTCTGCTGAGGACTTCAGGGGAAAGCCCACATCCACCTGGCCGGGGGGCGGAAACTCGGAGGAGACCAGGACTCCCATGTGTGTTCCAGGCATGGTTAAACTGCTAAACTAGAGCCCTCCCTGAGGGCGTCAGAGCAGACCCTCTGGAACCATTGAACGCCATCTCTCCCACCCCCACAAAAATTATTTTTCAACAGGTAAAGTAAACAACAACTCACAAATGAAAAGTCTTGGAAAACCAACTTGTGAAGCTGGAAGGCAGGAAAAGAAGAGAGTCAGGACAGGAGGAGGGACTTCATCTTCTCTCTGATAGATGGTGTCAGGAAAGAAGCTCTGCACTTGCATCTTTGTAAACAAACTGGATTTCTTTTGGTGGCTGTAAAAGTAATGCAAGATTGTTGTGTTTGGGAAATACAGAAAGAAAATAAAAAAGAAAATAAAAGTCGTTCATAAGCCTACTGTCCTGGGAAGTCCACTTAACTAGATAGTGTTTTTTTTTTTTTAAGATTTTATTTATTTATTCATGAGAGACAGAGAGAGAGAGAGAGAAGCAGGCTCCCAAGGAGCAGGGAGCCCGATGTGGGACTCGATCCCAGGACCCTGGGATCATGACCTGAGCCGAAGGCAGACGCTTAACCATCTGAGCCACCCAGGCGCCCTAAATAGTGTATTTTCTTCCAGGCTGTTATAGATATATATGTGGTGCATATATATATATGAGATATATATATGATATATATATATGATACATATATATATGATAAATTGGAATCTTAAATAGTAATAGTAAATAGTTTTATATCCTGAGTTTTTAATGTGTACTAATTTTGTAATCCCTTTTGCTTGTCACAATATTCAGATGTGGTTTTTTTAACTGTCCAGTTAGAAGTCTATTCAAGAATATGTCATTATGTGCCCTTCCTTTGTTGACATATGGGCATGCATTTTCACGCCCCAAGTGTTTGTTCATCGCAGGCTTGTAGCCCTGCTGTCGCTGTCCACTGAACAAACAGCTGACCAGTGCCACCTACGCTGAAGACTGCCCGTTTCCCCCGTGGCAAGGAACGTCTCCTGAGAAGTGTACTGGTAGATGTGGGGGCAGATGGGCTTTGGGGGCTCACAGGCCTGGGCTCCACAACTGGGGCGGCTCTCACCAGCCGTGTGACCTTGGGAAGCTTCTTCACTACGTCTCAGTTTCCTTGCCTATAAAACGGCGATAGTTCTCCCCTCCTCAGAGTGTTAATAGAATGGTTGAACTAAGGAAAATGTGCGTTTGTTTCCTCCCCTCTGCCCTTTTTTAGTTTTCTAGCTTCTCCCAGGAGTAGCTGCAGAGTGGTCGTTAAGAGCTTGAGTGGGCTTGAGCAAGCACCCTAGCCTTTGTGCCTTAATTTCTTCATCTGTTCCATGTGGATGATAATACATATTATCCCAGCTCTGCACTCGTAAGTTTGTAGGGAAGATTAAATCAGGCGATCAACGTAAGGTCCTCGGTGCCTGGCATTAAGTAGGAGCTCAGTACGTGTTGGTTCTTCTTTTATAATCTTACAAGACCTCTCACCATGTCATATTGTTTTCACCAGAGCTCCTCTATGGCTTCTCGGTGGATGGTAAGCTCCCCACCGTTGGCTGCCTCTTGGCTTGAAGCGACCCAAGACCCGGGGAAGGGCCCTTCCTTACTTGTGGCCCTATCCTGTGGAGGGTTGCCCAGACTTCCCCAGCAAGCCCTGCTTCATGGCTACCCGGACCGGAGGAGCGCTTTGGAGCCCGTGGTCTGAGACAGGGAGATGCTCCTTACCCAGTGCTCAGCATCCAGATGTCAGGCCAGAGGAAAGCAAGTTAGACTGTGAGAGAGAGAACCTCCTGAACGCGGACGGAGTCATTTCTCAGAAAAAGGCCTTAGCGACCTCAGGCCCCCTCTTGGGCCTAATCCTCTTGGGAGGGAGGTCTTTTCCTGATGGAACGTGGTAACATCCTGGCTTTGGTGCCATGAGGCAGGATCACGGTGAGAGGGTGGGATTCACTCAGAAACCAGGGTGTGGTAGCTGTCTTGGAAGGTGTCTGCCCTGCACCAGCAGCCATGTTGTACTCTAGCATTGGTTCTCCCAGCGTGGTCCTTGGATCAGCAGCGTCAGCGTCACCTGGGAATGTATTAGAAATGCAGAGTCTCGGGCGCCTGGGTGGCTCAGTTGGTTAAGCGACTGCCTTCGGCTCAGGTCATGATCCTGGAGTCCCGGGATCGAGTCCCACATCGGGCTCCCTGCTCAGCGGGGAGTCTTCTTCTCCCTCTGCCTCTGACCCTCCCCCCTCTCATGCTCTCTATCTCATTCTCTCTCTCAAATAAATAAATAAAATCTTAAAAAAAAAAAAAGAAAGAAAGAAATGCAGAGTCTCGGTCCTGCCTCAGACGTGCTCAGTCAGAAACCCAGCACTTGGTGTTTTAATGAGCCTGTAGGTGATTCTGATGCACTCTCAAGTTGGAGACACACTGGTCCATGAGAAGTGATGAGGAGAGGAGAGGGAGAGGAGAGGAAATTTGGTATTCCTCTTTCCCAGGCCCTCTCTGAGGACTGGCTAGGTTCCTGCCTGACATTCTTGTCTCCGTTTCTTGAGCTGGTTCCTCAGATTTCTAAGCTGAAGAGTTCTGAGTAGTAAAGCAAGCGTCCTTCAAAGAAAATCCGTAGGAAAAGTGAAGCTTTGGGGCATCCCCTGCTTCGGCATGTCCCCCTTTGGGTATCCCTAAATTTCCTGCTCAGAAAGCCTGGTGGTGACGCTTGCCATCCCCATCCATCCTTCCTTTCTGGGCAGAGAGACAGATCATGCCAAAGTGGTTTGTCATGCCATGTCCCTCAGAGTTCAGCCCAAGGGAAAAATCAGATGTGTGCACAAATACTTTGGTTCAAAGGGGTTCATCTCGGGCGCCTGGGTGGCTCAGTTGGTTAAGCAACTGCCTTCGGCTCAGGTCATGATCCTGGAGTCCCGGGGTCGAGTCCCGCATCGGGCTCCCTGCTCGGCGAGGAGCCTGCTTCTCCCTCTGACCCTGCCCCCTCTCATGTACTCTCTCTCATTCTCGCTCTCTCAAATGAATAAATAAATCTTTTAAAAAAAAAAGGGGGTTCATCTCAGCATTATTTATTTAGGACAAAACAGGGATGGAGAGGACACAGGCCAGAGAAATTATGGCGCGCACATGCGATGGAATCCTGTGGGGCCGCTGAAAAGGACCTCTTCCCGAAACACTTGCTCAGGTGGGGTATCAATATAGTGTGAAGTGATACAATATTGCTACAGAATAGTATGTACAGAACAAATCCGCATGTGTGCACAGACAAAAACCTGGAGGTAAACACACAAAATGTTAACTGTAGTTATCTCTGGGTAATGGAATCACACAGTGTATTTTAGTTATTTCTTTATACTTTTAGTAATTGCCAATTTTTTTTAACTTTCTTTTTTCTTTATGCTTTTTAGTACTTTCCAATTTTCCACAATGACCATGTATTACTTTTACAAATAGAAAAAAAAAATGCAGTTACATTGAGTAAACTTTACCCCTTTCACCCCTCCCCCCCAAGTTTCCGTTTCTTGTGCCTCCATGGCGCCCTTCTAGGACCCTCCATTCAGTGAGGAGAGAGTGACTATGGGCAGCTCATCCCCCCCACCCCACCAAATATGTTCTCTTGTAATGTCCACTTTCACCGTATTGTTTGTCAACAATCAGATGGACCTGGGGGCCGTTCCCCCGCTTCCCGTCCTGGGAACCCCGGAGGGATGACAGCAGTGGCTAGTGGCATTGCCGTTGCTGGGACAGCCTCGGAAGTAGCCACGCCAGGCCCAGGCAGCAAATGGGTCTGGCGCAGAGGGCAAGACGCAAAGCCGGAGTGGACCGTTGATGCCCGGGGGTGGGGGGAGGTGAAGAGGGGCCCAGCCGTGGCGCTGGGCTGGCTGGAGCTGGCCACAGGCAGTCCGCCTGGGCGCCCCGAGGACAGAGCAAGCGCCAGCATCCGATGGTCCTTGGGGGTCCGCGGGCCCTGCTGTGGGCAAATTGAGGCAGCAGAAAATAACATAGCAGCCCAGCACGGTGCCTGGCCAACAGGGGGTCCTCAATAAATATTTGTTGGGTGGAGTGATCAATGAAGCTTCATCACAGGCTCCCGCGATCAAGACGCTCCCCCAGAGGATGCCATCAGGGCCAGGGGTGTAGGCGAAGGCAAGCTTGCAGGCAGGGGGACTAAGGAAAGAGAGCTCAGCTGTGTACAGAGAAATGGTGCACAACAGCGGGAAAAGCGGAGGCCTTAGAATCCAACCCAGGTTGAAGTCCCACCTCTTCCACTAAGCAGCTGGGTCATCTAGGGGCAGTTTACGTAACTTCCCCGCACCTTATTTCCTCCCGAGCTACCTGGGGATACGTGTCCCCGCCTTGTGGGGTTGTCTGCTGCCTCCATGGGGTAATGTAAGGCTTGTGAGGGACAGGTATGGATCTGCTGCCGTGGCCAGCACCACCCAGGGGAAGTGGGACGTGCTGCCACTCGCCTAGAAACGTGGGCAGTTTGCTGGCACCAAGCACTGGCACTCGTGGGCAACTGGGGCCACGGCCTCTGCACTGCCTGGCTCGGGGGCTGGCCAGGCCGGCCTGGAGGTGGACCCAACAACTGAGCTGCGGGAGCGGAGGCTGCAGGAGAGGAGGGGGCTGGCTTCAGAAACCAAAAGGCTAGGAAACGGGTAAGGTGAGGGCTCGGGTGCCCAACAGGATCCGCAGACAGACGATATGGGTTTGGCTTTCTCAAGGGTGGGTTTGGAATCTCGTTTACTCGAGGTGACTTGTCTCCATGAGGAGTTCTTACAGCTCTTTGGTGGGTGTACTTCAAGGTCACTCCGACCTGTGCACACCCTGTTTTCCAAATGGCTCCCTAAAGCCGTAGCAACAACCAAAGGCCCCCAAGGCCAGGTCATTTTCAGAGATAAGAGGTACTTACCCTACACACACATTCCTTCTTCTCACACCCACTGGCTCTTCTTCCTGGAGCTTTCTTGTTGCCAAGGGCTGCCCTCACATCTTTGGGTTTATCCGTGCTTGGAAGATGCATCACGTTCGTTGTTGCCTGGCTAATCCACCAACCCTGTCATTCCTGCCTGCATCTTGGGCAGGATTTGCCAGCACGCTTCCCACTCTCTCCTGGCTGCCTTCTGACATTATCCCCTCTGCCTTATGTCAGGCAGACTGTACCAGACCGTGAGCTTACTTGGCGTGAGGGTTGTACGGTACTCATCTTTCTGCCCTTCGCAGATCCTAGCACACTGCCTGTCACATAGCAGGTGCTCAGCATTGGCTGGGGGGAATAAAGAGGGAGGGGCCGTAGCAGACACTGTGGATTGACCACCCAGAGGCTTTCATCACTTTCTCTCCTGGCTGCCTCTATTTTGGGGTTGGAAACAAAATACAGTTGATCCTTGAACAACATGGCTTTGAATTGCATGGGTCTACTTCTGCGTGCAATTTTTACAGTACACTAAGCGTATTTTCTCTTCCTTATGATTTTCTTAATAACATTTTCTTTTCTCTAGCTTACTTTATTGTAAGAATACAGTATGTAATACGTATAACATGTAAAATATGTCTTGATTGACTGTTTATGTTCAGGGTAAACCTTCTGGTCAACAGTAGGCTATTAGTAGGTAAGTTTTTAGGGTGTCAAAAGTTATGCATGGATTTTCCACTGCTCAGGGAGTTGGTGCCCCTGATCCCCACATTGTTCTAAGGTCAACTGTCCTCGGTTTTCCCAGCTACTCTTACAGCTGGAGGTGGCCATGTGAAACAGTTCTAGCCAGTGAAGTGTAAGTGCAAATCTTCAAGAAAATCTTTCTTTCCAGAATAAGAAGCAAACCTCTCTAAGAGAAAGCCTTTGATCCTTTTGCCATTCCCTTTCCTTCCTACCTGGAATGCAGACATGATGGCTGGAAGTGCATTAGCCATCTTGCAATCATGACGCAATAAGCAACGGTCAGAAAAGCCAACTGAAAAAAAAACAAAGTAACTTGGTTCTTGATGGCATCATTGGTGACCATTATTGCTAGGTTGGCCAACCTCTTGGTTTGCTTGGGACTGAGGGATTTTCTGAGATGCAAGATTTTTTTTTTTTTATGTTCTGTTAGTCACCATACAGTACTTCATTAGTTTTTGATGCAGTGTTCCATGATTCACTGTTTGCGTATAACACCTAGTGCTCCACGCAATACGTGCCCTTCTTAATACCCATCACCGGGCTAGCCCATCCCCCCACCCCCTCCCCTCTGAAACCCTCAGTTTGTTTCCCCAAGTCCATAATCTCTCATGGTTTGTCTCCTCCTCTGACTTCCCTCCCTTCATTTTTCCCTTCTTTCTCCTAATGCTATTCCTTATGTTCCACATATAAGTGAAACCATATGATAATTGTCTTTCTCTGCTTGACTTATTTCATTTAGCATAATCCCCTCCAGTTCCTCCATGTCAATGCAAATGGTGGGTAATTAACAAGGCAGGAAACAACAAATGTTAGAGAGGATGTGGAGAAAGGGGAACAAACCCTCTTACACTGTTGGTGGGAATGCAAGTTGGTACAGCCACTTTGGAAAACAGTATGGAGGTTCCTCAAAAAGTTAAAAATAGAGCTACCGTGTGACCCAACAATTGCACTACTGGGTATTTACCCCAAAGATACAAATGTAGTGGAAAGAAGGGGCACATGCACCCCAATGTTCATAGCAGCAATGAGATGCAGGACTTTTGATACTAAAATAGGAATAGTCATGGGCGAATCTGAACCCTAGCCTACAGTTGGTCACCCCATCCTAGCCCTGGGTGCTTATTTCCAGAGACAACATATTATATAATAAAAAAATAATTGTGGAAAGTTGGTATTTCTAAGATTCAGTGAACAGACATGGATAGAATTTCAGGTCATTGGTGCTAGCTGCCTTCACTGAAGTTCTCCCAACTGAGTCTCATAATGATTCTTCATGGTGGGTTTTGCTATACCCATTCTACATATGTAAAAACTGAGGCACCAAGAAGGTTAACCCAACTGGAATTTAAGTCCTATACATTAATGCTATGTCCTTATCCCCTAAAGCTATTCTGGCTCGTTTTCTCTTAATATGTGATCATTCAGTGTTATTTTAGGAATGGGCATCATGCCTTTCAAATGAATAAAGTCACTGTGAGGGCTCCTGGGTGGCTCAGTCGGTTAAGCGACTGCCTTCGGCTCAAGTCATGATCCTGGATTCCTGGGATAGAGCCCCGCATAGGGCTCCCGGCTCAGCGGGGAGCCTCCTTCTCCCTCTGACCCTCTCCCCTCTCATGCGCTTTCTCTCTCTCTCTCTCTCAAATAAATAAATAAATAAATATTTAAAAAAAAAAAGTCACTGTGAGATGCAATCATCCCCCTTCTTTTTATGATTTCTTTCTGGACAAGTAAAAAAACCCCAGTGATCTGACTTGTTTCTCCATCACTGCTGTCAATGAACAAGAGAGAATTGGTTTGCATAGATTTAATGTATTTTTTTTTAATTACAGCTGAATGATTCAAAAGATGCAAAGTGGAGTGTAGCAAAAAGTCTCCTTTCTACCCCTGTGGCTTTATAGATGAATATTAGGAAAACTTCCATCAGTTTTGAATTAATGGTTTTGAATGTGGGTAATAATGACAGTATTTGTTTTCAGCTTTTGAGATTGCAAAATACTCTCAAGGACAGAGTCTCGTTTTCTCCTCCCAGCTTGTTGGGGACGTTTTCTTCAGACCCTCCTTCGTAGTCACAGAGCCTCCCCCTAGGCCAACCCCCTCCATCTGCTGAGGCCAAGACTGCTCTCTGGGTCCCTCATACCTCTCACAGGCTATGGGCCTGTGACCGAGACCTCACCGCAGCTGGTGTGGTCTCCCCCCACCCCGCCCGGGGCCTCTGGAGTATGACTACAGGCTCTCCATGAGTTCTTTGTATCACTCACCAGGCTGAGGACAGGCCCTCCCAGAAGACCTGTGGATGGGCCAGCTGGCCTGCTCTTGTGCCTGGGTCGCATGGGAAACCCTCTTCCATTAGCACGTCTGACTCACTTTCTCTGACAGGTTGCGTATTTATTCCCAGTTTGCCCTTTATTAAAAATAATGTTTAAGAAGCATCTGTAATAATGTGGGAAAGTATTATGTTAATTGAGAAAGCATAATTTATCAGTATCCACATATAGCTACATCTCTGAAAATCATATAATTTAGACTCAGAACAAAGCCTACGTGTAGAAAAATTCTGGAAATAACTCATTCTTCCATCTCAGCCCAACTGTACCTCTTCCTCTAGATTCCAGATTCATCTTAACTGGGATCCACCTGGCTTCCTCAGCCAGATCATTCTCAGCTCCTTTTCCTGTACCCGCATCACCAGCACCCCTGGGCCTCTGCCAGGCCAGGCTGCCACTGGTCCTGTCCGTGCTCACTCCTTCCCGCTCACAAACCCCTCTGCTGTTCTCTGTCCTCATAGCCAACCCCCTAGTGCAGCCTCAGCCAACTCACACCCAAGCTTCTGTAATATCCTTAACACCAGTCTTTTGGGTCCTAAGTCTTGCTCTGGCGGGTGCAGTCTCTCCATTTCAGTCAGGGGCCTCTGTCTTTAAAAAGAAGAAAATAATAACCCTATAACACACCCTGTTTCAAGGTCTACTTGTGCCCCAGGTCCTCATGAAAGAGTTGAATTCCCTGGCTCCTGCTCGCGTCTCTAGCGCCTCTCTTGCCTTTCCAGACTCTGCCCATCGCCTGCTGGCTGTTGCTAAGCCCTCAGCTCAGCCCCACCGTCTCACTTCCCTCTGGACATTGCTCACCTGCCCTGCACATTTTGACTCTTCCCTGGTTTAAGCTTCATGGACTTTAAGGAAATAAGGTTAAAACTAAAACATCAATCAAGTTTTAGCTGAATAGTGATGATGGATATTCATCATGATGTATATATAACTCAGTCAATCCATCAACCATTCATTCATTAAAGAAACATTAATTCAGATTTATTAGGCATCGTGCATGCAGTGGCCCAGGGCCACACTGGTTCTGGGTGTTGGCCCACATGGTCCTGTAGCAGGAGTCTTCTTGCAGATTTGTTCATGCAATCTGCATTGCCATCTTTCATTTGTGTTTATTCAACAAATGACCATGCAAAAACCAACAGCAAGGAATCCCTGTTCTCAAGGGTCACAGACTTATGAATTTGTCATCATGCCACATGCCCAGTGCCGTGCAAAGGAAGGCAAAGCCCTGCGGGGGGGCACGGGTGGTCTCCTAATGGAAGGGAGGTTGAACTAACCAGTGTTAACAGGTAGATGGGGCATGAGAGAGAGGGGGACAAGGAAGCAAGAGAGAGAAGTTCTTTTCAGAAGAGGTAACAAAGACTCAGAGATTAAAACCTGGCTCTACCAGGACCCGGGGAATGTGTGCACTGTGGCCAGAGTGCTAGGAGCCATGCATCCCTCACACTCCACCTGCTGTTGGCACTTTATCCTCCACCAGAATGGAAAACCTCCCCCTCTAAGTCCTACCCATTCTCGAGACCCACTCAAGACCTACTTCCTTCGTGAAGCCTTTTTGGACTCTGTATCAAACAGATGGGCACTTCATTCCATTCTGTTTTGTTCATTGCCATTCAAAATTTGTAACAAATCTCACCTTCCTATCAAGTGTAAACTCCTTGAAGGTAGGGACTATGATACACACTTATTCTCAAATTTGTGGGCGTCCAGCGAGGAACCTTGTGCTGCTCTGTGAGTACTTGTTGACGCACCACTGGCCCGGCCTGGAATCTCTAAAGACAGTCTCAGGCAGCGCCCAAGCACCTAACCTCAAGCAGTAACTGGTGAGTCTCTTCATACATGACTCTGTCCTCACATAACACCTGCTAAGACATCGGATCATGGGTCTGTGATAAGGGTAGATTAGATGCCATTAGACTGATTTTATGATTCCTAGAGAAAAGTAATAATGTTACAAGGAATTTAAAGGGATCCCCATTAGAAAGTGCCTTGCTCTAATCAACCTTGGAATTTACTGTTAGTAAACTTCTCCCCCATGGAAAGTAAAAAGAAATGTTGCCATCTGTGAAAAGCCTTGAACATGTAGACAGAAGAACATGTTTGGTCCATCACTACCATGTATCAGCTGTGTGACTTTGGACAAGTCATCTATGCCCTTTTAAACCTCAGTGTCTCCAGTCTTTAAAATGGAATTATAGTGCCTCCCAGGGTTATAACTACTCTCACAGGGCTATGGTAAGAATTAGATGTGGGCTGGTAATATGTGAAGTGTCATTTAAAAATCAGAGAGCACATTCATTTTTAGTATAAACTAAAGTTCCCTTCCCTCTGTTTTATTCTCAGGATTCAGAATCCAGACACAAGCTCTCCACAGGGAAGTACATGCACTGTGCTTATTTTAAAGAGAGAGAGTGTCCATCATCTCGCACTTAGGAGATCTACTGTAACCACCTTCTCAGCAACTGTAGATGTTGGAAGAGTCGTGTCTGCAGTCCTCAAGACAGCGTGATGCCCATGAGGTAAGGTGCCCTGCCTTGCTCAGTATCCCAGTGGAACAGCACCTGCTGAGAAAGCTGCCCAGGCTCCACCTTTCCCAGGGAGAATTCTGTGTTCCAGGCCATCCCCTTCTGAAAGACGGTTCTGCTTAGATTTGTCAGGAAAGGTGGTTAAACAATGCAGACAACAAAAGTGGGCCCCAAACCAAAGACCCTAGAAAAGAAGGAGAAATGGACACTCTGGAAGGGTAAGCAATTCTGTCTACCCAGCAGGCACCAATCTAACCTGCAATCAGGAGCCTGGACTCAAAGCTTGTCTCTGGGAGTCCAGCTTTGGGAAACTCACCCAACCTCTCTGATCCTTTAAAATTATGCTTTGTAAAATAATAATAATGCCAATCTTCTGGTGTTAATTAAGGATTACATTTGTATGAGTTTTACAAAGTGGAAAATGCCGTGGGATTATAAGCTGATTATAAATTTATCCGCCTAAAGTAACCATTCAGAACAGCCCAAATGAACTGTGTGTCTGTGGGTGTCCATAAGCTTGCTCACCAGGGAGCCTGAAGTGGGATTCTAAGAACCGCCCAAAGATCTGAAAAGGCATCTCCTTTTCAGAGATGGGTGTGCCGTGAAAGCCATTTGGTTTCCACGGGTGACTACAGGCCACCCTCACATGCTTGGCTGTTGTTTCCAAAGCACAAAGCCCTGGGACAGGGTAGGGGACCAGGCCGCATCCCTCCCGTGCCTTCACTCCAGGCTGTATGGTTCCCGAGGCTCTTCCTTTTGCCCTATCTTTTTAATTTTCCCAGTAAACCTGTTAGGCGAGCTGAGCAGATAAACCCTCTCTTCACCCACATATACCTCTTATGGATGACTTGCCTGAGGCCACAGAGCTCAAAATGACAGTGCCTGGAACCCCAGCTTGGATGGTTAGCTGGAATTTGAGCCCAGGTTTTTTAAAATCTTTGCCTATAGACCAGGCCATGAGCCCATGAGCCCATGAGCCCATGAGCCCGGCTTAGCCAAAGCCCTACGGGCCACAGCCTTGGCAGTCAGTGGCCCCCCACAGACACACAATTCCCTGGCAAGCCTGGCTAGACCCAGACATCTCCTTCTACTCATGCCTTTTTATTTTCTTGAATGTGTTTCCAAGGGGACCAGCGGGCACTTGCCCTCCCCACCTTGGTCCTCGCTCCCTGTGTGTAATTGGGGTGCACCATGTTGGCCCCGCACAGTGATGAATGGGCTTCTTCAGGCAAGCTGGCAGTGACTAAAGCCCCACCAGCCCCGCGGGCCGCTCCTGGGCAGTGCCGTGCCCTCAGATGCGATTAACCCCGTGTGTCACCATGCTTGGCAGCAGTTCCAGGAGGCAGGGAGGCCTTTGTTCATGCCATTGTCCTGTCAACTGGCCATAACTTCATTTGGCTGCCAGCTTGCTTGGCCTTTTGCATCATCCTGGCCTGCTCTCTCCTCCCTCGGGTCAGTGTTAGTCCATTATTCCAGATTTTCCAGGGACTATCCAGGGTGTGCGTGTGAAGCTCCTGCGTCTTCCCCCAAAGCAGCTTTGGAGTTAACATTGTTGACAGTGAACAAATCCTGCGTGGTCCAGGAGGTAGGCTTCCCAGGACTGCCCCCATCCTCACTGGTGCAGAGGAGGAGGACTTGTGTGTGGTGGACTAGCTCTCCAGGCTGTAGAGCAGGGGCGCGTTCAGACATTCAGTGCTTCCACACACTTTAATTGAGCACATACTGTGTGCCAGGCACTGTTCTAGACCCTGGAAATAAAGCAGTGAACAATAAAGACGAAAAGCCCCTGCTGTATGGAGCCACATTCTGAAGTGGGGAAGGGAGTGAGGAGAAGAGACAGGCATATAAACTGAAAAATGGGTTAAAAGATGCTATGGAGAAAAATAGAACAGTGAAGAAAAAGTTGGCTGTGGGGGATGCTCGTCCGAGCACCCCCCTAATGCCTAGCACAGAGTTGATCCCCGACTCTGATCTGACCGGCTCCTCAGTGCGGGGTCTGATTCCCACACCCCCAGCTATGGTTGGTTAGAGCTGCTAGGTTGGAAAGACCCCGTAGAATTACCCCCAGTAACCCTGCCAGCGGGGGTATCCCCCACAAGCCAGACTCCACCCAGTGCAACCCCCACCACCCAACCCTGCCCAAACATCCTCTTCTCGTCTATCTTTTCCCTTCTCCCACCCACACATACTGACTTGGCAGCCACCCAGACTTTGTACAGCCAAGTGGGGAGACGGGCCAGCCAACAGACCGTAACAGCGCAGAGATCAGTGACCGGCAGGGCCTGTGCGTGGGCTGTGGAAACCCTGAGTGGGGCAGGGGTCTTCATAGGGGGCTGTCCTGTGCCCTGGAGGATGATGAATGGCATTCCAGGCCTCCACCCACGAGCTGCCCGTAGCACCCCCGCCCTGAATGAAGACAACAAAACCATCTGCACACACTGCCCAATGTCCCCTTTTGCAAAGAACCACTGGTTGAACTCAACATCATTCAACTGATTTGACCGAGAAGCACTTTTCTTGTGCTTCTTGGCGGGGCGGGGTGGGGAGTGCCTATCAGTACTGCATGTACCCTGTGCCATTCTAAACACTCTGGGTGGTGCTACTTGTGGACAAAGCCAATTCCCTACCTCAGAGTCCAGGACTTTGGCTCTGGGCCCTGCCTGGTGTTCTGGCCATGGCTCGTGCCGTATGTGTCTCTACTTTCTGCTTCAGAAAGCCCAACAGTCTGTCATTGCCTGTGTACTCTCTGCACTGTATGTCCCGGGCCTTCCCTCGGGTGCTCCTGCTGCCTGCAGTGCCCTTCCCACCCAGCCTCTCCTGGTTCACTGATTCCTTCTTCAGGATTCTACTCGGGCATCCGCTCCTGCGGGAAACCATCCCTGAAGCCCAGACGGGGCTGAGTGGCCCCCTTTGCTCCCGAGCTCCCAGAGCACCTGGCCTTGGTCCTTCCTACCTTCGAGGCCTCAGACAGGCCCTATAGTCCTATGGTACCCCCATCCTGTAGCATAGGTAGTACGGGTCCATTTCTCCCACTTGACCTGCAAAGCAGAGACTTATCTTTTCATCTCCAGAACCCGACAAATTGTCTGGCCCAGAGTGGTTGCTCAGGAAAGGTCAAAATGAACTGACAAGTAAATAGAACACAAAGATGGGTGTGATAAGGGGAATGACGACGAGAGAATGCAGGCTTGAGGAGGGAAAGAACCAAGGGGGAATATTCTTTTTACAACCAGGAAGGGATGGCTAAGTTGCCTGCCTCTCGTTTCTTTCTCCTTTGGGCTAAATACTTCAGTTGCCTTAACCTTTAATCGCACATCCGTCTCATTTTCCAACCCTCTGATTGATCATCTTTGTCATTCACATCCCTCCATGCCTTCTCCACTTTTTCCAGAGGCTGCTTTTGTGTTTAATGTGATGTGTGCAAATTATTGGCCCAGAGAAGAGAGCGGAGAGAATTGAATTGGTGATTATGCTAATTATTTCCTTTTCCGTGTCAGGGGCTGCTCACAGGGAAGCCCACTTCTGGGGCCAGGAGGGTGGGCAGGGAAGAGGGGAGGAATGTGGAGGAAGAAGTGCTGGGCTCTGAGCTGGGGTATGGAAAGTCTGCACTGGAGGAAATACCTGAGGGATGTGGCTTCTCCACAGAGTTAGGGTCTTCAGCTGTGAAGGGGGCCTGCGCAAGTTCTGGGCTCTTTCGTCCACAGCATGACCTATGAGGGAGACACAGCTCCGTTTTATAGATGGTGAGGTGTGAGGAAACAATCCACAGATGGAGGGACTGTCCCGAGGTCACCCGCCTGGGCGGGGGAAACACGGTGAGCAGAGAGGAGGTTCCAACCTAGACCTTATAACTCCCGGTCCGGATGAGTTCCCTGGCCTCATAGCCCCTACTCAGGGTGGACTCTGGGGAGCAGTGATGGTGGAGGAGGCAGTCCTGGGGCCCGAAGCCCTTTAGCAGCCCTGACACTGTACGGCCCGGGCCCAGGATGCAGCTGGCCAGCCTGTTGCTCTCTGGTTGGCGGCTGCCCTCAAGCCACTCGAACCAGCGCTGTTGGGTTCAGTCACACGTTCCTTCGGTCCAGCCTCCCTGCGCCGCCCCACCTCAGCTCTCCACACAGCAGCTGTCTGGGGCGCCATCTGGACCCCTCACCCTTCAGCAACCCAGCAAAGTCCCGCCACATTTGTTCTGTTTGTCACTGGGGCTGGCTGGTGTATGTCAGGCAGCCAGTTACCAATGTCTGTTGAGGGCCGGGCACGGTTCTGGGCGATGGAGGTCAGAGCGGGATGAGGCAGAGTTCCTGCTCCCAGGGAGATTGCCCCCACCCTCGGGGATGTGGTGGGAGGACAAGTTTAGTCGGGGGACAGACAGAGGACCCTGTGGGCCCCAGGACCGGCCTTGCTGTTTAATGAAGTCTGGCTCTGTTGCAGATTCTCAGAGGTAGCTTTGAGGTGGAGAATCCTGTGGAGGCTGCTGTCGGGGCTGATGCCACCTCTGTCCCCCACCCATGCATGGAAGTGGCAGGAGCTGCCCCTCACTGATCCCCTTCCTCCCCCAGCACACAGAAACTCCAAGATGCTTAGTGAGAGGCCCGGGAGGCTCCTGAAGGGAGTTCTGCCCATGGTGGTGGGTGGCTGTCCTTTAGCCTGGATGTGGTTTCTAAAACTGAGTGCTGTGGCCCAACTTCATGCCACCCTGATGGGAGGCAGTAGGTGGAGAGATGAACAACACAGGTGGACACCCAGGTGCAGCCTGGGGCCAGTGACCTGACCACTCTCTGCCTCATTGTCCCCTGTATGGTAGGAACCGCACTAGGCCTACTTCCCAGGAGTGTGTGTGGATTAACGGACACGTGCAGTTGATAGCAAGGAGGGCACATGGCAAGGGCACAGTAAATGACAGCTCAGTTGCCTCACACCACCCTCCAACGGAGGTCCTGTTTCTGCCTTCTCATTCACACCTCCTCGACCACTGTCCAGAGTCCACAGAGAATGAAATGCCCGGGAAGAATGCAGTGACAAAAATACTCGACCACATCCAGAACTTCCCTGGTGCAGCTGGTGCTTGATCATGGGCTTCTCCTGGGAGCTACTCTGTGGGAGAATGAACCCAAATCCTGGCTCTGTCACGCCCCTAGCAGTGGCCTTGGGGAAGTCACCCGAACTCGCCCCGCCTCAGTTTCCACCCCTGTCCCCTGTGGATAGTACCACCTCCCTCAAATACTAGTTGAGATCATTAAGTAATATAAGGTAGGAGTGGCTACCTTTCTTTATGCACAGTAAAGCATGAGGGGACGGAGAGCCAAAGGAGAGGCCAACAGGAAGCCAAGTGAGGCGGTCCTGAGCCAGAGGGAGGCAGGGGGCACCTGACGGGCGTCCGTAATACCCACAGCTGCACTTAGAGCACTTGCTGTGAGCTGGCGCCATGCAGAAGCTTTTCTACCTGACGTACCTCGCTGAATTTTTACAAAATCCTCACAAACTAGGAATTATCCCCATTTCACAGATGAGGAAAGCGGAGGCTGGAGGAACCTACCAAAGGTGGTCTGGCTTAGAAGTGGCAGAGCCGGGATTCAAACCCGAGTCGTCTACTGTCATAACCCCTCTGTGGTGCTGCCTGCTGAGGGTGAAGTGCAGGGTCTGTCCTGCTGGGCCTGAGGGGCAGAGTCTCTACATCCCTCACCTGTAAAGTGGGCATCATCATTCCAGCTCCACAGGGCATGTGTGACCCAGGCTGGGCGGTCCTCGCCCTTCTCCAGCCCTCGGCGGGAAACACTTTATAAACAGAAGATTACTTACCCACCCTGCTGCCTGGAGCCAGATCTCTTGCCATGCCAAATTGTTGGAATGGTTCAGTGACAAGTGTGTTATTAGGAAGAAATTTATGATGCCTTATTCAGAGTGAGTCACCGAATCCCTGTGGTGAGAGGCGTGGGGAAGGGGCCCTCCACTGAGACAAGCTAACTCGGGGACCTAGGCCCCAGCTGCCCTGGGCCTGGCTACCTCCCCAGGCCCCCACTAGAGGGTCCACTGATCAGTGATGAGGGTGGGTGAGGCACGGGGTGGGGAGACAGCCTTCCACCATAGGGAAAGATGGTGCCCTGTGGTGGGTTTGCATGGACCTCACAGTGGGCATGATGGGCTCCAGAAATCTCTTGCTGCTTGCCACCAAATTTCCAAGGATGTGAGAGTCAGGCTCCAGGTCACTCTCTGACCCTCCCTCCAAGGGTGTGGCACAGCCATCCCCAGGAATGGGTCTGCTGGAAAATATTGCCCAGAGTTTAGGTGAACCCTCTTCTTTCTGCCTTTGAATCACAAAAGAGGAAGTTGGTCTAGAATTAAACTTCAGAGGGAGAGAGAATCAGCTGAGATGTTGCAGTTCTGCTGGGATTTGCTTTCTTCCCTTAAAAACTATACAATAGTTGGTGAGAAAAGCCCTCTCCTTAAAAATTGACTCTCATGGGCATAAACGTGACTGTAGAAGAACTGGAACAAGAAAGCATCTGTCAAGGAATAGCAGGTGACCTCCTTGGACAGATGCCACTTTGAGTAGCCAGACAAGGCTGACCCTTCTCTGTCTGCTCCTGGATGCAGAATAAGGGATTTCTCTGAGGCACCCAAACCCCGAGGTTAGGCTGGAGCATTCCCGCTGGGCTCAGGACACGTGGAGCACCTGCCAACGTTGGCAATGTTCACATGGACGAGGTGAATACCCGCTCACTTCACTGGTGGCCACTTCCCTGGCCACCCATACTTCACAAACAGCCGAAGGGCAGCCAGGAGGCAAGAGCAGACTACTGGGCAGCAGAAATGAGGTCTCCAGTGTCCTTCACTGTGAAGCTCACCCCTGTCTCCAACAGGAGAGCCCAGCTGGCTTTTTTGGGTCCTGTCGCCTCCTAATTTAATCATAATGCTAACATGATAGATAATTTTATTTCTCACCCAGACCCCATTAGAAACATATACATTTGGAAGGATGGGAGAGTCTCTAGAGCTCAGATGTTCAATACGTGGGGGATTTGTGATCTCTCTGAGAATCTAACCCAAACTGTGGACTTCAGCTCCAGAAAAATGCATCCACAACTGGTGTATTGTGTGCAATATCAGGTGATTCCTGGTCCTTTGAGGCTCACCCATGGAACCCAGGTTAGGAATTAGAGCTGTAAAAAAAAAAAAAAAGAATTAGAGCTGTAGAGATAAGCACACATGTGAGCTGGCTGCCTAAACCCTAAACCCTAGAGAGCAGCCACAGGGACTTTTAGCCCTGTCCCCACTGTATGGAGCCACCTCCCCCATACCTGGCAGTGGCATTCATCACAATGGTCCTGTCAGAGCCTGGCTATGCTTGGTGCCTCCACCTAGGAAAGCAGGGATGCACGCAAAACACTTATCGAATGTGTGTGATGTGGCAGGCATTCTTCTAGATGCTTTATCTGTTTGAATGTGTTATATCCTCACAATAGCCCTGCAAGATATTTCTGTAAAGAGCCCGGACTTAGATTAGTCTCTATTTCTCAAATTCCATTTCTAGTGGTTACATTGTTGGAGATGTGATATTTTCCCAGAAAAACCAGTTACTATTATTAGTGAACACTTACTTTGTGTCAAACATTGTGCTAAGTATGGATTTTATAGTTCTTAATTCATTTATTATACTCAAGACCACATTTTATAAAGAAGGAAATCGAGGCCTTTAACCTTTTGGAATACTACCCTGAGATCACCCCTTAAGGAAACTAGTCTAGCTTCTCGGAGGACAGAGGACCAGTGAGGAGAACTGAGGCTCCCCAGCCAATGGCCAGCACCAACCACCAGACATAGGAACAAGGCCAACTTGTATTTTCCAGCGCAGTCAACTAGCTGCATGGGTGAGGCCAGGTAAAACCAGCTGAGGAAGCACCCAGTCAATCCTCAGAATCGTGAAAAATGGTAAATTATTGTTTTAAGCCCCAACATTTTGGGGTGATTTGTTATTCAACAATCGATAACTAATACAGCCTTCTAAATCCCACTTCACTTGCCCCTTTCCCCAAACAACCACTAACAGTAGAATGACAAAGGCATTAAGCCAGAATGAAGAGAAGAGAGAAGACCACTGGGGAGGGAAGACATCCAAACATGTTTTAGATGGGCAGGTGGGGAGAGGAGCAGTCTCTGACCGAGTAAAGCCGAGAAAGTCACAGTCCACATGCATGCAGGAGAGGCGAATGATGAGACGTGACCAAGGAGCCCCAGAAGGCCTTCAAAGTTTGGGCGCTGAAAGGTGCCAGGTACCACAGAAGGCAGGAACAAGGCCCAGGGCCAGGAGACAGGAAGCCACTGCCAACTCTCTTTTTCCCTGGGAAAGACCAGAAGTTATTATCTGGAGAAGCTGAAGTGAAGGTGCTCTGGACTCTAGGACACTTGTCACAGCCGAGGGTGACAGTGAGATAGGAGCTTGAAAACTGGAAGATTAATTAAAAACTGCGAATAAATGATGGGCCCTCAGATTCCCCACCTGCTCCCAGAACACCAGCAGCTAGCTAGGTGTCTCTTCCCTTCCAGACAGTTGGTTGGAATATTCTTCTCTGGGTAGACTGAGCTTCTTCCTCACCCCACCCTCTACTCCTTGGAAAAGACCCTTGTAAAATGATATTTGAGGACTCCCAGTAAAACAGCCTCTAGCTATCTGGTCACCCTACTATGAAGTCAGCTGGACTATAACCCTGTCTTTCTCTTAAATATGACGGGTCACCAGACATTTGAAATGAAAGAGAGAGGTCAAAAAAAAACAGGGGAAGTGGGAGGGATCCCCGAGGAGACAGGCAGCATACAGCAAGCACAAGAACCTGAAATTTAAAGAAAAAACAAACTTAGAAATTCGTAACCTCAGGGAAATAGGGCCTAGAAACAGAATTCCATGAGAAAGGAGCAGTTGGAGAAGAAAGAGTTCTTGGAAATTTAAAACATAGTAAGTAAGGTTAAAAACTCATTAGAGGGACGCCTGGGTGGCTCAGTCGTTAAGCGTCTGCCTTCGGCTCAGGTCATGATCCCAGGGTCCTGGGATCGAGTCCTGCATCGGGCTCCCTGCTCAGCGGGGAGCCTGCTTCTCCCTCTGCCGCTCCCTCTGCTTGTGCTCTCTCTTTCTCTCCATCTCTCTGACAAATAAATAAAATCTTTAAAAAAAAAATTCATTAGAAGCTTCCCAGTGTGATGCACCAGAAACAGTCCAGGCCAGTGCCCATCGATATCAAATTTTAGAACACAAAGCATAAAATGAACACCTGGAAAGCCCCAGAAAGAGGAAAACTTAATAGACAAAGGACGAGGGATGACAAGGGCATCAGACTTCTCTCCAGAAACACCAAGTAGGAAATAATGGAGTGATACCTTCAAAATTCTGAAGGAAAATGATTTTCAACCCGGAATCTTGTGCTCAGCCAAATCAATCCAACGTGAAGGGGAAATCAATAAAAACCTTTTCAGGCATGGAGGACTCCGAAACTGGTCTCGTGAAAGAGAAAGCCATGGCCTCCAGGAACAGGGACTCCCGTGAAGGAAAGTCAGAGGGAAGTCTCAGGGCCAAGAGTGAGGAGCCAGCCTGGGGAGGGGAGGTTTCTGGGGCCACGGAGATGGGGGTGGGGTGGGACTGACACTCGACCCGGGTGAGTGGTGGGAAAATGATCACCAGGCCTCTGACAGATCCACTAAAGGAATCAGGGGAAATTGCTTTAAATAGAAGAAACTAAGAAATGGGAAAGAGGTTTGGGGATGACTTATTCTCAAAAATAATATCTAAGCAATAGAATTCAGGTGACTATTTTGAAGTCTAGAGTTAAGAGCAGGAAAAACAAGCTGCTGCTGAGCTGGAAGTGGTGGCCTCTGGGGAGCAGAGAAGGTCGGACTGGCTTCTGCTGTGTCTTTTAGCCCTGTTGGATTTTTCACGATGGACACATGAATAAAATCAACATTAATTTTTATAGGGAAATCAAGAGCATGGGCTTGAGAGTTCGATCACCGGGTTTAAATCTCTCTGGAGTCTTACTGGTGGCAAGGCCTGGGTCAAGCCTCAGCCTCAGTTTCCTTATCTCCCTTGCAAAACTGAGGTGAGGACTCAACATAATTTCTGTAAAAGGCCCAGCACAGAATATATGCTCAGTAAATGATAGACATTATGGTTTTTAAGATTTCCGAGACATTCCACGGTAGACAGTGAAAGCAAACTCCATCCCTGAGGTTTGGGAGGAGTCGAGAAACCCTGGAGAAATGTCGCCCTCGCATCTGCCAGGAAGCGGTCCCGCTGTTGCTAAGCTGCGGGCCTTCTGCAGGCCCCCACCCTATCCGCTCAGTATCTCGGTTATTAGCAATGGCACGGTCAGCTTCCAGAGCGGGTTAGAAGGGTGTGCTGGGAGCAGCTTTTTCACATAAAGGCCCGATTCATTCCCAAGGGACTTCTGGTGGGCGGGTTTTCCTTCTGACACAATTGTCCCACACAGAAAGTTGCCACCATGGAAGATGGGGCATTCTGTGCAGAACTGGGAGAAGGCGGCTCCGGGCTCCTCTGGGGGCGGGGAGCATGCTGGCATCAAGCAGAGAGGTCCTGTCCCCCATCTGCCTGGGTCCTGGGCTAGGGCCATCAACAGGGTCCCGGTGTCCCACCCAACAACAGGGGCCTCGAAGGAGAGCCTGAGGCTGAGGATGCTGACCCTCTGGCCTCACTATAGACACATATTTATTTAAACAAATACATTGGATGAGAAAAAGGCTGGAGAGAAAGAGAGACGCTAAAATGTTAACCACAGTTTTATGTGAATGGTGGGATGTGAAGTGCTTTTCATTTCTTCTTGCTTATCTGTATATTTCAGTTTTTGTACAATAATCATACATTCTCTTTGTTCTCAATAACAATCATAAAGAACAAGGTGATGAGTCCCTGAAAGGGGAGTGAGTGCAGTAGGTGACCGTCAGCTTGAGAGATTCGGTAACAGCTGGGAACATGTGAGTCCTCTGCCTGCCAGGATTTCTAGAATTCAGAGAGCCCGCATTGGGAGGGGCGTAGGAGGGTTGTCGAGGCAGAATGAGCCTGACTGGCTAGTGCTTTCCCACCACTTAAGCCTACAATGTGCTGTTCTTGACTCTAACTCACTCAGTCCTTACCGTGACCTCCTGACAGAGGGTCACTATTCAGCCGCACTGGACAGATGGGAGACTGGGACCTGGAGAAGGTAAGCACCTTCTCTTCTCTTGCACCCCAGCATCCAGCTGTGGGGCCTGGGCCGGTGACCACCGCAGTGTAGCAGCAGGAGGGACACAGCTGCGGCCAGGGAGTGCAAGGGAAATGCTGAAGTGCCAGGGTGTCTCATTCTTTTCCTGAAGAAAAGCTCCTTTTTGTTTCCCAGAGGTCCTCCCAGTGGGAAAGCAAGGTCGCAGCCATGGACTTAGAAATCCACCACTTTCAGGGGCGCCTGGGTGGCTCAGTCAGTTAAGCATCTGACTCTTGATATCAGGTCAGGTCATGATCTCAGGATCGAGAGATTAAGCCTCCTGTTGGGCTTAAGCAGGCTGGAGCCTGCTTAAGATTCTCTCTCCCTCTCTCTCTGCTCCTTCCCTGCTTGCGTGCTCTCTCTCTCTCTCTCACTTAAAAAAGAAAGAAAGGAAAGAAAGGGAGGGAGGAAGGGAAGGAGGAAGGGAGGAAGGAGGAAAAGAAAGAAAGGAAAGAAAGGAAGGAAGGGAGAGAGGGAGGGAGGGAGGAAGAAAAGAAAAGAAAGAGAAGAAAAAAGAAAAGAAATCCATCACTTCCAGCTTGAAATGAAGGCTCTGCTAATACCTACCGAGCATTTCCTCCATGAGACAGACACGTTTCAAATGCGCTCACAGTCATCAGTTGATTCTCCTTCCCCTTTATACCGAGAGTTCCCGGAGGCCAGGGACCTCATGCACTTGGCTGGTTGACTTGGTATCATCAGTGTCTAGAGCTGTGTCCTGCACATCGCTGATTATTATATACCGATGATGTGGCCCCATTTTGTCAGGAAGGAAACTGGGACTCAGAGAAGTTAAGGAAAGCACTCAAGATCCCACAGCGAATAAATATCGGAGCTAGGTTCTGAAATTGGATTCTGACCCCAGGAACCGTGGCTCACACTCACCCCCTTGGAGTGTCCTGTTTCAAGGCATAGTGTGTCACAAGAGACACACCTGTGGCCTTGTGGGAACAGCCGTGGCCAACCATCCCAGTGAGCTGGGGTCTAGGGGCAGGGGAGGGGGCAGCTGGGCCACAGGGGGACTGAGGACACGGTGAAGCCAAGAAATAGAGTCACTGACAGGAGACAGCACGGACTGGTGGTCAAGGGCCAGACGTCCAAATCTGGCTCTACTTGCCGACCATGTGACCATAGGCAGATTAATCACCCCAAGCCTCAGCTGCTCTTTTGTACATGGAGGCAGTATCTCGTGGAGTTGTTATAAAGATTAAATGAATACATACAGACTACTTAGTACAGCAGCTAGCCCATGACAGAGATGTGTGTGGTGCGAGGCTAATAAATGGCATCAAACTAGGTAAATATCCTTGCATGAGGACCCAGCCACTTTTGCATTCTGTGTCACATAGAGAATACGTGCAAATCCATAGCAAGCGACCACCATTAACCAAATGTCCTGTAGCAACCTTTGCTGCATAAAAATTTACCCCAAAATGTAATGACTTAAAACAACCACTATCTTTTTGCTCACAGTTCTGTGGGTTAGTGACTTAGGCTGTGATCAGTGGGGCCATTCTTCTGCTGGTCTCACTAATGGGGCTGCAGCCAGCTAGGCCATCAGCTGGGGGTTGGCTGCTTGAGGGTAGGCTTTCAAAACCATAGCACTATTGACATTTGGGACCAGAGAGTACTTTGTTTTGGGTTCTGTCATGTGTACTATAAGATGTTTAGCAACATCCTTAGCCTCTACCCACTAGATTCCATCAGCCCCCTCCCCCCCATCATATACAATTAGGACAACTAAAAATATCTCCAGACATTGGCCAGTGTTCTCTGGGGGACAGAACTGCCCTCTGGCTGAGGACCACTGGTCTAGAGGAACCAGCACGAAGACTTGTCTTTGTTGCTTGTGGTCTCCTCTTCCAGTAGCCCAGACTTCTGACAGTAGATGGGGTGGGGGGTGGGGGTGGCCCCAGCAGCAAGAGAGAGCATGCCTCAGTGCTCATGTGCTCTTCGAGCCTTCTCTGGTGTCACATTGGCTGATGTTCCATGGGCCAAAGCATATCAAATGGTCAAGCCCAGAGCCGAGCTGAGCAGGGACTGCACAAGGGTATGGGGACAGAGGCATACTGGCCTGGGACCATCACTGTAACTGACCACAGGAATTTGTCCACCACGACAGTGATGAGTGTTGTGGGTGCGAACATGGCACCAGGGGAGGGGCCTGTGACCTTGGGCAGGTCTCTTTCTCTCTGTGACCTCATCTGCACAATGAGGGAGGGACTTTTTCCTGAGTGGTCCCTAGCCTCAGTGGCTCAGATGTGCTAAGAGTTGATTTCTTACAGTCAGTGCAGTCACATCAGAGGGGCCTGGGGCCCTGCTGTGAGGGGAACTCTCCTTGGTCCTAGGGCAACCCAAACTGGCCCTTCCAAATGGCTTTCCCCAGGCTAGAAAGTCTTGGATATTAAAATACAAACAGGAGAAAATAGTTTACAATCCTACAACATCTTGTGGTTCTCAAAAAACTTCTCCATGCTCCATTAGGTAAGATAATGTCCAGATTTTCAGTGTCTTGCCATAATAAAGTCTTAGTTAACTGTGCAGGGCAGGTGATCCTGAACTGGAGGGAAGGGACCCTGTCATTCAGGAGCCTTGGCGAGGAGATGCTCCCCTCTTGATACAGAGCTTCCATGTTACCCTAGGCAATGACATCCTACTGGCAGAGGGAAGGAAAGGCAAAGAATCACACGGGAAGCAATCATGAGCCAGACCCGGGAATGGCCACCTCCCCCTGCCCATGATCCATGGACCAGAACTCAGTGGCCATGGGGAGGGGCAAGAGCCGGAAGTGAAGTTAGCTTTGAGCCCAGGAGGAAAGGCAAACAGACTTTGTGAACTCAGAGTCGTTTCTGCACAAAAACACACTTCCTCATGTCTCTGCAAGGTCCCTGGTAGGAAGGGATGTATCTGTGTGCTCCCTGCTGGGGCCTCAGCATGCAGAGACAGTAGGGACCTGGGCTCACCTTTGAGTCCAAAGTCAAAGCTAGAGCTTCTTTATTTTGCCGTTTCACCTGATAGATAATGTATGATATGACACAATATATTACAATACAATATATATTGGCAGGCCCTGTGGGATATCTTCCAATTTCTATGACCTGGTTTCTGATAGGCCCACCCCACTTCTGCTGTACTCTGAGTCAGGACTTGGGTTGACTCGGAGGAGTGCAGGACAGCTAGAAAAGGGAATCCAGCCCTCCCCTACTCAAGCTCAAGGTATCAGCAGTGTCTTTGCCCCCTCCTTCTGCCCCCTCGTCCTTTGAAGTTGGCCTTAAGTTCTACAGAGCGCATCTCTTCAGTACGCCCCACCCCCACTGCCACCACTGCTCCTCCAGGTCACACCACCATGACCAATTCCGTCCACCCTCCTCCCAGTCTCGGACACGAGCCCAGCCCTGGTGCTGAGTATTAGCATTGTGAGTTTGAGCAACTGGCTTCAAGCCTGTTTCTCCATCCATAAAATGAGGATGAGCATAATATCCAAAAGACGTGGTAAAAATTGTGTGAGCCAAAAATTCAGGTAAAATGCCCCCTGGAAACTGCAAAGCACCACACAAAGCCCCCTGCTCCCACGGCTCCCCATCTGGGGAGGGGACCCCTGTCCACATCCCCAGGCCTCCTGCTGCCAGCAGGGAGTGTCTACCCCGGCAGTCCCTATCTTCCACAGTCCGGATCCAACTCAGTTTCGCATTTTCCCTTTATGGGTCCAGCCAGAGAGAAGACTCGCTCTCTCTCATGCGTGGTCCTTGTGTCCCCTTCTTCAGAATTTGTCTCCATGCCTTTGTTTGAGTTCATTCCTCCTCCTACATGCCTCTTGGGTTTTTACGTGCATCATCTCTCCCTGTGTTGCAAAGTGGAGCAGGATACCAACTCTTTCATCCAGGAGCCTCCACCCCTTCTGAATTCTTGTCATTCCCCCTTGGAAACACGGTCTTGCTCCTACGTAATGCCACAAGTTAAGTTACAGCACATCGGCCTGGGTGCTCAGGGTGGGCACGCAGAACAAGACCCGGCCAAACATGGTCCTGGCCCTTGAGGGGCATTCTGACTGCCTGGGGGGACAACCACAAATACAGTCAAGTACCCAGCCACAGAGAAAGGCCTGGAGACTGAGTGCTAAGGAGAGGAAGCAGGTCTGGATTCTGCAGAGAGGCTTCCCAGTGGAGGACAAGTGAACCAGACCTGGCCCCGAAAGGTGCCAGGGATACCAGCATGTGGAAAGGGAGAGGAAGGGCCTGCAGCGGGGAGGCAGGAGGTCCAATGCTGCATGTGGTTCAGGGATGTGGTTCAGATGCCGTAAGGGTGGCATTCCTGCTGGCACATTTTTGCCTCCCCAAGCCATTCCCAGCCACACGACACTGTTTCTGCTAGCCTGTGATGAATGTCAGTGTTGCCCATGATGAGCGTCACAGGGCCACTGAGCATCAGGGGCACCAGGCTGGGGGTGCTGTGTGCCTGGAAGAGCCTCCCCCACTGTCTCTCCAGAATGCTCATGGTGTATATTCAGAATATCTATTAAATGAGTGATGGCAGCCTCTGAGAGAACCCCTGGGCCTGGTCTCAACTGTCGGAGCCCTTGTGACCTGAGGCAAGGCACTTCTCCCCTCCAGGCTGCAGTGTCCCCACCTGTCAAGTAAGTTGACAACAAAGGCCCAAGGGACCCCTATGGTGAAGAGATGAAGCCCATGAGCTGCAGCGTCAGGACACCGGGGTGCGAATCTCCAGCTTCCTGAGTGGTTTCAGGTAAGTAAATTCATGTCTCTAAGCCTCTGTATTCTCCTGCATAAAAGGGAACAACAATACTGCAAAACCTAACCAGAACACCGTAAGTGGCATCCCAAGAACTCAATTGCACAAAACTTGGAGTCTCATTATGGTGAGGATAAAGAGAAGATGCGGAGATTGGAGCTTATTGTGTTGTGTCTGAATTCAGTTATGATGAGGTGTTACAGTAGGATTCTTGTGGATTCAATGTGTTTATAGACATACACACATATAAATACTCTCTCTCTATATATAAATATGTTAATATGTGTAAAATGCTAGCACGGTAAGTGTGCAATGGAAGTGACTAATTGGTGGTAGTAAACCAAGAGCTCCCTGGCTGGGCTGAAGTGTGGGCTCACCGAGGACCGCTCTGTGGGCTGGCGGGGACATGTTAGGGAAGGACTCTGGCAGGGCTGAGCCCACACCGTCTGAGGCCTGGAATCCTGCCAGCCTGACACCACAGCTGCTTCTAGGCCGCTTCTGATCGGCCCAAGGTTGGATCTAGAAATCCCAAGGAGGGGAGAAACTGACTTGGCCTTCACCTGTGAGTGAGCAAAAAAAAGAACTATTTTTCAAGTTCCCAAGACGGTAGCAGGAAGACAGTCAGAGACCACCCTCCTCCTTTTCTGTAGAAATGCTCAGAATCATGTGCATGATTAATATCCCAAACACTTATTCCCCTGTTGGCCTTTATTACAGGAGAGAAGTTAAGCTGCTTTTTGCCCGAAGGGGGAAGGCAGTGTCTGAATAAACCAGCTCCTGGGGCACCTGGGTGGCTCAGTCTGTTAAGCATCTGCCTTCAGCTCAGGTGGTGATCTCAGGGTCCTGGGATCGAGCTCGGCATCGGGCTCCCTGCTCAGCGGGGAGTCTGCTTCTTTCTCTCTCCCTCTCTCTCTAAGCCTTCCCCCATTCGTGCAAGCTCTCTCTCTCAAATAAATAAGTAAAATCTTAAAAAAAAAAAAAAAGTCAGCTCCTACCACTCCAGCCCAGGTGAGAACCCCTTGGCACTGGCCCTCTCTCTCCTCCCCAGGCGGGGCCTGCAGAAGGCTTGCTGGGGCAGGGCTGCGAGCCTCCCCACTCCTCACCCCTCCCGGTGACCAGAAGCATTAGGCCATCCACAGATGCTCCTACACCAGGGAGTTCAGTCAGCAAACTAGGTCCCACGTGCATCCCACACGAGACCTAGAAAGGGCTTCCTGCTATGATCTGGGCCCACCTCCATCGCATATCTCATACGCACAGGTGTCAGAGTGGGAGGGGAGGTCAGAGAGCCCCCCTTTTACAGATAAAGAACTGAAGCCTGGGGAGGCGTTAGCCATGCTTCCCTGGCTAATTCTTCTCTGTCCTCTTTGTGCTTCCTTCTCACCTCCCAATCTCTAAATGTTGGCATGCCCCAGAGCTCAGCGTGTGGACCTCCCACACTGTCTCGGGGACCTCATCCAGGCCTGTGGCTTTATGTACCATACATATGTACCTGGGGACCACTCTCAACTGTGGATCTGCAGCCCAGACTCTCTGCAGAACTCCAGACTCACATCCAACTGCCCACTCGGCGCCCCCTCTGGGGTGTCTCATAGGCATCACTCTTCGCGTGGGTCCAAACTGAGTTCCTGATCTTTCCTCCTCCCACACTCTGCTCCATGTGAGTTCATGGCAGTTCCATAATTGCTCAAGCCAATAACCTTGGAGTCACTCTTGGCTTCTAGTTCTAACAGACTCATGCCCAAACCTCAGCAGACCCACATACATGGGGATTCTGGCCACCTCTTCCCTTCTCCACCCCCGCCAGCCTGCTCTGAGCCACCAAGGGCCCTTGTTTGGTTTGCTATAGTCTCCTTCGTGGTCTTTCTACTTCCACCCTGCACCCTGCAGTCTGGTACGAACTAACTCAGCAGCCAGGCTATCCTGGGAAGATAAAAGTCAGCTGAGGTCCCTCCTCAGCTCAAACCCCTCCAGTGGCCCCCCATCCCATCCGTAGGTGGCCCGTGTTACCTCTCCATCTGAGGTCCTAGCCCTCCCTCCCTCGCTGTTCACTCCACCCCAGCCACAGTGGCCCCCAATACACCAAGTGCACTCCCACCTTGAGGCCTTGGAATTTGCAACTTTGCCTGGGACACTCCCTCTCCAACCCCAGGTGTCTGCTTGCCGGATCCCCAACCTCCTGGGAAAGGCTTCACTCCCCATCCTTATGCAAACGCCGTCTTTTCAGTGAGGTCTTCCCTAACCTCCTTCATTTAAATTGCACCCCCCTCCCATTTTCTGTCACCCCTTTTTACTTTATTTTTCTCCATGACACTCCCCACCAAACATACTATATACTTTATTTATTTTGTTTATTATTTTTCTCCCCTAACTGGAATGTAAGCTCCCCAAAGATAGAGGTTTTTTATCAGACACACAGTAAGTGCTCAATAAATACTTGTTAAATGCACGAAAGAACAGCAACCAGTGGTTCTGGTGTGTCTGTGTCAGTTGCTTCCCTGAGTATCATTGCACTTGGCCGATGACTGGAAGAGCAAGAAAACACCTTAGATCAAGTTCAGTTCCTCCTTCAGCTGAGAGACGCTGAGGCCTAGTGAGGGAGAAGATATCCCGAATAATCACGGCACACTGACTTTAGAGGAGCTGGGACTGGATCCCCCCATCTCCCAAGCAGAGCCCCGCTCTGGTCTCCCTGCCGCCCATGGCTAGAGGTCACTCCATCCTGACAGCAATTTCCAACCTCCTGAGCTGAAAATAAGAATAAGGAACTGCAGAAAACAGAGGGTATGAGAGGGGGTATTTTTAGCTTTGTGGGTTTCTAAGTACATACATATATAGAAAAGTCTGTAAGTCTGGCTATATATAGGTATTAAATCAGGAAGCAAGTTGAGTGGTGGGTCAGCTTTTCTGGGGGCGGCTGTGAGCCTGTTGTGACATGAACAGTTTCAAACCAGAGTGGCCGATTCCAAGGAAACTGGTCTGCTGAGTCAGCTGGAAGCTGCACACCTCACATGAGGAGTTCAGAAAGAGTCTGAGGAGTTACATCCTCCTTTTTCTTCTCAATCAGCCAGAAACACCAGTGAAATTCCAAGGCCCACCCAACCCAGTAACTGGCCAAGGCTTTTAGAGTCAAAATCTCCCCTGTGTAAACAGGGATTCTGAAGAGGGTCACTGAGCAGAAACCTAGAGCCCCTATACCCAGTTGACCAGAGACACCTCCTTGGGCTCTGGTCCCTTTGGCCACCAGGAATTTTCCCAGACCTCAGACCAGGCTTAAAAGCTGAGGCCTGGGTCAGCATGGAGCACTTCCTATTAACCAGACACTGTTCACCACCTATGATCTCATTTCATACAGCTTACCTGGGAAGTACTTGTCTCCATTTTACAAATGGAGAAACTGAGGCAGGGTGGGTAAGTAATGTGCCCAGGTCTCAGCTTAAGGGGCAGATCCAAGCAATCTAGCCCCACCGCACCTACCCTTAACCATCAGGTTATGCTGCCCTGGATGGAGGGCAGGGAGCCTGGGTCAAAGCCCAAACTCTGTGGCCTTCATTCATTGGACAAGTGTTTACTGAGTATTGACTATGTGTAGAGTATTCCTGGGCTCTGAGATGCATGGCTGGACCCAGGGCTGAATGCCACAGATCTTCGGCTGGACATTGAGCTAAGTGATGAATGTGGAGCAAGCACGTTGGCTATTTGTGGAAAGCGAATGAGGGCAGGTCTTTCCTCTCACCTGGGGCAACCTGAGGGAAGTATCCTGATTCTTGCTATAGAAATAGGAGCTAGTGTCCCTCTGTAGGGCAGGAGAAGGACTGGAATTGGGGCAGATCCCTACCCTTGTGTAGATTATGTTATAGTTGGGGAGACACAGACAATGACCACAAATAAATGAGACAATTAAGATGGTTATAAGGGACCTAAATAAAACAGGGTGATGGGATTGTTATAGGTTGAACTGTGTTCCCCCAAAAGTTACATGTTGAGGTCCTGTTCCCTAGAATGTGGCCTTATTTGGAGATAGGGTCTTTACTGAGGTAATCGAGTTAAAATGAGGGGACACACAGGCTGAGTCCTGAACATGGAGAAGACTGTCCTGGGAAGAGCTGTGGAAGATCCACACCCCAGAGATGGAAACGGACTTGGCATTTCTGCTGGAGAGATGGCAGGGCCAGGTGGCTGGGGCAGAGGGAGTGAGAGCAGAGAGTTTCAAGGTGAGGAGAGATGGAAGGCAGAGGCCAAAGGAGGGAAGGCCTCGTGGGACACGCTGGTATGTGGATTTCACAGTAATTGCAGTGGGAAGCCAGTAGGGGAAATGATGTGAGACCCGGCTTTCCCCTTCAAAAGATCCCCAGAGCCGCTTCGTGGAAAAGGCACTTGAGGGTCGGGTAGGTGGGGATCAGTTAGCAAATGAGGCTCATGTTCCACAGAGAAATGAGAGGGAGGAATGGTCTGCATGGTGATAACTCTGGAGAACCCCAACAGGACTTGTCAGTCCTGGGATGAGAGGAAAAGAGAGGCATCGAGGATGACCCCTGGGATTTGGGTCCAAGCAACTGAAGGAACAGCAGTGCTTTTTACAGTGGGTGAAGGAAGGGGGGCAGAGTAGGGGGCTCCTTGAAGAGGAAGACCGACAGCCAGCTTCCATCCAAGTAAGATTTATAAGATGAGGCCAAAAGGAAAATTAGCGACACATCTTCGCTCTGCTAGGACTTCTAGCTGGAGGGAGACAGACATGTAAGCAAATACTAGAAATACCACATGCGAAGTAGCTGGCTACACACAGCTGAGGGACTTACTCCGGGGAAGTTGGAGAAAAGATGAAAGGGTTTTTTTTTGTTTTTTCAAAATAATTTCAGACTTACATAAAGGTTGTAAAAACAGTACAAAGAATTCCCGAATAGCTTTCACCTAGTTTCCCCAAACGTTGACATCCTACAAGTTTACAGCGCCGTCCTCAAAGTGGGAATGAACATGAGCTCCAAACCTCGTTCAGATTTTGTCAGTTGCCTCACTGATGTCCTTCGTCGGGTCCAGGAGCTGATCCAGGCCCTCGCACAGCAGGGAGCTGTCATGTTTCCTTAGGCTCCTCCTGTCTGGGACAGTGGTGCAAGCAGGTGATGCTGTCACATGTCCCTCAGTTTGGGTTTGGCTGATGTTTCCTCAGGTTGTGTGTTTCGACGAGAACACCACATAAGCAGGCGCCTGGGTGGCTCAGTTGGTTAAGCATCTGCCTTCGGCTCAGGTCATGATCCCAGGGTCCTGGGATCGAGCCCCGCATCGGGCTCCCTGCTCAGCGGGGAGCCTGCGTCTCCCTCTCCCTTTGCCCCTCCCCCTGCTCATGCATGCGTGCTCTCTCTCTTTAAGATAAATAAAATCTTAGGAAAGAAAGGGAACACCACAGATGCTGTGCCCTTCCCAGCGCATTGCATTGGGCGGTACCTGAGGCCACCATGTCATATGACTCGTTATGTTGGCTCTGATCACCTGGGTAGGGCAGTGTCTGCTAGGTTTTTCCATTGTCAAGGTACGATTTTCCCCTTTGCAATTAACAAGCATCTTGTGGGGACATACTCTGAGATATGTAAACATCCTGTTTCTCATTACATTATCACCCATGAATGTTTGTTTCCACTGATGATTCCTGCTTAAAACAATCGTGACTGTGGGTGTTTGCCAAAGGGTGGCTTTCTATTTCCATGGTGCCTTCTGACATCTATTAATTGGAATTTTGCTGTAAAAAAGAGCTTCCCTTCTCCCTTATTTATTTATTCAAATAGTTGTCTAGGGACCTGTCTAGTGGCTCAGTGGGTTAAGTGTCTGCCTTCAGCTCAGTTCGTGGTCTTGGGGTCCTGGGCTCCCTGCTCAGTGGGGAGTCTGCTTCTCCCTCTTCCTCTGCTTTCCTCCCACCCCACCACCTACCACTTGTGCTCTCTCACGTGCAATCAATCTTTCTTAAATAAATGAATGAATGAATGAATAAATAAATAAATAAAATCTTAAAAAAATACTTGTCTATATCGGTATAGACCCATTATTTCTTATTTTGCCTTTCATTTATGTTTTAGTCTATTTTGATTATTATTTACTTCGCTGCTGAAATTGCCTCAAATTTGGCCACCTTGAGCCCCTTCAAGTTGGCTCCTGTGTTCAAAAGGAAGGTTTTGAGCTGGGTCATAAACGAGGCATAGGGGCTTGTAGGGAGGAGGGAGAACAGAGGCTTCCAGGCTTGAGGTGACCCTAAGGGCAACCTTGGGCCATCTACACCCAGTGCTCTCTGAGGATGCTGGCCGGCCTCTGGGCTCGCTATTCCTGACCATGAGGGCCAGGAGGATGCAGCCATGTGCCTTGCTCAGGGGTAGACACCTCCACTGATGATGCCCCCCCCCCCCCACGACTTCCCTAGGGACCAGCCCTCTGGGGATACAGCTGCTACAGCTCTTTCCAGCACTGGGCTATCCATGCATCTGCCTGGATTTGCTCAAGAGGGGCCCTCCACCAAGCCCACTGACCCCTTCAGCTGCTTCCTGCATGCCACCCTCTGCTGGATTGTCCATCACTCAGGGCCGCGCTGTCCCCACTGCTTGGTCAGTGACTGAAAGCTGTTCCCCTGTCTTCCCTGCCTGAAGGGCTTGTATCAGGGTAGGTGGTGAGGCTCACAGAGCTATGGAGTGACAGAACCACATGTCCTAGAGGCCATCTAGGTGAGACTGGCTATTGTTTTGACTGGTTTGCTGTCACTTTTTCATCCAGGGCCTCTGTGAGGTCTTCGGGGAAAGCCCAGTCATTTACCTCGTGTCAAAGGGGGCAGGAAAGTGGCGGTAGGATGACTATCATTCTGGCCCAAGGCCTGCCCACAGGGATGGAGCTGGGCCCCAAAGGCAGAATGACTTCTCTGAGGTCGCAGAGACAGTTGGTGGCTAGGGAAGAGTAGGCCCCAGTGTTCAGACTCCTCATGTCCTTCTCACCACTCCACATTCCCAGTCTGTTCTTCTTGTTTCCCAGCTACTGAGGAGGCCACAGTCTGGGTGTACTTGGCCATTTCCCTCGTGCCCCCAGCAGGCAGAGAGACAGAAGCCAGTCTTCTGGCCCCTTTCTGGGGCAGAGCCTCTAGGCACAGAAGCAGCATGGACCCCCTCACCTGCAGGGAAGGAGAGCTGTCCTGGGTCGTTTAGCTTGTGCAAGGCTGAGGTCAGGTCCAGGCTCACCTTGCGACCTCTCCTGGCTGGAGGCCTGTGACCTCCCCCAGACCCCGGGCTCATTTGCAGGATTAGAAACAGGGTCCACTCTTTTTCCCTTTTAAATTTCAAAACTAAGCTTCAAGATAGGTTAAATAGTCACATGATTCAAAATTCAAGAAGTATAAAATTTCCACTGTAGGAAGTCTCCTTTCCAACTCTGTCCTTTGGACACCCCACCCCAGAGGCAATCACTGTGGTCTGTTTCTTATGCAGCTTTCCAGAGAGAGTCTATGTCAGATCAGCAAACTTTTGCTGTGCAGGACCAGAGAGTAACTGTTTTTGGCTTTGCAGGCCCTGGATCCTCTTTTGTATCGCTCAACTGCCATTACAGTGGGGAAGCAGGTACAGATGTACATACATGAACACGTGCGGCTGTGTCCCAGTAACATTTGATGTACGGACACTGAAATTTGGATTTCATGTAATTTTCACATATCACAAGATATTCTTCATGTTTAGTCAGTCAAGCATCCGATTCTTGATTTTGGCTCAGGTCGTGATCTCAGGGTCTTGAGGTGGGCTTGAGGTGGGTCTTGATCTCAGAGGTGGGCTCTGCACTGAGCATGGAGCCTGCTTGAGATTCTCTCTCTCCCTCTACCCTCTACCCCTCCCCACCCCCACTCCCGCCTGTGCTCTCTCTTTCTCCCTCTAAAACAACAACAACAAAAATCTGAACAGCCTTTCTCCTCCCAGGCTCCTCCGCCTCGCTTGACATCTCTTTAAAGCCTTCATCTTGTTCCCTCGGTAATAGTGAGTTAATATCACATGCACACAGAGCTTCACACGCATCGGCCCTGGCTTATCTCTGCAGAGATGCTCCAACCCCACCTGTCTGTCCCCTTGGCCCTGCCCCAGGCCAGCTCCTCAACTATTCCTTGGACTCCAGCCTCCTAATGGGTCCTCTGCCTTGACTCTCCCTCCACCTGCCCTTCCTCACAGAGCCGCCAGAGGGATGCATCAAAGTCACAAGTATAATTCTGAAGCCCCCGCATGTAGTTACAGATCTGTGCGGGGAAAACCACACTCCTTAGGGTGGTGTTTAAGACCCCCACCCCACCACAGTTTGACCCCTTCCGACTATAGCTTAATCACTGCGAGTAGACCCTGGCACCAAACTGGGCTGAATCCAGGCTCTCCTCAGGGGTTTGACCTTGGGCCAACACACCTGTCCTTGGGGAGAGCTTAGTTTCCTGAACTGTAAAATGGGCAGAACAGCAGCCCTCACCTTCTAGGGTTATTGTGAGTTAATTCCCAGAAGGTACTTAGAGGGCGGCTGGTACCTATTACATGCCCGGTACATGCTGGCCACCATTGTTTGTATTTTCAGACTCAATCATAGCTTTATCTCCCATGCTCAGCACCCAAGGTTCACTGCCTCTGGCTCCCAACACTATAGCCTCGATAGGCTGTGACCAGTTTGGAATCATTCCATGCAGGTGACCTTGCTGTGTCCTGTTCCCTCTGCTCCTTCAGGCTGGACGCGCTCTCCCCTCACCCCTTGTGAGGCAGCTCCCCTTCGAGGCCTCGGACCTCACCTCCTGTGTATTTCCCCTCCTCTCTACTTCTGTGATTGCCTTTCCACATCTACTCCCAGGAGAATTGTATATGCTCATGCCATCCCCCAGCTAGGTTGTCAACTCCCTCCCTGAGGGCAAAGCCTGGGTCTTTTTCATCCCTGCGCCCCCGCCCCCTGCCCCAGCACTTAGCACGGGAACTTGCACGGGGCCAGTGCACAGCAAATGCCTTTAGATTTCACTGCAAGCTTGAGCTCTTTGGGGATACAGGATGTGGACATGTGAAGAAATCGTTACACTGCCCAAGGTGGGACTCAATACTTCTCCAGGGTCTAGAACCCGTGCACTTATAAACAAAATGGACTAGGTTTTCCCAGACCTCGAAGGTGGGTTGGAGGTCTGCCAGCTTCTGCTGGTCCATTCCCCATCATTCTGCCTGTGAGGTAACAAATCCTGCAGGACTGCAAACCGTGTTGGCTTTGCCGCCTGCGCTCACCTGCCTTGCGTTCCTCCCCTAAGACCCAGGCAATGGAAAGGCTGAGTGCACCACCTCATCGGCTGTGGGGTGCAGACACCCTTTGGGAATCTAAAACTTTCTATTCCTCACACGGGGTCCCCAGAAGTCTAGATTGTTAGGCTCCTTTGCTTATGATCCGAATCTCCCTGAATACAATTGTGACCATATGTGTGACTGGAGCTCAGGAAAGAGGGCAAGCCGTCAACCCACATATCCATACGGACTACACTGGCTATATGTAATAGGAATCTTAGAGAACCGGATTTTTCTTCCCTTATGTGACATAAGTCCTGAAGGCTGGAGGACCATGCCTTCAAGTATCCCAGGCTCCTTCGACTCTCTTGCTCTGCCATATTTAGGATGTGACTTCCGTCTTCCATCCTGCTGTGTGGTCATGTGACAGGGCCCCTGTGACTTCAGATATCACATTCGCATTCCAGACAAGGAAAAGGGGAAACAGTGAGGGACAAGAGCACAGTTGAGTCCGCCTATTTTAAAGCCTTTCTCAGAAGCCCCTCCCAGCGACGGTCATTTACACCTCACTGGGCCTACCTTTGTGACCCACGCTCACCCTAACTGCAAAGGAGCCTGGGAAATGTAGTTTCTTAGCTGGGCACATTGATGCCCATAAATAAAAACTGGGATTCTGTTAGTGAAGAAAACGGCGGGGAGTAGGGTTGAAGTGGGTAGTGCGCTGTCTCTACCCTAGCTGGGATAATCAAGGAAGACTTCACAGAAGAAACAGACCACAGTAGGATCAGATAACTTACCATGCGCCAGAGACTTTACTAAGTACAGGTGGGGCAGGGAGGCCTCTCCTGTTACCCTCACACGCCAAGGAGCAGTTCCAGCGCCCATTTTAGAGATAAGGCTAACGAAACCTAATGTTGTTCAATGACTCATTCAGGGTCACACAGCTAGTAAATGGCATCTAGATTCAAACTACAGAATCCACCCCGCTCCCTTCTCCCCTCCAGGCTCACCTTTCTGGTCTCAGAGTGCCTCTGCAGAGAAGGAAAGAAAAGTCCAGACAGTGTGTATCCAGACCAGGACCCTGACAGGGCTCAGAAGGAATAGGGAATAGAGATTCTAAGATTGCTCCAAGTGGCAATTTTTAAACATAAAGATATATTATTTACTTATGGCTAATTCCCAGAAGAATTTCACCTGTTTTACACTTTAAAAAAGCATTAGCATAAAAGTAAAAAATCACATAGAAAACTGTGGGGGACCCTAGAGACAAGGCAAGGGACAAGGTGGGAGGCCGACTCCAGGCTGGGAGGACCAGCAGGACAGGGGAGCCCGTGGGTCCCTCTGTGCACCACCAAGTCCCTCCTGCTCTGGACAGCTGCCAGCAGAGTTGGCCACCTGTCAGGAGCTGGGCGGGGGCGGGACATGTGAGGAGCAAAGCCAAGCAGCTCAGTGTCCCGCAAACATTCTTGTCTGGGGTGAAGTGACCACCAGTGAAGTTCTGGGTACCCTCTGCTTGGGGCCACGTTCCTGTCCTCCAAGTCCTCTGCGTGGCTCAGGTGGAAAGGAACTCGACTCCCCCACTCCTACAGGGGTGTCCTGAAACCAGGGAAATCCTAGGACCTCAGATTTGGAAGCTTAGGGGGTTAGAGCGCACCTGGGGCGGTCGCGCAGTGGCTGTGGCTGAGCGCCCCCTTTAGGCAGGACCTGGGACTGCAGTTACCTGCTAATTTCATGAACAGCATTCTTACTGTTGTCTGGGAGGTGATGATGCCATTAACTAAAATCTGTAATATAAAAGGAAGGACAGGTTGGTTGGGGGTGTCAGGAGAGGCTGGAGATGGTTATTGTCTTTTCAAAGAGAAGATGGAGCTTGTCGCTGATCTCAATCAGTTAATGCATAAAATGGCTGAAAATGGCAAACAAAGCAAACCATATTCCAACACTGCATGGATTTATCAGTAAACAGGAGCCTGTTAAGCCCCCATAATGTGCTCAGCATGATTCTAAGATCTCGGACAAATATATGAAAAGTAGAGTGAAAACCCAGCTAATTCAACCATTTGGAAATTGTGGCTTTTCTGGACACCTGAAAATGTACCAGTGCCCCATGCTTTTTAAAAATGTTAAATATTTTGGATGAAAATATTTTTAAAACACATTATGCTCATCCCTGGCTTCTTTTTTCAAAAAGATTTATTTATTTATTTGAGAGAGAGAGAGCACAAGCAGGGGGAGCAGGAGAGGGAGAAGCAGCCCCCCCCCCCCCGCTGATCCCAGGACCCTGGGACCATGACCTGAGCCGAAGGCAGACACCCAACCGACTGAGCCACCCAGGAGCCCCTCATCCCTGGCTTCTTAGAAGCTATTGAAGATGGTTTCATTGTGAAGATCATCTACTCTGCTGTCTGTCCTAGGATATGACAGCCCTGGAGGGTGCAGGGTGGAGGTGGCTGTTGGCTTCCAGACTATATGGTCCCGAGACACTATTTTGTTTATTCATCTGCTTTTATACTCTTTCTAGATATTCCCTCACTGTCAGGCCTTCAAGTGTTGATTTTCCCTGTTCTTTTTAAGCCTCCTTTCACTTTATTGCCTCCAATCTGTTCTAAGTTTGGAGACCAGACATAAATGATTCATGTTTTGTAGCCCATCTTGGTCCAAAATGGAATTAAGGGGACTGTTAAAATGTATCAAGTACCTACTGCGTGCAGCGCATTTTACCAGCTGTTTTGCAACCATTATTTTGTTTTTCACAACAGCCCTTTGAGTTGGGAATTTTAATCTCCACTTTATAGATGTGTAGACTGGGGCTCAGAGAGTTTAAGCAATTTGCCCAAGGTCACACAGCTGCGAGGGAGTGGCAGGGTTAGAATTCAGATGTAGTGTGTCCAGCACAGGGACCATCCAGACTTTTCAGGGCTCTGAGTTTGTGGCAAATGGCTGGCTGTTCCCTATTGCTGCTTACTGTGCTGGCCTGTGATAGCTTTAGCTTCCTAAATAGAATGTAAGCCCCTTGAGGGCTGTGACCTGGCTGCTCACTTAGGTATTGCCCACACCATGGCCCAGTGGCAGTCCAGGTGATCAACCGTTGCTTTGCAAAGGGTGAGAGCCTGGAAGAATGGGGGCAAGAGAATGGAGTGGGCCATTGTGCCCTCCTTCCCAATACCTCATACCTCCCTACTACCTAAAGCCGTCAACTCGCCACCAGACATTTGCTCAGCATTTGCTGAGCAGAAATGCTTTGTCTGCGGGAAAGCCCAAACCTTCCCTTCTCGTTTAAACCAGCAATATCCGAAGCACCCCCACATGGGCCACTCCGGGTTGGAAGGAAGGAGGGCCGGCCTGGCAGCCTGCCTCTCCCTGGGGACCCACATGGAGGCCAAGCCCGGATGAGAGACCCCACGGAGACACAGTAGCCCAGGAGGAGAAGGCTGCTGTTGGGGCCAGGATTTTTGCTAAAGAAATTCTAGAGCAGATGCCTTTGAGGAACCTTTCATACACAGCTTCTTTTCTGAAAGGAGAGTAACTGGAATTCCGACTTTCGGGCCAGCACCCCAGCAGGGCCTGGTTCTGCTGAGTAATGCCTGCTCTGAATCTTCGCTCTGTGACTAAAACTCTGGGGAGCAAAACTCACATGACTTACGGACTTCAGTGTGACAGCACAGTTCCTGTTTGTGTTTTGGTTCTCCGTCAGAAACACGGAGCCCCCTCCCCCCCACGTGACCCAGCGCGCAGGGGGCGTCACGTGACCACTGTCCCCACCCCGAGCCAAGCAGTTCTCACCATTGCTGATTGCCCAGGTGTTTCAAGGCCTCCCGGGGCTGACACGGTATTTGCATCATTGCTGATACTTGGCTTTCGATTTGTTTGCCTTTGGTTAATAGTTAACCTGGATTGGGGTTGAGGGAAGTCGTTGAGACGACCAGACGGCAGATGTGTCCCACAGAGAGCTTGCTGGGCCTTGGACGCGGGGCTCCCCGCCCATCCCTGCCCCAGGAGCCTTCTCGGGTCTTGCTGAGACCTGAGGCTGGAGGCTGGTCCAGCCCCTCCTGCCTCAGTCCCAGGACTTACTGCAGATTTGGACCAGCCTCGAAGGGCCAGGGCCAGTGGCTGCTGAGCCTTAGGCTTCTATGAGCCGCTTTCCTGGTTTCTCCCTCTTCAGAGGAGTCAGCACCGGATGACCCTGGATTCCCTACCTTCCCTCTGCCCTGGCCATTTGCCTGGAGTCGGAGCTCAGCCTTCCTATCCTTGGGTCCATGGCACATCGCTTCACACACGTGTGGAGGGCCAGGGCTGAGGGACTCTGCCAAGATCCCCCCGGCGCTCCCTTGTGGGAGAGGAGACTGAGACTGGCAGGGTGACGTCTTCACCCACTTCACTGACCCAACACTTTCCAGCACACCTTCACCTCTCTGGCCTCAGTTTGCCCATCTGCCAAGGAGTGGGAAATGAGCCCCATTCTCCCAACTGCAGAATAAAAACTTGGACAAGCTGGGGGTGCAAAAGGGCACATTACCCCATGGCCCCAGCAGTCCGCATACTTGAGCAAGCATTAGAAGCCCCTGGAGAGCTGTGAAGACACAAAGCACTTCTCCTCCCGCCCCCGCCCCCCCAACCCCCAGGGTTTCCCATTCAGTCAGGCTGGGGTGGGATCAGAGAATTTGCATTTCTCACAAGTTTTCGGGTGATGCTGATGAGCTGGGCCAGGGACCACCCTTTGAGAACCACTGTTCTAAATCACACAGCTCCTGGACACTGCCCTACCTGTCCCCCAGAAGGGGCGAGAGTCGGTGCGTACAGAAGCCACCTCAGACTGGCTCTGGGAAGTTGGTAGCTTGAAATCAGCCAGGGTGGGAATATTTACACCTTGGAAATCAGCAAATGCTACAAATCAGAGCCTTTTCCCCAGATTGCTGATTGTTTGGTTTTGTTTTGTTTTTTATTTGAGGGCGGGGGTGGGGGCTGCAGAGGGCAAGAATCTCAAGCAAACTCCCAGCTGCCAGGGCTTGAGCTCACGTCCCTCAGATCAGATGTGAATCAGAATCGAGTCGGATGCTTCACCTACTGAGCCACCCAGGCGCCCCCAGATTGCTGGGCTGGCTGGTAAACATTTGTTAGCCCACTGCTGGGTAAGAGGGTGGCCTTTCTCTTCCGTTGAGCCCTAAGACAGGTGTTGTGCCTCACAAACTGGACAGGAAAGCTCAACCAGAATTCTCCGCACCTCCATTTTCTTGTCTATAAATTGGAAACAATAACTGCACCTACCTCCCTGGGCCACAAGAATTAAGTAAGAGAATACACGTGAGTCACTTAGCGAAGTAACCAGCATAGAGTAAGTGCTCAAAGATACTAGCTATTGTCATTAAAATCCTTTGGATTATAGGAATCTGTATATTTTCTTCCTGTCAGATGATTAAGTTCTCTAGAACTATATAACCAGGAGAGGTGGAGAGCATGGCATACTGAGCTTAACAGCTTTGGGGTATCTGTTTGTACACAGTCTTCCAGGGGCTGCCGCAGTCCCTGGATTTGTACACGTGACACCCCTGGCCATAGCAGCTTACACTGGATTCCCTGGGGCTCTGAGTCTCTCTCCTGAGAATTTGGAACTGGAACCCAGAGCCAGCCTATAACTCACCACCTGCAGGGCTGTGGGGCAAGCAGGCTCTGCCAGCAGCCAAAGGGACAAGGAAGGGCTGCAAAGACAAGAGATGACATAGATGGGCAGAGGCCGACATGGGACGGAAGAGCTCTCATTGAGAAGACCCCACTTCTGAATCAGGACTCCTCTGAAAGATCTCTTGTTGTCCTGCCCTGGACCTGCATCTTCACAACCAATGTCCCTTTCAGCTTAAGTCAAGTCAGGTTGGTTACTTCCATTAGTTACAACCTGAGGGCCTCAGCTTATCCACTTACTGCCCTCTGTGGACACCCCCACCGCCCTATTTCCCCCGGCACACACACGGGTTCCAGTGTCGGCCCGGCCTGGCTCCCTGTGGGCCTGGGTGGATCTCTAGGCCTCTCTTCTTCAGCGTATTCATCAAACATGAATTTGGACAAGAGCGAGCCTCCTGAATTTTCCCCATTATGTGAATAGAAATGAATATCCCAACATTATCATCTCTCCCTGGATAAGGCTCTTCCTCAACCCCCCATGGGCCTTGGAGTCCAGTCTCCTCTCATGGACTGGGGTGCTGCCTGAGTCTCCCCCTGCCTCTCTCCCCTCCTTGTTCATTCATTTCTAAGCCATGCCGACCTGCTGGAGTTCCCCTGAGAACCCCTGTTCTGGCTTCTCTCTGTGTAGAATAGAATTTCCCCAAGCCTGTAGCCCACCACCAACCTTTCTCCAGGCCTCCCTTCCCTTGAACATTGTCTGCCCTGGCTCACCCTCCCCGACACAGCCCTGGCTGCCCCCACTGTGTCTGGCAGCCAGGACATCTCCCTGTTACCACAGCACATCGCAGTTGCCTGCCTATTTACCACTTCCTCTGCTGCACCCCCAGACCCCGAGGCCCACGCACCACGTGTCTGCCCCCCGTGTTTCCCCAGGACCCACACTGTAAGTCCTCCGTGGATGGTTCCATACGTGCTGTGTCCTGAGGAAAGTGGGCTCCAGAGGCCCCAACACCCGCTGACTCCAGGGGCCATAGTCATGGCCGGTTTCCTAGAGGGAAGAAAGAGAGAGGACAGGGGAAGCAGCCCCCAGCTAGGTCAGGTAGAGTTTACTGAGGAGTTCGTGCCTGGGTGATTGGAAAGGGAGCTCCATCGGAGGAGGAGGAGGGGAGTGCGGGAATGATGAGCTTGGCAGGAAAGAGATCATATGAGGGGCAGGGAATGAAGGTGCAGAAACTGGAGGGGATGTAAGGGAGCGAAAGAGAAAAATGAACCCTGGACATTGACCCTGAGCCCTTCCTGGACCCCAGGTTCCTGCCATACTTTTTCCCAGGAAGCACAGGGCTCCAAGTGCTCATGGACCTGCCTGTGGTCAGGCCACATAGTGGACACATGCCTGACCTGACGGAAGTCCTGGGTGGCCTGACCTAAAGGAAGCTGTTTGGCAAGGTTAAGTCAAATAAAATTCTCCAGCGATTCTCTTACTGTAATCAGCTTGATAAAGCTCCTCTCCAAAGCCTGCCATGCTGGGAGGCTCCCTGGGGAGGGAGTGGTCTCAGTGCCCAGTGCCAAGAGGGACGTGATAAGGCCCTCGCATTCACACACCCCTTGCCCCAGCTCCAGGGAGGCTGCTCTGCGAGGCCACGCAGAAGAACCCGCGCTTCACCTCCCCTGGGCACAGGGCCTGGGTCATGAAAGCATCCCTGCAGTGCTCCAACTCATGGATGTCGTTCCTCAGTTACCACTTAGTAGGGCTACAGTTCTTCCCACAGGGTGGCCATCCTAATTTCTCTAAGCTTCAGAGAACCCTCCTAATAAGCCAAATGGAATGAGGAAGTTGGGCTTTTGGCCCGTCAGTTTTCAGTCCAGAAGTGTATGGCATGAGGCCTCCTGCAACCTGTGACAGATTTTCAGAGTTGCCCAAGAAAGATTTTACCAGATAGGTGACCCTGTGAAAATCGTGTGCCCAACAAGAAGCTAAGAGAATTCAGAGAAAGCCTACACTCTCTGGCCTTCCCCAACGATATAAAAAACAGTTTTATTCCTAAGAAGCTTATAATTGAGGTGGGGAAAGAAAATTAGTGTGCATTTTTTAAGGTGCCCAGAATAATTAAATATTAAATGGTGTGATGCTTGCCGGTTGCAACAGGACTGTAATGTGGCTCAGGGAGTCAGTTCTGCGTCAGAGAATTCCCGAGAAGGGGGAGACCAGAGCCACAGATTTGGATCAGTGGAGAAAAGCAGGGAGGGGTTCCGGAGAAGGAGAACTGCATGAGTGATTACCTGCAGAGTATGCAGGACAGGCGGGGCTGGACGAACCAGGTTGTGTGTTAAATGCAGGAAGATACGATTGGAGAGAGGGAGGGGGGTGTCGGGAGGGGAAGACGGGGCAGTTATGAAGTCTCTGCATTTGGGATGATGGAAATGATGGAAGGAAGGATGGCAAGGGAGGAGGAAGCATCTGAGGGCTGGCAAGGAGGGAGCTGAGGAAGTTTCTAGCAATTGCTGGTCACCAGCAGACACAGGAAGCTGTGTTTCTTTATGGGGTGGCTGACTTGAGAGGTGAGGGGACCCCTCTTCCCTCCGGGGCCTGTGCCCTTCTGCAGCTGCACAAACTCCATGAGCCCCACGATCAGAGAGTGAGCACATGGGCCACACTCCCCTGTGTGCCTGAAGTCCCAGCCTGTGACAGGCCCCAGGGAACCACCACAGGGCTTTGCACAGAGAATGGCGGATCCAACACTTAGACAAACATTGGGGGCAGCTACTAGGTACAAAGCAGCATGGGGAAATGGAAATAAGTGACTGAGACCCATAGTCTAGGGGAAGAAACGTGGATGGAAGGACGGCACTGATGGTGGTGCATTGGGGACACCCAGCCCTGTGCCCCTCATCAAGGCCACCTGGCCCTTCCCTGAGCAGGTCACAAGCCAGCAGCCTCTGTGCCTGAGCTCCGGTCGCTCTCCCAGAGGGAGGCTGCGGAGAGAGGTGGGGAGGTTGAGGCAGATGCTGAGCGCCAGGTAGGAAGAGGTCAGGAGGAGGATGGGCTTGGAGGGTGGGTCCTGGGTTTGGGCGGCGTTCCCGGAGCACCTGGCTTGAGCTACAGGGATTTAGGAGGCCAAGAGGAATCAGACAGCGTTAGCACCAGCGGATCGCAGGCCAGGAGAGGAGGCGGGAAACAAGACTTTCTGCTCAGGATGGAAAGTGCTGGAGTCATGTGGGTGCACAGAGGAGGTAGTGATGAACTCTGCCCTGGACCTGGGGTGTGGGCTGGGGCTGGGAAGACATCTGAGTGGGGCTTGGGGCCTTGGGGAAGGGTGGGGTTCCCTGAGTTGGGGGGAGCGGGGGTCTCAGGCAGAGGAGTCACCACGAAGAATGGGGCAGTGCTTTTAAAGGCCAAGAAACAGACTAGCAGGCTGGTGTGGTGTGTGTGCATGTGCACGTGTGTGTGCGTGTGGGGGGGGGGGGGAGAGAGAGAGAGAGCGCACATTGGGAGGTGAGGCTGGAAAGGAGGATATCTCCATATCCTGACCATTGCCAATGTCTGGTGAAGGAGATTCACCAGACATTGGCAATGGTCAGGATATGGAGAATGGCTGGAATAATGGGATAATGTTGGTGCTTTAGGGAAGAGGCAGGGTTGGGCAGGGGGTCGGCGGGGATGAGTTTGGATGTGAACCTGTTCAATCTTAGGGGAGGGTGGAACATTGTTGTCAAGCTGTCTGAGCCGAGCACCCTACACGGAGGGGGCCCAGTGAGCCTTGAACCAGTGATGGGGAGGACAGGAGGACTGGAAAGCCACAGCCCGAGAAGGCACAGGTGCCTGAGCCTGGACTAGGATCCGGTCCCCTCGCCCCAGCAGTCATCCGTGACCCCTCATGTATAAGCGAATGAGCATGGCCCCACACTCAGGGTTTGTTGGGAATGGAGAGTTCTGGTTCATTTCACTGAACCCCATCTCCTCCCAGAAGCCCCCTCCCCAGCCCCCTTTCTGACTGTTTCCTGGTGGTTTCTGATGTGCCCTGGGACCTGACAACCCTGTCTAGCCCTGTCTAGGAGTTCTCTGAGCACGGGGCCAGTGTCTCCCTCCTTCAGGTTCCCCACAGTCCGGGACGGGGCCCGTGCATGTAGTGTGGGGGCATATCGTGTGATAGTCTGCCAAGCGGACAGGGGTGCTTGAGATCCAACTGCTTCCAGCAGGAATTTGGGCCAGATCCCATGGGCACACAGACTTGTGACCTCCTGGACTTCCTGGTTCGGACAAGGTCATTCAATCCAAATGGTGGTGTAATTGCCCCTGACTATTTACCTGATCTGTTCCAAGTAGGTGAGATGCCTGGGATTTGGGGTGAAGGGGCAGGAAAGGGTTGTTTTTATCAGGACCTACTCGGCCCACCCATCCCAGAGGCCCCACATTATCAAATGTTTTCCAGTTCCTATGGTAACCAGATCACAGAGCCAGGATGTGTTATTATTTGGGGAGAAAAGGGAAGGGCCGCGGAGTGAGGACTGACGTCCATCCACCGTCCATCAGCCAGGCAGCTGAGTCACCGGCCACGGTTCATGGAGTCAACTTCCCTGTGGTCTGAGGCTCCCACTGGCCCTCCCTCTGACAAGAGGCTGGTCCCAGGACCACATCTGTCAGCAAGCACAGATGACAGGGCACCCCACCCTCAGCATTGCAGGTGGCTAGCAGGGTGGGGAGGGAAGTTACTGAAGGGGGCGCAGGCCTGCCTTTAGGGAGTGAGAGCTTATGGGGAGGGAGAACATTCTATCCTTCCAGAGAACACATGTATATTCATAGACAGCTTCTAGGGCCACCCAGCAACTGGCTTATGACCTGGAAAAAGTCACCTGCCCTATCTGAGCCTCAGTCTCCTTTTGTACAAAATGGGGAAACTGGTACTATCTCATCAGCTTGTTGTAGGAGAGGAACGATTGTGCCAATAAGACGCTCAGCATCCTACCCCACTTCCTACAAAGCACTCAAAAGAAATAGCATTTACAGTTATTGCTGGTTGGCTAGACGCTGACCACACATCTCTGGACCACTTGGAAGATGAAGCAGAGGGAGGTTCTACTGCTCCCCAAACACACGTGCTGGCTACCTGTTGAGCAGCCATGGGAGGCCACGGTGGACACAGCCACCCCCAGCCACGGCCACCAGGAATTGAAGTAAGAAGCTTCAGTTGTCAGATGTAGAAGGAACAGAACAAGAAAGTTAATGGGTCAGCCAGAGGGCGTGGGTCGGCCAGAGAGTGGGGACAAAGGAGAGGCGGTGAGACAGACATCCCAGAGAGCAGGTGCTCAGGCCGCCCAAGTGTGTTCCGACGCCTAAGGCCTCCCTTGCTCTCGGGCCAAATCCCTTCTGATGATAGTCTGGCTTTCTGGAGAGACTTCCCCACCAAAGAAAGGGTGCTGATGGGTGGACGTGGTTCATCAGCCCACTCGTGGCTGTATCCTCACTGTGAGTGGCTGAGTCAGCACTGGGGTTCACACTCGTGTTGTAGTGAGTCACCCCTGAACACATCCATCCCGCAGGCTTCCGACGAACTCGGGTTTCGAGCCTGCAAAGTGGAAACCCAGCATCGGAATGTGGAGACCACAGAAAGGAACTACCTCCATAGGGGAGTCTAGCCTTTGCCAAGGGGAGTCCCACATGACACCCATTCTGCAGTCACCTGATGCCCCCCATGGCATGTTCCATGCTGACTTCTGCTGGACACTGCGTCCCGGACAGCCAAGAGCTGTCCCACTGGGCTGGTCCTAAGCAATGCTTTTCAAACCATGGGGGTGGGGTGGGAAGGGGGAGACCCAGAAGTGGGCCATGGAATTAGTTTAGTAGGTGGGATGAGCATTTTTAACAATTAGAATAGAATCACACACATCAGAGTGTGTCACGGGGAGTAAGGGTGAATGTTACTTCCGAAGACTTTTGCATTTGTGTGTGTGTGTGTGTGTGTGTAGATACATATAATACACACACACACACACACACTACGGGGTACGGCAACAGAAAGATGGCACTTTCGAAGTGGGTCATTTAAAGGGCATTTATAAGAGGGACTATTTACAGCGATGTGGGCAGGCTGTAGGAAATCACAAGAGGTCGGGCAGAGCCAGGTCCAGGAACTGCAGAGCTTCGTTAGCGCCCCGAGGCTCGAGGCTTGAAGGAGGAAGGCACTTCTAGAACTTGGAGACGGAGAGATGTAGAGAGGGTGCAGACGGGAGCTGCGATCATCAGCCAGGGGTGTTGCCAGCCAGCCTGTGCTCACCTCCAGGGAATAAATACTTTTTCACTCCTCTCCCTCCTTCCACCTCCTGCCAGGGTTTCCCATTAGCCGAGCCCTGGGGAAGCCTGAAAACCGGGGGCCACAGACGGGGGCCATGCGTGGAAACCGCCCGGGACCTAAGGTGCACACGGGAGGCGGCGTAAGATGCGCGGTCCTTCTTACCGTGGGGCCCGGTGGATGAGGTTTTCAAAACCCTAGACGCGTGTGTCTGACACGGAGGTTGCCGCCAGGACGAAGCCAGACGTTTCGCGCGGCCCCGGGTCAGGGTCAGCGCCCCTGGGGAGGGCTCGGGGCAGCCGTGCCAAGGCCGGGGAGGAGACAGCTGTGCTGCGATCGTTCACAGCACGTTCCAGCGGCTGGAGAAACCACCTTGGCCCACATGGCCGACGTGGGCCTGCGCGCCGCCGTCCGCGGGGTCCACGGGCTGGGAGCTAAGGTCAGGGGAGGGGGGGCAGGGACGGAGAGGGACGATGTGGGGAGAGAGGAACAAGGGGGCCTGTGGTCGATTTCACCCCGCCAGGCAGTTGCCTCAGCTGGTCAGGGACAAAGGGCGGAGTGCTATTTCTAGCTCCCGGTGGAGCTTTCCACACACTTGTGGTCGGCTCGCGCGTCGCTGGGCTATGTGGGGTTGTGCTGGCCCCCCACAGCCCCGTCTCTGGGCCTTGTTCCCACAGCCCACGCTGCTGCCGACCCCATGCTGGAGAAGTCACGCCTTCCCAGCCGAGTGCGAGCAGGCTCCACGGCCGAGCCTCCTGAGTCCACCGTGAGCCCCTCGGACACCCTCCTGCAGGTAGGTGCCCAATCCAGGACCGGGTGCGGAAAGACTGCCACACTCACTGAAAGCCAGGCCCAGTTCCCAGAAAAGAGACTCTTCTGGAAAGGAAATAATTTTCTCTAATGATTAAAAAAAAAAGACAACAAGGGGGGTTCACAATAACAGAACTCTCGTTTTGCCCTTGCTGTTTCCTTGGGCGCTAGAGAGCAGCTCTGCCCTTCGCAGACTTGGGTTCCTTCCCGCTTGCTCACCTACACTAGGGGCCGAGGTGTTTACTTAGGAGTTAATAAGGTGAAGAGCAGTTTTGCCCTTTGAACGTTTCTCTTCCTTCAGAATCTCTTCATTTCTCTCGGCCACGTTCTTATCACCGGTAAGGGCTGGGACAGAGTCTCAAGGACACGGCTGAAGGTGGTTCCTGGACCATGTCCTCTCCAGCCCAAACCAGCAGGCCTTGGGCTGGACCCTGGTGTTCAATCCTAAAGACGTCCCTCGGAAATATCTTGCCAGGGTCATATTTTCTTAAGCCAACCAAACACAAAATGATTGCTTTACTATTGCATCAGTCTTAACCGAGTCATGATTAAACTGTAAGGTAGAGGAAAAAGAAAGTCCAAGAGGGTCAGTGTCTCCCCACATTCTGTGCTCATCAGCTTCAACCCCCGCACCTGTGGAGGCCAGAGTGCCGGCGGCAAAGCCTGGTTAGCGTCTCTTTACTGCTCTGCTTTCCTCTTCACTGTTCTGCCAAGACCTGCGTGGTGTTAACTCCCTCTCTGCACCTTGCACTTCCGGCCATGTGAGGTCGGTGTGGCTGGCGCTCTGTCTTCCTCAGTGACTTGGGAGACTTCTTGGAGGGCAGCGGCTCTGCCTTATTTTGGCCCCATCGTCTGCAGCGGGACCTGCGCTGTCAGACGGGCTCCACACACGTGTATGGGGCGAAAGAATGACTGAAACTTTCACTACACCTAAGTTTTTCAATGTGGAAAAAAAACATGAAGAGCTAGCCACGACTTTCAAAACTTTTGTGCTTTTGGCAGCAAAAATCTTGATTGCAAAAAAATCTAACCTAAGCCCCAAAGTAAATAAAAGAAAAGCAGCACACCTAAGAAGGTTGCCAGGTTTAGCAAGTAAAAATATGGGACCTCCAGTTAAGTTTGAATTTCAGAAAAATAAATAATTTTTAAAGTATAAGTATATCCCAAAACTGCATGGGACATACTTAACGCTAAAAAAATTATTATTATTATTTTGTTTATCTGATATTCAAATTTAACTGAGTATCCTGTATTTTAACTGGTGGCTCTCTACTCCGGCCTGTACCCACATGGGACCCCACGGGCTCCCCGGGGCTGTGCAGTCCTGTTTATGAGCCACTGTTTTAGGAAAAGCTATGACACTCATATTGTTTTCCTTCTCCCATCTCTGGAGCTGCTCTCCTAAGCAGGACCAAGGCCTCCTCCCCCAGCAACCGTGCCTGGATCATGGGTGTCCATGTGGGCCCCAGGCAGTGAGGAAAGGCTGTTGCTAAAAATGGGTCAAAATAACTTGATTAGCAGCCACATTGATGACTAACAGCCATGCCTGTTCACCCAACCATTTTAAGTCCTACATAGGTTACTTCACCCCTTGTTTTCTTTTTTTAAAAAAGATTTGATTTACTTATTTGAGAGAGACAGATAGCAAGAGAGAGCACAAGCTGGGTGGAGTGGTACAGGGAGAGGGAGAAGCAGGCTCCCTGCTCAGGGAACAGGGGCTTGTGCGGACTCGATCCCAGGGCCCCGGGATCATGACCTGAGCTGAAGGCAGATGGGTAACAACTGAGCCACCCAGGCGCCCCCACACCCTGTTTTCACTGAAACCTTGACTCTTGCTGACAGACTGTTCTGTCTGTTCTGTGAAGGTATATGATGGAGCCGCGTTGTTGTGCTCTTTCCTTCCTGCTTCCCAGCTCCATCCTGCTGGGCGAACAGAGGAGCATCCACACCCAAGCCAGTCAGCGTGGTTCTGCTGGGTGGGTGCTGGTGGTTTCTGTGGAACCAACGCAGAGATGGTAAAGCAAATGCACACCTCTCTCTTTTTACTCCCCCTGAAAAAGGCAGTGAAGGGGCTCCTTCGAGAATCAAGTGAACCCCTGAATGTCTTCCAGATGAGTTCATTTTGGTTTTTTTGTTTTTGTTTTTTAAGATTTTATTTATTTATTTGTCAGAGAGAGAGAGAGCACGAGCAGGGGGGAGCGGCAGAGGCAGAGGGAGAAGCAGGCTTCCTGCTGAGCAGGGAGCCCGATGCGGGGCTCGATCCCAGGACCCTGGAATCATGACCTGAGCTGAAGGCAGACGCTTACCCGACTGAGCCCCCCCGGCATCCCCAGATAAGTTCATTTTGGAGAAGGAGCAGGTAAATCTCAGTAGACAATGTCTGTTGATTTTTGCCTGCCCACATTAGAGCTCCCTTCCCAATTGGGGTGTCCACCGGTGTGTGGTCTTAGGGAGGGGCAGACAGGCCTCTAGGCCTGTGTGTGACCCAGGCTCAGCCCACGAGGTGCTCCTGCTCTGGGCTTGGACCTCAAGGGACAGACAGGCGGCTAGAGGCGATGTGTAGCCGTGGCGGTGAGGTCAGGAGTCAGCCGTCCACAGCACTGGGCGCGGCACCTGCACTGGCGTCCTGGCCAGCCTGAGTGTCTGTGACTGGGCTCTCAGCTGCCAGACTTCCCCTCAGGGTGCTCGGCCCATTCCCCTGAACCAGGTTTGCCGGGCTTCTAGTCAGTTCTCTGAATCACCCGATATCCTTTCCCGTCAGCTCATTAACCAGGCTGAGTTCCTGCTGTTTGCACAAGAGCACTCTAAGGTAGGTCGTCAGGCCTCACCCTCACCCTCACCGCTCCCTGTCCTGGGTGCCCTGGCGAGTGTGGAGACCCAGTCAGAGATGTGATGACTCTGTGCTAAAGGATGTCACCAGGATCTTCCTCTGGAGCTCCCTGGTCCCACATTTCCCCAAACTGTAGTGCTTTCTGAAACACAGAGGTTCGGGACCTTCTGGGGAGCCTCATACAGGACTGCACTCCCTGCCATGGTGGAGTCGGTGGCCAAAGCCAGGCAAGCAGCAGTGATGAGTGTCACTTCAGGCTGGAAGTGGTGTGAAAAGCCAGCTCGTAATTCACCACGTTCCCCCTCTCTGCCCCCATCACAGAGGTCAGACACACTCCAGATGGTGGCCGCCCCGTCAGCCTGGAACCTGTGATGAGGACGTCATGCGAGAGTTCCTCACTAACCCAAGGTGATCATTTGAAATGAGCAAGCAAGCAGGAAACTTTCCTTCTGTCAAGTCAGGAGAGGTTGGGGTTGTTACTGTAGCAGAACCTATGGGATCCTGACTGATACACAGGCCCTGTCCCAGACCTCCTTGATCTGAATCACCATGGGACCTGGGCTGAGGCGTTTTCCAAGTCCCATGGACACACTTGTGATTTTGGTGATCAGCCAGGTTTGGGAGCCCCCCATGTGTTCCACACAAATTCTGAGGACGGGCTCTGACCAGCCTCATAATGGAGACTGCCGTGGGTTGGATGGTGGGCTGGAGAGCACAGCCTGGAGACCCAAGCTGACATTCCTTCATAGCGATGCAGATTATAAAGCCGAATGGTAATTTGAAAAATTGTCTACAATTTCAAAATAAGCCAAAATTGTTAAACTCAAGTTTGTATCAATTCTCTGAACACAGCCACAAATACACACGCACATACACACACATACACACACACAGAATAAGAGAGAGCAAAACATAAGAAAATCATGGAATGGACTTACGAATTATTTTTCTTTCATTTTTCATCGTTATTGAAGTGGCAACACTTCAATAAACAAAGGAAACTCCAAATGAGATGTTTGGAGTTAATATGGAAACAATAGGAGCTCCTGAATGTTCTTGAGGAAGGGTGGGATGCGGTGGAAAAAAGGGAAGATGATAAAAATACTAGTTAAGGAAGGAAGCTGGGGCAGGCCTGTGCATAAAGGACAAAGGTGGGCGGCAGAGGCCAGGAGCCCCGCAAAGGGGCTGTGTGACGTTCCAGGAGGTATGGCAAAGCCCCAGCATTGAGGCGCGTAGGGATAGAAGGAGAGCAGGGTCAGCCTTTGGTGACCCCAGCGCTCAGCAGCCTCAGGCTGCGGCCAGGCCTGACACGCGTCTGCACTGCACTGCCCTCCAGTGGCCGGAGCCGGGAAGCCAGTCAAGCCTGTGGGGCTGCTCGCAGGAACGGTCAAGGTGAGACAATTGTGGGAGCCCGGAGCTCCTGGGACTACAGAGGCGGGGAAAGCTTCCGAGAGCACACGGTGCTTCCACACAGCATTGCAATTCTCTACAATGGGGCCAGCCTGCCGGCAAGGCCGTAACCTGCCAGGCACGCGGAATTGTGTGGACAAAGGCGTGAAAGCTTGAGGCTGTATTGAGCAATCAGGAGGCAAGGCGTGCGTTAACACCAGCGGGAGCGCAGGGTGCTTAGGGCTGGGGAAAGGTGCAGCCGAAGAGGTGAGCTGAGGCTATGCGGTGAAGGGACTTCGAAATGCATCCTAGGCCCTGGGACGCCAGCCAAGGGTTTAAGCAGGGGTGTCATATAGGGAGGAAGGAAGGTAACATGATCACATTTGCACTTTAAAAAGATCATTCTAGCAAAAGTGTGGAATATGGAATATGGATCGCGCCGGTGGGTGAGATCATGACCTGAGCCAAAGGCAGATGCTTAACCGACTGAGCCACCCAGGCACCCTGAATGAATCCCAATTAAATATTGACTTTGGAGGGGCACCTCTGCCTTCTCCCCTGGAACCTCCTCCCCTGTCTGCTCAGAGTCCCAGTGTTTGTCACAGTGTCTGTGTTTCCCAAAGATCCAAGGGTGTAGAGTCCCTGCTAGGACTAACGGGAGGGCAGAGCCTCTGGTCTGGGGACATTGCTATCCCAAGGGGACTCAAGACAGACAAACTCTCCAGTCTGTTCCTTTTTCTTGCTGTCAGTATGGTCAGCTAGTTTTTTTGTGAGTTGCCACCCATTAGGGGTCATGAAAACAATCATCTCAAATTGCATTTTATTTAAATGAAATGGAATAAAATTAAAAATATCAGGTGCGTTTCATGTAGTATGGCTAAAGAGCGTTTCAGGGACATTTGTTTTCATTGGGTGCACCTGTGGGTGTGTGTGGGCACTTGGCTGTGAATGGAAATGTTTCTTACCATGAGTCCAATCAGAAAGATTAAAGAGCCACATGTCTAAATGTTTCCCCTTCTGCCTTTGCAACACTTATTTGCAGCAGTTTTGCAACCTATGTTTTGCACAAGATAACGTGAAAGGGAGTTTCAATCTACTTGTCTACACTGCCCGTGAGGGAACAGAGGAGCCCACCCAGATGATGACCTGGCTCACATTCCACTGACCTGCTTAACGTAAGCACTTAAACCCTGAGGCCTGTCCTGGAATTAAATTGTTTGAATTAACATACCTTGTTGGAAGCCAAACTAAGCTATATTTTCCTAGTGGATATTTGTCACTAAAATCCTACTATAAAATACATATTTTAAAAACCCAGTTTATGAATTTGCCATTTATTCTTCCCTGCTCCTCACCAGCCAGTCCTGGCATAATATACTGGACTTCCTCCTCCTCATATCCCAGGTATGAATGCTCGAATGTTCGGGTGTGTGGATGGGAGGGTGGTGTGGCCTGGTCTGGCTGCTCCCAGGAGGCCCCTCCCACTGCCCCCCTGCCCCCACTAGCAAGACCCTGGAGAGCCTCCCAGACCCTGGGATCCCAGGGATTCCTCGTACTGAAGCTAGATAAATGCTCACACATCTGTAACACATTCTGCTTTCCTCCACAAACCTGATACTCCTGAGCCACCTTCTGGGCAGGGTGGATTATATCTTTGTTCTCATTTTTTTCTAGAAGCAGATCTTACAGAAGTTAGGGAGAGTGGAACGCGAACTCAGACAGCCTGGATTCTCATCCCAGATCTTCCCCTTATGAAATAATGCCTTTGGGCAAGTTGTTGAACCAATTCAAGCTGCCGCCGCCTCATCAGTAACAGGAAGGATGATAATAACATCTGTGTGGGCAGGTGACTCTGAGGAACAAATGAAGTGATACAGGTAAGGCATGTTAGCCCCATACCGAGCATACAGTAAGTGCTCACTGTGTATCACCTGCCATTATCACAGTGGTTATGATTATTACAACGTATTATTATTATGATACTCTGGGCAGCCCCTGAGCGGCCAGAGGTGTGAGGGCCACACGGGCCCCTCCTGGTTAACCCCAACGTCCATTTCTCCATCACTCCACTGCCTTCCCCCACTATCAGGCCTCTGGCTTCCCCCGGAGCTCTTGGTCCTGCCCATTGTCTCACCTCTTCATGGCCACCACCTGCCTCTCAGCTTCACTCCCTCCATTCCAAGGCTGGCTTTGAGGGACGCTGGATCCGCAGTCCTTGCTGCAGTCTGAGCAAGAGAATGTGCGGTACAGCATGAGAGGCCCCGGGGTCCTGTCAGGAGGCATGGCTGTTTGTTTCAAGTAAATTAGAATGGGCAGGAGGGAGGGTCCTGGCAGTCAGGCCGGGCCCAGGGCCTGAGGCGTGTGACAGTGGAACCTCCCTGCTGGTGGAGAAGCAGGCAGAAGGAACTTGGACTGGGGGTGGGGAGGGACTGGAACTGGAGGCAGACAACCCAGGACCATCTCCTGCGGGGCTCAGGGGAGCCTGGAGGGGCCACGGGACACACAGCGGGAGCAGGGCCTCAGATCAGGGGAAACTGAGGTCAATACCCAGACACATGGACTGGGCCGGTATCGTTTTCGTGGGAAAAGGTTAGGATGCACACCCAGGTGATTGAAAGGTTGCCACCCCTGGAGTCCACATGGGGGCAGTCTGTGAGCATGTGCCGAAAGATAGGGTACAGAGATGGATTGGCTGCCATGGTCAACCTGGAATAACTCTCCCAGGGGACCTAAGTGGGGAGGGGCTGCTGGCCGCCTGGGGCTTCCTGCCTCCAGACTAGATGGATCCAGCAGGAACAACGTCAGAGCTGGCTCTGCTAGAGGGAAGCTGGGGAGGCCGAGGCATGGGAAATGGGTCTGGGGTCTTGAGGAAATACTGTGCTATTTAGGGTCATGTGTCCCCTGAGCCTTCTTTAACTCTTCCATAACGTGGGAAAGGTGATGATCCCCGTACGCGAGTTCTTAGGTGTGTAGTGAGATGAATATAAGAAGTAGTTTGGAACAGCTAAACTCATGTTCTTATGTTGTCATTACTGTCCCTGGTGTAAGTACACAACCTCTTCTCATGCTAAGGACTTTACTAAAATTCATTTTAGTAAAGTAAAATCATAGTAAAACTGATACAACTAGTTGGGGAATCCACAGAGTTTCCTGAAATCAGAGAATGCTTCTGAGCAGGAATGGCACTGAGGATTAGCCCAGTCTTGGCAAGAGTGAGCATCTGTGTGGGAGGTGAGGGAAGAGAGCTGTCTTGGTTCAAAACTGGTGACAAAACAGGGCTTTGAATGTTCCTGAACTAGGTGCCTGCCCACCTCAGTGCTGGGCCGATGTTCAGGTGTGCCGCCATGATTGGGGGCCCCAGCCTGAGACCTCCCTGCTCTGAGCCAACCCTGAGAGTGTCTGGAGAAGGCCTTTGGTCAACAAGGGTGGAGTAAGTTAGGTCGTGGAGCAGGGGGGCTGGTTCAGCACTATCCTGAACCAGCCTAAATGAGCCACAGCAGGGGAACGGGCATCGGGCCGGCACTTCCTTATATTTGAAGAGATTGGGGGATTTGCAGTTTCATACACACTCAGGCCTTTCATCCTCTCAACAAATCAGTCCAATTATTATCCCTTTTTTAACTGAATAGAAAAACAGGACTCAGAGTGATTTGCCTAAGGGCACTCGGCAAGCTCATGGCCAGGTTAGGCCTAGAACCCAAATGCTGGCGTTTGGAGGCACAATGTCCCAGGACTGGGGCGGGAGCCAGGATCAGACCCAGGCTATGGCCAATAGCTCTAAGGACCAGAAACTGGCAGTTCTGGGCCTGAGGACATATGGCCAGTGTCTCAATGGATGAAAACAGTGTCTGGTCATAGCTTATAGGAGATAGGTCCTTTCCTTTTTACAGTGTTCTGTATTGATCAGAATTTTTGCCTAAACAAGTTTTATATTCATAATCAGACAAAATAATCTCATTTTTCTGGGGGTGGGGTGGGTGGAGATCTGTACGCAACCACACTGGGGGCCTGTGCACTCCCAACAAATGCTCTCATGGGCAGGTCTCTGGTCTCATGATACCTGAGCCCCCCAGTACTCCTCTCCTAGTGATGGTTTCGGGAATTCCAACTTGCACTTTTCTTGGCTCAGACTGCCTTCTTGCAAACACAGCTGCCCTCCCCTGTCCTTCAAGGGTTTTCCAGCAACCCTCTGCGCTCAGTTCCTTGGCAGAAGACTGGGGGATCACATGGCTGAGTGAGTGGCATTTTCTGAATCATGGAATGGAAAGAAACACTATACAGAAAAGCTGCACACAGGGCTTCTGTGTTGAGCCTGGATGACGACACAGCGCGGGAAGTGATTCATCCCAGCCCGCCTGGCGTGTGTGCTGGTCAGCAGACGGAGTGCAGTTCAGTGCTCGCCTTCTGCGGGGACCAATGGGGCTTCTCAGCCACAGGGCAGCCCCGGGTGCCTCCCACGCACACCAGCGCCCGGAGCCACCAGAGGCAGCTCGGCAGGTGTCTGGGGAGGTCACAGACAATAGGACAGAAGGTGAAAATGATGGAATATCCAGGTTAGGGGAATCAGAGAAAGGAACTAGGCAGACAGATGTGGGGAGAATATGGTCAGGCTCTCCTGAAAACCAGGAAACAGGCTCCGACTTCTCCATTCCACATCCAGAAGCACAGCCTAGCGCCCAGCACGCACAGGAGACGTGTGCTCACCAATGCCAGAATGGACTTAATAAATAATTAACACGCTCATGGAGCCTTTACGGAGTCCAGGCATGGTCTAAGTCCTTGACGTGTGCTATCCCACTTCATCCTCCCAACAGCCCTCTGAAAACATCAGTGAACCCAATCTTGCAGATGAGGAAATTCTGCACAGAAACATGAAATAGCTTGCCCGAGGTCATGCAACCACTAAGGAGAAGTCTCACCTACAGCATCCTGTCCCAAGTCTGTGTGCAGAGGTCCTCTTCTTGGCCAGACACTGCTCTTCACATACATGATCGGATTTAACCTGCACAACAACAATACAAAGAAGGTATTGTTCCCATTTTAAAAATGGGAAAACTGAGGCTCAGAGAGGTTAAGTTGTTGCCCAAAGTCACACAGCTGGTAAGTGATGAAGTGGGGCTCACCCATGTCTGCCTGACTCCAAAGCCCATGATCTGTTTCATGACATTTCTCTACCTCACCACTGATGGAGAGGCGTTCTCCCCGCCTCCACTGATGGAGGTGTTCTCCTCATCTTTTGGGACAGTGTCCCTCTTTTCTGAGTCCTCGGCCTGCCCACCCATGGTTTATATTGGTTAAATCTTGACTCAGTAGTAGGAACCTCTTGGTTGTTCCACACAAGGGCCTCCCTTGTTGGAGAGGGAGGAGAGAGGTGATGCCCCAGAGCTAAAGGGACAGTGTCCCCAGGGTGGACTTGGAGGGTTCTGTGCACGTGGGGAGGGATGAGGGAAGTGAGGCAGAGCTGGCTTGGCAGCAGGTCCAGTGGGTCTCCCCTGGCTCTGTATCAAAATCCCCTTTGAGAAAACAGAGGCTAGGAATGGTAGAGATCTGGGTGGCAGTGTGGGGGTGACTCCAAGGGGCAGCTAGGGCTGAGAAGTGCTCATTGCATCTACTACTATTCTTTACCCCGTGGACCACCTCTCTGTGGGGTCAGCCAGGAACTAGCAGGTTCATATGGGATCTGAATCTCCCAGGCCACAAGCCACAGAGATATATCATATATAGATGCTATTGCTTTTGTTGTTACTTAAAGTTGATGTCTTTAAGCAAGGTGTGTATTCTCCAGTTTGCCACGGGCCCCACCATTCCCCATTGCCTGATACACTTGCACTCACTTTGGCAAGTTACGGTGTTACTGCAGCTCCTGATAACACTGGAGTTTGAGGCCCTGAAGATGTAAAGTAATCTAGCGTCCGCATTTCACCTGGAAAAAAAAATATACTTGTGCTTCCTAGACCAAAATGAGGACCCCGTGGCCCCTTGAAGTTACAGTCACTGGGCAAATCTGTAAAGCTAACTCTGAAGCAAATAATAACTTATAAAATAACTTAAACCCACATCGAAGTGAACTGGCTTGAGATTACCATTTGCTTTGGGTCATCTCCATCACTGATGCCCACACTCACAGAAAACCAAGCCCTGAGCTCATTGTCTCTCATGCTTGGGGTTAGAGTTGGGGCTGTCACGAGGAAATACACATCAACTGACACACCCACAGGTTTAAGGACGTGTCAGTTCACATCCTTGGTTTTCCCAAGTTAGGGATCATTGGGCCTGGCTTCAAAGTGGCCAGAGGCCATTGGTGGGAGGGAGGAGAATCTTCCTTCTCACTGTATATTTCTTGTTCACATTGTTCTTCCCTGCAAACATGAGTGACTTCTGTAATACAAAGATATTCCCAAGGTGCCTGTGGGCAGGGCAGGCCTGGGTGCACATGCAGCCTGGGACTCACTGTCCTCCTGACCCCTGGTTCCCCTTTGTCACATGGACAGGCTTTCTCTGGGTGGACAAGTGAGAATGTGGGGTGGGTGAGGACAGGAGCAGACTATGGCAGGGCCGCATGTCCACAGCTCCCGTCCTGGGACCTGCAAACCTGTTACTTCACGTTCCATTGGCAAGTCACTCTAACTGCCATGGGCCACTCCCGATGCACCACCGGCTTCCTTCCCCTCCACTGATGGAGGCGTTCTCCCCCCCTCCACTGATGGATGCGTTCTCCCCCGCCTCCACTGATGGAGGCGTTCTCCACCCCACCACTGATGGAGGCGTTCTCTACCTCACCACTGATGGAGAGGCGTTCTCCCCCGCTCCACTGATGGAGGCGTTCTCCCCCGCTCCACTGATGGAGGCGTTCTCCACCCCTCCACTGATGGAGGCGTTCTCCACCCCTCCACTGATGGAGGCGTTCTCCACCCCTCCACTGATGGAGGCGTTCTCCACCCCACCACTGATGGAGGCGTTCTCCACCCCACCACTGATGGAGGCGTTCTCCACCCCTCCACTGATGGAGGCGTTCTCCACCCCACCACTGATGGAGAGGCGTTCTCTACCTCACCACTGATGGAGGCGTTCTCCACCCCTCCACTGATGGAGGCGTTCTCCACCCCTCCACTGATGGAGGCGTTCTCCACCCCACCACTGATGGAGGCGTTCTCCACCCCTCCACTGATGGAGGCGTTCTCCACCCCACCACTGATGGAGGCGTTCTCCACCCCTCCACTGATGGAGGCGTTCTCCACCCCTCCACTGATGGAGGCGTTCTCCACCCCTCCACTGATGGAGGCGTTCTCCACCCCACCACTGATGGAGGCGTTCTCTACCTCACCACTGATGGAGAGGCGTTCTCCCCCGCTCCACTGAGGAGGTGTTCTCCACCCCTCCACTGATGGAGGCGTTCTCCACCCCACCACTGATGGAGGCGTTCTCCACCCCTCCACTGATGGAGGCGTTCTCTACCTCACCACTGATGGAGAGGCGTTCTCCCCGCCTCCACTGATGGAGGCGTTCTCCGCCCCTCCACTGATGGAGGCATTCTCCACCCCACCACTGATGGAGGCCTTCTCCCCTCCTCCACGGATGGAGGCGTTCTTCACCCCACCACTGATGGAGGCGTACTCCACCCCTCCACTGATGTGAGCCTCTTCGGGGTCCAAGCTCCCCCTCTTCCGGGCCTCCCACTCAGATAGCTGTCCAGGACGAGGCAGGCCACAGCTTGCCCTGCTTCCCCTGGGCTGAAGGCAGGCAGGTTGCTTGAAGGGTGGAAAGGAAAATTTGTGTCCTGGGGCTGACGCCAAAGGCCCAATGTTGCACCTAACAGAAAAGCCCTGTTGTCCCCAAAGGCCCTGGAGCCATCTTGGGGTGCCTAGGGACAGCCGCTCCATTTTTAACAAAACCCCTAAAAGCTTACACGGTACCAAGGATGGTGGGTGTGGCCGTGACCTCCCAAATGGCCCCCTACCCACCACTAAGCCGGTGACTCTCCCGTTCCCATAAAGCTCAGTTCAGAAGCGCCAGCCCAGGAGCTGCTCTAAATGCCCCAGGACAGCCCTGGCCCTGACTGCCACGGGGGACAGTGCCCAGAGCTGTACAGCACCTTGCAGGGAAACAGCAAAACTTGACAGTTTTCGAAGTACACTGAGCTCCACAGTATAGCCTACAAGTAGGGGCGGAGGGTGCCACCTCCATTTGCACAGGTAAGGAAATTGAGTCACCTGCTTAGGGTCCCTGGGGCCCCATACTGGTGAGTAGTAGCCAGAACCAGAACCCATGTCTTTGGACTCCTAGGCAAGGGCTCTTTTCCTTCATCTGGGATCCCAGCACCACCCCCGCCCCAGTCCAAGGCGGGGTAGAAGCACCCAGTCCCCGTCTCTCCCCACCCTCGTGATCTGATTCTCATCAGCACTCCCTGCGCACGCAGCCCTGAGCTAACCCTGGGCCTGCCTTCAACTCACAGCATGCAGAGGGTTGGGGGCTGTGGTCCTCAGATCACATGGCCACAGCCCCTGACTGGGGACAAGAAGGTCATTTGCACGAGGAAAGCTGTGGGCTTAGGATAGGTTGCAGGTTTGCTAACAAGGCTGCAGAAGCCCGTTCTCCAAATGCAAGCAGACAGCAGCCTGATAAAAACACAGGGGCTACCTGACTGACAGGAGGGTACAGCCTGCATGGCACCTAGGGGGGTGGGCACAACCCCCCAGGACTCCCCTGAGGTGGTGGTTTCAGTTGAGTTGGGTGAGGGGCACAGGGGGAGCTGGGCAGCCAGCCAGAGGGGACCCACAAGCAAAGGCATCAGTTTAGGGGAGGAACCAGCTTGTCCTCAGCCCCTGGTCTGTAGCAAATGTTAAAAAAATGATGTTTGAATGAGGATGGAAAGAAGGAGGAAGGAGGAGAGGGCAGGAGTGGATCTATTTATTTATTTATTTATTTTTAAAGATTTTATTTATTTATTTGAGAGAGAGAGAATGAGAGACAGAGAGCACGAGAGGGAAGAGGGCAGAGGGAGAAGCAGACTCCCCGCCAAGCAGGGAGCCCGATGCGGGACTCGATCCCGGGACTCCAGGATCATGACCTGAGCCGAAGGCAGTCGCTTAACCGACTGAGCCACCCAGGCACCCGGAATGGATCTATTTAGCTAGTTAATTCTCAACATTGAGGGAGGAAAAGAAATAAGACAGTCATCAATTAGTATTTTTTTTTTTTTTTTTTTTTACTGAATAAACTGTTTCAAGCTTGTAAACATGAAACCCTTTAAAAAGAGATCGTAATGGGGCACTTGGGTCGCTCAGTCAGTTAAGCGTCTGAGTCTTGGTTTCAGCTCGGGTCATGATCTCAGGGTCGTGAGATCGAGCCCCAAGTCTGGGCTCTGCGCTCAGCACTGAGTCTGCTTGAAGATTCTCCTTTTCCCTCTGCCCCTCCCCCAGCTCACACGTGCGCGCGTGCGCTCGCTCTCTCTCTCTCTCTCTCTCAGCTCTAAAGTAAATAAATCTTAAAAGAAAAAAGACAGGGGCGCCTGGGTGGCTCAGTCGTTAAGGGTCTGCCTTCAGCTCAGGTCATGGTCCCAGGGTCCTGGGATCGAGCCCCGCATTGGGTTCCCTGCTCAGCGGGAAGCCTGCTTCTCCCTCTCCTGCTCTCCCTGCTTGTGTTCCCTCTCTTGCTGTGTCTCTCTGTCAAATAAATAAATAAAATCTTAAAAAAAAAGAAAAAGAAAAAAGAAAATTTCTGGCGATAGGGGTTCAAGGAGCTTGCTGTCCTGTGACACGGTTCCCCACAGGTTCTCAACCCCAGTCATCCTCCTGGAAGCTGCAGTAACCCAGGGCAAGGGCTCCCCAGAAGGGCCACCTCCCCTCCTGCACGCATAGCTGGGAGCCCAGTGAACTAGAGTAGAGGGTGTGCAGGATGCATGCTCCCTGCCTAGGCCAGGCTCAGGAAGGGCAGGCACTGCTTCTAAGGCCTGGGGTGCAAATCTCGGTCTTGGAATCCCCTTCCCCAGCTCAGCTCCGGAGCCTCATTCCTCCTCCGTGCCAGGAAGGCCCTCATGCCCCTGGGAGCCGGCATCGGCCATTAGTCACTTGAGGCTACTCTCCAGCGCTCCCTGACCAGGACCCAAGCCCTCTTCGGAGCCCTGGGTTCAGAGCTTCCTGAACAAGATTTAACTGTGAACTCTGTTTAACCTGCTTTTGGGACAGGCTGGGTCAGGCTCCACCCTCTTCTGTCTTGCGGCAAGCAAGGCGTCAGGTCAACCCAGGGGTATTCCTAAGCGTGAGAAGGCCGTGGTGTGCCTTACGGAAGAAATGTGTGTAGGAGATGAGCTGCGTTCGGACATAGAGCAAGGTTCTGTGTGTACTGGTACCTCGCATCTTCTGGGGCCCACCCTGGAGGCTATACGTGCTGCTCTTCCCGCCCATCCCCATCCCCGCTTCGGCTGGTCCTGGGGAGGGAAGTGGGAGGACAGGGCAAACTAGAGGGTCTGAGAGACAGGGGTGGGGTGTTCAGTCATGTGTCAGTTCTAGGTGGAGGATGCCCCAGCTCCCCCGAGGTCCTGCTCTGGAGGTGAGAGCTGACAAGGCAGCACAAGATTTGGCCTCGGCTTCAGCTCCAACACAGGCCCAGCTGTACAGCCCCCTCCTGGGGATGTCTGCAGAGCTGCTGGGGGCCCCTCAGACCCAGGCCCATGACCTTAGAGGACGTCCATGACCCAGTGGGCACCAAGTGGAGGGAGGCCTGTGGCTGCAGAACGCCCCTTCCCTGGCCTGTCCTCACAGACCGCCTCTCCACTCCCCCTTCCCATCCCCACACCCAGATGCTGTGCCCCTTCCCTGGCTGTCACCCCACCTGACAAAAGACAGACCTCTCCCACTGCCCGCCCAGCACACCTGTCCTCACCCTCCACCTGAGACTACGCTTGAGGACCCTCCCCTCCCCTGCATTTCAGGGCCCCGAGCCCTGTGACGAGGCTGGCTGCGGTGGGAGTGGGGAGCTGTGGGGGGGGGGCTTGGGCCTGCACCCCCACAGTGCCACCACTTTGTCTAACCAGGTGGGGTAGGCCTCTGTGACCCGGGCTGAGGACCAGCCCACCAGACGTGATTTCTGTGGAGAAACCAAATTCTGACTCCCAAGCCACCGACTTGCAGAGGCATGTAAGTCCAGGGTTGGTGGTGATTTGGGTGTGAGGGGAGGGCAGAGTCACCAGAACCCACGGTGGCTGCTCTGCCAGCTTCGAGGCCCTCTAGGGACACCAGCCCAGGCTGCTCTCCCAACCCTCCCGAGCAGCCCCCTCACCCCTCAGTCTGTCCTCTGCACCTCCGTCCAGCTTCCCCTGCCAGTTGCCGTAAGACAGAACACATCGCTGGGCAGAGCTTTGCAAACACAATGGATCCTCCCTATTCGTGGATTCCATTTGCAAATTTACCTACTTGCTAAAATGTGTCAATACTCGGGGCTCTTTTGCGGTCATGCGTGGACGCCATGCAGAGCGGTGACAATCTGAGTTGGCCTTCTGGACATTCCCAGCTGAGGTCCCGAGATGACGCTCTGCCTTCTCGTTTCAGCTCCCACGTGAGAAATGTGTCCTTTTCACAGTCTAAGTAGGGCCATAGTTGTGCGTGTGCGCGCGCACTCGTGCGTGTGTGTGCGCGCGCGTGTGATTTTGTTGGTCAAGCACAAGAAGGCTGGGATGGATGCTACGGAGGAAAGAGTATTCACTGAGCTTCGGCAGGCGTGATAGTGCTGTTGGCCGTGAGTTCAACATTAATGAATCGCCCATTCGGATTACATAGAGTCTTTAGACAGAAACACACATAAAACAAGGTCATTCAGATGATGGAAAGTTTGTGTCCAGAGGCTCACAGGAACCTAACCCTATGTTTCCCCCAGGGGCAAAGATTCAGAATTTGCTCATTCACTGTTGTCAGAGACTTTATAGACCATAATGACCTCGAATGATGAGAATCAACCGTAGGGTTGCTCTGCCTGGGCTTGCCCGGACCTAGCATATCAGGATCTCCTGGCATCTGGGTTTTGGAAGCCCTGCAGGTGACTCTGACGCAGGGTCTGGGTGGGAGCCCCTGCAGGGATGCCTCGAAGCACCATGTTAGACCCGCTGGGTTTGGACAGTCAAGGTGGCCATCCTGAAAACAACCTTCTGTCCAACTGGGAGGTGATGTGTAGCATGATGTGGGGAGGAGAACAGAGGACTGACATGGTATTAGGGCTCTGAAGACTCTGTGTGACCTCAGGCAAGTCATCTGATGTTTGGGGACTCAGTTTCCCCACCCATAACATGAAGATAATAAAACCGAAGCATGGAGGGATTTGCTCTGAGATTCAGACATGTCTGGGGACCTAGGACGCCTCCAGGAGTCCACAGGTGTCTTTTGAGAAAGAATTCTTCCCAAGAGAAAAGGCAGATGGTCTTGGCCAAGAGTGATGAGCACATTCCTGGGGAGGGAAAGGAGGAAGGACAACTTGGGAAACCACTTGGCATTGGTCACTCAGGTCAGCTTCTAGCCTGGCCCTTTGGGGCTTGCACTTGAGGGGACAACAGGGAAGGCTGCTTGCCTAAGAACCTTGCTGAGACCCAGGGAGCCCAAGGCCACCAGCATCCGAACTGACATATGGCCCCAGGCAGAAGCAGGATGTCTCCCCTCAAGGAAGGGTGCCATGTACCATGGCCGCCTGGCTCAGCCTGTGGGAGCCAGTACCCACATGGGCAGTCTCCCACCCACCCCATCCTTCCCCCTACCCCTTGATGTAGCACCTTCCTGAACTTTGGAGACATTGAGGGCAGTTGCTGCAAATGTCACCTCAGAAAAGTTGGAGCTGGGAGGGAAGGACCAGCTCCTGAGCTCAGGCATGATGCTTCCTGGGACAAGCCCAAAGGGGAAACCTGGAGGCCCCACATAGGGGCTGAGGGAGGCACAAAGCCCAAGAAAGACTGTTAGTTCCTGTTCATGGGACCTTTTTTTTTTTTTTTACTCAAGACTTGTATGGCTGGGGAGATGGGAGTCCCAGATGCTTGAGAATCAACTGAGCTGGTAGCTATGAAAGATTTTGAAGAGGGGCACTTGGGTGGCTCCGTTGGTTAAGCGTCTGCCTTCGGCTCAGGTCATGATCCCAGGGTCCTAGGATCGAGGACAGTGGAGATTAGGCTCCGCATCGGGCTCCCTGCTCAGTGGGGAGCCTGCTTCTCCCTCTGCCTGCCGCTCCCCCTGCTGTGCTCTCTGTTTGTCAAATAAATAAGTAAAATCCTTTTTAAAAAGGTTTTGAAGAGGTGCAAAAAGATCCAGACGAACACAAGGGCTTTTTATATCAGTCCTTCAGAAACACCCCCTGGGCAGGGCGGCATCCTTCCTGAACTGGGACTGGGTGGATCCTTCGGGGGCATCTCTGCCATGAGCTGGGCCTGGTGGAGGAGGTGTGCCTGGATGTCCACATTGTCTCAGGAGTGTTTACCCACACAGCCTGCCTGGTCTTTCTGTCAACAGGGTATATTTTTCAGTGTTTCTTTGCTGCTTTGGGTTGAGAAACTGTATCTCCCCATTCACCCCCATCAATGGGAGCTGCTCCTGGAGCAACACCTGCCACATGGAAGGTCCTCAGTATATGCTGGGTCCCTCCCTTGCCCTCCCCTCCCCTCCTCTCCCCTTCCCCCACCTTGCTGCCAACCTTCCCCTTAGGTCCACCTCCTGGGCTTTCCTGGTAACAAGCCATGTTACTGCAGGAAGAGGTATTACTGGCAAGAAAGACACGAATGGGAAACAGAAACTGCCGATCTGAGGCAGCACGTCCCTGTCCCTCCCCCACAGGCCCCAGAATGAGTCTCCCGCCATCTCTCTCCCAGCTCTGCCCCGTTCCACCCCCCGCCCCCGTGCCAGGTTCTGCTCGCTTTGGCCACCTAGCTGGAGAGCTCTCACCTCGGTCCCCTCAGCTAGATCAGCATCTATGATCCGTTGGAATTTTCCAACACAGGAACTGCATGGTCCACCTTTTCAGGGCACGCTTGCTGGCCAGTCAGCCCTGTGGGGCTGCTGCAGGGGCGGGTGCCCGCGTGGCCGTGCCTTAGCTGTGCAGCTGATCTTCCGGAGCCCTCTGCTCTGGCCTGGGCTTCAGGCATGGCCATACCGCACTCACGGAGGGACATCCAGAACGACCACCCCTTCCCAGAACCTTCACAGGGACACGTGAGCCATAGAGAAGCCCATGGCCTTGTCTCCTGGGAGCTGTCTGTGGATAGGCCGGGGGGGGGGGGTAAGGTGCAGCTCAGCAAGGAGGCAGGGGTGGGGTGAGGTGGGCCAGAGACGCCTGGACTAGAGACGGCACTTGTCCCCTTTCTCCTCACTGTCCCTTCTCCTGGAGAGGCAGAGGTCTGCACAGGAGGAGCTGGGCTCTCCCAGGACAAAGTGGCTCTTGGTTCCCAGGGGACATCAGCTACTTACCACCTGCAGGGCTCAAAAAACTGCTTTTGTCCTCCTTCCCTGAGTTCACTCTGACACAAAAGGCCCCCAAAGGCCAGAAAATGGTTTGGGCCACCTGACACTAACGTCAGAGAATGCCAAAAATGTGTCACGGAGGTGGCAACTGCAGGAAACACTGCCACCCCAGAGCGAGGCAACAAAGGGAAACAGGGACGCTCCCTGCATGAGTTGAGACCCGGGCATCAGAGGCGGGGACGCGTGCCAGCCGGTGTTGACGTCTCTGGGGTGGGTGAGGGGTGACAAAATTTCCCAAGTGTTGGAAAACTGCAAACTGGAGTCAGTTGCTGCTGGGGTGAAGAAATACTTCAGGAGGTAAACGGGGCGGCAGGTGTCCCGTCCGCTTTCCAGCGCCCTCTGGCGCCTCCTACTGGCACAGTCTAACAGGCAGCTGATGGCAAAGGCTGGAGGGGTCTGCCCAGTGTCAGCTCCAGCACCACGGAAGGGAGATGAGAAGATGAGCACACTCCTGAGCTGGAGCTGGAGTCTGCTCTCATGCACGTGTGTGTGTGTGTGTGTGTTGGGCGGGGGTTGGCAGACACAGACCCCAAGCTCCCTCCCTGCAGGCTGGATTGTGAGTCCTGCCCCGGGCGTGTCAGAGCTGCTGGGGACCTCTCTGATTTCTGAATTGCCAGGCCCTGGGCCCCATTACCTCCCCACCCCCAAACAGCCCCTGCTTTGAGATCTTCTGTCAAAAGGAAGCTCAGACTCCTTCATCTCTAGAGGGACATCTGGCGATCCGGCAGAGAAAACGTGTCAGTGCCGGCCCCACGGTCCCGCACGGGGATCCCAGGAGCTCGGAGAAAAGTGCTCTGCGCTGTATCGCTCCTCACGCAGTGAACCCAGGGGAGCTCCTTTACCAATGGAAGGTATAAGCTAAAAATGCGATTCTGGTCTCTGTTTAAATGTCACCTCCTCAGGGGGATCTCCCAGCCCACTCGGTCTAATTAGGGCCCCTGCCACCGTGTTGTTCTCCATCACCGTGTGTTGTCATTCCGGTCAGAGCACGTGTCATGGCGTGCAATTCCGTTTTTTAGAATCATGTGTTTATTGCCTGTCTCCTCTAGATAGCAGACTCACAAGGGCAGGGCCATGCTGGCTTCCTTCACCACTGCGGACTCAGGACCTAGGCCAGTGCCTGGCACACAGTAGGTCTCAATAAGAGTTTGTCAAATGCATCAACTTAAAAATATAAAATGGCTCTAGATGGGGCGCCTGGGTGGCTCAGTCGGTTAAGCATCCAACTTTGGCTCAGGTCACGATCTCAGGGTCGTGAGATCGAGCCCCAGGTAGGGCTCCACACTCAGCAGGGAGTCTGCTTGAGATTCTCTCTCCTTCTGACCCCTCCCCACCACTCGCGTGCTCGCTCGCTCTCTGTCTCTCTAAAAAAATGGTTCTAGATGAGTTGTGATAAACTGATGGGTGGTGGATCTATGAATTAGCAGTATATGTGGCCTAACACTGAGAAGAATGTTGTAGAAGGCAATCGCTCTCCACTTCCAGGTTGACAGGTTGACAGGATGGCAGGCAGGAGGACTTCTCTGCCCTCTGTGTGGTTTCTGCTGTACACCCATGGGGATTAGGGCCTAACCCTCCCTCATCATAACTTCGCCTCCTGAGCCCCCGATGGCATTGGGCTCACCAAATGCCAGAGCAGGCAAGGCTCCATTGATTCCGAAGACGGCTCCACATCGCCGTCACCTGGGGAACATCTGAAAACACCACTCTGTGGATCCTCCCACTAGTTTCTGATTCTTTTAGGTCCATAATCCAGTGGAGCATAGGGGGTCTCCAGAAACATGAGCCTGAGTCCGCACTGCCACACACTGTGAGCTTGGGAAAGTTACTTAACCTCTCTGTGCCTTGATTTCTTCACCTCTACAATGGAAATAATAGCCCCAACCTCAGAGGTGTGTTGTGAGGATCAACGTGCATAAAGCTCCTGTTGCAATGGCTGACTCAGTAAATACTGAATAAATACAGCTCTTATGGTGATTATTTTCTCACCGCGAGTTAGCGGCTGACGTGGGGCGAGCATCCAAGCCTCCTGATCCTGGACCCAGTGTTCTTTCCAACACGTCACGCTGAATGTGCACACAGCATTCCCTCTGAGGCCAGACTCGACACAGAGAACAGACGGCCACTGCCGTGGGACCCTTCGGTCAAACCCCATGGAAGAGAGGCCTGCACCTGAGAACAAAGAGCAGATCTGAGCCCTGGAGAGCAGATAGCTGGAGATCACGGGAGTTCAGCAGTGCCGCTCTGAGCCCTTTGCGAAGCCCTCTGGTTGCTCCTGTTAGCATTTTGTTATGGAAATATTGGGAACCAAAAATAGAAGTTCTTGAGGAGAGCTTAATCCCCTGGGCTTTACAAAAACAGCTGCTGGAGAGTTCCACAAAGCAACCACCAGGAGGCACTGTCGTCCCATGCAAGTGGTCATGGGTGGGCTAGACGTTTCCATGAAAATCCCAACATCCCTCTGCAACTTCATGCCCCCACCTTGTCATGCTCAGGACCCTGTGGCTGGGGTCCCCGCAGATCAGCAGCTCCTGGGGCTAGGGAAACCTCTTTGCAACTCAGTCTACTGCTCTCTTCCTTGGAGACCCCTAAGAGCAAGGACAGTCCTTGCATTTATTTTCCTGGCTTCATACCCTACCCCAGGCCCAAGACCTCGCATAGTGCTGGGCACATAGTGGGCATGAAGTACGCATATGCTTGGTGGGTGAATGGATATGTGAAATCTGGTGACATTAATACGCTGTGGAAAGGAGACTGCCTGAGTTTCAAGGGTATGGTGAGACAGGATGCGGTGGTGGGGACCAGAGAGAGGGTTATGGCTGATGGTTAAGGGGAAGGTCATGACTAAATGGGAAAGAGGGGCTGAGAGGGTTCAGGCAGAAAGGGAACAGATGTATTTCTGGGATCCAGCTAGTGAGAGGCTGCTCAATGCTGAGGTCAAACCCTTACCTCAGGGCCCTGGGCAGTAGCACCAGGAATATGGAGACATGAGCCCTAGCGGCCCCCAGCCATGGCTCAGCTGCCCTTCATGTGGGCATCGCTGGTCTCATGGCCACTATTCACCTCTTCTGTGCCTGGGGTGGCTTGTGGCTGCCACAGTCAGGCTGTGAGCTCCCGCAGGTGGGCCCGGATCCCACCGCCTCCCTCTGGGTGATGCCGGGGGGCTCAGTGCCCCAACCCTGTACCACACATCCTTAGCCCAGAGGAGTCCCTTTCAAGAGAACCTCAAGGATTTCAGTCTCTGCCACCAGATCAGCCTGCTGCCTCTGAGCTCCACCTGCCCTGGGGTGGGCCTCCCCTGGCCGACTCAGTGCTCAGGGTGAGTGAGGGTGGGAGGAGCCCAGGGTGCAAGGCCCACTTGTGTTGGAATCCGGCTCCAGGGCCCATCCGCATCGGCGGTGTGGTTTCCCCGGCCGTTACTTGTTCTTCCCGACACCCAGTTTGTCGTGTGGAACGTTAGCACGTCCTCCCAGAGGGCCCAGTGAAGTAGCAGATAAGTGGTGCGGCACGTGGCTCCTGCGTAGCCCATCAAGTGCGACGTTTGCCATGTCACCGACAGGGCAGGGGACCCGGGCAAGAGGCCTGCAGCCCCATGAAGTAGCGGGGTGAGTGGGCGGAGGGGGCAGGGGGCGGGGGCAGCGGCGAGGGGCGAGTCCAGGGGTGGGCTTGCGGCGTGGGGGTGTCCACAGCCAGGAGGATGCGGCAAGGTCACTGTTCCAGGAGGAGGAGGGATGAGACGGGGAGCCAACGGCTGGCTCTGTCACAAACAGGGAGGAGAGCACGATGGGCCAGGCCAGCGCCCAGGAGGGCCACACCCACCACCCGCCCCTGGAAACCTGGGGCTTCCCTTGGGGACCCCTCAGCGGCTCATTCCACATCCCACCTCCCCTGCGCCCTCTCAGCTGCTAGTTCTCCCTCTGGGCGCTTCTACTAGAGCCCAGCTGCCCACGGACAGTTTGCAGCTCCCTCTGGCCTCACCCGCCGCAGTGCTGTTCCGTTCTCCTCTCTGGCACCCTGACTCCCACACTCCAGGGGCCTCCTGGACCTTAGCCCATGGAGCCCCAAGCCCCGTACTCATCCTCGAGGGGAGCTGGGCGGGGACAGGAGCAGGGCTCAGGCGGGGCGAGACTGAGCCGTGGGGGAAGGCTGGCCCCAACAAGGCTGTGGGCCTGGCTGGAGGGGGGCGGGGAGGGCCCAGAGCCAGGGGGCCCAAGACTTGGGCGGAGACCCAGGCGCTCCAGGTGAGGCCTGGGACAAGCTTGGCACAGTGGCCCTCCCTGAAATGAGGCCTCTGGCAGCAAGACTGAGGTTCCTGGTGGCAGCCTCATCTGGCTAGGGCAGGACAGCCACTGACCCCACCGGGAGGGGACAGGGGCAGCAACACAGGGACTGGCAGAGATGCATAATGTGGGCAGATGGGCAACTCCTCCAGCCCAGTTTTCCCCTTTGGGCTTCAGAGCAGGTGGTCTCCAGGAAGCCAAGAGGGGAGGAGAGGCAGCTCAGATGGCCCCCTGCCCGGCGCAGACAGGATAGCTACCACTCGGAGTGGGCTTTCTTTTCCTCCCGGCCTCAAGGCTTTCCAAGACTGTCCGTGCTGGTTACCATCTGCTGTGGTGGTTGCCAGGGGAACCACTTACTATTTTTGTACGTTGCCCACATGACAAGGCTTTGGAAAGGCTCAGGCATGGTTGGTCCAGGAGGAGGTGATGCCCAGCAGGCTCCGCTGGAGACCTTGGTCAGGGGGTGGGCGTTATGGTGGGGCCCCAGGCTGGTGGATAGACAGACAAATGAAAACACAGTTATGGGGCAGCAGGATCAGTGCCGATTCGGGGTGCCATCTTGGCAGGGAGGGGTCCGGGAAAGCTTCCTCGATGAGGTGATATCTAAGCCAAGATAAGGTTTTGTAGGTGATGCGGGTAAAAGGGAAGTAATAGAGTAGGCAGTTAGTTGGAAGAGCATTCCAGGCAGAGGGAACAGCATGTGCAAGGGCCCAGGGGCCATTGTGAGTAAGGCATCTTCTGGAACAGAAGTCCCCTAACTTCTCGAGTGTGAGGTAGGGCCCAACCCCAGTGGAGGTGAACGGCAGGCAGGCACAAAAACCATCGGGTAGGGTGGGTGGGACGGGCTGCACCACAGTGCTCACACCTGGGCACACCTGATATTAGGCCTCTGTCAGCAAGACTGCCATCCAGGCAATACTCTCGGGGGAGGTGGTCAGCTTTCCCCGCAGCCCTTGGGACTCTGGGAGAATCTCCAGGGCATCCGAGAAACCAAAGAGCCTGAACTGTGGGAGGGAGGTGCCATCAGGGGAGCTGGGTCACTGCTCGAAGTTCTGGGCTGAGCGGCAAGTATCCAGGGAGGGGAAGAGAGTGTGCTGAAGCTAGTCACCCCGACTGCTACCCCAGCCCGTGGCCCTGACCCTGGACGCATAACTGAGGATTTCTTCTCATGTCCGTCTGTGAACCTGCTGGGAAGTCCAAGAAGGGTTCAGTCCTGAGGTGGGGGTGGAATGGAATGGAGGGGAAGAAGCAGAGATAAAGTAGGCACCCATCAGGTGTTAGGAATCTGCTCGGCACATTCCAACACGACATACCCAGTGCTAGCACCAGCCTCGAGAAATGGGCATTTGGGCTCTCGTGGGTTTTGTTTGTTTTTTAAAGATTTTATTCACTCATTCAACAGAGAGAGAGAGAAAAAGAGAGAGAGACAGCAAGAGAGGGAACACAAGCAGGGGGAGTGGGAGAGGGAGAAGCAGGCTTCCCGGGGAGCAGGGAGCCCGATGCGGGGCTTGATCCCAGCACCCTGGGATCACGACCTGAGCCAAAGGCAGGCACCCAACAACTGAGCCACCCAGGGGCCCCTGGGCTCTCGTTTTAAACATTGGGAAACTGAGGCTCTGGGAAGCTAAATAACTTGTCAGGGATTATAGAGGCGGTAAGCAATGAAATCGGGACTCCTACCCAAGTCAGGCTGACCCTAAAACCTGTCTCTCTCCACAAGACAAAAGCAACGTACTGCACTCTTGCCAGGTGCCGGGCAATCAAGCTGAACACCGGAAACCTGAGAACAAGATGCAGTTTCTTCTGTAGGAATCTAATGAGATCATGTGCAAGGGACCTGTGGTGGGTCATATTTTCTGAAATCGACCTGGTGTGCCTTGACCCTGGGCGGGACTTCGTGGCTGCCATGAGGAGTGCAGGTGACGCTGCCTGACACTAGAGGAGGGGTCGTAAAAGGAAGCCAGCCCAGCCCCTGGGCCATGAGAAGTCACACGCAGAGAGGAATGGAGCTCCCCGCCCATGACCGGCTCCACCTCCTGGAAATGTGAGGCTTCATCATTCCAGCGGAGGCCCCAGACAGCAGGGACCCCAGACAGCAGGGACGGACTAGCGTCCCCGCTGCACTCTCCCAGAGTCACTGACCCACCGAATCTCTGAGCACGGGGAGTAGCCTTTTCACATGGGTAAGTTCTGGAGGTAATGACTTATACAGCTGTAGTCACGGGAACGAGACTTTGTAAACTGCAAAGTGCTCACGTGTGTAAGATGTTACTAGTAAACCTGAGTTTGGCATAAGGGGACCACGTTGGTGTCTGAGGAAGTCAAGTTGTGACTTACCCTGGGTTGTGCCCCTGCTGGGTAGGGGCTTGTGTGCAGGGACACACATTCGGGAAATGATCCTTGGGCTGAGGCTCAGGGGACTGAGGGGAATGGCACAGGGAGGGACACTCAGCCAGTTCAAGGGAGTATTACTGAACTGATCACCACCGTGTGCAGCTGGGGCTCAGCACCACCTGAGACCCTCTCGGGAGTCTGCACAATGAGCCTCAGCGCATGGGAGTGGTCGGCAGACTCCAGCCCCTATTGGTGGAGGGTTGCTCCAGGGGTGGGGAACGTTCACTCCTTCCCCTTGCCAGTTGGAATGCCCTAGAATGCCGTAGACGGCTCGCTTGGCCGAGGAGCCCAGGGGAAAACGCTGAACTTGGCACTGAGAGATTACGCAACACGTGCTGGGCCAACAGGCTGAGAACTGGAGCATGAAAGGTGAGCAACATATCGTGGTATTAAATAATTGTCAAGGCGGTGTTTACATGTGATGTCCTAGGTGGACATCTGCCTGGCCAGTTTCCCCACCTACCGGAGGGAGCCTGCCTGGCCTCTCTGGAAAAGCCTGTGCAGTTTCAGGCCTGTTTAAAGCAGGCCTTTGTGCCCTCAAAGCTGCCATCTTTCAGAGCCGGGCCCTGTAGGTGGTCTCTAGTAATCACAGTGATCCCTGGGGAGGGCCCCGGGGTCAGAACACTCTCTGCCTGGTGGAGACTGGGCTCTAGGCATGGATTTCCAGCTTCAGCCCCTTGCAGAAGCACCTCAGGAAAGGACAGTGCCCCCAGCAGGCCATGCTTTTTGGAGATTGGGGCTTTGAGAAGCAGTCTTTTGAAGGAAGCCAATGCAGAGGGTGAGGTTGCTTTATTCAGACCTTAGCTTTTCTCCTAGAAGCTAATGATGGGGCGAGGAGCCGCCCTGAAGCAGAAGTGTAAAGAAGGACGGAGGGGTCTGAGTCTGGAGGCCTTCCCATCCAGGGTCAGGCTGGGGCGTGGGCCAGATGCCCTCTGCATGACCTCATCTCTAGGACCTGGGCTGCTGGTCAGCTCTGGCACTCACCCCTCTGGAACATTCAAGACTTGGTGGTCTTATTTTCTAAATGGAGAACAGGGCTCCTTGCTTCAGGGCCCTGTTTCCTGCCTTTAAGCCTTTAAGCCCCTTCTTCCCTGATATGTAAGGGAGCTGGTTTGTGCCACCTGCTTGGGAGGAAGATCCCGTCAGCTGCAGGCCTGGGAGCACAGAGAGGGCGGGAAGTGAGCAGCACTCCAGGGCACAGGGAACATGAAGCAAGATTGCTGTGTGTCCCCTAAGAGAGGCCATGGACGGGCTGCACCTCGTGGAAGGAACTTAGATTTAGGAAAGGAATTAACCAATCATGTCAGTACCAACAACACTCTGATGCGAGGGCACCTACTGTAGACCAGGTGTGGAGTGTCCGCTCTGAGAGGTTGAACTTGAATTTGTATGGGGCCTGGTTAAGAACCCAACCCCTGTCCACTCTCCCATTGCCTTTCCTTCAGCTTTCTCGTCTCCTGGGTAAAGAATCATAGCTCCTCTCTTCCTTCTTCGTCCCAAGCTGGCACAAGGCCTCCCCGTGATGCCTGGAGCCCCTCCCCTGGGAGGAGGCCTGGTCTCAGTGGTTGGCACAGTTTGGTCCCCCAGGTTTGCTCCTGACCGATGAGTTTCCTGGGATGCAGGGCTTTCAGTGCAAAGTCCAGCAAGGTTGGCCACGTCAATGAGTGTCTGTGCTGGGCCCTCAAGGTTCTCCTGTTTGGGGGAGACAGGCTCATAAGTAGGCAATAAGTAGGTGAGTACTACTTTATAAGGGATCCCGGAGGTGGGTCAAAACAGAGTCTTGTAAAGATAGAAGCCTTGAAAGCAAAGAAAACATGACAAGCCAGTGTGGGAGTAGGGGAGCCGGGGTAAATGGGGCAGCACGCTTTGGGTCCTGCAGACACGCCATGATGCTGATCCCCAGGCCAGCAGGTTTCCCTTCCCTGAGCTGCGCCCACCTTGTGTGGAGCCTCTTTGGGCTGCCCAGGTTCCTGTGTGCTCTGTTCCAGAATCTCTAAATGAGAGGCATTCTGATTCAGAGAAGCCCCTTGCTGGGGTGTGGGGCAGTGAAGTGGGCAGGAGTGGGGAGCCCGAGGCCCTGAGGGAAAACTATGCTTTGATGGGGGACCATCAAGGGGGAGAGGGAAGTGGGGAAAACAGTGGTCCTGGAAAGTTCCCACCCTGCAGACTAGGCTCTAAGGAAGGGAATCCTGCCCCTCTCACTGCCTGATGATGCAGGGAAGTGGGCAGTGTTAAGTAAAAGAAGTCCTCTCTCAGGTATTTCTCCAAGGACTTGTAACCATCTGTATGCTCTCACACATCATTCGTTTGGGGGCCACATGTCCCAGTACAGACTACCTTGGCCACATGAAGGACTTTCTGAATTCCAGGCCAAAGGGTCCTGTCTGATAAGTTCCAGGCCCTTTACTCTTGGGTGGGTGGCCACCAAGCTCCCAGCTTCTGAGTGGGACCCAGGAGTGCACCAGGAGAATCTCGAGTCTGGACACACGAAAGAATAAGGTAGAGGTCAAACCTGGTCCTCAGCAAGGCTCTGGCTGGGTTCTCCCTGAGGTGAAGGGTGAGGCAGAAGGTAGTATTTCTCAAAGTATATCTGAGCCCATCCATATCACAGTCTCCTCAGGGGGGTGGGGTGCCCACTAAAAATGCAATTCCCAGGCCATGTTCTAGAAATACAGAACCATGAGCCCTGGGGGTGGGACCCAGAATCAGCATTTTGAATAGTCACCTTAGGAGATTCTTCTGCTTGATGTAAAAATTCTCTCTTGGGAGTAGTTGCTATTTATTTTATGTCAAAGAAATTCATCTCTACTATAAAATTTCCAGGATGGGTTTAACGCAGGGTTTCTCAACCTCCGCACATGTGACTTTTGGGGCCAGATAATTCTTTGTCCGGGGAGGGAGGGCTGTCCTGTGCATTGTAGGATGCTTAACACTAGACACCAGTAGAATCCTACAGCTGTGACAACCAAAAATATAAAAATGCCTTCGCACATGGCCAGTGTCCCTTAGAGGGAACTGAATCCCCCCTCAAAGGGGATGAAATCCTTACGAAATCCGACCTGAGTCCAGTGTGCTGCATGGGCTTTACCGTGCTTGGGATGACCTCCAGGCCGGGCCCTGGCCACACGGCCCCTGGCACCACTTCCCAGCCGCTGATGGGGCTGAAGCCGAGTCACGCAGTCACTCTCCTGGTGGCAACACCAAGTCAGCCCCTCTGACACCCCTTTCCGCATCCCCTGCCGCTCCTGCGCACCTTCCCCATTCCTGCCGTCTTAGGGATGGCCCCTCGTGGATGGGGACACTGAAGGCAGGACTGTGAAGGGGCAGCCCACGCACAAGGCTGCCCGTCCCGTCGAGCAGAGGGGGCTTCAGGGAGAGGGCATGTGGGGAAGAACTCTTCCCTTGTGAAAATACGAAGGTCATTTTTGTGCTCATTCTAAGGTAAACGTGGTCACAGGAAATCTGGCAAGTACAGGAAAATAGAAATCTAAGAGGAAGTCAGTCACTTGTAGTTCTACTGCCCAGAGAGTGAACAGTGACCCGGAGGGGGCTGCCCGCTCCGCCATCCTTACCAGCCTGGCTGGTGTGCGGGCGGGATGCCACGGCGACGGAACACTCGACCAAGGACAATAACAGGCATTCAGGGTTCCGGGTTCAACGTCTGCTTTATTTGGGCCCGGGTGCCCAGAGGCTCGGGCAGCCTATTTTGCAGGAGATTTGGCAGCTGAGGGTCTCCCTGCCACCCCCCCCAATCAGGAACACCACCCCCGCCCCCGGGATGGAACATCAAAACTCGTCTTTTGTGTCAAAATGGGGCTGGTCTTCAGGCTTGAAGTCCAGGTTGGGGCTGCCGTCCTCATTGAGAATCCTCCGGGCTGTGTAGCCCACGATGGGATACTTGGCTTTGTAGACTTTGGTGAAGACGTTGTCCAGGGATTTCAGCTCCTCGGCCGTGAGGCCCGTCTTGGGGAGAAAAGCCCAAGCAACATGGGGGATGGGGGGGGTGGGATGAGTGAGTCATGCCTCACACTGAACTCTCTCCACCCCGCCCTCCTCCCCCCACACCCCTAATGCTGGCAAAAAAGTATCTCAACTAACCAACTGACTTTTCAAAAGCCAACCCCGTGTGTCTGCGTGTAGGGGGATGGTGGGGGGAGCCATTTGCTCTTTGATTGATGTAGAAATTCAAGACTCCAGCGAACACCTGGCCTGGGGCAGGGTGGGGTACTCTATGCAGTCTGCACCCACCTCCCTTTCATGGCTCTCTACCCCCCCTCCACTATAGATTCATACACCTTCCTCTTCCTTGACTCCTAAATGTTTCTGTAATGTTGTGGTTTATGAGTTTGACTCATCTGAGCGCAACTGGGGTGACTGCCAGCCCCCCATCAGGATTACTGAGGCCCTCAAATGGCTTTTGCCAATGCTGTTTTCTCTTTCACAGAAATATGAACATGGGGATACTCTGCTTCTCAACCCTGTTCACGCCTGAAGTGGCCTGGGGAGTGTGTGTCCGAGACCAACAGCAAACCTATGAGGCTGGGGGTGGCGGGTGCAGACTGCAAGGGGGATGGGGCTGCCAAGGCAGGTTGGAGCCAAATTGTGAAGATCATTGAGTTTGATCACCAAGTTCACGAGAGCTTGGACTTGACTCTACGGAAACTGGGGAGTTATGGAAGGTTTTTGAGTAGGAGTGGCAGAGTAAGATCTCTATTTCAAGAAAACAGCTGGTCACACTGAGTGGACTGGAACATTAACAGGCTAATTAGGAAGCTTTGCTATTGCATAGGGGTAAGAAAGGCCATGGCCAATGGGGGGGTGGGACATTTTGACAAAGGCTCAATCTGGCTCACAGTGTCATGGGTGAGGTCTGCGGGATCGAGGGACATCTTGGCCACCCCTCTGGTGGAGTCCTTCCCAGTTAAGGCATTGTAGGGGGCTCCTCGTCCATAAAACTCTACAACAACAACAAAAAGAAGACGTGAGTGTGTATGTGCATGCGAAGCAGTGAGGAGACTGTACGTGGCAGGGGAGGGGGCTTCTGAGACCCAATCCAATGCTGAAGAAGTCTCCAGGCCCAAGGAGAGCAGAAGCAGTGAAGACATGAAGCCCAATAAGCCACCCCCTGCCATCAGTCTGGGTTCCACTAATTCAGAATATGGAATAAGTCACACATCCTGGACTGAGAGGTGATTTTTTAAAAATATGGAATGAAAACAATCTCTTAAAAATATTTAAAATGCAAATAGGAAGAACGTTCAGTCTTCTTAAATGTTGGTGGAAGCCAAGTCTACTCTGTTCAACATCTTTTGTTTGGTGTCAGATACACAATGAACCATAACTACCTCCATGATATCATCTGTAATTACCACTAGAGAAACCATGAAGTGGCATTAAAATGTTCTATCATGTTCTATGATCCCAACGCCTTGCAAAGCAACACTTTTCCTCTCACTGCTTCAACCATGATAAATCATCAAGTTGGAATTTGGTGCCATAGGCAGCAGGGAGCCATGGAAGGTTTTTGAGCAGGAGCATGACATAATTAGAAAAACACTGTGGAAGTACAACACTGACAAAGATTGTTAACTCAATCTGAAGGAAAAGGACCTGGCCAGCGTCCCCTCCCTTCTTCACACATCCAGTGCCCACTCAGGCTGCCGAGCTCCCCAGAAGTAAGGATTCATAAAGCCGAGCCACTTACCCTTTCCAGAAGTGACATCAAACACCACACCTTTCACTGCCATGTAGATGGGCTGATCCTCCTAGAAAGCAGGAGAGAAGCTGTTGGGGAGAGCCCAAGATCTCCGCTCCTCCAGCCCAAGTTAGTGACATCTCTTCCCACCACGGGCTGTGCAGACAGCAGCGGGTGAAGGTACAAAGCAGCCTTCCCTCGTCCCTATCAGGAGCTTGCCCCTACCTGCCCAATGTCATGTCCACTCACAAACTTTGGAAAGCTGACAAAGTATCATGACAAGCCCATGGCAATACTTTTCTGTGGGAAAAAAAAAAAATCCCAGGGACTGAAGCAAATCTGCATAGATAAAAATTCAATGGTGAATTATTTAAATCAACCCAGATTTCCTTTCATCTTGGTAAATGTACCTACATGGAAGCAATCAATATAAATGATCAATTTTATATTTTGCTTCTTACAGGTAATATTATTTCGTATAAACATTCCCATGTATTGAAATAACCAAAGTGGTTGTCACTTACACGGCTATATTTTACATTAGTGATACTGTGTACCTGTTGGTTTAGCTCTTCTTCTATTTTGGATATTTAGGTTCTTTCCAATTCCTTAAACTGTAAGTGGCAGGATTATGAATATCTTTTTATAAGCTACTTTATAATTTGGTGAGTTATCTCCTTGAGGCATGGAATATATGGAATTCCTGGACCAAAGTGCATGAACAACGTAATCACTTTTATTAAAAATTTAACCAGTTCTTCAAAAAACCATTTACAGCGCTAGAAATATACAAGCAATGCTGTTTCCCCAAAGTACTAACAGTGAGTCAGTCTCATAGTGTATTTTTGGCTATATTCGTAGGGATAAAATATTACCTTCAAATTCCTACTCCCCCCGCCCCCCAAAGAGAACAACACAAAAGTAGATGGCATGGATTTTCTCACTTCCATCAAGGTGGACTCGGGCTGGGGCGACTGGCACAGTTCCAGTTCTGGGACATGCAAGCCCAGGCCTCCTTTGTCTCAGCCCCGCTGGGGGTACGGGGACACCAACAGTCAGCTCCTAGGCTGGGGTGAAGGGGGGCGTTGAGCTGGGTGCACAGGGATCTCTGGATCTCCAAGAGCACACTGCTTGGTCTTCGCTAGGCATGGGCCTTAAGGTTCTTGCCCTCGTGGGGCTTAAGGTCAAGTTTTCAGGACTAAGTTTCACAGAGAGAGGGGCTGGGGCTCAGAGAAGGTAAGCGACCTGGCCGAGGAAATGGATCTCAGTGTCACATAACTTCACAGGCCTCAGTTTCTCTAACCATTACAGATGGCTAACACCCACTGACCTTCCAGGCACGCTGAAGGGCACAGCGTCCGTGAGCACACAGGGGGCCCAGCACAGGAGCTCAGTGAACAGTTGGTTATTACATTCTCTATCAGCTCCGGACAGATAGTCCTCAGAACTTCTGCTGACTTGGTGGACATTTGCTCCACTTCAACTAAGAGTTATTTTATTTTAATTTTTTTTTAAAGATTTTATTTTTAAGTAATCTCTACACCCATGTGCGGCTTGAACTCACCCCCGAGATCAAGAGTTGTGTGTTCTACCTACTGAGTCAGCCAGGTGCCCCAATATGGGTTATTTTAAAAGGCATGGTTTAATCAGCCAGCAGCCTGCGTTTGTTTTTTTTTTTTAATGGCCTTTCTTTCACTGTGATTATTTATTTCTTGACTTCAATTGCTTATCAAGTGGGGTTATATATTATTTCAGCTTAAACAATATATTAACAGTTATAATTTCACCCATGGCATTTGGTCATATTTTCCATTCTGTTGCTTTTCCTTTGATATGTTATTCCTTTCTTGTGTCTAGAAACAGGACCTTCACCTACATAAAATACAACCACATGCATTTTATCACTAACACCCTCAATTTCTTCAACAGTTAAATATTTATCTCCCCGTGAAACTATACATTGAAGGTGTCAGGGCAAAGAGGAAGTCCCAGCAAAGGGGTAGCAAGGAAGGGTGCTATGGGCGTTCCACAGAGAGGAATGGTCTTATCGGTTAAATGTCAAGTGTGCTGGCGGTGAGGCTGGGGGCTTGTTCCTGGCCTGTGGAGCTGGGTGTCCAAGGACAGCAGAGCAGTGGCCATGGTTTCCAGGCCCCAGAGGTGTGGCAATTGAGCAGACAGAGGGTGAGTGGAAGTCTTGGGAGCAGAAATGCAGACTCTGAAATAGAAATGTCCATGGAGACACGATAAAAACACACATGCTCATCACCAGCTTCACACCGTTCTCCCGCAGCCTCTCATCCACCTGGAAGGATGTTTCATTGTTGTTGTTTTTTTTTTATCTGCACAACAGGTCTGAAGTAACAGCAGGAGGTCTGCCTTTTTCCAGGAGCCCCAAGGAGGAGTCACCATGGTGGGCTGTTCCAAGCACAAGTGCTCAAGTCAAACAGACGTGGGTTGGACCCACCGCTTATAAGCTGTGTTGCCTTGGGCAAATTACTTAACCTCTCTGTGCCTGTTTTCTCCTCTGTAATAAGAAGGTAATAAAAGTATCCACTTTACCAGGCTGTTGTGAGGATTAACCAAGGCAAGAGATATGAAGCACTTAGCAGTTTGGGGAAATAAATGTTAGTTACCTGGATCCTTCCCTAGATTTTGAAAGTTATAAGATCAAAGAGGAATCAGATAACCAAGTGGAAGAAGACTGGAGATCTTCCCAAAGGAAAGATAGAAAAAAATGTAATTCCCAAGTGACAGATAAGGATTCTAGAGGAATTTTAAGTTAAAACTGAAAGGGCCTTGAAGATTATCCAACACCTTCATTTTACAGATGCCGCTCTCCAGGCCGGGGGATTAGGAGACTTGCCCAGAGTCCCAGCGGGAATTAGAGCAGTCTCTGGAGCCTGGAGCCTTCTAACCCAAGCTCATTCCACTCCCTGGCCTGCCCCACCAGGGGGCACACAGCACGAGGACAGCGCAGTTGCCTGGGACCAGGAGAGGGCGAGGGTGGCCTGGGAAATTCATCCACAAGACTCAGGACCGCCAGGTGAGACACAGGGGGTGGGTCAAAGGCACCCAGATAGACGGGAACCATGGGAACCATCTGCATAAATGAGACCTGGCCTTTCTCCTCGGGGTCCGGGCTTGCCTCACCGTCTGGCCATCCTCCCAGCCTATTGTCAAGCGGGGCCAGGACAGTGCCACGAGAATGACCGCAGAAGGGAAGACAAGGCAGCAGGGTGGTGGAAGGAGGGCCTCTTCCACAGCCGGGAGGGAGAGGCCTGGAGCCTGGGTGCAGGCAGGAAGGCAGGCCCCTGGCCTTCAACCTCAGACCTTGCACCAGGGGCCAGGGACAGAGCCAAAGGTCCTCACTGGCAAAGAGGGAAACTGCTACGATGTTTTCTTCTGCAGAAATAACGGGGCCCTCGGAGGGTCTAAGGCCAGGTTAGTTTCTGATTGCAGTTGGCATCGGTAACCTATTAATGCATCATGGATTAATTTAGTGATTTCCTAAACAATTTTTTTTTTTAAAGATTTTATTTATTTATCTGAGAGAGAGAATGGGAGACAGAGAGCATGAGAGGGGAAGGGTCAGAGGGAGAAGCAGACTCCCCGCCGAGCAGGGAGCCCGATGTGGGACTCGATCCCGGGACTCCAGGATCATGACCTGAGCCGAAGGCAGTTGCTCAACCAACTGAGCCACCCAGGCGCCCACTAACCAATTTTTTTAATGAAGCAGGAAAAGTTTAAAATAGAACAGAAAATAGAAAATACCAGAGTGTATCACACATAGTAAGAATAAGCACTGTTTCATAGAACTTTCACTGTGTGTGTGTGTACTGGGGGAAGATGCAGAATGTATTCCTTGACATAGCCAGACATCTACAGTCGCTCGGCTGCATGATTAGAGAGGGTGGTTTCACCTCTTTATTCACCAATCTCTACCCCACTGCCTTCACTGTCTGTATACTCTTTCTGTCCAGAATGATCTTTCTGGAGGAAGTACAGTCTTACTCTTCACTATCATTAAGTTTTAGAAAAGCAGAAAACAAATGTCACCCTGTCCACCTCCCCACCTTAGCACAGATTTCCAAGGAGAGCTGGTGCTGAGTGCAGACAAATTCCATCCCCGAAGAGTAACTGTGAAGCCTAGGGGGCCGTGGCAAGCTCAGGGTCCAGAGTCACGCTAAATAAACTCCAGAAGCCAAACTACATTTCCGGGCATGCTTGCACTCTGATATCTTCTTCTTGGAACCGGTAAATCCCTGGAGCAGGCCACTGCCTGAAGCGATGGAGAGGGGGGCTCTGGGTAGTTCATTTTCCTTGTACAAGCCTCAGGGAGCAGCGCCTGGTTCACCTCTATAACTCCCTAGCTGTGTAACCTTGGGCAAGTTACTTAACCTCCCCATGCCTCCTTCCTCCTCTGAAAAACTTCGGTAATAGCACCCACCTCATGGGGCTATGGTCGCCGTTAAATGAGTTGGTGCTTTAAAGTGGTTAGGACAGAGTTAGCGCTACATAAAAGTTTAATACATACATCTGGTCCCAGGCCCAGAAATCAGGTGGGTGTGGGGGCAGGCAGGGTGACCCTCTCTGCCCTTGGGATCCTCCAATGCAATTAAGGCAGAAAACATATTTTCTGAGGATGGCAAAAATCGTGTTGCACTAGGAGGGTGGAGGATGACATCCCTTCTGAACCAAAGAGAATCCTCAATTTCACCTCATCTTCCCTATGGAGGTCCGAGGCAGCACCCCATAATCAATTATATGAATATTTTCACAGTAAAGCATGATCATGAATATTCACACTAAGTACAACACATAAAGATTATAAATAGACTCATGTCAGTTCTGGCAAGGCTCTGTTACCAAAAGGGTTCAGGGCAGGTTGGGTTTTGCTATTAAATGACTTATTTAAAAAACAAAACCAAAAACAAAAACCTTCTGAGGCACCTGGCTGGCTCATTTGGTAGAGCATGCAACTCTTGATCTTGTGTTTGTAAATTCAAGCTCCACGTTGGGCGTAGAGATTACTTAAAAATAAAATCTTAAAAAAAAACCAACAAAACCCTTCTGGTTTCAGAGCTTGATTTTTGAATTGCCTGAGAGGATTATGGACCTGTTATACGGCCTCTTGCTTATAACTTTAATAATAAGCTAACAAAAATAGCAGCTAAGATTTATTAAGGCTTACTATGCTAAGATTACTGCAGGCCTATCCTACACACTTTGTTTATCACCATCTCATTTAGTCCTCACACAACCCCTATATAGAGTAGGAACTCTTGTGATGGCCATTAGGATGGTCAGTTTTACATGCCAACTTTGATCAACTACAGTATCTGGGTGTTGCTATGAAGATATTCTGTAGATGCGATTAACATCTACAATCAGTTGACTTTATATAAAGGAGATTATCCTGAATAATCTGGGTGGGCCTAACTGCATCAGTTGAAAGGCCTTAAGAACAGAATTGAGGTTTCCCTGTAGAAGAAGAAATTCAACTGGTGGGCTGGGGCATCAGCTACTGCCCAGGGGTTTTTCGCCTGCTCTGTGGACTTCAGGCTTGCCTGACCAGTGCCCATGATCACATAAACCAATTCCTTGCCATAAACCAAATATGTTATCTCCTATTGTTTCTGTTTCGGGTGGACCCCTGACTGATAAAAGCATCTTACAGACGGAAAAAAAAATGAGACTCCAAAGAACTCCCTGCCCAAAGAACAGGGAGCGGTAGCCAGGCATGATCCAAAGGTATAAAGCTCTAACGAGGGTACCGTATAATGTCTTATACAAACAGTGACACTTCTGAGAGTGAAGGGGGTGCTATTAGTAATTCTTCCCAGACAACAGGCATAAACCAGAACCATCTAGGGTGGGTCGGAGCACAGCACGGCTCTACTCAGCGGCATTCAACGGCCCCTCTCCTACCTCTCTTCCTCTCTCTGCCTATAGACCCCAAAACATTTCTCCCCTTAACCTGTTCCCACCTCAAGCTTCCCTCTTTGCTTCCCTTAGTTAAGTATCAATAATGTCAGCATAAAAAAACAAGGGTCTCTCCTCCATCCTCATCCTGCAGCCCCTGGAACTGTTGCTGCAAGTACCCTCGACCTTGCACTCTCTCTTCTCTTGGGTTCTGTGCTGGGGGTCTGCAAGTTTGCCCCCATGTTTGAAGATTCACTTTAAGGACTCACAGAACTCAGCATACAGTTGTACTCAGAGCTCAGATTTATGACAGCCATACAGAAGGATTCACAGTCCGATGGTAAGAGAGGAGGACATGGGCAGAGTCTAGAGGAATCCATGGGCGGATTTCCTCGTGCTCTGTCTCTCCCAAGAGGGGTCACACACAGCTCTCTTCCACCAGCGAGCAACACATGCAGCAAAACGTGTGCGATGTTTCTGCCCAGAACATTAGAGTCTCTACCCATTAGAGACTCAGAGCCCAAGGTTTTTACTGGCAGCTAGCCATGTAGGCCCTCTCTGCCTAGCAGTGTTCAACATAAACACACTGTATAAAGAGCTCAGATTGAGCCACCCTCATCCGTCAGGGAAGTGTGGAACACCCTGGAATTCCAGACATCAGCCAACAGCCACTCTTGCCAGCAGGCCTTTCTAAGGGAGTAGGCTTGTTATGTTAACTCTTTTCTGCACCGATTCCTGGATCCTGTATCATCTGCTTCCCTGCGGCCCTGAAAGATGTGTCCCTTAACATCTAGTCACATCCTTGTCTTCCCTCCTTCTGTGTTCTCTTCCACTCAGGCTTCTAACCAACGTCTCTTTACAGTGATATTCAAACTAGCCATCACTGCCTAAGGGCCAAGTTTCTGACCCCCGCCCCCCCTTTCAAACCCAGTCTAGCTAAGGCTAGCTAACTAAGGGTTAGGGATCCCAGGCTGGAGGATTTTAACAAGAGGACACTGGTCCCTTCCTCGTTCTGCCCCTAGCTGGTGGCATGCCTCAGTTTCCCCCGTGTGTAAAAGCAGGACGTCGGTTCCCATCAACGCTGACACGCTATGGTACGGTGATTTCCCCATCAAACTGTCCCCCTCTCTTCCCAGATCGGCCCCGTTATGGCCCTTCTGCCGTGACGTGCAGCGTCTTATTCCCACTCTCCGCAGACATCACACTGGACCCCAGCAGCCCAAATGGACGGGGGAATGTGAGGAGTTTCCTGGACACCTCCAGACTACTGACTGATGTGGGTGTGTTGGGGGTGGGTGGGTGTCTTTGTCTCTAACCTCCGGTCTCCCCCTCGGCCCTCTCCCCCAGCTCCTGCTCAGCCAAGAGCCCAGGCACTAAAAGTGGGTTTGAGGAGTCGGGGCAGGAAAACAAAGTGCAGGGAAGCCGGGATCATCCCTGGGCCTGCCCCACAGGTTTTACTTCCTTCTCTCCCTCCCTCGCCACTCACCCCAAAGAGTAGGCAGAAGTGTCTGCCCCCAGCTGATTCTAACACTAAACCTCCCAAAGTTTCGAGGTTCGTGGACGGATCACCAGCCGAAACGCGCGCGTCTCAAAGGGGCAGTTCGCCGGAAGGCAGGGGGCAGCGCGGGACGGGGCGGGCGGGCTCGGTGCCGAGGCTGAGCGGGGCGCCCCGACTCGGGAGGACTCCCCGGATTCCTGCGCGGCCTTCGGCCCGGAGAGAGGAAGCCCGCAGGCCTGGCGCCCAGCTCGGAGCCCGCGCCTCCCCCCGAGGCCTCCCGTCCGCTCACCTCCTCCCCGCCGTAGCGGGCCAGCTCCTCCTCCGTGAAGAGCCGCACCGGGGGCCCCCGCTCGGCGGGGCGCGGCGCCTGCCCGGCCCAGGCTGCGGGCGGCCCCGGGGCCAGCGCCAGGAGCAGGGCCAGCGCTGCCAGCCGCCGCAACCGCCGCCGCGACGCGGGGCCCGCCATGGTGCGCGCGCCGAGCAGGGCCGGGCGGCCGGGGCGGCGGGGGGCCCGCGCGCTCCTGCCCCGCGGCCCCGAAGCCCCGCCCCCGCGCGCGCGCCCGCCGCCCGCCCCGCCCCCCCCCGCGCGCGCCCGCCCCCCGCCCCGCCCCCCGCGCCCTCGGGACCGCGCCGCTGGAGCGCCTGACTCCGCGGCCTGGGACTGGAGGTTGTGCAGAGAGCGACCTATGTGACAGCAGTTCTGGAGTAGGTACGTGGGGGACACAGCCCCACACTCCAGCACCTAGGAAGATATATTTATAAACCAGGACCCCAGCTTTATTCCTTCCCTCTTACTTTTGGGGCGCCTGGTTGGCTCAGTCGTGGAGCATGCGACTCTTGATGGGGGCGGGGGGGAGTGTAAGTTCGAGCCCCACATTGGGTGTAGAGGTTACTTAAAAATAAAAATCTTTTTAAAAGTTCCCTTTTACTTCTGGCGGATTTCTTTTCCTTCCCAGTTGTGTCCCCAAGGGGATTTTTGCAAAGGGTAAGGCATGGCGCAGATCGGCACTGAAATAATAAAGGCTAACATTTGTGCAAAGACTCCTTCAATAATTTATTCAGCAAGTACTTATAAGGGCCTCCGTGTATCAGGTCACTGGGCACACATTGCTGAACAAGGGATCAGCGCCCCCATGGAGTTTATGTTCCATGAGCTTACATTCTATGGGCGGAATAGACAAAGCTACATACCGTTGTGTGTTAGATGGCGATGAATACCGGGGAGAAAAATAAAGCAGGGCAAAGGGATAGAGAGCATTGGGGGGCTGCAATTTTAAATAGGCTGACCAGGGGCTCCTGGGTGGCTCAGTCAGTTGAGAGTCGGGCTCTGAGTCAGTTCAGGTCATGATCTCATGGGTCGTGGGAGAGCCCTAGTCGGGGCTTGGTGGGCAGTCTGCTTGAGACTCTCTCCCTCTGCCCTTCCCTCTGCTTGTGCTCTCTCTTTCTCTCTCCCTAAAATAAATCTTACAAAATAAAAAAGCAAACAAACAACAGGGTGACCAGGGAAGGTCCCACTGAGAAGGTGGTATTTGTATAATAGGGAGTGAGGGAGGTAGCTAGGAGGGGAGGACATTCTCTGCCAAGGGAAAGATGGGTGCATACATGTTGAGGAAGGACAGTGTCCTGCTTGCTGGAGAACAGGGGAGGGAAGAGGTGTGGGAGATGAAGTCTGGGAGGTCAGGGTTAAAGGGAATGGAGGTGGGGGACAGGTCTCGTGGGGCCTCACAGCTCATTTTTAAAGGATTTTGGCTTTTATGCTTACTGAATGGAAGAGAGGAATGAGTTAAAATGTTAGTGGAATGACTCTGTGGTGTTGAGGACAGACTAAAGCAGGGGGAGCCACTGCAGTAATCCAGTAATCCAGGTGAGAGGTGATGGTGGCTTGCCCTGGAGTGCTAGCAAGGGAGGTGGTGAGCAGCGGGTGGGTCTCAGATGTGTTTCGAAGGTGTGGCTGGCAGGATTTGCTGACAAATGAGAGGAGACATGAGGTCAGGGAGATAGAACACAGTCAAGGATGACCCAGAGGGTTTTGGCCTTGGTAACCATAAGGATGGAGCTGCCACTTACTGAGATAAGGAGAGATGGTGAGAAGAGCAGGTTTGCGGGGAGAAGCTCAAGATCAGGCTTGGTCGGTTTGAGAACACCTGGATATCAAAGTAGTATCAAATTGACAGTTGGCTCTATGAGTCTGGATTTGAAGGAAGAGTTCCAGGCAAGTGATATAAATCATGGAATCCTTGGCATGTAAGTTGTATTTAAAGCCACAGAATGGGGGCACCTGGGTGGCTTAGTTGGTTAAGCGTCTGCCTTCAGCTCAGGTCATGATCCCAGCATCTTGGGATTGAGCCCTGCATTGGGCTCCCTGCTCCTCGGGGAGCCTGCTTCTCCTCCCTCTGGTCCTCCATCCCCACTCGTGTGCTCTCTCTCTCTCTCTCAAATAAATAAATAAAACAAAATAAAAAAGTTAAAAAAAAATAAAGCCACAGAACGGATGAGATCGTCAAGGACATGCAGGTGGATAGGAAGGTGGAGGGACCAAGGACTGAGTTCTTGGGCCCTGCCAACATTTTGTGGGTGGGAGTACTGGCAAAGGAAACCAAAGAAGAGTTTACTGTGTGCCAAGCCCTGGCTCAGCACTTTCACAAGTATTAACTCATTTAATCCTTGCTTTCACTCTATGAAGTAAGAACTAGTATTGTTGCCCATTTTTACAGACAATGAAACTGAAGTACAGAGACTTTAAATACCTTGGTCACAGGTGGGTGGTAGAGCTAAGATTGAAGCGCAGGCCACCTCCCAGCATCTTCCCTTAACCATCAGGCTACACCTGCCCTCAGTGACTGCACCAAATTTTCATACATTTCATCCATGCAACAGAATGAGCTTCTAGTACCCAGCGACCTGAACAGGATCCATCACAAACCCTCTGAATCTCAGTTTCTGTATTACTAACACACCAGCCTGCCTCCTTGATGGAATTGTGCTGAAACTAGAAATGATCATGGATGTGAGAGTCTGTATAAGCTTCAGCGTGCAGAAACTATGTTACACTGGGTCACAGGATCTCCAGGTTAGAAGAGGCCCTTCTAAGCCCTTGAATAGAATATCATCCCTTTCCTGATGCATCATGTTCCTTAATAACATCCCTGACATACAGTGTGCTACTTCTCTGCTTGAGCCCTTTCTCTCTCTACAGTTCTATTTGTTAGTAACTTCTTTGAGCCTAAAGGTACTTCCTATAATTTCTACTGATCAGATCTAGCTTCCTCTCCCTGAGACACTGAGTACAAATCTATGATGTAATAGCAAGCTCATATGCCCTTGGATTTTTCTAGGCATTCCTCTGATTGCTCTTCCCTACTTGAACTCAGATTCATTTTCCCAAATGAATCAGTTACCTTCAAGGAGAATACAAATTATTCGAAGAGAAACAAAATGACTTGTAATAAGACAGTTGGTTGCACAGGGGATGAAGGAGGCTGAGAAGAATCCCCGAGGTAACCAGAAGATTAGAAACGGCAGGAGAGTAACACCATCCTACCCTTAGAAGGGAGGAGGAGGTGGTATTAGAGTCTGGGGGCCTGGGTCACCTAGCTGAAGCTGGAGCCACAAAAAGCCCTTGCATCAGGGGCTGGAACCATGGAAGGGACACTGCCGGGAACAGGGAGCAAGGAAAAAAAAAAACAAAACCCTGGCTTCTCCCTTGCCCTGACCCCCTCCAATCTCCCAGCAGTGCTTCCTCTTGACTAAATTCAGTGGAAACCCAGCCACAGGCCAGTCTGTGCCCTATGTGAAAGGTTTTTTTCACCTGTAAGCTGCAGGTGAATGGTTAACGCCAGCTTGGCGGGCAGCTGCATCATTATACTCTCTGCTGTTGCCATAACAAGGCATTCTCCCTGCATGTCTACCTTTACATCGGCTTCCATCATTGTGTAAGGACGTGAGTCATAATAGATGAAGGGATCATCTTACTTAGAATAACCTCATTTTATCTAATACATCTGCAACAATCTATTTCCAAATGAGGTCACATTCGGAGGTACCAAGGGTTAGGACTTCAACACACCTTTTTGAAAGACATAATTCAACCCATAACAAGAATCTTTGGGATCTAGATGGTAAGTCAAACCAAGAGCCTAGAGAGGAGCCCATTTCACTAGCCCCCATTGAGTGAGTTGAAGGGAGATCAGAGACCTGGCTTGGGAATGCCATCTTGGAGAACTGAGGGGATGAGGAGAAACCAGCAAAGGAGGCTGAGAAGGAGCTTTGAGTGAGAGGGGAGGCAAAGGGGAGGCATGTGGGGTCCTGGAAGCCAGAGGAGGAAAGGAGACAGGGAGGAGAGGATCAGCTGAGGCCAAGCCAGCGACAGATCAAGAAAGAGGATAGATAACAAAACAAGTGAATAAACAAAAAGCAGAATCAGACCTATAAGTACAGAGAACAAACTGACGGTTGCCAGAGAGGATGGACAAAATGGGGGAAGGGGAGTGGGAGATGCAGTTATGGAATGAATGAGCCACCGGAAGAAAAGGCACAGCATAGGGAATATAATCGATGATCTTGAAATTGCATTGTGTGGTGACAGATGGTAGCTACACTTGTTAGCACAGCACAACCTATAAACTCATTGAATCACTGTTATACAGCTAAAAATAATGTAACGTTGTGTTACAACTATACTAAAAACAAAACAAAACAAAACTCATCCAAAAAAGAGGAGGATGGGGAAATGGACATCTGATTTGACAACTCTGAGGTCATTTGCGACCTTGACAAGCATGTTTCAGTGGAGTGGAGAGGATGAAAGCCTGATTCGTGTGTGCTCATGACAGAATGGGAGGAGAGGACTTGGGAACAGCTGGTACGGAAATTTCTATTTATGTGCTCATGGCTTCTCCATTCTAGCATGGAAGAGCCAGAAGGGCAAGGACCTGGGAGTATCCCATTTGTTTCTGTATCCCAGTGCCCAGTGCTGTATTTGTTAAAACCATGTTAAGTATTGTACTAGGATCTCCTTCAAATGTGGGACTCTGTAATTTTCCAGTTTGGTCAAAGCAACAAAGAGTAGAGAGGATCGATAGGGCTGGACTAGATTTTTCTGTTTCTTTCCAGCTCTAAAATTCTATGATTGTGTGACCTGTTCTATCAACCAGCTTTGCATTAATACAGCTAGGAATCTAATGAGTTGTTTGTTGTCATTTGTATTTGCAAGCAACTGTTAGATGGCTGGAATAAGTGTTCCATTCATACATTGAACATTGTTGAGTACATACAATATGTTAGGTACTATATATATGGTCCCATTAAAGATGCAAGACCAGGGAACCCAGGATGGGGGAGGGTGGTCAGAAGAGGCCAGGGAGGCCTCCCTCTACTAATACTCTGGAGATCCAGGGGGCTTTGATGTGGTTGGTGCTACTGTGGTTGCTGCTGAAGAGGGAAGAGCCCCGAGGGGCCTGCTTGCAGGGGCTTGCAGAGCTGCAGCTGCCCAGGACACAGAGCAGCATTCACCAAAGCATAAGCGACCTCTATTTGCCTCACCACTAATCAGCCGGGGGTGGCCACACAGAAGAGCCGTTCGCGCAGTGGGAGGATGGGAAGATGCGGTCCTCAGATCCACCCTGCTACAAGGCAAACACCATGTTCTCTACCACATTCAGGACAGGAGGCTTCTTCTGAGGGGGAACAGAGCTTTTGGTTTTTGCTGCATGATCTGTTTAGGTTCTCAGTAAGGCCCTGTGAGCAGGGCAGGGTTTAAGCATGGAGAGGAGGGCTCAGAGTATTACAAGACCTGCGGGAGGAGCACCTGGGTGGCTCAGTCGGTTAAGCGTCTGCCTTCAGCCCAGGTCATGATCCTGGGGTTCTAGGAAGGAGCTCGGCATTGTACTCCCTGTCCAAGGGGAGCCTGCTTCTCCCTCTGCCCCTCCTCCCTGCTTGTGCTCCCTCTCTCAAATAAATAAAAGCTTAAAAAAAAAAAAAAAGACCTGCGGGAGAGGGGCAAGCCAGGACAAGAACCTAGAGGTCCTGACTCCAACTGTCTGCCGTAGGAATAATGGAAAGTACTCGGATTCTGTAGTCTCTTCCTGTATTAAATAATCTTCATTTCAAAACAAAACAAAACGAAAAAACACTTCATCACTGCCCTGCCCAAATCCTTTCTGAAACAAGGTATCTCAGTTTCCTTATCTGTAAAACAGGGAGCAAAACGTCCAGCTCACGGGTTCCTTGCAGGATCAAGGGCATAATATGAATGAAAGTGCTTTGTAATATACAAAGTGCTCTGCAGATATTTATTAATGGTTATAACCCACCAGACTGCCTCTTGCAGTCATAGATCAGGCTCTCCCACTCATCTGACCTGACCTCTTTATTCCACTTTCGACTCATTTTCTCCGTCCCTCCTCCTCTAACAAAAGAGGAAGTGGGAGATGAAGAGAGCACGTGAGTCCAACGCTTGGCTTAAACGTGGCCTTGGGTAGCGCGCAGGCTTTGCTCCTCCAGAGTTGCTGAGAGGTGCCTCTCGCCCCGAACTACATTTCCCAGCAACCTTCCGCGGCTCCAGCGGGAGCGAGGCGCATGCGCCGAGTGCCGCCCCGCCTGGTCTCGGGGCCGCACCTCCGAACCGGTTTTGCCTCGCGGAGCCGGCAGCTTCAGGTGCTGCGGCCGCAGTCCTCGACTCGTCGCTTCTACCGGGCCGTAGCGGTCTCAGGTGTACCTTAGCTCGAGTCAGTGCCATGATCCGGCAGGAGCTCTCCACATCCTACCAGGAGGTACAAGGCAGTGGGGGGCGGAAGCAAAGTTTCCCGTGGGGCGCAGGAGCGGGGTCCCTGGGTCTGGGCGGGTGGGGTGCGGAGGGCGTCCCGGCGGGTCGAGTGCGCTTTCCGCGGAGTGCGGCGGGGGAGGGATCCCCGCGTGCAGAGGAGCGGCGGAGCAGGAAGGAAACGGGACGCCGAGCCTCCTCCGGATGCCGCCAGCGCGGGATGGAGCCGGGCCCCGGAGGAGCCGCGACCCGTAACCGGCAGGTGAATGATTAAAGCGGCCTCGGACCCAGGCAGCAGCGTGCCGGCCGGCCTTGACCTCGGCTGTTCTTTGCAACAAGTGGAGGCACGGGCGCCCTCCTCCCAGCTGGAACGGATGTACGGGAGGCATTAGCCCCTCCGAGCCCCAGGCCTCTTCGCCCCTTGCAGGTGTAAATGACAGGGATAATTATGTCTTGTTTGGGGGCCCGCCTGACTTTGCAAAGGTGCTTTCGCCACCCAGGTGCTTCTCGCTGGGCTCGGTTTTTCTGAAGAGTCTCACCTCCTTCCACTACTTTAAATATCACTTTCCAGCTCTTTGTCTTTTTCCTGTTTGTCCTGAGCTACAGGCTGCGGTTCCAGCTTTCTCTCAGACCTCCTGACTCCCCGGAACTAGTGAACTGCTCTCCTTCTCCTCTCAGGTCCTACACCTTGATCACCTACAGGTGATCATCCTCCCCTGTGCCCCGCACGCACGGTGGTCCCCTCACTTGCAAGTTCAGTCAGTTCCACATCTTCAGTCCTCAGGTTTGTGTCCCTGAATGAATTTTAACCAGTCCCTGTGTCTGCTCTGGCCAACTGAGATGCTGTGTTACCACCTCTCCCTTTGGTGTCTCTCATGCTGTGCAGATTCCTTTTGAGGCCCTGCCTTGATCCCACAACATCCCTTTTTACAAACACCCGATGCTGCCTTTGATCTACCCAGAACAGTCCAAACTTCTTAGCAGCTTTCAAAGCTCTCTGCACAGGTCAGAGCCATATCTTCAATTATCTCTCACCCACCTATATTCTAACCATGCTGGAAACTCATTGTTTACAAATGTGCGCCTGCTTTCCTGTCCCTTTTCCGCTTTCTCACACCGTTTCTTTTTCTTTAACTCTCTCTCAAACTCCATTGGTTAAAATTACACCATCCCCCTCATCATTCAAGGAGGGATCTTAAGTCCTATGTGCTCCATTGAGACTAACTTCCCAGATCAGTCTAGCATTCTACCTGTCCTCATATGTACTTCCTGCTGTCTTGAGCAATACTGACCAGACTATTGATGTACATTCCTCCCTTTGTAAATGATACTGTGTGGATAAAGCTGATGGCTTAGCCCTACAGTGGAAGGGGGGAAGCCGAGTTGAAAGTAGATGAGATGTGCCTAGAGCTTGCTATTTTTAGTATAGGACCTGGTCTGGAATCTGACTTTGGGACAAATTTCTATATTTCTCCTACCATCTCCTTTATCCAAAAGGAGCCAGATGAATTTTAACCAGTGCTGTGGATTCTGTGGCCCCTAGATTCTATACCCTAGAGGAATTCCCTCTGAAAGTTTTCAGGTTTATAGGGAGTAGGGCATAGTGGATAAATACTATTTTGAAGTCAGAAAGCCCATGTTCCTATCCTGGCTCTGCTTCTGGCTATTTGTCAAGTCACTTAAATTTTCTGAGCCTCGGGTTTCTTCGTTTGCAAAGGAGGGTAATGATAGGCCTTATCTCATATGCCAATGAGTTGGTATATGGAAAATTCTTAGCTCCATGCTAGGCAGGGAGTGACCCCTCAGTGAATGATGGCTCTTGTTAATAGGGTGCAGGCAGCTCCTGCTTCTAGGGAGCTTTGGGGTCCTGGTTTGTAGGATCGCGTCGCTCACCGCCCAAACATAACCCGCAGTATCGCCTTTCCCAGCAGGGCTCCTAAAATGCTTATTAAAATATAGGCAGTTATCCTGCTTGCAGGGGCAAGGTCAAAGGTGGAGTCACTTTCTATTTGGGGGCACCCCTAGATGGAAGACACTGCAAGGACCCTTCCTCTTACCTTCTTCAGTGGCTCATTTTGAAGTCCCTGTCTCTTGCTTTGTTCAGAAGAAGGAGGCCTCCCAGAGAGTGGCCTGCATCTATCTTGCCTGGATCATTCTGAGAGTAGACCTAGCTCTGAGTTAAGTTTCTTTGCTGAAGGGAGATTTTGGCTTTGGGGATGGGGCAGGCAAGGAGTGGGCTCATTATGGCTGCCAGTAGTCAGGAAGGGAACTGGGTTAGGCCGAATTGGGGTAAGGCTTGGATCAGAGAACTCTGGGCCTTCTCAGAACTAACATCCTTCTTTCTCTTTGGCCAGTGAGAACTCTTGGGACCTCTTGCTCTCGTATCTCATGGTGTCTTCTCCAGCCTCCCAGCCCTCTCCCATGTGTTGGTTTTCTTGTGAGCTTGGAGGACTTTAAACTGGAGGTTTTACCTGATTCTAAGGGGCAGAAGTGGAGGCACAGAAAGGAAGATGGAGGCGCTTGGCTAGCTTAGTTGGTAGATCATGTGACTCTCGATATTGGGATTGTAAGTTCAAGCTCCATGTTGGATGTAGAGGTTACTTAAAACTAAAAAAAGAGAGAGATGGAAGACAGTAGTTACATGAGAGTTTTATTTTAACCCAAGTCTCTTGGAGATTAATTTTTAGTGAAAATGTTTTGAGACCTTAAGTGTTGACACTGTGAACCTAAGAAAATACTTAAGAAAGCTATCCCCTTTCCCTCCCTCCTAATTCAGTGATAGGTCCTCTAAATTCTGGTCTTGATCTCTCTTGCCCTCTTCCTTCTCAATGCTATGAGAATTGTTGGTTATCATTGTATCCTTTTTGCCCCCTACTCTTCTCAGTGGCATTTCCCCCATTTGCCAGGTGAGAACGCAATGAGGGGAGGCTGAAGTTGCCTGCCACCAGGCTGTTAATTAGCATCTGTCTCTGGGATGGACCGCCCTCCCCATTTTGTTCTGCTGTTTGCAGCCTGAGTCGGTGGACATGAGCCAGAGTCCTGGAGAACTCTGACACCAACTTCACTGTTTCCTCCTGTCTCTCAGCAGACTCTTAGCTGTGTTTCCTCCTCCTCTGGGAAGCTGTTAAGATCATAGGCTTTGGAACTAGACCAACTTGGATTTGACTTCTGGCTCTATGGCCATGGAAAGCGTTGTGGTTGAATTGTATCCCTCCAAAAAGATGTGTGAGGAGTGGTAACCCCTAGTCCCTCAGAAAGTGTCCTTATTTGGAAATAGGGTCATTGCAGATGTAATTAGTTAAGATGAGGTCATCCTGGAGAAGGGTGGGCCCTGATCCAATATGGTGTTCTTATAAGAAGATGACCACGTGGAGACACAGAGACTCCGTGTGAAGGTGGATGTGGAGATTGGAGATGAGATGCATCTACAGGCCAAGGAACACCGAGGCTTGCCCACCATTACCAGAAGCTAGGAGAGCGCCATGGAGAAGATTCTTTCTCACAGCCCTCAGAAGGAACCAGCCCTGCCATCACCTTGATTTCAGATTTCAAGTTTCCGGGACTGCAAGGGGATCAACTTGTGTTATTTTGAGGCACCCTGTCTGTGATGCGTTGTTACAGCAGCCCTGGGAAACCAGCAGACAGGAAGTTACGTGACTTTTCCGAGCTTCAGTGTCCTCATCTGTATAGAGTTGGTATAACACACCCTGCATCACGTGACGTGTGTGTGTGTGTGAGTGTGTGTGTGTGAGTGTGTGTGTGTGAGTGAGTGAGTGAGTGTGAGTGAGACACCATTGAGAGGCAGTTTCTGCTTTCTCATTCTAGTCCTAACTAGCAGGGCTGATGTAGCTGAGCAGTTCGCCCTCTTTGTCTCCCCCTTCAGCTGAGTGAGGAGTTGGATCAGGTGGTTGAGAACTCAGAGCGGGCGGACGAGCAGGAAAAGGAGACAGACAGAGTCCAAGGTCCAGGAGTCTTACCAGGTAAGTGGGTTCAGTGCTCGGTCACTCTCGTAACTGGAGGCCCGGGCCCGGGGGCCTTGCCGTCCGGGTACCTGCGGAAGAGGGGGAGCCCCCCTGCCCTGCGCCCTGGTGTCCGGTCTCCAGTATTGCCCTCGTTTCAAAGCTATACATATTTAACCAGCCTGGGGACGGAGCACGTGTCCAGGCCAGGATCTGCTTTTTTCTGTGCTCTGGTTTGAGCCACTTTCTGAGGCCAGGCTATTGTATACAATGGATCTCTGCTCTTCTGTTTGTTTTTCCCTAGGAGGCAGTTGAGCCTCTTAATATCGGAGTCACTCACTTCCCAGGGCCCTCTAGGAGAATATCTAATAGGCCTCACCTCCTGGACATCAGGCCTCCCCAGGATCGTCATGCAGCCAGGCAAGCAGGGTCCCATCAGTCGGGCGGCATCCTAGGAAATCTTACGGTCTTCCTCAGAGCAGATAACACTCTGCTCCCTTATGTGATGTCATTTGTAACACTTGACTTCCCAGACCACTTGCTCCTTCGAGCCGCCTTCACAGTCTCCTTCCAGCTCTTGGGTGTTAAATGTTTGTCAGAGGCCCGCTTGTCTCTCTGGTGGGCGGTCTCACCCAGGCCAACCTCCCTGCTTCCGTCAGTGCTTGCTCACACGTGGCACCACGTTCACACTCCTAGCCTAGAGGTTACCTATAAGCTCCAGACTTACATATCCTGTATATCCAAATGCCCGCTGATAGCTCTGCTTGGGTGTCCCAAAGGTACCCTAAACCCAAAGCTGACCTCATGATCTCCGCCTCCCAGTGTGGCCCTCTTCCAGTCTTTCCTGTTTTGGGGAGTGGAACCCACCACCCATCCAGTTGAACCAGAGAGTCATTTTCTTCCCCTTCCTTCCCTTCTTCCCCTTTTCCTCTGCTGTTCAGCCTCGCTGGCCTTCTTTCATTTAGGCCTCACTCCCTTCCCCCATCTGGCCTTTTTGTTGTTGTTTTCCTCTGCCTGGAATTGTCTTCCCTCTGTCATCCAGTTAATGCTAATCAGCTCTCAACTCACTCACTGTTTTCTACAAAACCTCTCTGACCTCCTGCACACCTCTCCGTTGTAGTCATCCCTGATGGAGCGGCGTATTTGTTTGCCTGGCATTTGATGAACATTGGTTCTGCTAGCCATGTAAGCTCCATAAGGGTAGACACTGGTCCGTTTTGCTCACCATCTTCTTGGCCCTGGCCATGCAAGAAAGATGTGTTGAATAAATGAATGAGTGAATGGGGCCTCAGCCTGACTCCCAATTTCTTAGGTGGATTGAGGGAGGTGGGATTCTCCTCCTCTTGATCCTTGCATTTATAGGGGAGGGGAATGAGATAGGATCTTCTGGGATTGTGCCTAATCTTCAGAGAAGACTCTGTAGAAGGAAGGAGGCTGGAAGAGGAGCTGTTTACTGACTGCTTCCTCGGGGCCAAGCTCTGTCCTCCCCATTGCCCCATTTATTTTCACAGCTTTCACTTCCTGGGAGGTGGTCATCCTGATTTTGATGGATGAGGACCTGAGGCCCAGGGGAGTTAACGGAAGTATGGAAAGATCACATGGCTGATAAACAGACCGGATCAAGCTCTCTCTGACCTCAAACTCTTTCTATTACACCAGTGCCTTTTAAGAAGTATTTTAAGCATTCTTTTATTAAAGCCTCTTGCGTAAAAGGTGGTAGCACCCTGCACCCACTGTGACTCTCAGCACTGCTTCTGAGGCCCTAAAGCCCCAGGGAGAGAACAGTACCTTCGTATTTGTTTGCATTAGCTCTGTATATTAGTTTCTATTGTTTCTGTAACAAATTACCACAAACTTAGTGGCTTAAAACAACACAGATTTATTATCTTACAGCTCTGGAGGGCAGAAGTCCAAAATGGGTCTCACTGGGCTAAAATTAAGGTTTCAGCAGGACGGAATTCCTTTCTGGAAGCTCTGAGGGAAAGTCCATTTTGGTGCCTTTTCGAGCTTCTAGGGGCTGCTTACAGTTCTTGGCTCATGGCCCTTTTTCCATCTTCAAAACCACCCGTGGCCAGTTGAGTCTTTCTCATATCTTACCGTTCTGACACTGACTTCTGCTGCCTCCTCCATGTTTAAAGAGGCCTGTGATTGCACTGGGCTCACCTAGATAATCGAGGAAAATCTCCTTGTTAAGGTCAGGTGAGTGGCAGCTTTAACCCCACTGCTGCCTCAATTTCTCTTCACCATGTGACTTGACCTATTGATAGTTCCAAGAATGGGGAGTTGGACGTCTTTGGCGGGTCGTTATTCTGCCTGTTGCACACCTTGCACTCTGCCCTCTTGCCCCCAGTCAGAAGAGGATGGATGGATATGGCCGGACGAAGAGGAGAGAGGCCAGACTTGGAAAGATGAAGCATTCTTTTGTGTGTCCTCTTGTAGATAAGTGCCAGGCAAACTAGGAAGTGGCCGTGATGACCTTTGGCCTTAGTTTCTCTTTTGCCTCAGATTCTTGGGGCCTTAAAGCGTGAGGGCAGTCCGAGCAGGAAGTCAGACCTCAGGCAGAGCAAATTTTGGGTAGTTCCGTGGCCTGGCAAGAGCCTCCCCTGCTTTCGGGGAACCCTTCTGGGTGCATCTCCTTTGTAGACCATAGAAGATCCAGACTCCGAAGTCTCAGTAGTGAGTTGGCCCGAACTTGATGACCTGATAGACAACTCTCAGAGCTCATTTCCTGCCTTCGAGTCCTCTAACAATAGTACAAATGGTAATGATGACAGAGGCCGCCATTTATTTATTGGGTGCTTTCACGTTCTAGGCCTGCATAGGGCTTTGCATATATACTTACACATGTCATCATGGCCACTCCATGAGGGATATGGTCAGTCCAGAGGCCCAGAGAGGTTAAGTAATGTGCTCAGAGCTTATGAGTGGCAGGGCTGGGATTTGAACCCAGGGCTGCCACCTGGGGTGTCCTGACTCTGGCTCAGTTTCTAAATCAGATGCTTTTCTGCTCCCAAGTCCTCCCCTTCTTCCACCAGAGTCCCTTCTGGACTCCTTCACGTGTTACGCCATGTGCTAAAACCACAAAGAGGGCAAATGAGGCAGGGTTTCAGGAGCTCAGGACATGTAAAGAGAGAAGGCAGTTTACCCAGAGAAGAACTTATCCCTCCTTCTATAGAGCCTGCTCTGAACAACCTAATGAGGGCCTTTTCTCCCTGTTAGGTGTTTTCCTAGCCCTCAGTACTTTTTCTTTGTAGAATTTAGCACAGTTGAAAGGGCACACTTATTGAATATAATTCTTTTTTTTTTTCTTAAAGATTTTATTTATTTATTTGACAGAGAGAGAGACACAGAGAAGGGACACAAGCAGGGGGAGTAGGAGAGGGAAAAGCAGGCTTCCCACTGAGCAGGGAGCCTAATACGGGGCTCAATCCCAGGACCCTGGGATCTTGACCTGAGCTGAAGGCAGACGCTTAACCAACTGAGCCACCCAGGCGCTCTGGTTCTTTTTTTTTTTTTAAGATTTACTTATTTATTTTAGAGAGAGAGCACAAGCCAGGGGCAGGGCAGAGGGAGAGGGGGAGAGAGAATCCTCAAGCAGACTCTTTGCTGAGTGCAGAGCCCGATGCAGGGCCTGATCTTACCATACTGAGATCACAAACTGAGCCAAAATCAAAAGTCAGATGCTTAAACAACTGAGCCACCCAGGCGCCCCTTGAATATAATTCTTTAATTAGTCATTACCAACCTCTTGGGCGTACCCCTGAGTTCTGTGAGGCACTCCCAGGACTTTGTCTTTTCCCCCCCCTTCATTGTAACTCTGATGCTTAGCTGAGCACCTGGCCCGCTGTGGGTGCTCATTATTTGTATTTGTACTTTAGGAGGGGGACGTGGGGATTTGGAACAGGAATGTATGTCATCTGAGCAATTGGAATGAATGATTGAGGGTGAAGGAAATGGTAGAGACAGGTGCTTCAGAAATGGACGAAAGGGGGCTGGTTAGTGAAGGGAGATTAACCTGAGGAGGGGGGTTTCCCTACATAGGCCAGTAAACGGTGGCTACTGTCATCATTAGGTGGAAAAGAAGGGACTGGCCAGGGAGGAGGGATGGCAAGCGCAACCATGGAGAGGTCGGGATAAAAACAGGATGCGTTGGGGCGCCTGGGTGGCTCAGTCGTTAAGCGTCTGCCTTCGGCTCAGGTCATGATCCCAGATCCTGGGATCGGGCCCCGCATCGGGCTCTCTGCTCCTTGGGAGCCCGCTTCTCTCTCTCCCACTCCTCTGCTTGTGTTCCTGCTCTCGCTGTCTCTCTCTCTGTTAAATAAATAAATAAAATCTTTAAAAAAACAAACAAACAAAAAACCAGGATGCGTTGGAAACTGGGTAGCACCGTGTGGTTGGAATGGAGGGTTGGTGAGAGAAGTAGAAGCAGATGAGGTGGAAGGACAGATTGGGTCAGATTAGGGAGGGCTTTGAGTGGCAGGGTTTAGCCTTTAGGGAGCCGGGAGTATTTAATGGGATTGGAGCAGAGCAGTAAGCAGGGTAAGTGGTGGTGCTACTGGGCTGGGTCGGAGGCGGCATGGTCGGCTGCTTCGCTGTCGGGGAGCGGGAGAAGGAAGACTGAGAGAAGACTCAGGCTTGAAGTGGGGTGAGTGGGAGAACGTAGACATACAGACATACCGTCCGGAGGGGTGAGCAGCTCGAAGAGAAGCCTGCCGCAGACACATGAAGCTTCAGTGGATGCGGTGTGTCTGGGCTGCCGACTGGCGTAGGGCAGGTGGGAGCCTTGAAGGAGGCCTGGGACCGCGTGTAGAGGCAGCTCCGGAGGCTGAGCCTCGAATAGTGGCCACATTTGGGGCCAGAAGAGGAGGTAGAGCCGGAGCCCCATGGGGGGCCTGGAGCTGGGAGCTGCTGCACAGGAGGCTGGTACTAGGATGCTGGGCCTGCTGCCACTGGGCAGCACAGGGTCAAGTTAAGCACCCAGATGTTCAGGATTATACTGCCAGTTTTACCCTCCGAGAGAAAGAATTCCAATCCTTAATCTGAGAGCCTCAGTCTGTTTGCTCCCCGTCAAAGGAATCACAACCACTTATTCTCTTCAAAGGGAGAAATGAGACCAGACATGCTAACTGAATAAGCCGTTTATTATATCACAGTTGAAATAAAATTGAGGAAGGCACTTGGCTAGTTAGTCATTACAGTCAGTTCTCCGTGGAAACAACTGTATATTAATAGAATTGACAAAGATCAGCAACCAAAGGACAAAATACATTGGATCTCCTCAAAATGAAAAACCTTTGTGCATTAGAAGACACTACCAAGAAAGTGAAAAGAAAGCCCACAGGATGAGAGAAATTTTCAAATCATATGACTGATAAGGGATCTGTATTTAGAATATATAAAGAGCTTTTATAATCCAATAATAAAAGGACAACACAAGGAAAAAATGGGCAGAGAATCTGAATGTTTCTCCAACACAGATGACTGATAAGCACATGAAAAGATGCTCAACGTCATTTGTCATCAGGGAAATGCAAATCTACACCACAGGGAGATGTGTATCATTGTGTAGCCTTCGCTCCTATAAGGATGGCAGTAATCAATCAGATGGGCAAGGTTTGGTGAGGATGTAGAGAAATTAGGACCCCCCATAGATTGTTGGTGGAAATGTAAAATGGTAAAATTTTTTTAGTGGTAAGATGTGATGGTGTCTTGTTTGAGAATTGGAGTGCTGCATGTGCTACTGGGGAAAACAGTGGTAGTTCCTAAAAGTTTAAATACAGAGTTACCATGGGACCCAGCAATTCCACTTCTAGGTATATATCCAAGGGAAGTGAAAACTCATGTCCACACAAAAACTTGAACATGAATGTTCACAGCAGCACTATTTGTAATAGCCAAAAAGTGGAAGCAACCCAAAGGTCCATCAGGTGATGAATGGATAAATGGTATATTCACACAATGGAATCTTATTTGGCAATAAAAAGGAATGAAAAACCAATACAAGCTACATCATGGATAAATTTTGAAGATCTATGTTAGATGAGAGAAGTCAACATGAAAGGTCACAGGTTGAGTGATTCCATTTATGTGACCTGTCCAGAACAGGAAATCTATAGAGACAGGAAGCAGGTTATTGGTTGCCAGAGACTAGGAGGAATGGAGGAGTGACTCCTGATGGGTATGGAGTTTCTTTTTGGTTAATGAAAACATTCTGCTAATTACATAGTGGTGATGGTTGCACACCTTGTGAATATACTAAACATGTATTCATTTTAAAGTGGTAAATTTTATGGTATGTAAATCATATCTCAAAAACCCCACAAAAACAACAAACCCACCACATCACTAAAAAGGGAAAAAAAAAAAAAAAAAAAAAGGAGCCAGTTCATTCCTTCTTCGCATTCAGAATGTATTTTGGCGCCGGGCTGTTTGCAAGGTAGAGTTTTGCAGGGTTACAGTGGACAACCAGTTCCCCCTACCTGGGAATAAAGGTCCCACTGTGTTTGCCGAAGTTGAATGACTCGTCACACATCCACTTACATTCTGGGGCAATTCTGGGTTTTGGAAGCAGTGCTGTCATGGGTTTTGTAAAACTCACAGATTTCCTTTCCCAAGAAAATCTTGTGCATTATTTTTGACTGTCTACTGTCATGGGTTTGCATTCGTATAAAGGATGTATACTTTTATTTTTTTTTAAAGATTTTATTTATTTATTTGACAGAGACACACACAGTAAGAGAGGGAACACAGGCAGGGAGAGTGGGAGAGGGAGAGGCAGGCTCTCCGCCAAGCAGGGAGCCCGATATGGGGCTCGATCCCAGGACCCTGGGATCATGACCTGAGCCAAAGGCAGACGCTTAACGACTGAGCCACCCAGGTGCCCCGGATGTATACTTTTAAAACACATCCAGCTTGCCCCAGAAAAGCCAGTGTTTGGTTTTTCTGACCGCAGAGTACATAGGACATTTTGTCAAATGTCTAGCACCTTTTTTTATTTTTTTAATGGTAAGATGGCATGGTGTCTTGTTTCAGAATTGGAGTGCCACAGCGTGTGTGAATGACAAATAGTTTTACAGTTTTTATTTAGCTTACATGCCGATTTGTGGACCAAGAAAAGGCCGGTAGAGAAGCTCACTTTAGCTTGAGTGAAACAGAAGAGACTCTTGGACAGTGTTCCCACGAGGGTAATTCGTCTAAGTAGTTCTGCTAAAGAAATCCAGGTGATGCAAATTGTCATGGGACTTAAGAAAAAAAGTCTTGGGGCGCCTGGGTGGCTCAGTTGGTTAAACTGCTGCCTTCGGCTCAGGTCATGATCCCAGGGTCCTGGGATCGAGCCCCTGCTCAGCGGAGAGCCTGCTTCTCCCTCTCTCTCTGCCTTCCTCTCTGCCTACTTGTGCTCTCTCTCTCTCTGTGTCAAATAAATAAATAAAATCTTTAAAAAAAAAAAAGTCTTGAAGTGAACCTGTGGTCCCACACGGGCCACGGGAGGTGGGAGGAGTGCCTTCCAGGCAGAAGTTGTGGGTAGGTCCATGTGTACAAGGAGCGCTACACTTTGGGTCCTGTGACCCTGCAGCCCAGCTACATGGGACTGATGAGGGATCAGCGCCTGAGCTAAGGGGAGCCACCGGCAGGCTGGGTATGAAGGACAGCAGGGCCCTGTGATGTGTGTGACGGGGCCCCCTGTACTGGATACTCGCTGGGAGGGGGACTTGGCTGGTAAGTGGAGGATAATAAATATTTATTTAACAGAGAGAGACACAGTAAGTGCCTCTAGAGAAACACGGGAGAGCGGGCAGGTAGCAGAGCCACCAGGGAGCAGAAATCGACACTGTCCCTAATAACAAGAAGCAGTAAAAGTTGAATCAGAGACAAAAGTTGAAAGAGACTTGCTTTAATTCCTCTTGGAGAACTAGAGCTGCCACCTGCCACGGTGGCGCTCGCTCAGCTGCCCCAGGGGCTTCCTTCAGGCTTCCTGGTTCCTCACTTCTCTTTGTGGCTGTCAACGTCCATTGCCTCAGTGCCCTCTTCTTTACTGCCTGAAGGAACCTCGTAGACACTTCTGGGAACTTGCACTTCCGGGTAATGTAAAAACTTTCTAAATATTTGGCCACGAATAGCAAGGCACACCAGTTGCTTTAAAGAGTTCCACATGCCTGGGATGCACTGCTCTTCTCCTACAGATGAAAGGTAGCTAGTTAGCACTGCAAGACTTCGTTCCTCTATTCTTTGGGTCATTCAGTCATCTAACAGGCATGGAAACATTACATGCCTACCATGTGAAAGACACTGTCCTCTGCCTCTCCTCTGTTTTGTTTTGGGCATTTTTTTTCTAATTTATCATGATTCAGAGATGATAGTGCCGTGGTCTTCATTTTTGCTGTCTTCATCAGTGAAGGCTTTGTTTTTTGAGGGGTAGAGGGTACATTCCATTTCTCTGGTAACATTAATGCATTAAGTGGGCACTCTGTAATGCATTTTGCAACATTCTCTCATTCCTTTTAGACATGCTATAAAATTGAAATGATTATTTCCTTTTCGCATGAAGAAAGTGAGGCTTAGGAGCACTAACTAACTTGTCCTGGGTCTCGGAGTCGTCTAGCAGAGCTGGAGCCCAAATCTCTGATGCTAGAGCTCATGCTCTTAACCACTTGGCTGGATATCTGGACTTTCAATTCAGAAAATAAATGAATAATGAACATCAAATTATTTCTTCATCAGAATCCTCCTGGTTCTTTGGGCATAGGGCTATGTGACCTCCACAGAGCCTTTGCTGATCTCTGCCCTTCTCCCCCCACCCATACTTCACTCCAAGCAAAGGAAATATCAGTTTACATCCTCCTGTCCTGAGTTCTGTGGTACTTTTAGCACAGACCGTCAGTCCTCCTCTCTTGGTATCTCCCTGAAGCACTTAGCAGAACATCTTGCATACACAGTTGGTGTTCGATGCATGTTTATAGAAGTATAGAATGAATGAATGAATTTTCTCTAACCTAAGACCCTTTGATAGTTTTATGCTGATCATACTTTTGTGCTTTTAAATAGAAGAAAATACTCTCATATCTTTGGATTTAAAGTTCATTTTTTATAGGGAGCATATCGTTACATCCTATTTTTAATCCAGGCTGACAGTCTTTGCCTTTTAATTGGAATGTTTAGTCCATTTACACTTTTTAAGTTGAAGTATAGTTGTCAACAGTTATGGACTGATATATTAGTTCCAGGTGTACAACATGGTGATTCAACATTTGTACATGTTACATGGTACTTACCACAGTAAATTGCCATCCGTCACCATACAGCGTTACTACAAAATTATTGACTGTATTCTCTATGCTGTACTTTTTCATCCCCAGAACTTACTTTATAACTGGAAGTTTGTATCTTTTTTTTTTAAAGATCTATTTATTTATTAGAGAGACACAGCAAGAGAGGGAACACAAGCAGGGGGAGGGGGAGAGGGAGAAGCAGACTCCCCACTGAGCAGGGAGCCCGATGTGGGGCTCAATCCCAGGACCCCGAGGCCATGGCCCAAGCCGAAGGCAGACGCTCAACAACTGAGCCACCCAGGCACCCCCCCCCCCTTTTTAAATTTAAAATGTCTTTATGGTTTTCTACTCATTTTGATTCAGGTTGCTTTTAGTGCTGCTTCTGTCTGAAGGAGCATCCTTCTGGAAGCTTTGCTTTTCTTCCTTATAGGTTGGCAAAGGACAGCCAACACACAAAACTGCTGTGTTTGTGCATGGCTACAGACGGTGGTGATTTTATAGCACCCTGGGCATTTCACGTCCATGAAGTAGGAATTACAGCACTGCACCAGGCGCTGCTGCGTATGCTTCCGCTTCTCTTCCAGGGAGGGATACAGGAGGTCCTTGCAAGGGGCATGTTCTTGTGGGGAGGTTGTCACTGCTAGGAAGGCCTGAAGTTTGAATCTCTTAGTTCCTTTTTTGTTCTCTTCTGTCCTTTTTAGTTCTATTTTGCCTATCACCCCCACTCTTCTCCCCTCTGGCAACCTCCAACTTGTTCTCTGTATTTATGAGTCTATTTCTGTTTGTTTTGTTTTGTAGATTCTGCTTATAAGTGAAATATGGTATTTGTCTTTTTCTGTCTGACTTAATTTCACTTAGCATAATATTCCCTGGATCCATCCATGTTGTTGTGAATGGCAAGATTTCATTCTTTTTTTATGGCTGAGTAATATTCCACATCTTCTTTATCCATTCATCTATTGCTGGACACTTAGGTTGTTTTCACATCTTAGCTATTGTAGATAGTGCTGCAATAGACATAGGAGTGCATATATCTTTTTGAATTAGTGTTTTTGTTTTCTTTGAGTGAATACCCAATAGTGGAATGGTAGTTCTATTTTTCATTTTTTGAGGAACCTCCATACTGTTTTCCATAGTGGCTGTATCGACTTACTTTCCCATCAACACTAAGTGAGGGTTCCTTTTTCTGCACATCCTTGCCTACACTTATTTCTTGTGTTTTTGGTACTAGCCATTCTGACTGGTGTGAGGGGATATCTCATTGCGGTTTTGATTTGCATTTCCTTGACGATTAGTGATGTTGAGCATCATTTCATGTGTCTGTTGGCCATCTGAATGTCTTCTTTGGAAAATTGTCATTCAGATCCTCTGCCATTTTTTTAATCTAATTTTTTGGAGGGTGATACATGAGTTGAATGTGTTCTTGATATATTTTCGATATTAACCCTTTGTTGGATATACCATTTGCAAATGATATATCATTTAGTAGGTTGCCTTTTCATTTTCTTGATGGTTTCCTTTGCTGTGCAACAGCTTTTTACTTTGGTGTAGTCCCAATAGTTTGTTTTCTTTTGTTTCCCTTGCATAAGGAGACAGATCCAGAAAAATGTTGCTAAGGCCAGTGTCCAAGAGATTAATGACTATGTTTTCCTTTAGGAGTTTTATAGTTTCCAGTCTTAATTCCATTTTGAGTGTACTTTTGTGTACGTGTAAGTTGTATGGTGTAAGAAAGTGGTCTAGTTTTATTTTTTTGCACGTAGCTGTCCGGTTTTCTCAACACCATTTATTGAAGAGACTGTCTTTTCTGCATTGTATATTCTTCCCTCCTTTGTTTTAGATTAATTGACCATATGCAAACATTTCTGGGTTCATTTCTGGGCTACCTACTCTGTTCTGTTGACTTTTATGTCTATTTTGTGCCAGTACCATACTGTTTTGATTACTATAGTTTTATAGTGTAGCTTGAAATCTGGGATGGTGATACCTCCAGCTTTGTTCTTTCTCAAGATTGCTTTGTCTATTCAGTCTTTTTTGGTTCCATACAGATTTTAGTATTCTAGTTCTGTAAAAATACTATTGATATTTTGAAAGGGATTGCATTGGATCTGTAGATTGCTTTGGGTAGTATGGACATCTTAACAATATTAATTCGTCCAGTCCATGAGTGTGGTTATCTTTTCATTTTTTGGTGTTATCTTCAATTTCTTTCAACAGCGTCTTACAGTTTTCAGAGTACAAGTCTTTCACTTTCTTGGTTAAATTTATTCCTGGGTATTTTATTCTTTTTGGTGCAATCATAAATGGGATTGTTTTCTTAATTTCACTTTCTGCTACTTTGTTATTAGTGTTTAGAACTGCAACAGATTTCTGTATGTTAATTTTGTATCCTGCAACTTTACTGAATTCATTTATTATTTCTAATGGTTTTTAATGGGGTCTTTAGGGTTTCCATATGTAGTATCATGTCATCTGCAAAAAGTGAGTTTCACTTCTTCCTTTCCAATTTGAATAGTTTTTATTTCTTGTCTGATTGCTGCCGCTAGGACTTCTAGTTCTGTGTTGAATAAAAATGGCAAGAATGGACATCTTGTCTTGTTCCTGATCTTAGAGGAAAAGCTTTCAGTTTTTTACTGTTGAGTATGATGTTAGCTGTGGGTTTGTCATATATGGCCTTTATTACGTTGAGATATGTTCCCTCTGACCCTTTGTTGAGAGTTTTTTAAATCATGAATGGATGTTGAATTTTGTCAAATGCTTTTGCTGCATCTATTGGGATGATCATATGGTTTTTATCCTTCATTTTGTTAATGTGGTGTATCACATTGATTTATTTGCAGATATTGAACCATTCTTGAATAAATCCCTCTGGAATAAATCCCACTTGATCTTGGTCACTGAACTTTTTAATGTGTTGTTGAATTTGGTTTGCTAATATTTTGTTGAGTATTTTTGTATCTATATTCATCAGGAATATTGGCCTGTCATTTTCTTTTTTTGGTAGTGTCTTTGGTTTTGGTGTTGGGGCAATCTGAACAGAAATCTGTTTAGATTTTTTATCTCTTCCTGATTCAGTCTTGGAAGATTGTATATTTCTAAGAATTTATTTCTTCTAGATCATCCAATTTGTGGTGTATAATTTTTTGTAGTAGTCTTATAATCCTTTTTATTTCTGTGTTATCAGTTTTTTTTTAATTTTATTGATTAGAGAGAGAGAGTGATAGAGAGAGAGCACAAGAAGGGGGGAGGGTCAGAGGGAGAAGCAGACTCCTCGCTGAGCAGGGAACCCGATGCAGGACTCGATCCTGGTACTCCAGGATCGTGACCTGAGCCGAAGGCAGGCGCTCAACCGACTGAGCCACTCAGGCACCCTGTGTTATCCGTTTTAATTTCTCTTTCATTTCTGAGTTTATTCTTTGAGTCCTCACTCTTTTTCTTGATGAGTCTGGCTAAAGGTTTATCAATTTTGTTTATCCTTTAAAGAACCAGCTCTTGGTTCATTTATATCTGCTTGATATTTATTATTTCCTTCCTTTTATTAACTTTGGGCTTTGTTTGTTCCTCTTTTTCTAGTTTCTTTAGGTGTAGGGTTAGATTGAGATTTTTCTTGTTTGTTGAGGTAGGCCTGTATTGCTATAAACTTCTCTCTGAAAACTGCCTTTGCTGCATCCCAAATATTTTGAACTGTTGTGTTTCCATTTTCATTTGTTTCCAGGTATTTTTTTTTATGTTCTTTTTGATTTCTTCATTCACTCATTTGTTGTTTAGTAGCATGTTGTTTAGCCTACATGTGTTTCTGCTTTTTTCTAGTCTATTTTTCTTGTAATCTCTATAGTTTCATACAGTTGTGGTCATAAAAGATATTTGATATGATTCCAGTCTTCTTAAATTTATTGAGACTTATTTTATGACCTAATGTGATCTTTTCTGGATAATGTTCTGTGTGTGCTTGAAAAGAATGTGTATCTTGTTGATTTGGGATGGAATGTTCTGTTTATATCTGTTAAGTCTATCTGGTCTAATGTGTCGTTTAGAGACACTGTTTCCTTATTGATTTTCTGCCTGGATGATCTATCCATTGGTGTAAGTGGGGTGTACCATCAATTTCTCTCTCGCTGTCAATATTTGCTTCATGTATTTAGATACTCCAATATTGGGCATAGATACTTACAATTATTATATCCTCTTGTTGGATTACTTTATCATTATGTAATGCCCTTCTTTGTCTCTTGCTATAGTCTGTTTTAAAGTCTATTTTGTCTGATAAAAGTATTGCTACTCCAGTTTGGGGGGGGGGTTGTTTTTGTTTTTATTTGTTTTTTTTTCCTGCTTTCATTTGCATGGTAAATGTTTTTCCCATCCATTCAGGTCTCAGGTGAGTCTCTTGTAGGCAGCATGTAGATGGGTCTTGTTTCTTTATCCATTCAGTCTTTTGATTGGAGCATTTAGACTGTTTACATCTAAAGTTTTGATAGGCGTGTACTTATTGCCATTTTGTTTATTGTTTTCTGGTTGTTTTTGTAGTTTTTCTCTGTTCCTTCTTCTCTTACTCTCTTCCCTTGTGATTGATGACTTTCTTTGGTGTTATGTTTGGATTCCTTTCTCTTTATTTTTTGTGTATCTAGTACAGATTTTTAGTTTGTGGTAACCATGAGGTTCATATATAATATCCTAAGTATATAGCAATCTGTATTAAGTTGATGGTCATTTAAGTTCAAACACATTCTAAAAGCACTACATTTTTACTTCCCCTGTTTTTATGTATATGATGTCATATACATCTTTCTATTTTGTGAATCTCTTCACTAATGTTTTAGATATAATTGATTTTACTACTTTTGTTTTTTAACCTTTATACTAGCTTTCTAGGTGATTGATCTACTACCTTTACTATATGTTTACTTCCACCCATGAAATTTTTTCCTTTCATAATCATTTTCTAGTTATGTTCTATTCTGCTTAAAGAAATCTTTAATGGCCAGGTTAGTGGTGATGAACTCCTTTAAATTTTGTTTGTCCAGGAAACTCTCTCTCCTTCAATTCTGAATAATAAACTTGCCAAGTAGAGTATTCTTGGTAGAAGGTTTTTTCTATCAGCACTTTGAATATATCATGCCACTTCAATGTTTCTGCTGAAAAATCAGCTGATAGCCTAATGGGATTTCCCTTGTTAGTTACTTTTTGCTTTTCTCTTGCTCCCTTTAAGATTCTCTCTTTGGGGCACCTGGGTGGCTCAGTCGGTTACGTGTCTGCCTTCGGCTTAGGTTATGATCCCAGGGTCCTGGGATCAAGCCCCACAGGGAGCCTGCTTCTCCCTCTCCGCCTCCTCCCCACTTGTGCTCTCTCTCCCAGTCAAATAAATAAAATTAAAAAAAAAAAATTCTCTCTTTAATCTTTGACATTTTAATTATTATGTCTTGGTGTGGACTTCGTTGAATTCATCTTATTTGGGGTTTTCTGGATATCTCTTTCCCCAAATTAGAGACCTTTTCAGCTATTATTTCTTCAAATAAGTTTTCTGCCCCTTTTCTCTTCCTTCTTCTGGGACTCCCATAATGCAAATGTTAATACACTTGAAGTTGCCTCATAGATCCTGTAACCTATTCTCAATTTTTTTTTCACTTAAGATTTTTAATGTTTTCAAAATTAAGATTTTTAATATTATAACAGCTGTATCCCACTTAAAAAAATTTTTTTTTAAAGATTTTATTTATTTGAGAGAGAGAGAATGAGAGCGAGAGAGCACATGAGAGGGGGGAGGGTCAGAGGGAGGAGGGTCAGAGGGAGGAGCAGACTCCCTGCTGAGCAGGGAGCCCGATGCAGGACTCAGTCCCGGGACTCCAGGATCATGACCTGAGCCGAAGGCAGTCACCTAACCAACTGAGCCACCCAGGCACCCACTATATCCCACTTTTAAAAAATTTAAATCGATTAATTAATATATAATGTATTATTAGTTTCAGAGGTAGAGTTCAGTGATTCATCAGTCCTATATAATACCCAGTGCTCATTACATCATGTGCCCTCCTTAATGTCCATCATCCAGTTACCCCATCCCCCCAGCAATCCTCAGTTTGTTTCCTATGATTAAGAGTCTCTTATCGTTTGTCTCTCTGATTTCGTCTTGTTTTATTTTTCCCCCCTTCCCCAGTGATCCTGTTTTATTTCTTAAATTCCACATATGAGTGAGGTCATATGATAATTGTCTTTCTTTGATTGACTTATTTCTCTTAGCATAATATCCTCTAGTTCCATCCATGTCATTCCAAATGGCAAGATTTCATTTTTTTGATGGCTGAGTAGTATTCCATTGTGTGTGTATATACACACAATGGAATGTATACACACACAGTGGAATGTATACACACACACACCACATCTTCTTTATCCATTCATCTGTCGATAACCTATCCTCATTTTTTAAAATTCTTTTTTCTTTTTGCTGTTCAGGGGGTACTTTCCATTATCCTTTCTTCCAGATTGCTGATCCATTCTGTATCTGTATCTGCTAATCTGCTGTTGATGTCTTCTCCTGTATTTTTCATTTCAGTTACTGTATTCTTCAACTCTGGTTGGTTCTTTTTTATGTTTTCTTTCTCTTTGTTGAATTTCTCACTGAGCTCATCCACTCCTGTTTTAGTCTCGTGAGCATGTTTATGACTATTAATCAGGTAGATTGCTTATCTCTGTTTTGTTTAGTTCTTTTTCTGAAGATTTGTTCTTTTGTTTGGAGCATGTTTATATGTCTGCTCATTTTGTTTGATCTTCTGTGTTTGTTTCCATGAATTAGGTGAAACATCTGCCTCTCCCTGTTTGGAAAGAGTAACATTCATGTAGGAACTTATCTGCATAGACTGTGTGTGCCTGGCTGGGTGTAGCTTTAGCTGGCTGACTGGAGCTCTAGTGGGTGCCAACTCGGGGTCCCTGGGTGTTCTCTGCAGGGGGCACCCTGGAAGGGAAAACTGAAGCTGGCACAGGTGAGGGTGGGATGGAGGTCTGGGGTGTGCCATGCTGGGGGCACCTGGTGCTTGAGCAGGCATGGGTTGAGGGGGGCACCTTGGGAATATGGCTAGAGCTGGTATGGGCTGGGGGCCTGAAGCTCACTGAGGCAGTAGGCAGGCTCAAGTGTCTAGCCTCTGCTCCCATCTGTCTACCAAGGTGGAGGGGCAACATAAACGGTGGTGCTTTCCAGCACCTCTGACCCCAGAGAAAATTCTAGCAATTTCCCCACCATTTGTCAGAGGCTCTAGGGTTAGTGAATGGGTTTCCTTCGCCTTTAGTCATTTAAGCCTTTTAAACCACAGCTTTTTTTCTGTGCCCCAGGGCAGGTGAATCTGCACAGGGTCCCTCAATGCTGTTCCTCTCTACTCCAGTCCTCAGTGTCAGGGGAGGCGTGCCTGTTGTTACTGTGTTCCCAGCTCTTGTGCCCTTCTCTGTGTGGTCCCTTTATGTTTTGTTTTGCAGAAGTTGTTGGATCAGCCAGTTCTTCAGGAAGAATTGCTCTATATCTGGGTGTAGAATTGATGTGACTGTGGGAGGACATGAGTTCAAGGTCTTCCTATGTTGCCATCTCAGACCCTCCCCTAGTCTGTTTACGTTTAATGTAATTATTGATATAGTTGGATTTGGTTCTACCATTTTGCTGTTTTCTGTTTGTCTCGTGTATTTTTTGTTTCTCCGTTCTTTCCTGCAACTTATAAACCTTATGATATTGTATAATTTTTGCCTTAGATAGTCTTATGTTTTAAAAATACATAAGCAGCTTTTCATATTTACCCACCTGTTTAGCACTTCAGTGATCTTTATTCCTTCCTGTATGTTTGAGAGTTATCATCTAGTGTTAGTTCCCTTTGGCTTTCAGAATTTCTTTAACATGCATTGTGGTGCAGATCTTTTGGCGATGAATTCTCTCAGCTTTTATGTTTGAAAATATCTTTATTTCACCTTCATTTTTTGAAAGTTAGTTTTGCTGGGATTTAATTCATGGTTGACAGAATTTTTTTCTTCCAGCCCTTTAAGGATATTCCATTGTCTTTTGGCCTCCATTATTTTTGATCAAAAGTTACCTGTCATTAGATATAATATCCTCTATGTAATTTGTCTTTTTTTTTTTCTAGCTGCTCTCAGGATTTTTTCTCTTTGCGTTTGTAGTTTGACTATGATTTGCCTGGGAGCGGTTTCTTATTTAGTCTGCTTGGCATGTATTGAGCTTCTGGGATCTGCAAATTGATGTTTCTTTTCTCCAGTTTTGGGAAGTTTGGGCCATTATTTTTTCAAATACTCTTTGTGACCCATTTTCTCTCTTAAGTTAGATGTTGTTAGACTGCTGGATATTGTCCCACAGTTATCTAGATAAACTCTGTTCAGTTTTTCCTTCAGTTGTTTTTTTCAAATTGTTTAACTTGTGTTTATTTAACTTCAAATGCACTGACTCTTTTTTTCCTGCCTTCTTTTGCTATTAAGACAGTGCAGGGAATTTTTCATTTCATTTCATTACTTTCCGGCTTTAGAATTTCCATTTGGTTTTTTTTTTTAATTTTATTTATTTATTTGAGAGAGAGCACGGTGGGGGGCGGAGAAGGGGCAGAGGGAGATGGAGAAACAGGCTCCCTGCTGAACAGGAAGTCCAATGTGGGGCTTGATCCCAGGACCTCGAGATCATGACCTGAGCTGAAGGCAGTTGCTTAACTGACTGAGCCACCCAGGTGTCCCTGGTTCTTTTTTATAGTTTCTATTTCTCTATTCCCCCTTTGTCTATTCCTTATCTATATATTTTCCTTTAATTCCTTCAAGTGCTGTAAAGTTCCTGTCTGCCGATGGCAACATCTGGGTCATCTTGGCTTTGGTTTCTATACACTACTTTTTTCTTGAGTTTGGGTCATGTTTTCTTGTTTCTTTGCATGTCTAGTGATTTCTGATTTAACAGTAGACATGGTGATGGTACAGTGTGGAGGTTCTGGATTCTGTTACAGTCCTCTGAAGGGCTTTTGTCTTAGCAGGTAGTTAATGTGATGAAATTCAAGTTCCAATTCCTGGGTCCCCTCTACTAGCAGCAGCTGGAATCTCCACTCAGTTCTTTTTGTTTCCAGTTGCTGCTTTTTTTCTTGGGCCCCCTGGGGTCTCCAGCCAAGAATTTGAACATATTTTACTTGCAGATTTGGGGGTTCACCCTCCCCATCCCTTTCAAGGTTCCCCTTATCTTTCTGACTGCTCTGCCAACCCTGCACTTTGCCCACTGCCACAGGGAACTGCGCCCCCTAGAGATGGGGACATGCCCTCAGGCACAACATGCAAATGTATAAGTCTGATCAGGTGCAGTTGCTTTCCTTCCAAGGTCGACTCTTCTCATTTCTGCCTGCTTTTGATCGCTCCCCAGTGCCTTCACATAACTTTTAAGGATTTGGTCAAACTTTGTAATTGTTGTCTGTAGGAGGGTGGTGTGACTAAGCTACTCTGTCATTGGTGGAAGCCAGAAGCCAAGCACATACCTTTTTGGACTTACCTTCACACTTGTCCTCAGCTTTGGGCTCAGCCACTGTGGAGCCTCCTCGGAGCTCCAGCTTCGGCTGAAGAGTAGAGACAATGCAGAGAGCAGCATGGGAATGTCTCAGTCGGCTTGGGGTGCTGTACCAAAGAACCCCAGGCTGGGTGGCTGAAACAACAGACATTTTTTTTTTCTCAGTTCTAGAGACTGGAAATCAAAGATCAAGGTGTTGGCCAAGTTTGGTTTCTCATGAGGCCCCTCTCCTTGGCTTGCACATGGCTACCTTCTCCCTGTGTCCTCATGGGGCTTTTTCTCTGTGTGTATATGTCCCTGGTGTCCCTTCATCTTTCTTATAAGGACACTAGTCCTATTGGATCCGGGCCCCACCGTTATGCCCTCATTTAACCTTAATTAATCTCCTTAAAAGATGCCCTATTTCCAAGCGCAGTCACACTGGAGTTTAGGGCTTCAGGGTATGAATTTTTTGGGCAGACACATAATTTAGTCTGTAGCAGAGCACAATCGAGGCTGGGGGCGGTCTGAGTGCAGGCAGGAGAGGCAGAGCCGTGCTGTGGGGATGGCATCAGGACACATTTACCCAGCCGTCGAGTCACTTACCGTAGACATGCAGGATGCCGCTCTCTTCCAGGGCACGTTGTGAAGGGCTAGTGGTTCAGCGTGAGCAAGACTGGCCCTGCCCTCACGGAGCTCACAGCCGAGGAGGATGGAAAGACACGCCACGGATAGTGAGGTTGCAGACAGACGAGAGAGGCCATGAGGGGTGCCTTGGGAGCACTGACAAAGGGGTCCTCCAACCAGTGTATGGGTCCGGGAAGGCTTCCTCGAGGAGATGGCCTTCCAAATCAGAACCTGAAGTGTGAGTTAGGAGTCAGCTGTGGAAGAAAAGCGCTTCAGGCCAAGCACGGGGATGGGCTGGGGCCGAGGGGGGCTCTGCGCGCTGGAGGGACAGAAAGTCATCTAGCACAGCTGGAGCTGGAGGTGCTGGAGGAGCAGAGTGGTAAGGGAGAAGGCCAGAAAAACCGGTTGGGGCTGGTTTCCATACTGGATTGTGATCTGTTCTCCAGATGGGAGGTTCTTAAAGAGAGTAACGGTCTCCTTCTGCTTAGAGCCCCCTTTCTGGCGCAGTAAGTGCCCGGTGAATGTCGACATGTGCCGCGCGTTATGATTTGGGGGAGGGAGCTGAGGTGGGAGGGTCGGGGGTGCGGGTGACCTTGCCTCCTTGGTAAAGCGGGTGAAGGGCCTGGAGGTTGCCGGCCGTCTCTGGCTGCACCTGCCCCTGGGCTCCGGGTCACCGGTGTGATGTTGTTGTTCAGCCCTGGACAGCGAGTCGGCCTCCAGCAGCATCCGCTTCAGCAAGGCCTGCCTGAAGAACGTCTTCTCCGTCCTGCTCATCTTCATCTACCTGCTGCTCATGGCGGTGGCCGTCTTCCTGGTCTACCAGACCATCACAGACTTCCGTGAGAAGCTCAAGCACCCTGTCATGTCGGTGTCTTACAAGGAGGTGGATCGCTACGACGCCCCAGGTAGAGAGCCTGTCCCGGGCGAGCATCGGGGCCCAGGTCTGGGCCACTGGCTTACAGAGGAGCCCCCGTTGTACTCGCCCACCGTGCTGGGCACCACAGGCAGCCGGAGGAGCCCGGGCACGGCCTGGATGTAGAGGACACACACAGGGAGCTGCTGTCAGTCCCCAGCAGAGCGTGTCCTGTGCCGAGCAGAGGGGTGGACAGGGCCGGGCGTGGTCGCTCGTGACTGGGGTGGGCAAGGAAGGCTTTACACAGAGATAGGATTTGAGCCGGGCTTTGATAGATGAGAAGAGAGTTTTTCTGGGAGGGGGATCAGTGGGAGCAAAGGCGAGTACAGGGAGGCAGAGGGCTTCCCTGGAGAGGATGTGTCTAGCCTGGCTGGAGCTAGTGAGGAAGAGCCGTGGGAGGGACGGGTGGCAGGGGAGGTAAAGCCATCCAGAGGTGGTTGGGGCCCTGCCTGGGGAGCGGGCTCCCTGCCTTTCCTGTCCCAGCGGGAGGCCAGTCCCCGGGGAGGCAGTCACCTCTGCCGTGGAGTGGGGTGTCTGCCTCAGGGCCGTGAGGCTGGCGCCGGGCTCTGGAAGTGTGGGCATGAGCTCTGGGGGCTCGGGCTGTGCCCACCTGCTGTGTGCACCTGCGCTGCCCACAGGATGCCCGACTCACCCTCTGGATGGCCTGGCCACAGGGCAAAGCCAGAGCCTCGGGTGCCGTTTCCCTGGGCTTCTGGAAAGTGTGCAGCTCGCAGCTTCTTCGCCCATCTTTGCCCTGTCTTGTGTTTGTCCCTCTGCTCTGTGGGTCTGCTCTGGTCCCTTAATCTGCGGGTTTTACTTCCTGATCTCTGGGTCTCTCTGAGCTCTGCCTGTGTTTGGGGTCACACACCGCTCTCAGGTTGGACAGCTACCGTCAGTAGAGCCCGGGGTGGGGTGCTCTGGCTGAGGGGAGGGAGGGACTGTCGGGGTGTGACTCGCACACCCGGAGCCCCCGATCAAGCGGGAGGTGAGAGGCATAGTGAGCCGTGGGGAGGCCCACAGCCGGGGGCCTCCCAGTGAATCCGCAGGTGGGTGCGGGCGCCGGCGGTTGGCGTTGCCAGGCTCCGTCACGGAGGCCCCCTCAGGGTGTGCTGAGCAGGGCTGTGAAGTAGGGTGGGTTTTGGTGCAGGCGCCAGAGAGGCCAGGAGAGGGGCTTTCTGGGAAGGGGGACTGTGTCTTCCGTTCGAGTAGGGCTTTCTGAGGGCAGCCCATGTGGCTCCCCACCCCCATAATCCTCTTCTTCTCCCTCCTCTGCCGTCACCTGGGCAGTCTTGAACTTGGGTTGTTGGTGGGTGTGAAAAGGTGTGTGATGTGATTTTAGGGGTGTGGCCGGGGACTGTGACTTCTGACATGCCCTTTTTCCTGTTTGTGCCCCCTAGGGATTGCTCTGTACCCGGGTCAGGCCCAGCTGCTCAGCTGCAAGCACCATTACGAGGTCATTCCGCCTCTGAGGAGCCCTGGCCAGCCAGGCGACATGAACTGCACCACCCAGAGGATCAACTACACAGACCCTTTTTCCAACCAGACCCTGGTAACTCCCGTCCCCCTGTGCCAGGCCTGGGCAGGTGTCAGCCCTGCGCCCTGCGGCCCTCGGTCTTCTTTCTGCCACGAGGCCGCTCACGCTCCCTTTGTGCAGGCCCTCGGCCCCCAGCGACCACGAGGCTGTCCCAGTTGGAGTCATGGCCATGCCTGGCTGGCCTGCGTCAGGAAGGGCTGTGGGGGCTTCCGCATTCTCCGAATGATCCTCAGGGATTCCTGACAGCGAGATAAGATCCTGTCCTTGACGGAAGGACAAAGGGCTGCAGGGTGAGGCCAGTGTGGTGTCGTGGAGGGAGTCCTATATCTGAGTGCCCAACAGAATTGCCACGTGGGGCCAACTGAATCATTCGTTCCTGGGCGCGGGGCCTGGGAATCCGTACTTTGAGATAAATAGGCCAATGTAAAGACGCCGGACTGGCAACGAGGACCCTGGGCCCCGGCGGCACCTGCGCAGGGATTTGAAGGCAGGGAAGGAATTTTATATTTATTTACATCTTCTCTTTTGCACCCTGTGTCCTCGTTTCAGAGAGGATTGCACGGGGCTGAGGACAGGTTTTCTGGTAGAGACGGCAGCATGCTTTGTCTGTGTCTGTGCACAGTTCCGGTAGCTGGGAGTGTCTGGGGGGGCAGGTGCCTTCCCCCCGGCCCCCGCAGCGGCAGGAGGCGAGCTGTGGACGGGGCATGGCCGGAGGAGGAGAGCTCCCGTGGCTCCTCGGGGTGGGTCGAAGGTGGAGGGTCCCGCCGGGATGGTTCTGTTCACATTTACTCTAGGCTTCCTCCTAAGATCCGGCAGAAACTATAAAGTTTCCATGACAGCCCCACAAACCCAGAACAGGTATCACCAGTGGACGAGACATTTTGAACTGGTGTAAACCACAGATTGGGTCAGGTGGACCGAGCAAACAGACCAGAGAAAGCCCACACCCTGAAACAGGCGCAGGAGAGGCTTGGGGGAGGGGAAAGCCCTCCTTCCGGCTCCCAGCTCCCCGTTGGCAGGCTCAGAGGGCAGGGCAGCGGTCGGGGCAGTGGTTGGGACAGTCATCACGGGACAGTCATCACAGGACTGCCGGTTGCTGGTTGGCGGGACCTGCTGTGCCCCCTGCCCTCCCAGGGTGCGCAGAGCCGCTGGGCATAGCGTTTGCTTCTGGGTAAGAACATTCTCTGCGGAGCCTCAGGGGAGATTCCCTGCTTGGGTGCTGGGGCAGCAGAGGGAAACGGAGCAGAACTTGAGCCTGGGCCTCCATGACAGAGTGGGGTGACAGGTACCGGAGAGGAATCTCTTCCCAGGAGAGAAATCCACCAAGTACCCGGCCAGCTGGCATTGCCTGCCCACTGCCACGGAGCGTCAGCCCCGGCGAGCGCCGGCCGTGGGAGAACCCGGTGGGGGGGCACCCGCACCCCAGACCTGTGCTCGTCACCCTGGCCTGACCTTCAGAAGTGGGAATGGAGAATTAAGGCCCATTAGACATTGATGGGAACCAACAGCATAGAAGAGGACTAAGAGGAGCAAACAGAATGGACTCGACAGAATAAGGAAACGGATGCTAATCGAAATGAAAAGGAACCTAATTTTTAGAAACGTTAAGGAAGAGCAGGCGGGGTGTCGGGGTGGCTGGACCCTGGCGCCCCGACTGAGCGGCGCCGCCCGGGAGCCCCTCGTGCTCGTTCCCACACCTGACGGTGCCGGTTGCACTTAGGCAGTAGTTACGTGATTTAAATATGACGAACACCCATGAAATCGGGGCACACAAGGAGGGGTGTCGGCACAGAAACTACGTTGAAGGCCGTTACCGCCTGCAGCCCCGGGTGATGCTTAGTCTCCTCCAGCGGTTCGGGATGTGGCTCCTTGCGGTCCGGCCGTGAACTGGGAGGGGTCTGTCCTCTCTGGACGCCAGTACCCCCACCCAAGCAGCAGGCAGGGGGCGGCGGGGGGGGATCGACAGGGAAGCACAGGAGAGCTCCCGTGCGGAAGGGGGGCCTTGGCGAGCGCACGGCAGCTGGGGGGCGCCGGTGAGGCCCGCTGGGGGCGGCCTGTGGTGCCTGTGCAGGGCCCGAGGGAGCTCCTTGGTCAGAGGCGTCTGTGCGCTCCGTTAGCCCCCTGGCCGATTCGGCCTTGGTGGAGGTCCTCCGTGGCCGTGCCTGGAGTGGACATCGGAAAATATGCCCCCACCTCCCCACACCCCTGCCGCCGAGGCCTTGGAGGTTGGCTTGTCATCTGGCTCCCGCCCCCGCCCCCTTTGTTTGCAGCGCGCCGTCTGGGAAATGGGTGGGCTTCCGGCTGTTCGCATCTTGGCCGGTCTGTGTGCAAGCGGCCCACCGGGGGCCTCCTCTGACCTGCTTCGCCAGACTTCCGGTTCTCGTGTTTCCTCGGCTCCCTCGTGCCCTCAGCGCAGTGCACTTTTACCACAGTTAGGGCCACCGCCGTCCCAGCCTGTAGGAGCCGTTCCGTTCCTCACTGCCTGCCGTGTCCCCGGGGTCCAAATGGTAAGGCCTTGCCCCCTTTCGGTTTGTTCCCGGAGCATTCCAGTTCCAGAAAGTAGCTTGTGTGTTGGGCAGAGACTAGGCCGAGCTGCTGGGCAAAAACACCCCAGACAGACACGGTGGCCGAGACCAGAGAGAAGTCTGGAGCCAGCGGGGCGTGCGGGCGGGGGGCGCCGGGGGCGGTAAGCGATGGCTTCTGTCCGCCGCTCCGCCATCCGCAGGGCAGGCTCTTGGGCCTCATGGGCAGCCCTGGCTCGCCGTGATGGGCACGTGCGGACTCGCCTGAGTCCCTTCTGTGCGCGTTCCAGGAACTTCATCATGTGACGGGGCCAGAATGGAGGCCCCAGCAGGGCGGCCGTGCCCCCGAAATCCGGGATTGGGGTAGCGGTTCTGGTTCTCCAGGAGGAAGTGGATGGTGGGGACAGTTAGCTTTCTCTGCCGCCCCTCGACGTGTCACGGAAAGGTTGAGATTACAATGGACAGAGATCTCTCGGGAAAATGCAACAAGAGGCAGGCGTGAGGGGCGGCTTCGCATCAGTCGAACTGGAATACCAGGTGCAAAGGGCTCCGAGAGGGTTGGTTAATACGGATAAAAAAGAAATATAGGGGGCGCCTGGGTGGCTCAGTCGGTTGAGCGACTGCCTTCGGCTCAGGTCATGATCCTGGAGTCCCGGGATCGAGTCCCGCATCGGGCTCCCTGCTCAGCGGGGAGTCTGCTTCTCCCTCTGACCCTCCTCCCTCTCGTGCTGTCTCTCATTCTCTCTCTCGCAAATAAATAAATAAAATCTTAAAAAAAAAAAAAATATAGGACTCTCCACTAAGATGTAAGAGTCAGAAATCTGTATATGCAAAACAGCGTTCCACTCGTATATTTTAGGCAAAGCCCGTTAGAAATAAAAAATACCCGTCGCCTTAAAGGGTGACTAAATGCGTACTTTGCTCCCTCACGTTCACAGATCAAACAGATGCAAAGGAGTAAGGATAAGAATTGAACCTCACAATTCATGAATTAAGAGCAAGCGTATGTAACACTTTGTGCTTGACGGTGCTCACTCTTCAAATGTCCGTAGAGCATTGATCAAAGTTATTGACGTAAAGATTTTTTTCCCCCAAGTTAATCTATAAACCCAGTGTCATCAGTTAAAAGTCCCAGTTGATTTTTTTCACGGAATTTAACAATCTGGTTTTTAAAAAGTCTTCTTAGAAGAGTGCCTGTACAACGATCAACCCGCCAGGTTTGGGGACGGGGAGCAGCGCCGCAGACCTGCCCGGACAGATGGCAGAACAGTGTAAACCTGGGGCTCAAACCTGCGTCTGTCCCTATTTCATGCCAGATACAAAACTGAAAGCCAGGCATATGAAGTGTCTGAATGTAAAAACGTTTAAAAAGTGTTATAAAATAGGGCGCCTGGGTGGCTCAGTTGGTTAAGCGACTGCCTTCGGCTCAGGTCATGATCCTGGAGTCCCAGGATCGAGTCCTGCATCGGGCTCCCTGCTCGGCAGGGAGTCTGCTTCTCCCTCTCCCACTCCCTGTTTGTGTTCCCTCTCTCGCTGTGTCTTTCTCTGTCAAATAAATAAAATCTTTAAAAAAAAAAAAGTGTTATAAAATATAGGAGAGGGGCTCCTGGGTGACTCAGTCGGTTAAGCATCTGACTCTTGATTTCGGTTCAGGTCACGATCTCAGGGTCGTGACATCAAGCCCCGCATCAGGTTGTGGGCTCAGTGGGGGGTCTGCTTGGGATTCTCTCTTTCCCTCTGTCTCTGCCCCTCCTCCCCCAGCCCCCCCACCCCGTGCGTGCTCTCATGCTCGAACTCTATCTCTAAAAAAACAGAAAAATATAGACCGTTGATGTAATTTTGGTTTTCCTTGGCAAGAAAACCCAGAGCCATAAAGAAAAAGATTTATAGATATCACTGTATTAAATTTAAAGCTTCATGTAACAAATGACATTAGAAAGAAAGTTGATGGAAAAGTGACAGACTGGAAGAAAACATTTGTACATGTAATGGATGTAAGCTAGCATCCTTTTTATTAATTAAGTAAAGCAAGCACGCATCAGCAGGGGGAGGGGCAGAGGAAGAGGGAGAGAATCTCAAGCAGAGTCAGGGATCCTGACTCATGCTCGATCTCATGACTCCGAGGGACCCCGTGGCAGGTCTGAGATCGTGACCTGAGCCAATGTCAAGAGTCAGACGCCCAGCGGACTGGACCATCCAGGCGCCCCACTAGCGTCCCTTCTCAGAGGGCTCCCCTGGCGCAGGCCACCACCGAGAAAAGTGGACGGAGGACAGTTGCTCTCAGCTCTGGTCCGGCTGGTACCCAGAGGGCCGCCCCGCGGGGCTGAGCAGGGGCGAGCACAGACAGCAGCGGGGGTGGCCTGTGGTCATCTGGGGTCCGCCGGGCGAGGGGCTTTCCAGTCACAGTGTCGCGGGGGGTGGGGTGCGGTCAGGAGCATAGCAGCCGCGGCTCCTCCAGGGCTGATCGTGGCCTTTGTGTCTCTGCAGAAATCTGCCCTGATTGTGCAGGGGCCCCGCGAGGTGAAGAAGCGGGAGCTGGTGTTCCTCCAGTTCCGCCTGAATGAGAGTAGCGAGGACTTCAGTGCCATCGATTACCTCCTCTTCTCGTCTTTCCAGGAGTTCCTGCACAGGTGGCCTTTCAAGTCCGCAGCGGGCGGGCCCATCCCGGGGCGGGAGCGGGCACTGCCCAGGGGACTGACCTGGAGCTCAGTGGCTCGGGGACCTGCCTTCACAAAGCGCAGCAGGTCCGGTGTGGGGCGTGTTCGGACTCGCAGGCCGAGGGTCTTGGTCCTGTCACGGCCGGGACCCTGTGTGCCACCCGAGTCGCAGGCCAGGTCTCCCCTGCGGTGTCAGCCCTCAGTGTGTGTTTGCCATGTGTGTTTAATATGGGGATGAAAGTTCCTATCTGCCCGGGGGGGGGGGGGGGAGGCGGTGTGTGGGGGGGGACCCGCCAGCCCCTCTCTGGGGCCCGGAGTGCTTGTTGGCACTGTGAGCGTTTTCTTCACGTGCCCGAGCCGGTGTGACCCCGGCCTCCAGGTCGTGCAGAGCCCGGGGCCCCATTGAAGGGAAGTGGGGTGGCAGTCACCACGGAGGAGAGGGCGCTCCCCTGCCTGAGGCGGTGGGCCACCTCCCCCCGCTCACACACCCCTGCTCCGTCCTTCCGTTTTGGAGCTTGGAGCCTTGGCCGTGGCATCTTCCGCCCCATCTGTCCCCCTGACCTCCCCGCGCAGAGCCACAGGTGTCCCGTGCGGTGACGTCCCCCTCATTGGGCCTCCCAGGAGGAGGCTGGCGGGCGCACCTGCATTCCCGGGGCCAGTGCTCTGGGAGCAGGTGGGAAGGAGGAGGGACTCCCCCACGGGGGGCCGCCTCGCAGTGGGTGACAACTCTTCCTGCGTCTGCAAACCCAGATTGGAGCTTGGAAAGGAAGCAGGAAGTGGGCAGCATCCTGGCGGTGCCAGCCAAGAACCCGGCTCCACGTGGGGGCTGGGGTTCGAGTCTGGCCGAGGTTGAGTCTGCTGTTCTCTGCCTTCCAAGCCCAGACAGGGTGGGCTTCATGCAGGCCTGTGAGAGCGCCTATTCCAGCTGGAAGTTCTCCGGGGGCTTCCGCACGTGGGTCAAGATGTCCCTGGTGAAGACGAAGGAAGAGGACGGGCGGGAGGCGGTGGAGTTCCGGCAGGAGGTAGGTGGCACTGGCTTCGAGGTCTGCCGCTGGCCGCCTCCAGCCTCGACTCGGGGGTGGAGAGCAGCTTTGTGGAAGAGATGACCTCTGGGTGGTCTTCGGAGTGGGAAGGGACCCCGTGGCAGGGGGGATTTGTGTTCCCCAGGCCCTTCCCTGGGCCACTGTCGGTCCTCAGCAAACATGTGGGCCAAGTAGAGCAGGTGACTGGCCCCTCACAGCCCGGGTGCTTGGCCCTCAGAGGCTGCCGGCCGCATGGAAGACGGGTGATGTGCAGGGGGAGGCTAGGTCCGGTGGCCTCTGAAGGTTGTACACGTGAGGATCCGTTGGGATGCGGCGGGGGGGGGATACTAGGTTTCTTCTTGTATTAATTTCTTTATCATCCTTTTTCTATTTCTGAATGTTTTGAAAGGTGTGTCACATTAGAACAGTAATAATAACGTCACATCACTTCTGAAAAAGTCATGTATATGTTGGGTATATGCTCAAAACATGATCCTAACGGGCAGTGCGATTGAAACCTTTCCGCCCCCTGGCCTGGAGCCCCGGGATGCGCCAGGGGTTTCTAGCCACAGTCCCGGCGGTAGATGGGAGAGGCCCCGGGGAAGAGGCCTGGCAGTGGGGATGGAGGGAGAGGGCATCTTGGTTGCCGCAGCAGGGCTGTTTTTGTCAGTTGCCACTGAAAGCAAGGCCGCACCCCTACCTTTGGGACTTCCACCTTGGCCGTGGCCGCGCCCCTGCCCATATCCACACTCGGAGCCAGCCATCCTGTGTATCAGTGGCTGGGTGCCTGCTGAGGCAGCGAGGAGACGGGTCTGTTCTAGAAACCTCTGTTCCTCCCTGGAGACGTTTCACTGGGCTGGACTTCGAGGGGCAGCATCGGGAAGGGTCTGGGTTGGAGTAGAAGGACCGACTCCATCGATGCGGCTGTCACTGGCCAGAAGCCAAGGCCCCTTCCCTGCCCCTGGGTCCTCAGACCACTCCAGATTAGAGACCTTTGGGAAGGGCTTGAAGCCGGTTTTCTTCAAGAGGACAGGCTTTTTTCCTGCCCTGGGATGTGGCAACTCCCCTGGCAATGGATCCTTGAAGTATTCTCGTTTGTCAGATAACTGTCACGTTCTGGATTTTTACTGCACGCTTTTTTCCAAGAACCCCCAGGACCTTCCTCATCTGTCCCCACAGCGGCTGAGAAAAGGGGACTCGATACGTGCACCTTGCAGTTAGGTGCAGCCTCCCGGCTCCCCCGCAGCTCCCCTGTGACTGGAACGCAAAGGGGCCGAAGGCCCAGCGAACCTATGCATTTTAGAATGTTTGTGCCATTCGGTATTGTCTAAATTGGAAGTGTTTTGGTGGGTGACGTGAACTCTTTTGCACAAAGTTTAAAAGTTTTTTTATAGAGTGTTTTAAAGTTTAAAATCCTTAAGGTCTATATTATCTCCTTTGATTCTGACCACCCCTCAGTGGCGTCGGCACTTTGCCAGCTGTGTGGCAAGGGGCTAAGTGAGGCTCAGCTCAGGGCTGGACACGGCCCTTCGGCTGCACCTGGGCTTCTGCCCCTGGAACCTGTTTGCTCTCCATGACACCAGGCAGAGTTTCTAGTAATTGATAACCAGATCTTACCAAGCACGCCTACTAAATATTTACAGGGAATGCTCAGCTGGGTGGGTCTGTGAGGTTGAACTTTGTCCCTATAGACCTGAAGGTTGAAATACTCTGCTTCTAAGATCAAGTATTTTGAAGTTTGAGGTTTCTGTGGCTTCTGATTATGCCTTAACATGATACTCTTGAGTATGGTTTAATCATGAGTCCAGATACATAATGACAGTTTTGGTGATTTCTCCAGAATACCTGCTGTACATCCCAGATCCTATTCATTTCCCCAAAGAGCTGGAAAGCAGGGTAAAGTCTCGGCTTTGGTACAAGTTTCAGGATGTCGTTTATGAGATTTCTGCCTCTTTCCATCCAGAAGATGGTATGAAGAAACCGAGGTCCAAGATCCCTCTAACTACCCTCTCCTTTCCTGCGACCCAGGCTAGGGAGGGGCACAGAGGTGGTGGTAATACTGCTTTCTCTTCTCTGTACCTAGACCAGCGTGGTTAACTACATTGACCAGAGGCCCGCCGCCGAGAAAAGTGCTCAGTTGTTTTTTGTGGTCTTTGAATGGAAAGATCCTTTCATCCAGAAAGTCCAAGATGTGAGTATTACTTCAGGTTACAAGAGCAGACTCCCTGCGTTGAGGTATTTTGACTCATCCTTGCAGGCTGTCCTTGTCTCCTTTCATGGCACAAATTAGTTTGTCATTTCTGACATTCATGTCCTGTGTTAGTTGTGTTTCATTGGCCTTGCCATCACTAGACAGTTGGCCTTGTGAAGTGGGGACTTCATCTTTTGTTCACCATCGTTTATCTGCCGTCTGGCAGAGTGCTCGGTACAGAGTACTTGCTTAGTAGTAATGTTAAGTGAATGAGCAGAGTAGAAAGCATGGATTGCATTGAGCTAATGTCTAGATGACGGCTATTGGAAGCCGTTCTTTTTTCATGGGTCTCTGTTGGGTAATCCTTATTTGTTGTCAGAGCAGAAAGGTACAAATAAAAATTAACAGTGTGTCAATTGATGGCGGGTTCTCAGCCTCAGTCTGGGAGGGGGTTGGGGAAGAATGATGGGACGGCTTTGCTAAAGGAACATTCCAGGGAGACACACCATCCACCAGAGCCAGGCCTCAATCTAATAGTGATTGGCATTTAGATAATCCCATAATCCCAAAGTGTCCTGAAGTCGTGGCTTCGGGGAAGCACCTTCCGTGGCCGAGACCCAGACGTAGAGGGTCCCGTGACACGAGCTGCTCCATAACCCCCCCCATCCCCCTCTCGGGGAGGGAGGTGTGGACCGGCAGGGCCATGTGCACAGGGGCACGTGCAGTGTGCTGAATCCGGGTTCCAGGTGGAAGAATGGACGCCTTCAGCTCGACACGTAAAAGTGCGTGATGAGACATTTTCCACTTAGGCTGTGCTCAGTAGGTGCCCATCGGGCCGGGGAAAGGCCACGCTCGAAAGAGGCCTGCTTTTCTCGAGCGGTCACTCAGCTGCTTCGCAGCCCCGAACAGCGGCGCAGGTGTAACCGTTTTGTGTCTGCGAGCCCTGAGGCTCCAGTTGGCCACGGTCAACCTGCCGAACTGACCTCCCATGCTGGGGACTCAGAAACCAGGGCTGAGATCACCTCGGCCTAGAAGCGTTTAACATTTAGCGAGAGCTGTGAAGGGACTCGTTGCAGACAGTAAGTAGCTGCCGGAGGGCTTTGTGGGGTAAGGGTCTCTGCTGAAGTCGAGAGGGTTTTGGCCCCCGAGGAGCCGTGCAGGGTCAGCGCACTTGGGTAGCAGGAGAGCAGCGCAGGCATCAGAGGGCACAGCCTGGAGGCAGGAGTCCGGGGCGGGCGGCCGTCACTGGACCGGGTGGAGGACAAGTTTGCGTCACTGAGAGATGGGAAGAAGACAAGAGGAACTGACCTGATGCAGTGGGTACAGTTTTGGGGGAAATTTGTCTCAAAGCAAGTTCCCTTACTGTGGATGAGGCCAGAAATGTAAGCTTCAGTACTGAATATCTAATTTGTGCAAGAGCTTTTTTAAGAAACTTTTTTTTTCCCCCCAGGATCCGTTTATGGTAGGAAGGGATTAGTATTTTTCTTCTCAGACTTGAGCTCTGCACCTTCAAGGTGTAGTTGGAACAAAGTATGGTCATGGCAGTTTTAGGAGCCGGGTATTTTTCTTGTCACTCCCATAATTTGGGGTAGGAGGCTCTTGACAATCATGCTGATACGACCTCGGAATCAGAGTTGAAGCAAACTGAGAAGCTTGTGTTTGTTGCTGTTTTCCAGATAATCACCGCCAATCCTTGGAACACAATCGCCCTCCTCTGTGGGGCCTTCTTGGCGTTGTTTAAAGCAGCAGAGTTTGCCAAACTGAGTGTGAAATGGATGATCAAAATTAGGAAGAGATACCTTAAAAAAAGAGGTCAGGCAGCAAACCACATAAGCTGAGGTGGCCTCGTGGTGTTTGTAGAACTGCCCCCGGTGATGGAAGTTCTCGTCACTTCTGTTTTGGTACACGGAGCAACCGGTGGCCCTGTGCTCACTTGAAACGAGCCTCGCTGCGAACAGCAGCCTGCCAGACCGCAGCTTCGACCCTGGCCCCAAAAGAGGATGTTTAGAGCCTAATGGAACAGAGCCAGTGGATAACCTAAAACCTATTTAAGTATTTAAATTATTAACGAACATTTTTGGACAAATGAATAGGGATTGTGGAAGATGGAATTAGATATGTATCAGGTTTTCTGAAGGGTTGTGAAGCTGCCTTTCTTATTTGGTTTGGTGTATAGTTAAGCTCTAACAGGATAATTAAGGCTCTGCATTTCACCTTAGTCTGCCCCCCACCCCACCCCACCCCAGGTTTTTTAAGTGGACAGAAGAGAGCGTGATTTTCTTTTTCCCCAAATCCTGACGATGCAGATGTGCAGGTTATGCGTTGAAGCCTCTGCACCCTGTACCCAAAGGCAGAATCCCTTATGTCTTCGGCATCATCTGCCAGTTACGTTATCTGGCCTCTGACATGCTCTCTCATTTGTTAAATTTTAAAATGGGACTTTTTTAAAGCTACTAGAAACTAGTGCTAAGCTTTCCTGTGGATTGACTAGCCACCTACCTGTCTGGCTAGAATATTTGTTGATGCAGGTGTAAGAGTGCAAAGTGATTAACCTGCAAAAGCACTGGGACATGTACAGAGGAGGTGCCTACTCGGTGTATTTTGATGATTTTATTAACAGGTAAATAAAAGTTAGGTTAATGCAAAAGGAGTCCGTTTGCCAGTATGAATATCTGCTAAATTGGTAGACACCAGTACACTTTCATTCTGTGACCTCCAAATAAGTGGCCACGTGAGCTTGGACTCCCAAGGTGGATGGATCTGGACTCCCGAGGTACGTCATGACTGCGTCCAAGGAAGGGTAGGTGGCCCAGTAAGAGTGACAGAGCTACTCTGTCCTCCGTGTTCTGTTCCTGTCCTACCTACCAAAGCACCCATCTGAGAAAGGGGCACTCAGTGTGACCCTCAAAGCCTTCAGCCTAGCTTTTGACAGAGATGAGTACTCAGTATTTTTTACACAGTAGCAATGGGGTGATTTAAGGTTATGAAAATTGTCTCCAGAGTTTCAAATTATTTACATGCCCTTTGCTTCCAAAGAGGACTTGGTAACACTTCCTGCATTTTATAACCTGGCTTTAGGTAATTTAAAGAGGAAAAACTCAAATGTACAAGTGGGGCATTCTTATCTCATGTCTAACTTAGCAAGACACTGTTACTTGAATTACTAAAGATAAACTTGTGCAAAGAAATATTCCCTGGTACTCTGCTATGCCACAGAAGCATGCACATTCAAACATGAGCCTAGATCTTGTCTTTCTGTAAAGTCTTTTCGGTAAGGCAAATGCAAAGCCAGGCGTAGCGTAGCTTACCTTAACAATACTGGAAAACGCGTGTCTGTGTGTGTGTTAAAATCTCTCTGAAGATGACACACCACTTTAGTATTAACTATCTAATAAAATTTGCTCATATAAACATACTAAAACTGCACTTCCTGTATTGTGGAAAGTTGAGAGACATCTTACATGTGCTTTAAAATAAGTAGTTAGGAAGTGAGCATTTTTAAGCTTGTCAAAAAAACTTTACAGCTGCAGCCTGCCCGAATCCACTGTGGCTGTTCAGCGAAAGAAATATATAAACCTTCCACTACCAGACAGTTAGACCTAACCTTTACTTTCTGGAAAGGTAGGGCTGGCCTTTCAGTCTGTGTTCTGTAGTAGGATCACCCTTGCCTTCCTGTGCTGCCCCCAGCTGTCAGTAACACTGGCTGGCCTTGGGTTAGTGCGGAGGTTTTGGCAAAAGCATGTTGATCTGGGTGGCCGGGGTAAGGTGGCTATTTGAGACACTAAAATATGAGCCATGTACCGAAAGGAAGAGTTTCTCCTGGGGCCGCAGCGAGTGAAAGGAGTTGCTTTTACAGTGACCTAGGAATCGTGTGCAGGACCCAGGCTAGAGTTCCTCATGAATGCAAAAGAGTGGGAAGTTTACAATAATGTCTAATTTCTGACTCTGCCATAATTTCTCTGGACCTCACCCAGGGAAGTGTTTATTATAGATTTTGAGATTTTTAATTCCAACTGACATTTAAGATAATTTGAATCTATTCTCTGAACACAGACATGAAGGAAGATGAAAGGATATCCTGAAACTTGGAATTTTATACAGGTATTCTGTAAAACAGATGTACTCTGGTAAGTGGCTGCAGCGGTCATGTATGGCTTTATGAATATAAGGGAGAGCAGGCTGCGTCTGGACGCCTCAGCTTAGAGCTGGAAAAAGCAAACACAACATAGGCCAAATACAAACATAGACTTTATTAAATGCTGCTCAATCCCCCAATGAAGATCTTTCATTACAAAACAGTTTTCCACGCAACTGCAAGAGATTGGAATGGTACTCAAAAGATGTGAGAAATACTTGACCAAGTGAAAACATACAAGACCTCTCTACAGTCAAGAACTCTACAGGGGAGAAGCCTACTGCATTTCCTTTAAATAAAGCCAGGCAGTGACAGTGAGCGTTCTGCGTCACCACATTGTGGGACTCAAAGCCTCCTTCCCTGGGTCAGGAGGGACTGGAGGAAGGGCAGGTTGTGAGGACTGGAAAGGTCCTGCCTTCAGCCTTTGGGAGGAAGAGGAGGAATGAACTGAGAGGCGGGCTCAGTGTTCACCTGCGCTGCCTCTATGAATCTGGGCTCATCGCTCTGGGGAGTTGCAGATGAGAGGGGGGTATTCATGAGGAGCAATATAAAGAATTTGGTTTACTTTCCCAGCTTTTATTTATATTTTGTGCTTTAAAAAGTCTGGAGATTTAAGTTTCTGTTCAAATTCCAGAGTGCAGTAAATACCTCTAATGAAGGAAGGCTTAGGGCAGGTAACTCCCCCCCATCATATTTCTGGGAGCAACAAAGGGAAGAGTAAGGATTACACCTTAGTTTTATTTTAGGAAATGTTCTTTTTCCCAGGATGTAACTAAGGTCTGCAGCAATGTGAAAAGCACATTATAAAAGGGAAAACTATACAGAGCAGACTACTATATCTATGTGCAACACAATCAAAAAAAAAAAATTCAAGTCATAATTCTTACCACTCCCATAATTATCTCACTCATATCATAGAGGATAAAGTTCATTCATTTCTGTGAAACTTTAGAAGTGACACAATAAATCCCATGATTAGACAAAGGTTACAATATACTGTGTCCATGATACAGCACAGGGCTATGTTTAGTCCATATTTTTCATTTACAGTTGCCAGAAAAAAAGTTGGCCTTTTAATTATACTGAGAGGTTTGTTTCATAATTTTTACATATTTCAAAAAAGTGTACAAAACTGCCTATCCAACAGAGGTGGTGGGCTTTTTTTATTCATCACTTGTATTGCTGAGAATACTGTGCATGTTGTAAGCACTGTTCTGCTTTTCCAGAGCTTTCTTTAGCTTTAGCTCCTCTAATTTTTTCCATAATTCTTCACGTTCCAATTCCTTCTTTTTCTCTCTGTAGATAAACCAAAATTTTTGTAGTCAGAAACCTCTAATTTAGAGCCTGAAGAAACTTGCTATTTGGCAGTGTGCTGGGGAACATACTGTTCACCCACATTTCACTTCAATCCCTTTACTAAAGCATTTGAGGCCAATTACCTGGAGCACCTAATTATTCTGTGTCACTGTCCTGAGTGATTACTGCCCCTGTGCATCTCCCATACCAACTCAGAGATACTCCTTGCTTTCCCCTACATATTCCCACATCCACGACCGCTATTGTCATTTGTGCTTTATTACATTCACTTTCTCACCTAACCCTCTTACAGCCAGGAGAGCTGTGATGGTCGTCCTCTTATGGAGACTGAAGGGTGGCTACGAGGTCAGCCTGGAGCCACTTCCGGGTGAAATCATCTTTCTAGCCACTAACTAGTTTGTATCTTTGATGTCAAATGAAAACTGAAGTTTGAAAAGGAAAAAAAAATTCAAAATATTTTTTGTTTCAACCATTTAATTTCAATTCTAAGGAAAACGCTTCTGAATAACTTGGACAAAACTGTTCTGAAGGACTGTATGAACGTCCTTCAGATGTTTTTGCAGATATGATGATTATTCTTAGTCATGTGAAATATACAAGTTTCATGTGATCCTAATTACCTTTCTTGCTTCCTAAGGTTTAAACTATGTACCTAATTTCTTTTCCTGCCTGAAAGGTGCTATTTTTTTTTTTTTTTTTAAAGAGTTATTCATGGGCTAGGATGGCCCTGAAGAAGAGCTACTATCTTTGTTCTATTTGCCACAAGAAAATCCTGATCAGGAATTTATAGTCAAAAGAGATCAGCTTTTCCAAACAATAGGTGATAAACTTTTTAGAAGGAAATGGTAGTTATTACCCTCAAAAGATGGGTTGGCTCAAGTAGAATGGTTACTGCCTGCCTGATGTTTGAAATAAATGAGAAGAAAGTGATTTTTAGATTATTTTATATATGAAGTTCTCCAAAAGAGGTGATCACTTAGGCAGTTTTGTAAATGTTGCTATATGCTACCATCTCTAAAATATTTACTGTCGCAAGGAACAAAATATTAATAGTACTGAGCCAGAGGCATACCCATTATGTGAGCTCCCTCTGACCAAAAAAGAACTATGCTGAACTTTAAGCTACCACTTTGTTAAAATGGGCAACTTAAAACTACCAAACTGTTGTGCAAATAGCAGCTGAAGAGTAAAGCTCACTATGGAAGCCCATCTGGACAAACGATTTTCATAAATACATAGATCAAATTGTATAAATCTGGCATAAATTGTATTTCATGATGCAGATGCTACCAGACCAATGAAGTCACAGGCTCAGAATGCGATAAACAGGATTTATAATCCACATTAGAACTGTCATCTAACCAACCAGTAGGGGAAGTTTTCTATTTGGAAATGAGTTTGAGCATTACAACTTGAAAGTCTCTAATTTAACTGACTTAAACATTATAATTTTAACTTAGGCAAGATACCTTATTGGACTGAATCACATTCAACTAACCTAAAATATATCAATAACTTGGTAATTAAAGATACCACATACCTTTGTCTTTCAGCTTTGTATGAGCTAGTAAGGTCATCGAAGAGCTTGCCATTCATTTCCATTAGGGTTTTCAGCACATTGTATACCAGTGCCACAATGGTCCTAAAATGAAAATAAGCAGTGTTGGGTCACAGGAAACGTAACATTATCATCCCTAAATGGTGGCTGATTCACTTAATCCACTTTAGAGATGATAAAGTACAAGAGGTTTAATAGTTTGCTCAAGGTCACATAGACAGTGGTGACAGAGATGATTCAAAATTCACATCTGTCTTCTATCATGCTTAAATTCTTAAAACGTTAGTTACCTTCATGTCTGCTCCACAGTCTACTGTCTCAAGCTAACAGTATTAAAAGATGAGAAAGAGCTACCTACCATAACTTGTAAGAAAAATAGAAAGTAGGATAAGGATGTTACTGAGGTTAGAATACATGCACAATCTGAACATTGCTAACATGACCTTAAGCACTTCAGGTTCTCCCTGGGAGAGTTCTAACCCGTAGAGGTTTGTGCATCCTCTGCAGATGCTGGGTTGGTCTCCCCAATGGGTTTGACCACACAGTTGTGCAGAATGTCACACTAGATAGTCCTACCTTCAGGAAGATTTGTAATTTTAAATTGAAACTAAGAGCTTTATAAAACTGTACCAAGTACACAAAAGAATAGAACTGTGCTAACCTTGGAATAAGCTCCAAATCTCTATAGGTTTCATGTATGAGTTAGATCGAAGGACAAAAAGCACAAGCACAAGAATAACACAATCAACATAAAAGACACTTACGGATTCCAGTGTTCTTTGGAGATTTTGTACAAACTGCCAAACATAATTGGCAGAATTTTATCAATGTTCTCCTCAATCAAACTAAGAATATATTCATTATTCCAGAAGTACAATGCCCTTTCTGCAACCTAAGAAGACATTTAGAAATGTCAAAACTAGAAGAGAAAAAAGAAATAGTATAAAAATGGCTTTACTGGAAATATCATACCTGAAAATGAGAACTGGATACACACTTGGATATCTGCTTAAAAAGGGGCTCTTCAATTTTTTTGAACTGTGTGGGTTCAATGACATCTAAGATTTCTTCAATTTCTCCTAAAAACATCACCTAGGTTAAAAAAATTTTCTTTTAAGAGACATAACATAAATTACACGGTGTTAACATAGAAAACTATAAATGAGAAGGTTAACTGGCAAATTACACAGTGGGCAAAATTAAGGTCTTGATTGTATATACATTTTACTATAATGTTCAGCTATCCCACCAAGTCTCTCTCAACCCCAAAAGACCACTTCTTGCTCAGCAGCAGTGACAATACAGCCAGCCCGAAGAAGATTTTTTTTTTTTTTAAGGTTTTTATTTGACAGAAGGGGTTTGAGGGAGCAGCAGAGGGAGAGAAGCAGGCTCCTTGCTGAACAGGCAGCCCGTTGCAGGGCTCGATCCCACAACCCTGGGCCCAAGGCAGGTGCTTAACCAACTGAGCCACCCAGGAGCCCCAAGAAGCATGGTTTATAATAAAGCCCTAAGATTAAGAAATTTTAATAAAGTTGTACTGTTTTTTTGAACAAAACCTACCTCTTTCTGACTGCATGTTTTTGGCCAAAATTTCAGCAACCCTCTGATCACCTGCAAAAAAGGAAAAGTTTAGCACAAATTAAGCAATGAAGTTTGTTAACCCCAGGAAATTTTTAGTAATTGTGATTATATCAATATTCATTCTGAGGTAGATCAGTATTATTTAATATTCAAGTGTATCCCCAGATTTTCTGCTCAGCTTTATACTTTTATAATAATCCAACAAATATTTATTACCTTTGTACCAGATACTATTCTAGAAGCTAGGAACACAGTGATGAACAAGACAGATGAGATCCCTGATTTTCCATTAAACACAGAAGTAATTTTATTTTATTTTTTATTAAAGATTTTATTTATTTGAGAGAGAATGAGAAAGAGAGCATATGAGAGGGGGGAGGGTCTGAGGGAGAAGCAGACTGCTTGCCGAGCAGGGAGCCCGATGCAGGACTCGATCTCGGGACTCCAGGATCATGACCCGAGCCGAAGGCAGTCGCTTAACCAACTGAGCCACCCAGGCGCCCAACACAGAAGTAATTTTAATAGTCAGTGCTACTTAAGAAAATAAAGGAAAATATAATGACTGGGTGGGGTGAGGGAGGGAAGTTATTTTAGGGAGAAACTAAGGAACAAAGAATTCCTGTTACTTAAAACCATTTGAAGCATGAGAAAGCTTCCCGCTTTATTTCATAGCTAGCACCATCTTGATAACCAAAATACAAGGAAGTGATCATGAATTTAAGTGAACACAGTTGCAAAAGTTTGTATTAAACTGAATGTTAACAGTGTATTAACAGAACACTACTACTTGCCCCCTTATGCCTTATTCCAGAAATTCGAGTTCAAGTCATTAGTTTTTAAGTTAAAAGGGAAAACTATATGATCATCTCAAAAGATTCTGAACAGTTATTTGATATGTTTGACTGACTATATATTCTGATAAAAATTAGTAAGCTAGAATGAAGAGAATTTCTCAGAAACCATCAGCAATCATCTTACATAATGATTTCTTCAAAATACGCTGCAACCATCAGGGCCTGGTACTTTTGTGGAAATACATTTTTGTTAAGAAACTGGAACTCTTAATTTTTTTTTAAAAAAGATTTTATGTGACAGAGTGCGCACAAGCAGGCGGAGTGTCAGGGAGAGGGAGAAGCAGGCTTCCTGCTCAGAAGGGAGCCCAACGCAGGGCTCGATCCCAGGACCTTGGGATCATGACCTGAGCTGAAGGTAGATGCTTAACCAACAGCCACCCAGGCGCCCCAAAAATATATCTTTGATAGCCTTTTAGGTTATTTTATAGTTGTAGTCCAGTTATATTTTATAGCCTGGTTTAGTAATAAATCCTCATTCAAATTAAAATTGGGAAGAACATTGTTCTGGAGACAATCCAGTAAGTTAAAAAGGATCTGATGAATAATCTCGGACAGGAATACCAGAATTATACTTATTTAAGTGTGTAAAAGTATATAATGATTATATACCCCCTAATTTAAAAAAAAAACTGGGAAATTACTGAACTGAGAAGGAAAGTTCAATATGTGGCCAGATAAATATATAAAAATCAATACCTTTATAAAACAAAGTGTCAGTAATAATAAAAGATGTGTTTCATAACAAAAACTAATGTACATAAATAAAATTTGCAAGAAATGTTTACTGATCATGAAACACTTCAAATACAAGATTCAGTATCCTACATTTTTCCTACATTTAATGTAATTTCAATCAAATACCAACTAAATAACTTTCTGAAACTAAAAACATCTATTCTAAAATCCATAAATGTAAGCAAATAACCAAGAATTTTTTTGTGGGGGTAGGGGGAGAATTAATGGAGTGGAACCCCCATTACTGATAACAGCAACTAAAACAAGATAGCACAGAAACTGACAAAAAGATATGAAATAGGGATGCTTCGCTGGCTCAGTAAGAGCATGTGACTCTTGATCTTGGGGTCATGAGTTCAGCCCCACGTTGGGTAGAAAGCTTAAAGAAAACACGGGAGGTATGAAATAGAGGAGTATCTACACTCATGTGTAAATGGGGTTTAGTATAACAATGGTAGCATTTCAGTTCCATGGGAAATAGATGAATTAGCCAATTAAAGTGGTGGTACTTGGACTGTTGTCTCACCATTTAGAAAGAAAAAATTGTGGCTCTGTTGATAGCCAGACTCCTAAAATGATCTTCCATGATCCATACCTTCCTGAATTCACAGACTTGTGTAATCCAATCCCCACAAGTTGGGCTGGCCTAGTAACTTGCTTCTAGCCAACAGAATGCGGCCAAAGCGACAGAATATCACTCCCATAAGTTACAAGAGATTGTGACTTACAGCTTACTAGCAGACTCTAGAGCCTTCTTGTCTTGCAAACTTTGATAAAGCAAGCTGATATGCTGGAGAGGCCCACATGACAAGGAACTGAGGGTGGCCTCTAACCAAGAGCCAGCTATGAATTTTAGGCCCTCAGTCCAACATCACTTGAGGAACTGAATTCTGCCAATACCCACATGGACTCAGAAGCAGATCCTTCCTCATTTAATCCTTTCTATGAGACCCCAGCCTGGGCCAACACCTTGACTGCAGCCTTGGAAGAGACCTTAAAGCAGAGGACCCAGCTACGTAATGCCTGGATTCGTGCTTCACAGAAACAATGAAATAAATGTTTTTGTTTTAAGCCACTAAGTTTTGTGATAATTTGTTAGACAGCAATAGAAACTAATACGTTTTTTACCCTTGTCACATACAAATTTCAATTTCAAATGGTGTAATGAGTTAAATGATGGCCCCCCAAAAGGTATGTCTATGTCCTCATCTCTAGAATCTATGAATGTGACTTATTTGGAAAATGAGCCTTTGCAAATATAATTAGTTAAGGATCTCAAGATGAGATCATCCTGGATTATCCGGTTAGGCCCTAAATCCAGTGACATGTCCTTATAAAAGACACACACAGGACAGACAGAAACAGCAGCAGTATGAGATTGCAGCCATGCCACAAGCTGAGGAACACCTGGAGACACCAGAAACTGGAAGATGCAAGGAATGGCATCTCCCCTAGAGGATCTGGAGGGAGTGCAGCCCTGCTGCACTTTTGGACTTCTGACCTTCAGAACTCTGAGAGAATAAATTTCTGTTATTTTAAGCCACCAAGTTTGTGGTAATTCACCATGGCAGCCCTAGGAAACTTACTGATGGAATAAAGTTTTTATAGGTAAAAACTAAATCCATAAAATAACTAGGATACTGGAGAATACTGGGGTGCCAGGGTGGCTTAGTTGGTTAAGCGTCAGACTCTTATTTTGGATCAGGTCATCATCTCAGGGTTTGAGATCAAGCACCACATAGGGCTCTGTGATGGGTGTGGAGCCTGCTTATTAAGATTCTCTCCCTCTGTCCCTCTACCTACCCCCACTCCTGCACCCCCCCCACTCTCAAAAGATTTTTCTTAGCATGACATCAAGGCCAAAAAACCATGATGATGAATAGATTCCACTACATGATTTATTATTATTATTATTTAAAGATTTATTTATTTAAGAGAGCGAGAATGAGAGAGAGAGAGTACATGAGAGGGGGAGGGTTAGAGGAAGAAGCAGGCTCCTCGCCGAGCAGGGAGCCCGATGCAGGACTCGATCCAGGGACTCCAGGATCATGACCTGAGCCGAAGGCAGTCGCTTAACCAACTGAGCCACCCAGGTGCCCTATTATTTTTTTTAGTTCTTTAGGGTAAAGATTAAAAACTATATTCAAACTTAGAAACTCCAAATGGATAAAAACTATTTGCAAACTATTAACAGGAAAATGATTAAAAGTAGGCAAACGACCCAAAAATGTAAATGACCAGTAACTATATAAAAGGATGGCTTAATCCTCGTAGTAATAATAAAAAAAGCATATTAAAATAATATTTCATACCATGTGCCTGGGTGGCTCAGTCAAATGTCTGACTTTGACTCAGGACATGATCTCAGGATCCTGGGATCCAGCTCCAAGTGAGGCTTCCTGCTCAGTGGGGAGTCTCCTTTTCCCCCTCTCTCTCCTTCTGCCTCTTCCTCCATTCATGCTCTCTCTCTCCAATAAATATAAAATCTTTAAAAAATAATATTTCAGGGGCACATGGGTGGCTCATCTGGTTAAGCATCTGCCTTCAGCTAAGGTCATGATCCCAGAATCCAGGAATCAAGCCCCGCATGGGGCTCCCTGCTCAGCAGGGAGCCTGCTTCTCCCTCTCCCTGCTGCTCCCCCTGCTTGTGCTCTCTCTCGCTATCGAATAAATAAAATCTTTTAAAAAAATTAAAAAAATAGTATTTCATACCTATTTGACTAGCAAATTAAAGCTTAATTTTCAGCATTGGCAAGGGTGAGGGAAAAGGCATCTTCAGACTCTGGACTGAAATATTAAATTGTTGAAACATTTTGGAAGGCAACTTGGAATATGTTAAAATTTCTTTGACCTAGCCACATGGTTTTAATTTTAATGATTTTTAAACATTTATATACATGGGACACCTGGCTGGCTCAGTTGATAAGAGATGCAACTCTTAATCTCGGGGTCATGAGTTTGAGCCCCACACTGGGTGTAGAGATTACCTAAAATTTTTTAAAATTAAATACTTAAAAAAAGTCATATACAGTAAAAAAAAAATTTTTTTTTGGTGTGCTGTCCTGAGGGCTTTTATACACACATAGGTTTTGATTTTGTTACCACCACCACAGACAGAACACGGAAAAATTCCAACACCCTAAACATCCCCTCAACCAGCAACATGTTTCAACTACTCATGTGCCCATTAACTGAAGATTAAATGTGTTATGGAATCTGATGTTACCAGTGAAAACAATGAAACCAATTAATGTGGAAAGACCGCCACATTATACTGAGAAGTGAAAAAACCTGCTCAGCACTGTCCCACTGTTTAACCTAGAAAAAATTTCTAGGAATATGTTCACCAAAGATGGTTATCTTTTAGGGAACAAGATTTTAAGGAATTTCCTCCAACTTGTGCTTTATGATTTTGTATTGTGTGAACCAAATTAATACACGTTATTTTCATAAACGGAAGTAACAATAAAGTCATTTCCATTTTAGAAAATTTTAATTGAAGATATAGGTACACAAATAATGTAATAAACTAGCCAAAGCTCTGACTTATTTATAATTTGTAGGAAGCTTTGATATGAATACCAGGTTTCTAGAGAATGAGTATGAAGGCTCAAACCCAAGTATCATGGCCATAATTTGGGTGCTGAATGGCCTATGGTAGAAACTGCAAGATCTATGTATCTACAAATCTTTATGAATTGAAAACTATTTTCCTTTGTCAACTTGGACATTTACCTTCCTACCTCCTCATCCTGTTTCTATTTCCATTAACTCAGCTCACATAAGACAGACATCTAGCCATGATCCCCCTCCTCTCCAATCTACTCTTTAAAAAGAAATCACCTATCTTCTCCCCTATCCACCCCATATTAATTTATATTTAAATTACATCTGTCTATAATTCAATTATGAACCATGACTTATTATGTTACGGGTTTTGTCTTAATTCTGAGGAGAGGTACCATGGATTTATATATTAAGTTTTAATTCACTTTAGAGGTTTATGTGGTTTCATGTGAATACTAGGCTTCTAATTCTCCTGATTTATCTTTAAAAACTGCTTTTTTTTAGCTGTTTCCAGAAAGATCTGCAAGTCTAAAAGTTCAAAAACTCCAAGTATTAGGGAGTGGAAAAATATCTCTTGTTCCTTTACAGGAAGTTCAAGTTAGAGGAAGAGCACAAAGTTCATAATCTTTTCAAGCATGCCTAAGGATAGCCTAAGTAACTTCATAATAAAATATTATTTAAATCCTTCAAATCTTTTGCTATTCTTCAAGAACTCTTAAGTTTAAATATTTAGATTTAGGATGCCTTGAAAACATTCTCTCAAAATACTTACTTCACCAATGTTAAAAGGTTTTTTGTTTGCTTTCATACTTTTCTATTTTCTCCCTACCTTTTCTTTTCTTGGATCTTCAATTTTCATAATATTTTTATTCTCTCCTGAATCTTCTCATTGTAGGCAAATAGCAGAATTCAAAGACTGAACTCAAACTTAAGAGTTCTTGAGGTTCAGTTCAACTGCTATGTTGATTCATAAACAACCTTTATTCCAAGATTACATCTGGATCACCAAAGGCAAGGAAATGTTTCCAATCCCTATCATGTGGTTTATCATTAATAAGAGGGAAAATCCTATTTCTAAAAACAAAACTCCAAGGACTCTCACAGTATGTTTTAATTTTAAAAGGTGAATGAAGGGTAGCCAGGGTGGCTCAGTCGGTTGGGCATCCAACTCTTGTTTTCAGCTCATGTCATGGGATGGAGCCCCGAGTAGGGCTCCATGCTCAGTGGGGAGTCTGCTTAAGAGTCTCTCCCTCTCTCTCTGCCCCTCCCCCAGCTCATGTGCACACTCTTTCTCTAAAAATAAATATATCTTAAAAAAAAAAAAAAGGTGAGTGAAGAATAAAAAGATTACCAGTGAAGATAATATGCATATAAAATTTCACTGCAGTCATTGGATCCTGTCATCACACATCTCAACTATGATATTTTAATATTAATCGATATTTAAGTTATTCAAGATACAACTTCTAACTTGTGAGAACTCCCCCTCCCAACACTGTTCTTTCAATGCAGATTAACTTAACATTCCTTCTAAAGGACTTTAAAGTATATTACTACTGCTGTTTGACAACTTTACAATGGTATAAAGAAAGGTACAACAAAATGCTACAATGCACATTAGAGACATAAAAAGAAATAGAACACTTACTGGTTCTGTTAGTGTAGTATCCTTCTCCAGGAACTGTACGACACAGTAGGCTAGCTAAAATGTAAGGGACAGTTTATAAATATTAATGAATGAAATAACAGTGATACAGGATTTTTATATTTAGTTAACAAAAAGGACTACCTCATTTTAATAAATTTTACTCTCAATACATAAACACGAATATACTCACTACTGTGTAACTTTTAACCTTGAAAGTAGCTTCTCTGTCAAAAAAGATGTTCTTTTTTCAGGAGTTACCTTCTGAATGTAAAGTGAAGTGAAACAGGACTAAAGCTAACATTATAGTTTTTCAGCATGTTTCTGCACGTATACCTGTACTGACAGGGTATTATTCTCTAAATACTCATGGAGACTAAAATCACTGTCCAACTATGCTATCTATGCTAGATGGAACATTCTGCAGATATGTGGGACTCATTCAAAGTCGGCCTGGACCAGAAAACTTGATGTTATCTCTCCTATATTTACACTTAAAGTGCACTGAGCTTATTTAATAAAGCTAAATATCATAATACTTCTAAATTATAATGAAAATTTGCCTTGAGCAATTTACAAAGCAAATTGCTTATTTATACCTAAAATTGCTGCCTTAATATTTCTCAATTTCTCTGCCTTTATATCAGCCTTTGAAACAATATTCATTTCATTTGAAATTTGTCTGAAACTTACCTGAGCATGAAACAAAGCTAATCCTTTTGCAGTATGCATAGGAATAAGAACCTTCATTAGAAATTGTTTATGTTCTGCTTTCAGTGGCAATGCAAAGCCATTGATAATACTGGAGGGAAAAAAAGGCAGGGGGAAGGGTTAAGTAGTTACTACTTTATTTCCAAATATTATATCCATGATCACATAAGGAACAGTGTTCTGCTTCAATCCTGTGTTGAATGACTTACCCATCTTCAAACAAGACTGGTTCCTCTAAGTCATTCAATGATCCCAAAAGAAAACTGGGACTGCCAATTCAAGTCCCACTAAGTAATTTCTACCTTCATTTTCTATAAAGCCTATCACTTTGTTTATGCATTATTGCCTTTATTCTCCTACCTAAAGCCACAGGGGAGTCAATATCACAATGCTGTTAGAACTTTCAATAGTTTCTGAAGCAAAAAAGTATTTTCTGACGTAAATTTTGAAGTTTCTCCTACTTTGCTGAAAGATTTGAAATTAAGAATTTTCTCCATAATCATTCTCTAACTATAAATAGTGGGGGCCTAATCTCAAGTTAATACTGCTGTGTGATGAATAAGGAAGGCAAAATGTTCATGTAAACTAAAAGGCTACAGATTCTTCTAAAAAGAATACATGGATTAGGACTGGCCTATCAATATCTCAACAAGAATTCTTATAAGTTTATCAAAGATTCACAATAGTTTACTTCATTTCTTCCCAATCAAATCCTAGAAATTTCTGAGGCAGTCTGGTAAGATCAGGCATAAAACATGCCACAGCTTCAAAAGCAGGCAGCCTATTCTAAAACAGATGTCTTGCATGGCAAGTACTTTAATATGCTGACCGCTTAAAAGCTATAAAAAGAATTCAGTTGAGAAACTATGTCTTGTGCTCTATATTTAAACTCTAAAATACGAAATAATTTCTCCAACTCCAGCTAAGATTCTAATACATAAAACATTCAAAGTTATTTAACTCTTTAAAAACAAAAAAACTGACTTACCTTCCTAATATTTCAAGGAGTTCAGCAACACCATTGAAATGTTCTGTTTCATATATAAACCTGAATTTAAAATAAAGATAGATATAATGAAAACTCAAACATTAGAAAACTAAACTGAGAGAAGAGGCAGGAAGGTAAAGAAATCAATCCTAAGTGCAACTATAAGAAACGTACAAGCATGCTTCAGGAATTCTTTGTAAACTATTTTGTCCCAAATTAGTTCCTTCTTTTGCTAAAACTAGCCACAAAGATAATGGAATATTACTTCACCTGGAATATTTTATTTTACTTAAAAATTTAAAAGAAAGATGGGTTTTCTCAAGGAAATACTTTTCAAAATAGGAAACCTCCACCCATAGGAAAATCCATGAGAAAAAGACCCATATGTAATAAAGCCACTTTTATTCATAGCTTCGCTAAACCTAAACTACACAGGCTGCCTAGCTTTCCAAGATTAGGTTTGCTGTTAAAGCAGGAAGTCATAAACTCAGATGACTACAGGACAGGGAAGGTGTTAAATGAGTAAAGTGGACTTAGGAAAGGAGGACAGAGACCTGCAGAAAGATGCGCTCTCTAGAGGAGACAGCTGTTACTGATTTGATTTCTAATTGTTCAACGTGGGAATGCTAGCCTAATTCTGCCAGATTTCCAATTAAAACAAACAAGCCAAACCTGAAATATGGGTATATTAAAGCTAAATCTCCTAATTAGAAGCAACTACTTGACAGATTATCATTTATAAAATAGTCAAAATATAGGCTCCATATAAATTTAATTAGCTTTGTCAGAAAAACGAAAGTACTTTCAAGAGCAAATGATTTAAATAGTATTTATACATATTTTTTTAAACAAAAAGCTCAAAGAAATAGGTAACTACACAAATTCAATGAATTTTAAACATGAACATTGGTATTACCTATTAAAAATAGTCTTCATTACTACTATCCACTCACATGAGAAGTAGGTTACAAGTTTCTAAAAAGTTATATGCAATCAAGTGACACCCACAAAATATGCTAAAAATGACTCAAATACTATCAATTAAATAGACTTCAGATATTAAAAATTAATCTAAAGGAAGTGGAATAAAAAGAAAACATGGAGGGGAAAAAAAGTGCTGTATATGAATATATGACAAGTTTACCTGAGGAAAATGTTGTTAATTTGTTTTCTGATGAATGCTCTTAATCCAAGAAATTTCCCATAAATTCGGTGCAGAACAGTCTTCAGGAAGTCACGTTCTCTGGGATCTTCACTATCAAAAAGCTCCAGGAGCTTTAAAAAAAATCTGAGAAATTACTTTTTAAAAATAATTGAGCTAAAACTTCACTTTACTCTAATTTGATTTAGAGATAAACCATGAAATCTTTAAAACATTTTTTAAAGATTCTTAAAGATTCTGCCTTAGGTTGATTTTATTCTTGCTAAATAATGAAGCTAAAGAAAAGCTTAAGGAGTATTTCTTTTCACTTCATTTCAAAAAACAACATAATAATATAAACCCTTCAAAAAAAAGTGGGATTTTTTAAATTTTTGCCTTGCCACTCATTTTAAAATTCTATCCTATTCTTGACTACTAACCATGGCTCATAATTTTAGAGTGTTGAGATTTGAGAGATTTTTAGTGCTAATAATTTAAAACGACATACAAAAATCTTAAGCTTGCAAACTGCAAGTCATTTATAAATAAATGAAGTTTAAAAAATACACATGTGCAAATGAGTATTTACAGTTTACTAGAATAATTTATACAAACCAAAGCTGTTTTGTGGTTTTACACTAAAAATCAAGTCAGCAGATACATGCTAAAAGAGCAAAAATCATTCATGAAATAATGAAATAAACAATGAGAGACCACAGATTTTTACTTAAAGTCACCTTAGCAACCAGCTGCAAAATTTTAAACCAGTTCAAACTGGCCAAATCATCATTTTCCTATACCTCTCTACACAACTCTTCAGCAAAGGCAGGATAAAGAGATCTATGAAAAATTTCAAGTCAAAAGCTCAAATTTCCATTTTTAAATGGTAAAGTGAATTTCTTCTGTCAAAAAATGGTATTACTGTATTTTAAATAAAACATTTGATTTTTGGGGCACCTGGGTGGCTCAGTTGGTTAAGTGACTGCCTTCACTCAGGTCATGATCCTGGAGTCCCTGGATCGAGTCCCATATCGGGCTTCCTGCTCGGCGGGGAGTCTGCTTCTCCCTCTGACCCCTCTCTCATGCTCTCTCTCTCTCTCTCTCAAATAAAACAAAATCTTTAAAAAAAATCATTCGATTTTCTTAGGAAAAATTTTAAAATACTCCCTTCTCTATAGAATATAATTACGTATATGAAGTCATCAAGAAATTCTGTTCTGTACTTTGATATTGATAATTACAATCAAGATGGCAAGCTCTGAACCTCATCAAAGTTCTTTTCCCATTCTGTCTTGAATTATATGTAACTGTTTACATATGCATCTCTTCTACTAGAGTGAATATTTTTTGAGGGCGGTGATGACTTTAGTCATATTTATATGTCCCTAAACAAATGTCTTGTTTATAGTTTGCATTCTTTGTTCACTAGGTTATTAAAGTCCTGAATGAGGCTCCAGCCAAAAATACCTAGGGTATAAGAATTTGTGTTTATATACCTAATAAATTCAGTTCAAATTATTCTAATTAAAAATGGCTAAACTACTCACTTGAGACACTCAAATCCAAGTTTCTGATGTTGGGTTTACTTAGAAGATAAGCTTTCAAATTAATAAAAGGCTGACATATTTAATTCAAGAACAAATATAATCTAGTACAAGTTGATCCTCAGGAGAAAACTATTAAACTAGAGAATAGCTGTTAGCCAAGTTTCAAGTCTATTTAAAGAAACTTATTTTAAAGTATTAATCTAAATAAAATAATCTATTTAGAAATATAAATAGATATAAATAAATAAATATAAATTCATGTAATAAAACACATATAAACCTCAGCATCAAGAAATTGTTTCTTATTCTGGCTGTGATACTTACATCTAACTGTGCTTTTAAGGGTAATTCATAACCTCTGAGCTGTTTCATCATTGATAAAATGAGGAAGGTTGAGTCTAATCTTGTTTTTTGTTTTTTTTAAGTTTAAGAAGGTAATATCATAGTCTAGTTCCAATCCTGACTGTCCCAGCCACTAGCTGTGTGGAATTAGACATGGTCTAGTTCTTTATAAGCATATAAGAACAGTGCCTGGCACATAAAGTATGCACTCAATAATTCTTAGCTTCCTTTTTTCTTCTGAAATCCTATGACTTGAACATAACTTGGAATTATGCAAGTGTTTTTTTCTCTTGAAATAATGAATGTCCACATTTATAATATTTAAGTTTTTTTTCCTGTACTTTTAAGTCTTAAAATTACCACATAATCAAATAACTTCAAAATACAAAAGCTGAGAATTCCCTTATTTATCAAAAGTAACATAATAAGAATAACTAAGAGAAGTGATCTATGAAAGCATAGTCATCTAAACTGCTAAGAACAAATTACCGGGCTTTGGCTTTCAGATCATTCAGGTATTTAGAGAAGGTAGAAAATGGGTCCCACTCTACCAGTTTTCTTCTTGATCACCCTCAAACCCACAGAATAATCCAGCAGCAGAAATACCTGAAGCTCCAGACTGAAGAAGCACTAACGCAACTGTTCCTCTCAACCTGCTTTTTATCTTAAACACCATTTAATATGGTATTACAGAGTTCCTTAATATACTATATTCCTTCTGTAGCACACAAGAGCTATAGAAGGAAATAAATATGCATTCATTTGCAATTACCAAACCAAAGCTCCATCTAATCTCATTTTTACTTGTGAATGAAATGTAAATTTTACTGTTAGCACACACCTAATATTTCTTCATAATTTATGAGGAGCTGCTTGAATGGCTGAAGGACATATTCTTGACAATATTCTCCATTAATCAATATACTCACAGCAACCAGTCAGAATACTTCATGTATAGAGGTCAGAGGTAGGTATAAATGACCAAAAATCAATTCCAAATATGTGGAACTCATGTTTGTAGAATCTTTAACATACAGTGGTGGTAAGAGGGTAGAAAAGGTCCTCCTAACAATTTTAATCCCAGCCTTAGCACTGGGTTCATCACTACCTTCTCACTCATCTTCTACCTTTCTTGAAAATGCAAACAACTCTAGAAGAGGGGAGCATCAAGTTCCTAATGAGACCTTACATACTGATAAGTTTCCAGAGAAAAAAATGAACCTAGAAAGATCTGGTCTACTTCACAATCTTGTCTAGGGCCAGCCAATTCCCCATAGTTAAAAAGAGGCTTTTACATTGTTGAAAAGATTTTGAAAATAAAAATGAACACATTCTGAGAAATTAATTTTCAGTATGTAAGTTCCAAAAAATAATAGCTAATAACCAATTTATAAAATAAAAGAAGGGGGAGCCTAGGTGGTTCAGTCATTTGAGTGGCCGATTCTTGATTTTAGCTCGTCATGATCTCAGGGTCCTGGGATTGAGCCCTGTGTCAGGCTCTGTGATCATCAGGAAGTCTGAGGTTTTCTCTCTCCTGCTCCTCCCCCGACTTGTGCGTCCTCTCTAACAAATAAATCTTTAAAAAATAATAATAAAGAATAAATAAAAGGTATCACATTATGTTTCACTCTATTTCCTTTTCTTCTTAAAGATCCCATTTATCTGTGGCTTAGGAACTGGGTGGCTAGAATGCCTAAGGTGGGAAGGGGAAAGGAAAAAGGAAAGGTCACTGGTAATTAGGAACAGGAAAGGAGCCTAACGCCCAAACTCCTAACAATGATTCCATTTCCATTTTTTCTGTCATTTCAAAGACACAATGCTTAAAACATATGTCAAAGTTCAAGTTCAAAGACTTAAAAATTTAAAAGAAGCCTTCTTTAGATTGAGTGGTCATACCAAATTTTCTCAAGATTGTCCAGAAAGGCTTGCTTTTCTGGTCTTTATAAGGTAACTATGAGAATTCAATATTGGATAAGATAATTCAATTGACTTCATTAGAAGTTCACTCCTGCTTAAAATACTCTTGTATTCTCAAAGCTACTTCACCTTTATCCTAATTGTCTGGTAAGAGTATTACATGCTGTTAAAGTGAAATAAACCATTTAAGTTTTGAAAGACTATTTTAAATCACAAATTAATAAATCATTGCTAAGACAAATATAAGAAAATTTAAGACATTAAGAATTCCTTACCTGTTGTACGAATTTCTGATCAATGTATCGCTTTGCAATGCTAGGCTGGAAATCAGGGCTCTCCAAAAATCTTAAGAAGAATTCATACACCAACTATGAAAGAAAGTCAAATAAAAGTTAAGATGATGCCTATAAAATTTTACCCAAATTTATCCCTTCATACCAAACATACCTTCCCTACCACCCTTGGAGGGAGATTTCCGACCTCATTAGAAAATGTGATGAGTTGGTAACAATTTGGCCTCCTAAGCTCCTGAAATTACAGGAGCTAGAAAATAAAAAGGACACCTATAAATTTTTTAACTAAGAAAAACTATTTTGCAGTCCATACTCACTGGGAACATGTTCTTTCTCCAGTGGACTCTTAACCCACCTCAATTTAATCTCCAGAGTTCTTTAAATACAGGATCAGAAACCTCCAGATAAGAATAAACTGGATTGTAAGGGGTGTGTATCAAAAACAATAAAAAGCAAAAAAAATTTCACATCTTTCTATAAAACTATAGTGGGAAAAAATTAAATCAAAACCAGCATACCTTATTTACATTTGGGAAGTAATGAACTAAATTATGTAAGTTCAGGGTTCAGGAAGGAATGTCTGTTTACTACAGTGAATAAACTAGAAGTCACAGCAGGACGTCTACTTAAAAAGCGCCAAGCATCTAGGGGCACCTGGGTGGCTCAGTTAAGCATCGGACTCTTAGTTTAGGCTTAGGTCATGAGCACAGGGTCATGAGACTAAGCCCCTCACTGGGCTCTGTGCTGGGCATGGAGCCTGCTCCCCTCTCCCCCGCCCCTCTCTTTCTCTTAAAAAAAATTACATATATAATATATATATAAAAAATATATAATATATATTACATTTAAATATATATACACTAATACATATAAATATATATGAGTGCAAAGCATCTTAAAAGTAATAGGAAATGTTCACTCGCTGCACAAATCAGAATTAGAAGTAAGGTTTAGGGCACCTGGGTGGCTCAGTTGGTTGTCTGCCTTCAGCGTGGGTCATGATCTCTGGGTCCTAGAATTGAGCCCTGCATGGGGCTCCCTGTTTAGCAGGGAGCCTGCTTCTCTCTCTCCTTCTATCCCTCCCCCTGACCCCGCCACTCATGCTCTCTCTCTCTCCTCTCAAATAAATAAAATCTTAAAAAAAAAAAAAAGTAAGGTTTAGTTAACTTGCCTCCATCACACATCACACACATCTATCTTTTAAGAAGAAAGGAAAATACACTAAAGTTTTTTTTTTATTGTAACCTAACATCTATAAAATGCAGGAGTATAGCCCCAAATGTGCTTTAATTTATAAGCTATCAAACAACATTAATCTAGTGCCCTAAAAGTAAAAAAGGAAGATTACATCCCAAAGTAAAAATAGTCATTCAATAAACATTTAGGTAGTCAGGCCACATATAGAAGGGAGAAAAAAAAAAAAAGATTGCTACACTAAATTTACAGACATTACAACACACACACACAAAAATTACCAGATCTGGGCCTTATCACTCACCATAGAATAACAAATTTTTACTACTATGAGTTCAATAATATTCTAAGCCTAACAACAGTTTTGGGAGCTGAATAAATGTTTTTGTGTGAGCTATCTTTGCCCAACTATCCAAAGGAGTGATGCTTATCTGGTCTAATTATTATCTAACTTTTAGTTGTTAAGTATGACATTATAACACGAAAACAGAAATTGATATCAGTTTTTACTTATAATCTTCTTATCAACCAACTATATAAATAATTTTGCTTTGGGCTGCACACATGCAAAAACATACAAAAATGATCAGAGTCCTCTGAAGAGTTAGTAAGGTCTCATGGACTGCTATAGATTTTCACTGGCTACTCAGTGCCTGTTTTTCATGTCCAATACTGGCCTACTGTGACATTGTGATATAAGAAAATATATACTTGGTCTTCGTCTCTGGTTATTGACACAGAGCTCCTAAAACCTTTGGAATTTCCTGAGTGATAAGGGGTAAGAGAAGCATTTTTTGTTATTTATAAGAAGTCCCTTTCAAACATGCTTGAGTTTAAGCTAATGTGGTAACTCCAGGAGGATGAAGCCTGGTTATCACAGGAAACGTGATGATGAGAGGGTTGAAACTTTCAGCCCCAACTCCCCATCCTCCAGGGAGGGGAGAGAGGCTGGAAATTGAGTTCAATCACCACTGGCCAGTATTAATGAATCATGTTCACCTAATGGGACCACCATCAAAATACTCAACAAAGGGGTTTGGAGAACTCCTGGGTTGGGGAACACATCAAGGTGCTGGGAGGGTGGTACATGGAGTCCCTTCTCCATACCTTAACCTATGCATCTCTTTCATTTGGCTGTTCCTGAGTTGTATCCTTTATAATAAACTGGTAAGTAACAATAAGTGAAGTGTTTCCCTGTGTTCTATGGGCAGTTATGGCAAATTATCAAACCTGAGGAGTGGGTTATGGGAACCCCAGACTTAGAGCCAGTTGGTCAGAAGTACAAGAGGCCAAGACTCGTGACTGCCATGTGAAGTGGGGCATGGTCTCATGGGACTGAGCCCTTAACCTGTGCATCTGTGGTAACTCTGGGTCATTAGTGTCAGAAATGAATAAATTATAGGACACCCAGTTGGTGTTCACAGAGAAGTGGTGAATTTCTTGGTGTGGAAAATCAACACATTTGGTGTCAGAAGTTTTCCTTTTTGTATATGTACACTGTAAACAGATACTGGGCACTGTATAGCTCCAAAAAACCTCATTCACTTGTTAGGGAGAGAAGGCAAAACTAGAAACATATAAAATGGTACATATACAAAAATTATATGGCACAGGGGCATAGAGTGGCTCAGGCAGTTGGCACAGGCAGTTGAGTGGCTGACTGGGTGGCTCAGGCAGTTAGCTGAGCATCTGACTCTTGATATCAGCTCAGGTCATGATCTCAGGATCATGAGATTGAGTCCCGTGTTGGGCTCTGCACTCAGCAGTGAGTTTGCTTGAGATTCTCTCTCCCTCTGTCCCTCCCCTCACCTTTGTTATTAAAAAAAAAAAAAAAAAACTTAAAAAAATTATATGGCCGAGATTCGGGGGGAAAGATGGCGGAGGAGTAGGGGACCCTATTTCAGCTGGTCCCCGGAATTGAGCTGGGTATCTACCAGACCACTCTGAGCACGCACGAAACCAGCCTGAGATGTAAGAAGATCTGGATCTCTACAAGCAGAATATCGCAGGCAGTTGGTTTTGAGGTACGAAGCAGGGAGCCGTGATTCTGCAGGCAGATATTGGAGGATAAACGGCAGCGGGAGGGTGCCTGGCTGTGGGGATCCTACACCACCAGTGAGCAACAGCCTCGCGCGCTGCAGACGGGGCACAGACTCGCAGACCCGTAGGGGCGGGGAAAGGACTTCAGGGCAGCCCCTGGGGCAGAAACCCGGAGCGGCGGGGTTGCACGTGCACAAACTGGGAGCGGCTGGCAGTTTTAGAAGCACAAAGGGCAGAGTCGTGCCCCGACCTGGAGGCAGGACTGGGGGCGCTGCGGAGGGGTGTACAACCCAGGCCGCTGCAGTTTATAGCAGCATGGACAGAAATGGAGACGGTGTGGCCTGGAGAGCTCACTGAACAACAGACTGCGATCTCTCTGCTCTGAGGCAGAAGGTTGGAAACGGTCTCTTCTGCTCCGACTCGCAGAAGAGACACGGAAAGCCGCCAGGGAAAGCCAACAGAGAACAAAAGCCCCGAAGACTGATTCCCACTGAGCCCATCCCCCACCACAGGGGCGCAGGGCAACACCATCGGAACAGGGTTGCCTGAGTAACAGCGTAGCAGGCCCCTCCCGCAGAGGACAGGCTGGGAAAACAAGAGGCCAGCAACCCTAAGGTCCCAAGAAACAGGTGCATCTTGCTTGGGTTCTGGTCAATAATTTGGACTCTATACATTCCCTCAAACACCCATCAACAGAATGACTAGGAGGAGGAGCCCCCAAAATAGAAAAGACTCAGAGATTATGACTTATGCTGCAGATTTACAAACGGATGCAGATATAACCAAGATGTCGGAGATGGAATTCAGGCTAGCAATTGTGATGACAATGGCTAGAATGGAGAAATCAATTAATGGCAACATAGAGTCTCTAAGGGCAGAAATAAAAGGTGAATTGGCAGAACTTAAAAATGCTATGAATGAGATCCAATCCAATCTAGATAATCTAACAGCTAGGGTAACTGAGGCAGAAGAGCGAATAAGCGACCTGGAAGACAATATAATAGATAAAAAGGGAAAAGAGGAGGCCAGGGAAAAACAACTCAGAATCCATGAAAATAGAATCAGAGAAATAAGTGACACCATGAAGTGTTCCAATGTCAGAATAACTAGAATCCCGGAGGGAGTGGAGAGAGAGAGAGAGGACTAGAAGATGTATTTGAGCAAATCGTAGCTGAGAACTTCCCTAATCTGGGGAATGAAACAAACATTTCAGTCCTAGAGGCAGAGAGGACGCCTCCTAAGATCAAGGAAAACAGGCCAATACCCTGGCATTAATAGTAAAACTTGCAAATCTTAGAACCAAGGAAACCATCTTAAGGGCAGTTAGGGGGAAGAGATTCCTTACGTACAGAGGGAGGAATATCAGAATAACGTCAGACCTATCCACAGAGACCTGGCAAGCCAGAAAGGCCTGGCAAGACATATTCAGGGTACTAAATGAGAAGAACATGCAGCCAAGAATACTTTATCCAGCAAGGCTTTCATTTAGAATGGATGGAGAGATGCAGAGCTTCCACGACTGGCAGAAACTGAAAGAATATGTGACCACTAAGCCGGCCCTGCAAGAAATATTAAGCAGGGTTCTATAAAAGGAGAAAGACCCCAAGAGTGATATACAACAGAAATTTACAGGAACAATCTATAAAAACAACGTCTTCACAGGCAACATGATGACAATTAATTCATATCTTTCAATAATCACTCTCAACGTGAATGGCCTAAATGCTCCCATAAAACGGCACAGGGTTGCAGATTGGATAAAAAGACAGGACTCATCCATATGCTGTCTACAAGAGACTCATTTTGAACCTAAAGATACATCCAGACTGAATGTAAAGGGATGGAGATCCATCTTCCATGCCAGCGGACCACAAAAGAAAGCTAGGGTAGCAATTCTTATATCAGACAAATTAAATTTTAAACTAAAGTCTGTAATAAGAGACACAGAAGGACACTATATCATTCTTAAAAGGGTCTATCCAACAAGAAGATCTAACAATTGTAAATATCTATGCCCCCAACATGGGAGCAGCCATCTACATAAGCCAACTGTTAACCAAAATAAAGAGTCATATTGATAACAATACGTTAATTGTAGGAGTCCTCAATACTCCTCTCTCAGCAATGGACAGAACATCTAAGCAGAAAATCAACAAGGAAACAAGAGCTTTGAATGATACATTGGACCAGATGGACCTCATAGATATTTACAGAACACTCCACCCTAAAACAACAGAATACTCATTCTTCTCGAGCGCACATGGAACCTTCTCCAGAATAGGCCATATACTGGGTCACAAATCAGGTCTCAACCGATACCAAAAGACTGAGATGATTCCCTGCATATTCTCAGAACACAATGCTCTAAAACTGGAACTCAATCACAAGAAAAAAATTGGCAGAAGTTCAAACACTTGGAAGCTAAAGACCACTCTGCTCAAGAATGTTTGGGTCAACCAGGAAATCAAAGAAGAACTTAAACAATACATGGAAATCAATGAGAACGAAAACACATCAGTCCAAAACCTATGGGATACTGCAAAGTTGGTCCTAAGGGGGAAATACATAGCCATCCAAGCCTCACTCAAAAAAATAGAAAAATCCCGAATTCACCAACTAACTCTACACCTTAAAGAACTAGAGAAAAAGCAACAAACGATGCCTAAGCCACACATTAGAAGAGAAATAATTAAAATTAGAGCAGAAATCAATGAATTAGAAACCAGAAACATAGATTAGATCAATGAAACCAGAAGTTGGTTCTCTGAAAGAATTAATAAGATTGATAAACCACTGGCCAGACTTATCCAAAAGAGAAAGGACCCAAATTAATAAAATTATGAATGAAAGGGGAGAGATCACGACTAACACCAAGGAAATAGAAACAATTATTAGAAATTATTATCAACAACTATATGCCAATAAACTGAGCAATCTGGATGAAATGGAGGTCTTCCTGGAAACCTATAAGCTGCCAAGACTGAAAAAGGAAGAAACTGACAACCTGAATAGGCCAATAACCAGTAACGAGATTGAAGCAGCGATCAAAAACCTCCCAAAAAACAGGAGTCCAGGGCCTGATGGATTCCCTGGGGAATTCTACGAAACATTCAAAGAAGAAATAATACCTATTCTACTGAAGATGTTTCAAAAAATAGAAACAGAAGGAAAACTTCCAAACTCATTCTATGAGGCCAGCATTACCTTAATCCCCAAACCAGGCAAAGACCCCATCAAAAAGGAGAATTTCAGACTGATATCCCTGATGAATATGGATTCCAAAATCCTCAACAAAATCCTAGCTAATAGGAACCAACAATACATTAAAAGGATCATCCACCACGGCCAAGTGGGATTTATCCCCGGGATGCAAGGGTGGTTCAACATTCGCAAATCAATCAATGTGATAGAACACATTAATAAGAGGAGGGAGAAGAACCATATGGTCCTCTCAATTGATGCAGAAGAAGCATTTGACAAAATACAACATCCTTTCCTGATTAAAACTCTCCAGAGTATAGGGATAGAGGGAACATTCCTCAAGTTCATAAAATCCATCTATGAAAAACCCACAGCGAATATCATCCTCAATGGCGAAAAGCTGAGAACCTTTCCCTTAAGATCAGGAACACGTCAAGGATGCCCACTCTCGCCACTATTGTTCAACATAGTACTAGAAGTCCTAGCAACAGCAATCAGACAACAAAAAGAAATAAAAGGTATTCAAATTGGCAAACAAGAAGTCAAACTCTCTCTTTTCGCGGACGACATGATACTTCATGTGGAAAACCCAAAAGACTCTACCCCCAAATTACTAGAACTCATACAGCAAAAATTCAGTAATGTGGCAGGATACAAAATCAATGCACAGAAATCAGTTGCTTTCTTATACACTAACAATGCAACTGTAGAAAGAGAAATTAGAGAAACGATTCCATTTACAATAGCACCAAAAACCGTAAGATACCTCGGAATAAACCTAACCAAAGAGGTAAAGGATCTATACTCTAGGAACTACAAAACACTCATGAAAGAAATTGAAGAAGACACCAAAAGATGGAAAAATATTCCATGCTCATGGATCGGAAGAATAAGCATTGTTAAAATGTCTATGCTACCCAAAGCAATCTATACCTTCAATGCCATCCCGATCAAAATTCCAATGACATTTTTCAAAGTGCTGGAACAAACAATCCTAAAATTTGTATGGAATCAGAAAAGACTCTGAATCGCCAAGGAAATGTTGAAAAAGAAAAACAAAGCTGGGGGCATCACGTTGCCCGATTTCAAGCTATATTACAAAGCTGTGATCACCAACACAGCATGGTACTGGCACAAAAACAGACATACAGACCAATGGAAAGAACCCAGATATGGACTCTCAACTCTATGGTCAAATAATCTTTGACAAAGCAGGAAAAAACATGCAATGGAAAAAAGATAGTCTCTGCAATAAATGGTGCTGGGAAAATTGGACAGCCACATGCAGAAGAATGAAACTCGACCATTCTCTAACACCATTCACAAAGATAAACTCCAAGTGGATGAAAGACCTCAATGTGAGACAGGAATCCATCAAAATCCTAGAGAGAACATAGACAGTAACCTCTTTGACATCACCCACAGCAACTTCTTTCAAGATACATCTCCAAAAGCTAGTGAAACAAAAGCAAAAATGAACTTTTGAGACTTCATCAAGATAAAAAGCTTCTGCACAGCAAAGGAAACAGTCAACAAAACAAAGAGGCAACCCACAGAATGGGAGAAGATATTTGCAAATGACACTACAGATAAAGGGCTGGTATCCAAGATCTATAAAGAACTTCTCAAACTCAACACCCAAAAAACAAATAATCAAGTCAAAAAGTGGGCAGAAGAAATGAAAAGACACTTCTCTGAAGAAGACATACAAATAGCTAACAGACACATGAAAAAATGTTCATCATCATTAGCCATCAGGGAAATCCAAATCAAAACCACACTGAGATACCACCTTACACCAGTTAGAATGGCCAAAATGGACAGGGAAAGAAACAACAAATGTTGGAGAGGTTGTGGAGAAAGGGGAACCCTCTTACACTGTTGGTGGGAATGCAAGTTGGTACAGCCACTTTGGAAAACAGTGTGGAGGTTCCTCAAAAAATTAAAAATAGAGCTACCCTATGACCCGCAATTTCACTCCTGGGTATTTACCCCAAAGACATAGATGTAGTGAAAAGAAGGGCCATATGCACCCCAATGTTCATAGCAGCAATGTCCACAATAGCCAAACTGTGGAAAGAGCCGAGATGCCCTTCGACAGACGAATGGATAAAGAAGATGTGGTCCATATATACAATGGAATACTACTCAGCCATCAGAAAGAATGAATACCCAACTTTTACATCAACATGGATGGGACTGGAAGAGATTATGCTAAGTGAAATAAGTCAAGCAGAGAAAGTCAATTATCATATGGTTTCACTTATTTGTGGAACATAAGGAATAGCATGGAGGACATTAGGAGAAGGAAGGGAAAAATGGGCGGGAGGAATTGGAGGGAGAGATGAACCATGAGAGACTATGGACTCTGAGAAACAAACAGGGTTTTAGAGGGGAGGGTGGTGGGGGATGGGTTAGCCCGGTGATGGATATTAAGGAGGGCACGTACTGCATGGTGCACTGGGTGTTATATGAAAACAATGAATCGTGGATCACCACATCAAAAACCAATGATGTATTGTATGGTGACCAACATAACATAATAAAATTTTAAAAAAATTATATGGCACAGACTATGAGTGGAGAAGACATTTAGAAAAGAGCTATATCATTGTGGAATAAAATAAGAAAAGTTTTAAGGAGGACTTGCAACTTGAGCCCTACATTTGATTTGATTTTGGATAAGCCAAGAAGAAAAAGGGCTTATTATAGAAAGGCAGGACATGTCTTGAGAAGCAGATGGTGTAGGTTATGGGTTGGTGCGTATGCAATCAGAGACTCAGAATCTTTATGCAGATCCTTAGTTCAGTGGAAGTTAAGATTTGTGGTAAGGTGGGACCAGGTTAAACATGAGTCAAGTATGGCATGCACTAGCCTATATACTCTACCTCTTAAGATCTGCATCAGATATATAGGGCTTAAGGCTTAATACCACTAAAAATAATCACATGTCTTTTGGGAGACTTGCTGAATCCTCTAAATCACATATTCAGTTGAAACCTATGCCTATCACAGATACCACATTATTATTCTTTTTTTTTTTTTTTAAAGATTTTATTTATTTGACAGAGAGAGACAGCGAGAGCAGAAACACAAGCAGGGGGAGTGGGAGAGGGAGAAGCAGGCCTCCCGCCGAGTAGGGAGCCCGATGTGGGACTCGATCCCGGGACCCCAGGATCATGACCTGAGCCGAAGGCAGACGCTTAATGACTGAGCCACCCAGGCGCCCCACATTATTATTCTTTACATAGTTTTCTCTCCATCATTGACCTGACACAGTGAACATTAAGTGACCAGTCAAGATTAGCAGCAAACTGCTTTTATGCAGCCAACTTAGCACCACTGAAGAGATAACAAAAGGTTATCTAATAAACACATGCTGAGTAATGTTAGAAGTAAAATAAACACTAGTGATCTACAGAGCTGAAAATCTTCAAGATGGCACAATTAAGACTATGCTTCTATAAAATGGTACCCTGTCCCCATGGTCACGCTCTCTATACTCTTTATCCTGCATTACTTTTTTTCCTTGCTTATTATACCCTGACAGAGTATTATTTTTCATTCCACTAGAATATAAAAGATTTTGCTTTTTTGTTCACTACTTTACCCCCAATATTTAGAAGAATGCCTTTAACACAATATTTACTGAATGAATAAAAATCATAGTTATGGAGAGACTGTTTCTGTGTAATTACTAAAGTTCCTCTATATTCTTCTATATGAAGAAATAATTTGCTCTAAGAAACTAAGAAACAGTCCTGCAAAGAACAATAGATACTTTCAGCAATGGAGTTATTTCTCTAGTAAACTGGCAAATTTCACATATGTTCAACATATGGCTGGTCCTACTTCTGTGAACCAAAAAAATACCCTAAAAGATAAAAGATAAGTACAAAATGTAAAAAGATAACTAAAAATGGGTAATCTTACCATTCTACTCCATAATGACCATGTCTTTCCTAAGGTAGTTAAAATATATAAAATTCTGATCTTCACCAATAAAAGACTTTAGAAGAAGGTACAGCAAAAACACATAGATGATTAAAGTATCTGAAAATAAGATCTATACAAAAAGTTTCTAAAGGAACCAAAAATGTTTGGCCCAGAGAGGCAAAAAGACTAAGAAGCAACTTTAATGAACTGTATATACACAAAAGGCTCTCTTCAAGGAATATGGTGGCCCAATGTTTTCCAAACTCTATCAAGAGGAAACTTTTTTTTTTTTTTTTAAGATTTTATTTGTCAGAGAGAGAGAGAGAGAAAGAGCACAAGCAGGGGGAGTGGCAGGCAGAGGGAGAATCAAGCTCCCCACTGAGCAAGGAGCCAGATGCAGGACTTCATCCCAGGACCCTGGGATCATGACCTGAGCTGAACGCAGACACTTAATCTAGTGAGTCACCCAGGCAACCCAATTTAAATGGGTTTTAAAATTGATTTAATATATGAAAGAATTCATGTCATACTTAACATATACTGAACTAAATGAGATGTGCCTGAACACCGAATCCAAGAACTATTTGAATGTGAAGGTGTACACTGTAAAATGTAAAATGTGTTATGTTTCCAGTTTAAATTTCTAATTGTAGAGGACAAAAAGAAGAGTTTCTAGTCCCTAAATACAGGTTACTCTTAAAAAGGTCTATGTTTTAGGCAGCACCCAACATAATTACATCTTAAGTATCTGTGCCACTAAAGAAAATAACTAATAAAAGAAAATTAAAATACTAATCTGCCTGTATTCCAGGCTAATACAGCAGCCAAGCCTCCCTAATTATCTAAAAGTCAGTGTACAGAAAATTATAATCTTGTTTGTCCTCAATAAATACAAAGCAATAATACTTAGGAAAGAAAATAAAAAATAATTTATAACTGTTAATTAATACTTACCATATAATAATACATTTTGTAAATTAAAAGATGACCAGTCACCTACTATTAAAAAAGTTTTTGTTTCTTTCATTTATTCCATTTTTCCATTGCTTATTAGTATTTCCATTACAGTGTGAAAAAAAGAAAAAAGACAAACTATAATTTAGCACATTTTTAGGAAATTCATGAAACAAAATTTCGAAAGGTTTTGAAATTACTTGTGATTAGTCCCCTCATTAATTTAATGTTGATTTTTCATCCTATCAAATCAATTTCTAAAATCAAGTATCTGACAAGGTAAATGTAAAATGTAAATTTCTAATACAGAACAAAAAATTTCAGGTGAATTGATTTAAAGTACGTTAACAGGAAAACTTTCATTGAGCAAATTTCCTTGTGCTACAACTGTCTACAATTTCATTTATCAGAGCAGCTTTAATATTCCACCCTAAAAAAAGATGATTACATAATGATGTAGCAACAATATTCTGACAGATCCTATAAATCAGCCTACTCAGCATTTAGTAGTTTGATGTCCCTAAGACCATTTAATTGCCAAATTTTAAAACTGTATACTAAGTTTTAGTTACGAGAAAGATTTTTAACTATAAACATATATATCTAGGGCAGAGTCTTTTCATCGGGGTCATGGATGTATGAAAATTTCTTGTGTGTCTCTGTGTATTCTGTCTTGGGAGAAAACCCATTTTTTAAAAATCGTATTTTGAAAGCAACTCACCACCTCCTAAAATTTTAAGAACTGCTAGTTTCAGGGAATTCCAATGAAACTTCAAATCATACCAGTGAAAAATAGAAAGCATATTGTTTGTTTGGCTGAATTTTCACTGTTAATTTCCATGAGCATCTTAATATATCATAAAAATATCTTAATGGAGATACTATTTTTAGAAATTCAAAGACAGAGGAAACTTTTTCAGATTATCCAACTACATGTGATTAAAAAAGATCTAACTTACCAGCTAATAAGAATTTCATGCTTTTAAAACCTTTGCATTATTAAATATAGTACCATTAATTTTATATCACCTATGGTCTCAAATTTTACTTGAACTGGTGTTTGATGCTATTAAAAAAGTTTTCCACCTCAGATTTTCTAGTTCTATAAGTTCTAATGTGCTGATAAATCTTAAAATTTTTATCAGCTTTTGCTACTCCTAGGATTCCTCTTTCACTTTATTTAGATATATATATGCTAAAAAGAATAAATAAGTAAATGAGGCAGACTGTTAAAGTGTCCCAAAGAGTTAAAATATAAATTTCTTTCTCTTGTCTTTTAAAATAAAATGGAATGACCACTAAAAATATTAAGTCCTGGCAAAATAAAAATCAACAATGTAATTGGAAGTAACAGCGAGCACCCACATGTAAAGCAGGGTTTCTCTCTATCTCCCAGGAACTATATAGAAAATAGCTGATGTTGCTGATTATCCATCCTATTGTCATTAAAAACATATCATTTTTCATTTTACTCAAGACAGACTCTTCCCTCCAATGATTCTAGCCTGTGGCAGGCATTGTTGGTTGACTAATATAATACCCATTCCCTTCCTCTCATCTGTCTCTAATACTCACTGTCAGTCTGCCTTACAACTAGAGTAATCGAAAAAGGAAAAAGGGAATGGAGATAAGAAAGATGAACAACAGTCCAACAGAAAAAAGAGATTAAAAAAAATAAGACTTTAAGAGAAAGTAAGAGACACAGAGAGCCAAAGAAGAGCCTACACATGAATAGCTGGCATCTCCAAAGAAGAAAAACAAAGCAGTGCAACAAAAGAAATACTAGAAACTATTACTTAAAAAAACTTTTCAGAAATAAAAATAAAAGTGGACTTTTATAGTGAAATAGTACTCTTCAACTGAGAAAATTCATCTAGAAAAATCAACACTTATGTATGACCAGTAAAGCACTTGGCCATTAAAGGAAAAACATTCTTTAGGCATCCAAGCAAAAAAACCTAAGTCTTTATATAAGGGAAAGAAAATCAGACTGAAATCAGATGACAATGGAATAACATATTTAAGGTACGTAAGGAAAGATGAATCAAGGATTTTACATCAAATCAGGTTGATTTTTAAAAATTAAAGCTACACACAAATTGTTGTTATACATGCAAAACTCAGGGAATAATATTCCCATGAGTTCCTCTACTAAAGAATGAGCTCCAGGGGGCACCTGGCTGGCTCAGCTGGAAGAGCATGTTACTCTTGATCTTGGGGTGGGTGAGTCTGAGCCCCACACTGGGTGTAGAGATTACTTAAAATAAATAAAAACTTAAAAAAAAAAAAAAAAAGAATGAGCTCCAAATTACCAAGAAATGATTAGAGGAACTTTGACATAAGGAATGATGGTAAAATTAAATATATTACCATAGAACTAATAAAAAGCAATGGGCATAAAGGTAACAGAATAGTAGTCTACAAGGGTTACACGTTCTAACCAAGTAAGTATTATACAATAAAAAATATAAAGTTGAGGGAGGGGACAGAGAAGAGTGTATGGAAAGCAGAAGCTTTGAATTGCTATATAGGTATTTACTGTGAGAGTAAATGGATTATTACTTTACATTAGATGCTAGGTAAGTAGCAAGTGGGAGAAGAGACTACTTGGTAATTTCAGTATTGTTCATGCTAGGGAACCAATAAATGAGCTATAAGAGAAAGAACCAAGGGTTATCATATATCATATAAAGGTATCAGCATAAAGGTAACAATAAAAACAAAAATACACTTTTTCCCACATACCAAAAGTACTTAGCTTTTAAGAAAACAAGGGAAAAGAGAACAGTATAGTTTAGAAACTGTGCTAGTTTCTATGCATACATTATCCCATTCAATCTTTATACAATCCTGTTTTATTCCAGTTTTATAAAGGAGGATACAGGGAAGTTAAGCGGCTTAACCAGGTCATACAGGTAGAAAAGTATAAAAACTGGGATTTAAGTAGAGGTCTGTCATTAGAATCATTTCCATCTTCACCATGCTTTGTAATAATAATTCTCTTACTTGTTAGAATTTGTATATATAAACTTTTGTTCCATTTAACTAAGGTACATCCGTACCTATATAATTATATCGTTAAAAACTCACTTATGAGGGCTAAAAAAGAAAAAGTATGGCTAGTTGAATTATTTGGAAGATCTAATTTACTGGTGTTACAATGAAGCTAAAAAGGTATGAATTAAGCCTCATTAGAATTGGTATGTATTTATTTTAGGGCCACAGACTATATTTAAGATAAAGCTTTTAAAAATTAAGAGCAAGTACTCTGGAGTAATACTGGAGGTGTAAACCTAATTCGGCCATTTATTACTTTTATAATCTTGGGCAGGATTCTTATTCTCTTTTAGCTTCATATAAGCTTATGTATAAAATGTGAACATTATTTTTAAAAAATTTTTTATTTAAATTCAATATAGTTAACATATAGTGTATTATTAGTTTCAGGGGTAGAATTTAGTGATTCATTAGTTGCATATAACACCCAGTGCTCATTATATCAAGTGCCCTCCTTACTGCCCATCACCCATCCCCCTACCCTAAAATGTGAATATTATGGTGTTACCGAAAGGATTATATGAGATAATGTATATAAAGCAGTTGTCACTATCTCTGAAACATCTAAGTGCTTATAGTTATTGGTATTGCTATAATATAATTAGCTAATCATGATCAGCAGCCTTATAAATGAGCACTATTGGTTATATGTAGACATCTTCATTAAATTCTCTAGAAAAACATATCATTGTGCTTGCCTACATATTTCAGGTCATTAATATTATTTTTAAGATATAAAATTTGAAGCATTAATGGCAAGAGTCCTTTGAACACTTACTTTCTCCCTCAGAGCCTTGCTTTAAAATAAGAAAGTGTCATTTGAATATTCTCAGATTATTTTAACTAGACAACTGGGGAACAAAAACCAATGATCATTAAGACTAGATACATAAAAACACGTGCAAAAGAAACACTACACACATGTGAGTATAGTATTTTATGGCTATAAGGGAATCTTTGTAACAGTTTGTAAGTAGTGTAAGATGATCTACCCTAAATTCTACCTAAAGAGTTCTAGTTACTAAAAATGAACTAAAGTAGTGCCAATGTGATTCTACTGAATGAACCCTAGATGACATATTAAAGTCACATATTTGAGGGTATGTTTGAATGACGCAGTTAGAGCTAGATAGAAATAGGGAAGGTTTAATGGAAGAATTGGTCCTGCCTATATAATAAGTTTTTATTACCAATTTTCCAATTATATCTGAGGTGTGAACTGTCACACAATGGCATTTAGGTCAGGAAGACTACCCCTCCCTCAGTCTCAACTAAATAGATATGCTCTAGATAGAGACTTCTGAATAGCAGAGTGAGGACTTCAGTGACCTTGCTGACACACAAAAACAACCCAAAACAATCTGAGCTGGCATAAGAAAGAATGAGTAATGTGAAGGTAGATAAATAAAGATTATCCAGGTGTGGCTGGGGGTGGGGCTCAGTCGGTCAAGAGTCTGCTTTTGGCTCAGGTCATGATCTGAGGATCCTGGGATAGAGCCCCACGTCGGGCTCCTTGCTCAGCGGGGCGTCTGCTTCTCCTTCTCCCTCTGCCCCCCGCTTGTGTTCTCTCTCTCTCTCAAATAAACAAATAAAAATCTGAAAAAAAAATTTTTCATTAAAAAGTACATCATAAGGGGGAATGCGACTAGTGCAGCCACTGTGGAAAACAGTATGGAGGTTCCTCAAAAAATTAAAAATAGAACTACTCTACAATCCAGTAATTACACCAAAGAATACGAAAACACTAATTCAAAAAGATATATGCACCCCTATGTTTATTGCAGCATAATTTACAACAGCCAAATTATAGAAGTAGCCTAAGTGTCCATTGATAAATGAATATGGATAAAGGAAATGTGGTGTGTGTACACACACACACACACACTACATACACAATGGAATATTACTCAGCCATAAAGAAGATTGACATCTTGCCATTTGCAGCAACATGGATGGATCTAGAAGTATAGTGCTAAGTGAAATAAATCAGTCAGAGGAAGACAAATACCATATAACTTCACTCACATGTGGAATTTAAAAAAGAAAATAATAGAACAAAGAAGAAAAGAGACAAACCAAAAAACAGACTCTTAATTATAAAGAACAAACTGATGGTTACCACAGGGCAGGTGGGTGGGGGGAATGGGAGAAACAGATGAAGGGGATTAAGAATAAACTTATCACAGCGAGCACTGAGTAATGTACAGAATTGTTGAATCACTACACTGTATAACTGAAACTAATATAACACTGTATATTAACTATACTGGAATTAAATTTTTTTTAAAATCATAAGGAAGAGATAATACATTTACAGTACTGTACTGTATTTATCAAAGAAAATCTGCATATAAGTAGACCCATGCAGTTTAAACTCATGTTGTTCAAGGGTCAACTATACATAAAGAAATATAAAAGACAGTATAAATGTATTTTATTTAGAGTGCCTGGGTGGCTCAGTCAGTTGAGCATCTGCCTTCAGCTCAGATCATGATCCCAGGGTCCAGGGCTCCTTGCTCAGTGGGGAGCCTGCTTCTCCCTCTGCCTGCTCTGCCTGCCGCTTCCTCTGCTTGTGCTCTCTCTCTGACAAATAAATAAAATCTTAAAAAAAAATGTATTTTATTTATAACTCATTTATTCTACTGCTCTATAAGACAACCACATAAAACAGTAATTACAAAACTGTATTGGTGGGCATGTAAAAAGATCTATTTTGTGCCGCACCTGGATGGCTTAGTTAAGTGTCCAACTCTTGGTTTTGGCTCAGGTCATGATCTCAAAGTTGTGAAATTGAGCCCTGTGTCCGGCTCCCTACTCAGTGAAGAGTCTGCTTCCCCTCTCCCTCTGCACCCCACCCCCATGCTCTGTCTCTCTCAAATAAATAAATCTTAAAAAAAGATCTAATTTGTATGATAATACCACAAATAATATCACAAAAGAGGTGGGGGAGGCAATGGAGGTATACTGGACCAAAATTGTGTATATTATTGAAATTAAGTTAGTATTCAACCAAACTAGATTGTTTTAAGATGTTAACTGTAATCCCCAGAGTAACTACTAAGAAAATAAAAAATACAGTTAAAAAAAAACAAAGGCAGGGATGCCTGGGTGGCTCAATCAGTTAAGCATCTACCTTCGGCTCAGGTCATGATCCCAGGATCCTGGGATCTTAAAAAAAAAAAAAAAAAAAAAAGGAATTAAAATGGTACCCTAGAAAATACTTGTTTAATACAAAAAGCAGTAATGGAGAATAGAAAAACAAAAAGGCATGAAACATATAGAAAATAGCAAAATGGCAGATGTAAATCCTATCTAATTACATTAAATGTAAATGGATTAAACACTCCAATCAAAAGGCAGAGATTGTTGAAACTGATTAAAAAAACATGACCCAACTTTTAAAGACAAAATTTAAATTCAAAGAAACAGATTAAAAGTAAAAGGATGAAAAAGATATATCATGCAAACAGTAACCAAAAAATAGGTGAAGTGCCTATACTAATATCAGAAAAAATAAACTTGAGAAACTTTCTAGGTTATAATGACAAGGACCATCGAGATGGAAGATATAACAATTATAAACATAAGCAGCTAACAACAGGGCCCCAAAATACATGAAGAAAAACCTGACAGAATTGGAGAGAAACAGATAATTCAACAACAATAGCTGGAAACTTCAATATCTCCCTTTCAATAATGGATAGAATAAAAGATCAACAAGGAAATGGAAGACTTGAACAACCTTATGAGCCAATTAGACCTAACAGATCTCCACAGAACACTCTACCAAACCACCACAGAACACACATTCTTCTCAAGCACACATGAAACATTCTCCAGAATATACTGCATGTGAGGCCCTAATACAATCCTCAATGAACTTAAAGGACTGAAAACGTTCAAAGTATGTTCTCCAACCACAATGAAATAATTAGAAATTAGTAGCAGAAAGAAATGTGGTAGTCACAAGTATGCAGAAATTAAACAAATTCCTAAATAATAAAGAAGAAATCACAGGAAAACTAGAAAGTATGTGAGGTGAATGAAAACAAAAACACAACTTATCAAAATTTATGGGAAACATGTTAAAACAAAAACTGGTATATAAATGTTCATAATAGCTCTTGTTACAATAAGCCAAAACACCCATCAACTGATTAATGGATAAACAAAATGTGGTACACATCCAGAAAATGAAATATTATTGTCAGCAATTAAAAAGAATGAGGTATGGACACATGCAAGAACATTGCTGAACCTTGAAAATACTACGTTAAGTAAAAGAACCCAGACACAAAAGGCCACATATTAAATGATTTCACTTACATTAAATATTCATAACAGGCAAATCCATAGAGATGGAAAGTAGATTAGTAGTTGTCAGGGACTGTGGGGTTAGGGGAATGGGAAGTGACTGCTAATGTAAAGGGGGTTTCCATTTGGAGTGATGAAAAAATTCTAGAAATAGAAGTGGTGATGGTTACACAGCATTGTGAATGTACTTAATGCCACTGAATAGTACACTTTAAAATGGTTTAAATGATAAAAGTTAAGTGTACTTTATCACAATAAAAAAGTAAAAACATTTTGGGAAAAAGAAAATAATGGTAACACATTCTAAAAGTCAAATATTTTAAATAGACACTCAGATCTAAAAGAGAACCACCATGATTACAGCACAATATCATAAATGCAAAAATTGTCAATATATGTTTCATACTTGTATGTGAGGCCAAGAGGCCTCAAGCGTGGGTTCATCCTCTTCTGGATCAAAATCTGGATTATCACTTGGAGGAAGAGTACGGAAGATGTTAGCACTGATCTGTAAAGAAAAAGAAATTTAGATTTATGTTCTTTGTTGTATAATTAAATTAAACAATGTAAATGAAATATTTTAAAGATAACTTTAAGGAAAGAGTTAACTTGTGACTATAAGCCTAGTTAGCCTAGTTCAAAACCTATAAACCTCATCAAGATATGAAAAAGGTAGGTATTTGTTTCTCTTTTCTCTATCCCATAACTATGACTTCTTCAGATGCCAATCTACCAGACTTCTTTTGGATTCCTCCTTCCTTAAATTACAAGTTGTTCTTTCCAAGTTTTGCTTCACACACACACACACACACACACACACAAGGAGGGGAGGGGATTATGGGGGGAAAAACATGAAGTCCCTAAACTCTACCTATCTCTAACTTGATCCTTTTCATCTTTCTGCAATTCCCTCCATATTCTAATCCAGCCATTTACTTACTTTACAATCCAAAAGAGTTTGATAAAAGACCTCCTTTCCTATACACACACACCACACTAAGGAGAGGGGTGGGAGGGCAGAATACTTTCACTGCAATTGCAAACATATTTTATAATACCCCGGTGGTGATTTAATGTATTTCATCTACTCTTAGCCTTTTTTTTAAAAAAAGGCTGATGTCTCTGAAATCAGGATGTGAGATTCTTCATTTCAGATTCAATGAAATACAATATTTATAATTTCATCATTCACACTGTCTCAGCACCAAGGTAAAGTTCACATCTTTTTTCTCTAGCAAAGGTTAGGCTGTGGTGCCAACTCACAATTCTTTGAAGAATGATGAACAGACTGAGAGACCACATGGTTTAGTAAACATTTAAGGCCATACTATTAAGGAGTTGGTCACCTGAAATAAACTATTTAGGGAATAAAGGATGAGACGAGAGCTGTTTGGTGGTGCAAGCAAATTTCCAACTATTCTTATGAAGTGGCATCTATGGTCAGCCAAAGAACTGCTAACAGTCAATTACTATAACCATAAGACTTAGAAAGTAATAACCTAGAATGTGATCTGCTAGAACTCAACATGAAGGCAGAACCAAGAGTTTGATGGATATCAATTTCACAAAGAATGGCAGAAAGTCACAGATAAAACTTGAAAAGGAAATATATCCTATAAGAAGGCATAATTTGCCTTTGAGATCATACTTATTATTGGGAGTAAAAAAAAAAAAAACCTTGTAGCCACCAACAAATGTAACTGTACATAACAAATATACGTAAGAGCTTTACAGGGCCAACAGGGTGAGTTGGCTTCACACTTGTCTAGAAATTAAGTGCCCAGAAGTTAAAAAAAAAAAAAAAAAAAAAAAAGACAAAACATACACACCCTTTTTCTTGAGGAAAGAAATTAAATCCCATAATTTATTATTACATAGCAAATTACAGAATAATTTGACTCAAATATTTGAGCATTTTCAATATGCAAATATTTAAGTCATTTCAATATCCAAGTCAATAACGTTAAGTAATCTCTACACCCAACATGGGGCTCAAACTCACACAAGAGTTGCATGCACTACCCACTGAGCCAGCCAGTCAATACCTTTATGGAGATAAAAATAAAGTACCTTTTCCAGTATTTTCAAAATTCATGAATACAAACAATTTGAAATCAGTAAAAATCAGTAAAATGAAAATATGTTCCCCTGAACATATTTTAATGATAAACACAAAACAAAAAACAAAATAAGTTTATCAGTATTCAATATTTCCATTTTCAAACTGTCACTTTTTACTGTCTATTGAGTTTTGGAAGCCGATTTTATTTTGATCAGTGTTCTCTGTACAGCTAATCTTTTTTTTTTTTTTTTAAAGATTTTATTTATTTATTTAATTGACAGGGAGAGAGAGAGAGAGAGAGAGACAGCATGAGAGGGAACACAAGCAGGGGGAGTGGGAGAGGAAGAAGCAGGCTTCCGGCTGAGCAGAGAGCCCGATGTGGGGCTCGATCCCAGGACCCTGGGATCATGACCTGAGCTGAAGGCAGTCGCTTAACCAACTGAGCCACCCAGGTGCCCCTCTGTACAGCTAATCTTTTAAAAATTCTTTAAGGCTTTTATTTTCAATTAAAACAAAACAAAACAAAATTTTCTAGTACAGGGTGATGAAAGAAAACTGAACTAGTATAACAAGGCCAAATTTAGCTACATTTTATTCTTCCCCCAGAACATGTATTAGGCAAGGGGAAGGAAATGAAGACAAGTACAAATTATACTTGCTGTAACCTTCTATACCCGGGTAACATTTAAGCTTCAATATGTACTCAGTGACTCTCTAATTACTCCAACTAAATTTTTTGTATTTTGTTACTGTGCACCAAAATACAAAAATCACAAATCCTAAACAAATTTCTACTATTTGATGGAGAATAAGGTTGAATTATTAATAAACAATATCCTAAACAACCTTACTAATAAAGTTAGCAGTAATTTATTTTTCAGAGAATTCATACACTTATTTACGTTGTTTAACTTTTCAAAGGTCCTGAGTTTTTATTAAAATTCAAGTGTTACAGACTCTATAAATATATTAAAGTATTCTAAATAAATATAATTTGTTAGATCTGACTCCTTTACCCAACTGCTGAAATGTACAGAATCCCACAGATTTTCATTGTTCCTCTCTTCCCACTTTAGACATTCTCCCTTAGTGACAAATTCAGCCCTATGATAATCATCTATCAGTCTGTATAATCTTAAGCCTACATCTTTCTCCGAAGCTCTGGATCTGCACTATACAGTATGGCAGCCACCAGCCACTGCGGCTATTGAATTTTCAAACTATTATAAGCAATGACAGCATTATTGGAATGAATGGATAATCTTTCAAATGGACTACTTTAAAAACATTTTGAGTACACTGATTATTGCACATTTATTAAAAATCAGTCTCAGTAATTCATAATTACACCTCAGATCTTACTTGAATTTATATAAATCTTACCATTTTTACTATATCAGAATATGCTGATTCAACAATTACACCACGATTAGTTGAAACATACTCAACCAGTTCATTCAGTGTTGCTCTTTTAATTTCTTTGCTCTTCAAGTCTGAAACAGAGTCCATGAAATCAAACAGTATACAACACTGCTGCAACTTCTGACAGAAAAGCTCTTGTTGTTCATTGGAAGTGGCATCTATAAATAAAAACAAAGAAAAACTTAGAAATATCCTACTCCGAAATTACCTTTAATATGCTTATTAATTTTATAGAAGCTATTTATACACATAAAGCTTCTCTCAAAAATATAGTGAGGAAAAAAAAAATCTACTGAAAAATTCATCCATCTAATCTCATCATTCATGCCAGAAACCAGGAAACATAATGGACTTTTCCTCCTCTCTCACTACCTATAATCAATCATTAAATGTTACTGATTCTGTTTCTTTAACATATCTGGAATCTATCCTTTTCTTGTCATTCCCACTGCCATTTTAATACCCTCATCATCCATCATCTAGAATACAAAAGCGATATCCTAACTGCTCCTCTTGCCTGTTCCCATAACTACTACAACTTCTGATTTATCTTCTAAACAATCTCAAAAGCTAAAATCTTGCTAAAAGGAGAATCAATCTGATCACACTAAATACTTTTCAATGATCCTCCAAAAATTACAAATGGAGGCTCAAACTCCTCAGGATTGTACACAAAATTCAGCTGTCTACTGTCAACAATCATCTCTCAACACTTTCCAGCATGCACCCTCACTTTGGTTAAACCATATTCCCTGCAACTTGTGAATATTTTACAGTTTCCTCTGCCTGGAATGCCCTTTTCCCCACATTCCCACCCTGGGAACTCTCCCCATTTATTATATTTCAGCAGAAACATATTCCCCTCAGAAACTCTAAGACACTAAAGCTAACTGGTTAATTCACTTTTAGCCAAATGTATCTTAGGTGTGTTATCTCTACTGTAACATTTATTGTTCTGTATTCTATTTCAATTATGTTTTACATGTACAACACTCCTAAACTATGAGGCCACTAAAGACAGGAAACAAGTGTGATCTTTATCTCTATCTCTGTGTCTCTCTCTCCCTCCCCACCACCTCATATCTAGTACAGTGCCTGACATACAGCAGACATTCAATAAATGTTTATTTTTACCCTCTACTTATTATAAAAATATGGGCACATAATATTGATTTGATTCTAACAAATGTATTAAATCCTTTTGTTTCCAACATTTGAAAAATAACAAAACTTCAATTCTGAACTTTCACATCTGTAAACAAGGACCTTCAATTAGCTCAATTATTTAAGTTTCTTGACTACTGAGATTAAATTTTAAAAAATCATACAGATGTCTACTATACTGATACTTAGTTTGAAAAAGTATAAGATGTACACCTCTGCTTTTTGTAAGCTTCCCAATTATGCTAAATTTATTAGATTGGGTATGTGTTATACACTAGAGAAGGGGTGATTCGTTGAGCTGTAAAAATCCTTCTCAACTCATTCTGTACAGGAAATCCCTCAGTTTTCTCAGTTAGTAATACCTTTATCTATTTATAAAGATATCTATATCCTCATTATATAATTTTATATATTTATTATAACATATATTAGATTTTTATATATAATTAAATTCCATTATAGTGATGGGGAATATAGGGGAAATAAGTGCCATACCTTTACAAGCTAACTCAGTTCTGAGTTTTAAAATATTTTTAAGCTATTTTTTCCTTATGCTAAAAGCAATACAAACTCATACAATAGCCCATTTTAATATGTGGTCACCTTGTTAGCCAGTCCGAATTTTCTTCTTCCTCCTGCTACCCACTCTTCAACATGAAATCACTCCTTTTCTTGTTCTCCAAAGGCCATGTGTTTGCTTAAACTCTTTTCCCTACCTGAAATACCATACCAGGTTTCCTCCCCTATGTTTCCAAATCCTGCTCACCCTCTAAGAATAAACTTAAATCTCACATTCTCCACAAAATTTCCCTTAGGTAGTAGTACGTCAGGATACAGTGATCCCTCCCTTCTCTGAACATCTACGGTACTCACAGTCTCAAACATACAGTTGAGTATGCATTATCTTCAAGCTTGTATTTAACAAATATTTCTTTTATTACCCACCAAAAGATTTCAGGCTCCTCAAAGGCAAGGATCATTCACTAAACAACATTCCTTTTTATTTCTTTTACGTCTAGTGTAGAGTATATAAAGAGTCAACAAATACGTATTTGATGTTTGAAAATACTCCTAAATTTGAGGTGTAAAGATTATGCACTGAAAAACAGGCTATAGAGTAAGCTCAAATTGGTGCTGGATATCAGAAGTGGCATGAATAGTAAATTATTACATCATATAATGCTTAAGAATTTACAACAATGACCATTTTATCAATAATCTACCTTGATGGTAGACTTAAATAGATTAAATGAGATAATGATCATGAAGCTGAGTGCATATATTTCAAAATAGAATATAAATGGAAGACATTCTTCTCTTACAGCACAGGCCAAAAGCCTCTGGCTAACATGTCAGAAGACACAAAATGATTTCTAGGATTGCCAAATAGAACATTGAGGATTATGTTCCATACAAAGAAAAAAAAAAGCTTCATTTTCTGGGCACCTAACTCTTGAGAATCTTCTCTAGAAAGAAATTAATGTTTTTCATAGCTTCTCTATTCAGTAATTCATTTCTTAACCTAAAGATTTATTTTTTCTCCTCCAGATGCTCAGATGGGATAGGTCACATCTGGATCTTCCCAAATATTAGAAATATTTAGAAATCAGTTAACATTTCAACTCCTTTGGCTCTGAGTTAAAACAGACATTTTTTTTTTAAATTTTATTTTATTTATTTGAGAGAGAGAGAAACAGAGGTAGCATGAGCGGGGAGGACAGGGAGAAGCAGGCTTCCTGCTGAGTAGGGAGCCAGACTCAGGGCTTGATTCCAGACCAGGACCCGAGCCGAAAGCAGAAGCTTAACCGACTGAGCCACTCAGGTACCCCTAAAATAGACATTTCCAATCCTCAATTATTTTTAGGTATTAAAGAATAGAAAAATCTTTTCCCATCTAACCCTTCCTGTAAATACATGTTCTTATTAAGCAGTTTGCTGAGCTACATAATAAAATATAATACCACTGCTAACATTAGTGTCCTTCATGCCAAACAGAATATTAAGTATTTCATATGTGCTAACTTTCAAAACAATCCTTAGCTCTGAAAGTTAGAGATGGTTTCCTGTCTTCAAGAGATTAGAAACTGCTAGGTTCATGACATGCAACATTTTTATATAGGTCAAAAACATTTTTATAATGGTTATCCTAAAAAAAAGACAATTATGGTTTTCATCAAGAAGTTATAAAATATTTTGCACTTGTAGATGTTTAATATGTCCCAACTCTTAGGTACCTTTCTGAAACACCATTTACACTGAATTTTCTCATAAGAAAAAAAAAGAAAAGCAAAAAATGTATTTCAATAGATTGAAAAAATATCAGACTATATTCTGGCTATACTTCATAAATATGGATAACAATTTGTGAGAAAAAGAATGCATAATAATTCTCTTTGTTAAATGTAAAAAGCACTGACAAAATTTACATTGGCCACTTTATACTTTAACTTCACCATTATAAGAATGCTTGCAAATGAAGTCTGTTATTCTCAATGATGTTTCAGTTTGGCAATGTCTAATATTTAGGCAGTAATGTCACATATTGTTCTGACTTGGTCATTTTTAGTGGGCTAATGTTAATTATCCGTTTGCCATTTTCAATGTGGATAATGTCTATTCCAATTCCTATGGTGATAACGTCTTTGCCTGGGATTCTCTATCTGCAATATTCACTGATGTTTTCTACCAGAAGTTCACTTAGTGGTTTAAAAATAAAAATACCTGTGGAAACATACAAGTTCACAGGAAAAAATCAGAACACCTTATGGTACTACATCATACAGTAACTAGAATGGTAGATGCACACAGTGTAATTGTTTTGCATCATCCCCTGAGTACAAGACAGCATTTGCTTAGTCACCTTGAAGTTAATTACCAGAAGAGACCCCAAATTTTTGTTGGAGCAGTTTAAATCAGGTCTTCTTGAAATGATGACATGTATCTATTTCAAATGGATTATTAATTTCTTCTAAAATGTGTAAATAAATCAGGAATAAAGGATGAGTATTTAAAATCCTAGTGACTGCCATTTAAATGAAGAGAGAAACCCAGTCCTGTCATTAACCTAGAAGTATATTTTGACTTCCCTAAGTATTTACTTGAGAGCAGTTTAGACCAGCAATTTTTACCAGTAATTATTATCACAGTGTATCATATTCAACAATTTAAAATGCCTTAAGTCTTTAAAATTCCTCAAGGAAATCTGATTACAACTTAAAAATATTATGACCTGAAATACCAATTTACATTTATCTCTTCAATAACATCAGAGCTAAGGATTTATTAAAGTGCTCTTCTAGAAAACATTACTAAATCCCCAATATGGAAATTACAGAAAATACAAGAAAAACTGCACAAAGAATTATCTAAAAAACAGATGTGCCTTGCCTTGCAAAATACATAATTGGTTTAAAGTTGACTGGAAGATGACTTTTTCAAATGCATCTTAACTGTCTTCCATTTTTTTAAGACTGAAATTTGATACCACTAAAAAATTTTCACTACTGTAGAAATCCCTGCATGGTCTTAGGCAGAAGGAGAATCAAGACAACTCTAGGAAAGTGAGACATTTCATCTTTGAAGATTAACACAATTTTTAAAACTCACAAAAGTCCTGGGGCGCCTGGGTGGTGCAATCGGTTGAGCATCCAGCTCTTGGTTTCATCTCAGGTCATGCATGATCTCAGAGTTGTGAGACAGAGCCTGTGTGGGGAGTCAGCTTGAAATGCTTTCCCTCCCTCTGCCCCTCTAGCCTGTGCATGCTCCCTCACACTCACTCTCTCTCTAAAATAAATAAACAAATCTTACAAACAAACAAAACAAAAAAACCTCACAAAAGTCCTGTTAGGTTTCCCTACTTATCTCTAATTTTTTTTTTAATACACAGTGTAAATATGTACCCGGCTCACATTTTAAGGAATACTGCTCTAGAGAACTGTTTTTCAAGGTGTGAGTTGCAACCCACTGGTGCTTAGTAGATCATTTTAGTGGGTCGTGACCAGAATTTTAAAATATATATAAAATATCAGTATGTTGCAGGGCGCCTGGGTGGCTCAGTCAGTTAAACATCTGACTCTTGGTTTCCGCTCAGATCACGATCTGATGGGTCCTTAAGATCAAGCACCCCTACCCCCTCAGGCTCATGCGCAGGGGGGGAATCTGCTTGAGGATTCTCTCCCGCTGCCCCTCCCCCCACTCTCACATGCATGCTCTTCTGTCTCTCAAATAAATAAATCTTAAAAAAAAATTAAGGTGTTGCATGTATATGAGTACAATGTGTTTATAAAATGGGTTTATTATAGTTTGCAGTCAAAAAGTCTGACAGCCACTGCTTTACATTATGTAAAGTACTATCAGAGCCCACACTACATAGCATGCCCAAGATCACAAAACAAATCTGTAATGAAAATGGGATTCAAATCACTTAGAATGCAAGAACAAGTATAAGACTATAGTCTTTGAAATATCAACTGTTCCTCTAATAGCTGTATTCTAAATCCTTACCCACTTAGAGATTCACAATGCATATTAGAAATGACAAATTTGTTTATCTCTTCCCCATCACTCTAAGACTAAACCAAAAAAAAAAGAATATAGGGGTGTGTGTGTGTGTGTGTGTGTGTAACCCCACAATAACAAAGAGAATGTTCACTAATATTAATAGAAAGGATCACCAGACATTCAAGGAAGGCCTTGAAACATGAAAGAAAACTAAATAAACAGAAAAAAATGACCCCAAAGGGTTAATTTAGCATATCACTTTGAAATTTCAGATGCCCAGGAGAAAAGACTAAAAGCTTTCAGATTAAAAACAACAACAACAACAACAACAAACTCACAAAAGAACCAGAAGCAGATATCCATTAGATTTCTTATCAGCAAGAGTGATGCCAGAAGATAATGGGGCTCTATCATTCGAATTTGAATGCCAGTCTACAACTGTGTAACTAGCCAACTATCAATAAAGTATAATGATTCAATAAGGGCATTTTCAGACATGCAAATACTTTGAACAATTAGCACCCTCACAACCTTTCTTTGGAAATTACCTGAGGACATAATTCAGCAATAAAGGAAAAAAAGAAAGGGAATCCAGGAATAGGGGAATCAATCCAGAAAAGCAGTAAAATCCTACAGAGCAACTGAGCCATCTATTAGAACAGGAGGAAAGAAGCCCCATGAGAGTGATGCCTACAGGAGGATCAATCAATGGGATATCTTATTATACGGAAAAAAAACTTGAGAGTATGTCAAAAAGTGCAAGAAAAATAAACACAATTAGAAACTCCAGGAAATACTAAAAAGACTATTTAAGGAAATGTAATTACATTATGTGGCTCTGAAGCCTATACAGTCACACAACATATGCCATGCTGACTTTCGACTTTTAGAATTACAATTTAGAGAAAACTTAATATAATGGTGTAGAAAATGTTACTAAACTTAAAAATGTGAAGATAACTAAAGTTGAGGGTGAAAAGAGAGGAGAAACCGAGAGGCACCACCTTTCCAAGTTCATTTCCCTCTACTTCCCCTTTTATATCCCATATTCCATTTATGCTGACACCTGGAAGTTTCCTGTTTTATATGCACCGGCTGGAATGCACTCTCTCATCATTATTTTTTAACCCCTTCAGAAGCGAACACAAGACAGAGCCCACCTAAACACTAACCAATGAGAAAAAACTTTAGCCAAAGGATTTCAAGTCTACCAGAACCATTAATGGTGTTTAAACATGACTATATCCCCTGCTATGAGAGAATTAGGGTATTTTAGCCTAATACCATTATTTATAAAACTTCCTTTGTTCTAATTTCATACTTAGCAAGTGTACTAGTTTTAAATTTTGTCCACAAATTATCTGACACTCTTCTCTTCAAAAGGTTTAATTTAATCTCCTATAAATGTGGGCTGGACTTGGTGACTTGCTTCTAGGGAACAAACTCAGTATTGCATTAGTGAAGCTACGTGACTTTCAACTCTAGGTCATAAAAGGGAGGCTATGTGACTTGCAAGACGGGTTCTTCCTAAAAAGAACCAGGGTCACATGAGGCCTCAAGGTTCATAGAATAAACTGTTAGAGAAAAATAATACCTATGTAGTTGAGGATATAGTCTGGTTGATTACACTAATTCATCTGATATTAGCAAACTTTGTGAAAATTTTTGAAGATCTAGAATCTTTATGAAAATGTGGTAAGGAAGTTTTACACTATACTTTTTGGTGTCAGTTTATGAAACTCACTTAGGAAGACTGTACCACTAAGTAAAGATATCTCTGAGTTAATGTCTGAGGCTATTCCTCTGTCTTATACACTCAGATACATGGTTTCTTTTTATCATACACAGTACAAATATAAATTAACCAAGTTCATGACATAGTAATAAATGCCAGTTTATTAATTTAGGATGAGAAATCATTCCTCAATGTACTATATTAGAATATTCCAGTTATGTATTCCTTAAGCAGGCCTAAAGAAGCAGCCAAATCATAATCAGAATGATGTTTGGTGTTTTAATTTTCTAATGCTTACTAATAAATTATCCCAAATTTAGTGTCTTAAGACAATAATTATTATCACAGTTTCTTTGGGTCAGAGATTCAGACAGAACACAGCAAGGACAACTTATCTCAACTCCATGATGTCTTAAGGCCTCAGCTAGAAAACTAGAAAGAGGTGGAATCCTGTGAAGACTAAATCACTCATATGTCTGATAGTTAATTCAGGCTTTTGACTGAAGGTCTAGCTGGGGCTAGTGCCAGAACCCCCCCATGTGGCCTCTCCATGTGAGTTTCCTCACAATATGGTGACTGAGTTCCAGGGTAAGTAATTTGAGAGGTCGGTCTAACAAAAGACACGAAAGACTCTTATGAAGAAAGCTAAAAACTTTTATGAAATATATAAAAGATAGGGCACCTGGGTGGCTCAGTTGGTTAAGCGACTGCCTTCGGCTCAGGTCATGATCCTGAAGTCCCTGGATCGAGTCCCATATCGGGCTCCCTGCTCAGCAGGGAGTCTGCTTCTCCCTCTGACCCTCCCCCCTCTCATGTGCTCTCTGTCTCTCATTCTGTCTGTCTCAAATAAATAAATAAAATCTTAAAAAAAAAAAAAAGAAATATATAAAAGATATAAATAACAGAGATAAGCCATAATTATGAATGAGAAGACTCAATGTCTTTCCCTATGAATATACAGGGAATGCAATTTGGATTGCAACATGACGCTGCAATCAATCAACAGGGTGTTTTGTTGGAACTTGAAGAGTTGCTCTTAAAATTCATCAGGAAAAACGAAGAGCCAAGAAGAGCCAAGATGATTTTTAAGATGGAGAGAAAACTAATCTTACTATATATAGTAATTAAAACTACATGATTTGGGGCAGGAATAGATAAAAAGACCACTGGAAAAGAAAAAATAAGGTAACTTGGGACATTCTAGTGCAACATATACAGAAGATTAATATATAATAGAGTCGGGTTTTTTTCAATGTCAGTTGTGAATTTTAATTTAAAAAATTATGCTAGGACCACTGACTATTCATAAGGGAAAAAAAATTAGATCCCTCCCTCACACCATTTATAAAAATTAATTCCAACCAGAAAACTAAAAGACCAAATGTGAATAGGAAAACTATAAAAGATTTTATTTTATAACCAACTCTGGACTGGCATCCAGAATGCAGAAAAGAACATCTACAAATCAATAAGAAAAAGACAAATCTACAGAAAAGGGCACATGAAACATAAATGACCAATAAACATGAAAAGACATTCAACCACACTGGAAAGCAGAAAAATATAAGTATATAAAAACCATATATATGAATTTATGTATGAAATGCCATACTATCATTTCATACCCATTGCATAAGAATGACAGAAAGTGTGGCCAACATTTCTGCTTCCACCAGACTATCATTCCCTCTCTAAACTACTAAAAACTGGACAAAATATGTGAAATAACTGCTCTCAGATGCTGAAAAACAGGCAATATGGGACTGTGATCCCTGAGAGAACTAAAACAGAGTGAGGCCCACAATCATACCAGCTCTCTGTTAGCACTTTCCACACTGCACCATAGGGAGAAGCCTCAAAATAGCAAGCAGCCTTACTGAGCTAAATAGTAAGTGGAGATCAGGGTTAATGAGGTGGCTGGAATTTACACATTAAAGTACTAGAGAGAAAGGAACTATAGAGAAGGAATTTCTATTTTTCTATTTACAGTTAAGTGATGATACTTTTTTTTTTTTTTAAGATTTTATTTATTTATTTGACAGAGAGAGACATAGCGAGAGAGGGAACACAGCAGGGGGAGTGGGAGAGGGAGAAGCAGGCTTCCCCGCGGAACAGGGAGCCCGATGTGGGGGTCGATCCCAGGGTCCTGGGATCACGACCTGAGCCGAAGGCAGACGCTTAACGACTGAGCCACCCAGGCGCCCCTGATACAACTTTTTTATTCTGCTTACATAGCAAGTCTTTTCTAAAAAAAATTTTTAAGAGCGAGCAAGACACAGCACATGCACATGTGCTGGGGTGGGGAGGACAGAGACAGAGAATCCCAAGCAGACTCCATGCTGTGTGTGGAGTCTGACTTGGGGCTCGATCTCACAACCCCAAGATCATGACCTAAACCAAAACCAAGAGTCAGAAGCTTAACTTAACCCAGGCACCCCAGCAAGTCATTTTTGAATATAAAACCAACCTTGGATTCTGGAATGAATCCTACATGATCATGATATATCATCCTATTTATATGCTGTTAAATTCAATTTACTAATATTCTGTATAACATTTTTGCATCTAAGTTCATAAGGGATATTGGTAATTTCATTTTCTTATAATGTCCTTGTCAAGGTTTTTAATTAGGATTCAATGAATAGGTATAAGACTTGTTCAGATTTTTGTTTCTTTTTGTGTCAGTTTCAGAAAGCTATTTATTAAGGGATTTTCCCAATTTCTTTTTCAAATTTATTGGCATAACTATATACTTGAAAGCTATAAATTCCTAGGAAAGAGTAAGGTACTAATTATTACTACAAAGGAAGCTAAAATTTTAGCCACAGGAAGTACAACTTCTAGCAAGACAAGGTAAAAAGCTCCACCAGAACTCTGCCCAGGGAAACAGATGAAAATTATTTTTAAAACAAACTTTGGAAGCCTCTGGAAATGGTCCTAAGGCAAAAAGCAAATGAGGAAACATCTATCTAAGAATAATCATGAAAATTTGTTAAGAACAACAAGAATGTGTGGTATTTGAACAAAGATAGCTACCTGCCTCTCTCCTCCCAGCTTAGCTAGGCAGAAACTCCACTCTAGAGATGTGCAGCCAAGGACACAAGGATCCCTTTACCACCAGCTCCCTGTCAGATAGCTTTCTTCAGGTGAGGAACTCTAACCCTGCCCATAACTATCTATTACTGAGACTAAGTTCTGGGCCAGTGCAGTTGAGAAGAGGGGCCCCCTTCTTTTGCCCAACTCCTGGGATAGAGGCTCTATTTGGTACAGCACCACTGAGAATACTGGGGCTGCCATTACCTTAGTTCTGGTCTATAAAGGTGGTAGTTCCATGCTGGAAGAGGTAAGCCAAAAGATCCAAGAAGATCTCAAGCTATTGCTCCCTCTCCATCTCCTGCTCAGCTCCTGAAGTGGGGTGTCACTCAGAGAGAAACATGCCATTGTCCCTATCCCCACCCAACTCTGGAAGCTCTAACTCAGAAATTTTGCTGGGGGGAGAAGCAAACCATAAAACAGCTGTTAAGTCTCTTCCCAAAGGTACTGACTTTTTTTTTAAAGATTTTATTTATTTATTCATGATAGACAGAGAGAGAGAGAGAGAGAAACAGAGGGAGAAGCAGGCTCCCAAGGAGCAGGGAGCCTGATGCGGGACTTGATCCCAGGACCCTGGGATCATGACCTGAGCCGAAGGCAGACGCTTAACCATCTGAGCCACCCAGGTGCCCCAAAGGTACTGACTTCTTTTCTAACAGAGCATAGAAAAGTTCAAGGTTAGGGGTGCTCTCAAAAAACATGGGAGTTGTGGTGAAAGGCAATGGGAAGATTTATAGATTCAATGAGGAAACAGGCTTTAGCCAGGTAGTTTACAGGAGAATACCAGGAAAAGAAACAGCTCGGAGGAGCCCTCCTGGTGTCAGAACAAATATCAGACACTGACCTCAGGAACTATTCCTTCAAAGGAGCCTGAATTTAACTGGATTAGTCAGAAAAAATTAGAAGAACAATTTATGCCCCAGAGCATTGTTGAAAACAATTAAATAAGCTGGAAGTCACTGGAATTTAAAGTTGGAGGTGTAGTTAGGAAAACATAGAGAGACCTGTCCAAAGCATATCATCTCAGGGTGTTTACTGGCATGCCTAAAGCTGCACCTCTCCGAGGAACAACATTAGACCAGTCACTAAACAAAAAAAACAAATAACACCACCTCTGAGGGGTGGGGCCAGTACCCAGCACTGTGTTGCTATAATACATTAAATACATTATCTAAAATGTTCAGTTTACAACAAAAAAGATTATAAGATATGCAAAGAAACAGGAAAGTATGTCCCATATACAAAGAAAAAAAAAAAGGGAGGCAACAGAAACTGCCTGTGAGAGCAACCAGATGTTGGATTAACAGAAAATGACTTCAAAGGAGCCATTATATATATTCAAAGAACTAAAAGTAACCACGACTAATGAAGTAAAGAAGATGTGATTATGTCACATCAAATAGAGAATATAAAGAGACAAAATTTACCAAAAAAAAAAAAAAGAGAGAGAAAGAGAAAGAGAGAAACATGAAAATTCTGCATTAAAAAGTACAATAACAAAATGAAAAATTCACGAGAAGGACTCAACAGTAGATGTGAAATGGCAGAAGAAAGAATCAGGGAAGTTTGAAGATAAACTGAAAGAGATTATAGAATCTGATTAGAGAAAAAAAGGTGAATAAAAATGAACAGAACTTCAGAGATCTGTGGGACACCATATAGTATACCACATGTACATAATAGGAGTACTAAAAGAAGAGGATAAAAAGGAGCAAAAAAAAAAACCAAAACAAAACTGAAGAAATAATGACTGAAAACTTCCCAAATTTACTGAATAACGCTAATCCACATACCCAGAAAGCTCAAACAAACTCTAAGGAGGAAAAATCTATGGAGATTCCCAGCTACACCATAATAAAAGTGCTGAAAGTCAAAGACAAGGAGAAAATCTTGAAAGCAGGAAAAGAAAAACAACTAGTCACTTACAAAGGTTAAGATTAACAGTTGACTTCTCAGCAGAAACAGCGGAGGCTAGAAAACAAAATAACGTATTCAAACTGCTCAAAAACAAACAAAAAAACCCAAAAAACAAAACAAAAAAAACCTGTCACCAAAAATCCTATATCCATCAAAGCTATCTTCCAAAAATTAAGGTGAAATAAAGACATTTCCAAATAAACAAAAACTGAGAGGCTACCCAGTCCGCCTTACAAGAAACACTGAAAGAATTCCATCAGGCTGAAAGCAAGTGACCACAGAAAGTAATTCAAATCCACACACAAAAAACAAATAACTTCAGTAAAGTTAATTATATAATTATAAAAGGCAGTATTAATAGTATTAATGCATATATTTTTTTTCTCTTAACTGATTCAAAAAACACTGTATAAAGTAATGTATATACAGATATATTTATATATATTTATATATACACTTACAGATATATATATACACACCTCCATACATACATTTATATATACATATATACATATTTATATATATAATATATATAACATATAATATATATATATAATATATAACATATAATATGTATATAATATATATATATATATATAAATAAATAAGATGTTAGGTCATTACCATATAGAAATGTAATACATTTGCCAATAACAGCACAAAGGAGGTAGGTGGGAGCAAACCTGTACTAGGTTAAAGAAATAACTACTGATGGTGAAGTAGTAACTACAACAATGTACTGTTGGGTCTGTAACATTAATAAATGTAACTGAATAACAATAATGCCTTAAAAAGGGGGAAAGGAAATAGAGGAATATAAAAGTAATGTGTCCGGGCACCTGGTGACTCAGTTGGTTAAGTGACTGCCTTCGGCTCAGGTCAGGATCCTGGAGTCCCGGGATCAAGTCCCGCATCGGGCTCCCTGCTCAGCGAGGAGCTTGCTCCTCCCTTTAACCCTCCCCCCTCTCATGTACTCTCTCTCTCTCTCATTCTTGCTCTCTCAAATAAATAAGTAAATAAATCTTTTAAAAAAATAAATAAAAGTAATGTTTCTATATCTCATTGGCACTGAGCTAATATAAATCTGAAGTTGATTCTATTAATATGTATATAAGCCCAAGAACAACCACTAAAAATAAACACAAAAAAATGTAGTAAAAAAAAAAATCATTAAACAAACTTAAATGCTTCTTTGAAAAATATTCACCTAATAGTAAAGAAAGCAGAAAAGGAAGAATATAGCAAAAAAAGGACACAAGACGTAGAAAAAAGAAAAGTAAAATGGCAGGCATAAATCCAACTATATCAAAAAATAACATTAAATATAAATGGAATAAACAATCCAATCAAAAGGCAGAGATTTCATATATAATTTAAAAAGACCTAACAGTATGCTGTCTCCAAAATATAAGCCATGGATTCAAAGACACAGGTAGACTGAAAGTAAAATGATGGAAAGTGATATATCATGCAAATAAACACAAGAAGGCTAGAGTGGTATACTGGTATCAGATAAACAGATTTTAAAACAACAGAAAAAATTACAGAGATAATCATTTTATGATAAAAGGGTTAATTCATGAATAAGATGTGACAATTATAAAAATATGTGCACCAACTAAGAGTTCCAAAATATATGAAGCAAAAACAAAAGTGAAGAAAGAAATGTATAATTCAACAATAACAATTGGAGACTTCAATATCTGACTTTTAATAATGGATAGAACTAGACAGAAGATCAAGGAAATATAAGACAACACTATAAATCAACTAGACTTAAAAGACTTCTATAGAACACTACAGAATTTATATTTACTTTAGAATACTCACCCCAACATCAGCAGAATATATATTCTCACGTACACATGGAAGTCTCCAGGAGAGACCATATGCCAGGTCATAAAACCAACCTCAAAACAATTAAAAACAGAAATACTACAAAGTATGTCCTCGGACCATGGTAGAATGAAATTATAAATCAGTAACAGAAAACAAATTGGGAAACTCACAAATATGTAGAAATTAAACCATAGACACTCCTTAATAACTAATGTATCCAAGAAGGTGTCAAAGGAAACTCAGAAAATACTTTGAGACAAATGAAAATGAAGACACAACATACCAAAACATATGGGATGTAGCTAAAGCAGTTTAGAAGGGAATTTATAGCTGTAAATGCCTATAGAAGAACAAATAAAGATCTCAAATCAATAACCTAACTTTTGCAATTGCAAGTGATCCAGAATAGCCGAAACAATCTTGAAAAAGAAGAACAAAGTAGGAAGACTCATACTTCTCCATTTCAAAATGTACTACAAAATGACAGTAATCAAAACAGTGTGGTACTGATGAAACAACACAATATAGATCAGTGGAACAGAACTGAGAGCCCAGAAATAAAACCATGTACCAACTGATTTCAACAAGGGCCTCAAGATCATTTAATGGGGAAAGCATATTCTTTTTAACAAATATGCTAGGACATCTGAATAGCTACATGCAAAAGAATATATTTGAACTGTTACATCACATCCCATACAAAAATGAACTCAAAATGGGTCAAAGACCTAGGGCGCCTGGGTGGCTCAGTTGGTTAAGTGACTGCCTTCGGCTCAGGTCATGATCCTGGAGTCCCTGGATCGAGTCCCGCATCGGGCTCTCTGCTCGTCAGGGAGCCTGCTTCTCCCTCTGACCCTCCCCCCTCTCATGTGCTCTCTCTCTCTCTCATTCTCTCGGTCTCAAATAAATAAATAAAATCTAAAAAAAAAAAAAAAATGGGTCAAAGACCTAAAAATGCAAGGGCTACCCTATGTAATTCTTAGAATAAAACATAAAGGTAGGGGCGCCTGGATGGCTCAGTTGGTTAAGCGACTGCTTTCGGCTCAGGTCATGATCCTGGAGTCCCGGGATTGAGTCCCGCATCGGGCTCCCTGCTCGGCAGGGAGCCTGCTTCTCCCTCTGACCCTCACCCCTCTCATGTGCTCTCTCTCTCTCATTCTCTCTGTCTCAAATAAATAAAATCTTTAAAAAAAAAAAAAAACCATAAAGGTAAACCTTAATGACCTCAGATTTGGGAAAGATTCTTAGCTATGACACCAAAAGCATGAGGAACAAGAAAAAAAAAGATTATTTGGACTTTTATCAAAACTAAAAACATGCACTTCAAAGAATACCATTAAGAAAGTGAAAAGACAAAGGGACTTGTATTAAAATATATTAAAAATTATAATAATTAAAAATAAAAATTAAATTAAAAAATAATTTAAAATTTTTTTTTAAATTTTTGAAAAAGATTTTATTTATTTATTTGACAGAGAGAGACACAGCAAGAGAGGAAACACAAGCAGGGGGAGTGGGAGAGCGGAGATGCAGGCTTCCCGCAGATCAGGGAGCCCGATCCAGGGCTCGATCCCAGGACCCTGGGATCATGACCTGAGCCGAAGGCAGATGCTTAACGCCTGAGCCACCCAGGTGTCCCAAAAATTATTTGAAAAACTTGAAGACAATTCAATTAAAAATGGGCAAAGGATCTGAAGTGTCATTTCTACAAGGAAGATACACCAAAGACCAAAAAAGCACATTAAAAAATGCTTGACATCATTAGTCATTAGAGAAATGCAAATCATAACCACAAAAAGATCATACTTCGTATCTATTAAGATGACTATAATAAAAAAGTCAGAATAACAAGTGTTGTGGGGGTATGCGGAGATCATAACTGGTGGTGGGAATGTAAATGGTGTGGCTATGGTGGAAAACAGTGAGGCAGTTCCTCAAGCAATTAAACACATAACTACAGGGCGTCTGGGTGGCTTAGTCGGTTAAGCGTCTGCCGTCAGCTCAGGTCATGATCCCAGGGTTCCGGGATCAAGTCCCGCATTGGGCTCCCTGCTCAGCAGGGAGTCTGCCTTTTATAGCAACTTTATTCATAATAACCAAAAGGTAGAAACTCAAATGTCCATCAACTGATGCATGAACAAATAAAATGTGGTGCTAAAGCCATACAATGGATCATTACTCAGCCATAAAGAGAATGAAGTACTGAAACATCTACAACATGGATGAACCTTGAAAATATGCTAGATGAAAAGAAACCAGTGGTATAAAAGACTTACAAAAGACTATATATGATTCCATTCATATAAAATGTCCAGAACAGGGAAATCTATAGAGACAGAAAGTAGGTTAGTGGTTGCTTAGGGAAGGGGATGGATGAGATAAGGAGTAATAGTTAAGTAGTATGGCATTTCTTTTTGAGATTATGAAAATGTTCTAAAATTGACTGTAGTAATGGTTGCACATTACCTGTACATATACTAAAAGCTACTGAACTGCATACTTTAAATGGGTGAATCATATGGTATATGAATTATATCTCAATAAAGCTGTTAAAAAATTTTAGTTCAGTCCTGGTCTCTAAAATATTTTCATATCAAATATGCAAAACATTAAAGTTTAAGGAATTAAAAGCAAGTAAAAGTTTAAAGATCAGTTGTGATTTATTTTATTATTTTTTTTATTTTTTTTATTTTTTTATTCTTATGTTAATAAAGATCAGTTGTGATTTAAAGGTCAAATGCCACTAACCAATAATCATAAAAACTTCATTCTACCACAAATGTATACACAACACATGCCTAGGATACCCCTGTTCTGTCTTTATGCCATCTATACTAATTTATATGGAACATGTAAATGAAAACACAAAAACCATCACATAAAAGGAGAAAGAATATTTTATCAATAGGGCTATATAGGGTTGGTTTTTAAAAATTTTTTTTTTTTTTAAAGATTTATTCATTTGAGAGAGAGACTAGGAGAGCACGAGAGGGGGGAGGGTCAGAGGGAGAAGCAGACTCCCTGCTGAGCAGGGAGCCCGATGCAGGACTCGATCCTGGGACTCCAGGATCATGACCTGAGCCGAAGGCAGTCGCTTAACCAACTGAGCCACCCAGGCGCCCTAGGGTTGGTTTTAATAACAGTTCACTGAATAAAATAGAATATATTCCATAAAGTAAGATAATTTGGAGTTTTCCCTTATAATGGAGTTTTGCTGGTATGTTCTCAAATTCATGTTACCAGAAAATCTAGTTTATATTCATTTCTCTTAAGACCTCAAATACCAAATAGAAGAACAATGCAATTTTAATATATTATCATAAAACCTTTCTTTTCTTGCCCATTTTCATAAAAGTCAATATGATAAACTAAACTTAAGGATAACCAAATTATTTCAAATTGTTCATTGTTAACCCTCTATTTTAGATCTAAGAATAGTTTAAGGTATCAAGTATAATTTGTAACAGAAATAAATTTTATAGGTATAATTTTCCTTAATGGAAAAACCTGTCATATTTCCAATTACTGTTGCTCACATTTTTGAAATCTAAAGTAGGATCTTATATAGGATTCATGCTACAAATTATAGAACAAGCACCGTATCATAGCAACCCAGCAATACCACTACAGTGACACGCTGAGGATGCAATCCAAGATTCTAATTTAAGAAACTGGCACAGAATATAGGACATGTAGCTTTTTTTGGCAATACTCCTAGAACATTAATAACTAAGACTCTAAAATCAGCTTTTATTTGAAACTTTAGAGGATCAAACTATTATAAAGAAACAATAGAAACATTTATTAACAAATGATTCACAGGAAGGCAAATAGAACTTTGTTAAGGATTTATGATTTCATTAAAATTGAAAAATGGTTGGAAAAAACTAGAGGCATCACCTTTTAGGAAATATGAGTACATGCATCCTACCAATTTGATATCATTATCAAATGATATACATTATCAAATGTATATCCTAATATACAAATATTGTTTTAAGAAAACTGCTAGAGGGCGCCTGGGTGGCTCAGTTGATTAAGCGACTGCCTTCGGCTCAGGTCATGATCCTGGAGTCCCGGGATCGAGTCCCACATCGGGCTCCCTGCTCGGCAGGGAGTCTGCTTCTCCCTCTCCCACTCCCCATTTGTGTTCCCTCTCTCGCTGTGTCTTTCTCTGTCAAATAAATAAATAAAATCTTTAAAAAAAAAAAAAAAAAAAAAGAAAACTGCTAGAATACTATCTAAAACTTTAGAGAATATTTCTATGCTTTACTCCATTACTATTCAAATGTGAATACATCCACAACTATTGCATTATAGAAGAATAAGAAGGCACTGTTTGATTTTTATCTCAAAAAAATTAACTTTGTTATCTTTTGTCTTTGAAAACAACTTCTGATAAAGTAGAAAAGAACAAGAAATGAGGATGAGCTAATGGGGCTTGTTATATGAATTCCCTGGAATGTAGAAACTTGGACTTTTGGAAGTAGAATATTGAAAAACATGCTCTTGAGAGAGTACAGGCATATTAACTCATTTCATTGCACTTCGCAGATACTGCATTTTTTACAAATTGAAAGTCTGTGGCAACCCTGCATTGAGTAAGTCTATCGGCACCATTTTTCCAACAGCATTTTCCAATAGCTCACTTCATGTCTGTGTCATATTTTGGTAATTCTTGGAATATTTCAAACTTTTTCATTATTTTATTTGTTATGGTGACTTATGATCAGTGATTACAACTTTCTGAAAGCTGATTAGCATTTTTTAGCAATAAAATATTTTTAAATTAAGGTAGGTACTTTTTTTTTTTTTTAGATATAATGCTATTGCACACTTAAAAGACTACAGTACAGTGTTAATATAACTTTTATATACACTGGGAAATCAAAAAATTCATTTGACTCACTTTATTGTGATATTTGCTTTATTGTGGTGGTCTGGAACCAAACCTGCAATATCTTTGAGATATGCCTATAAGTGGAATATCTGTGTCATCTGCTTAATTCAATGTTTTTTGGTTTCTTTTTTCTGTGTGATAAATTATGAAACACTGTTTTTGCTTAATTCAATTTGAATATAAAATCTGTTATTCATTAAATAAAACAGGTTTTTAGAAGCATTTTGTTTCTCATTTGGAATTTTTGGGGAACAAGAAGTATTAAACAAATCTTTACAGATCAATGCCTCTATAGCTATTTTCAGTTTTGATGACTGTGATGAAGTTCCATCTGGCAACTACTCCTCCCTGTGACTCCTAAGAAACACCTGCTACTGTGTTAAGGAAAGGGATTAACAACTTAACAAGGTTGTTCAAGTCTCTAGAACAGGCCCAAGGTCTACAAATACTCCCACTTCCCCCCATAGATGGGCTTCAGGGTGGTAGTGAATCCAAGAACCCTAAAATTATATATACAATATTGTATATGATATTTTCTGAGAAGATGATGCATTTCTTTAATCAGGTTTTCTAAGAGATCCATGTATAACCTCCCTAAAATTAAATATCAGTGTTCTTAGAAATTATTTCCTCTCCTTTTAATATAAGGAATTTTTTAATCAAGGTTTAAAGTAATTTGATTTAGTATTTCCACATATAAAAACTTTATTCAGAAACAAATCTAAATTAATTTTAATTTTTTCCTTTAAGAAGTATACTATTTCTAATATTCAATTAAAGTAAATAGTGGGTTACATGCAGAACAACATACATTATATGATCCCACTTAATGGGAAAGTATAGAAAGATACTCAAAATTTTAAGAGACGTTTCCTCTGGGGGTTTTTATTTTCTATCCTTGTAAGATTCTTTTTTGACTTGATTTTAACAGTGAAGTCTGTAAGTTTTTATAAAAATAATAAAACCACTATAAAGGAAATAGGGTAGTTAAGAATATAACATATCTTGGGCGCCTGGGTGGCTCAGTTGGTTAAGCGACTGCCTTCGGCTCAGGTCATGATCCTGGAGTCCCGGGATCGAGTCCCACATCGGGCTCCCTGCTTGGCGGGGAGTCTGCTTCTCCCTCTCCCACTCCCTGTTTGTGTTCCCTCTCTCGCTGTGTCTTTCTCTGTCAAATAAATAAATAAAATCTTTAAAAAAAAAAAAAAAGAATATGACATATCTTACGGCATAGTCTTTAAGTGAGTTTATTTTAGAAAACCATGAAAACTGAAACTCACTCATGACTCACAGCAAGTATTGTATCCTAAAATAGTCATTCCTATTCCACAGAAGCTACTTTTCTAGACCTTAAAAAAAAAAAAGCAGTTCTCAAAATACCAAAATATGTTATGTGTAAGGTCATCCATGTGGTCGAAATTAAAAACAGGATATCAAAATATATGAAAGACCAAAATCAGTGCCTGGGTACTTGGTAGCTAGGTAAAATCTGGGTTATTTTTAAGTTTCCTAAATGAATGATAGAAATTTCCTCTGAAGGAAACATGACTATTAAAACTAAATGAAAAAAAAAAACAAAAAAAAACACTAAATGCCCCTTAAAAGGTGCATTGTTACATTTACTACTTTATTTCCATTTTGAATTCAAATTTGGGCTGGTTCATTCACTGGAAGGACAAACGTATGTGGAAAACTACTTAAGCAGATGACATCATCCAATTTATTTTTCTAGAGGTTTTATAGGAGAATAAAATCAGTAAAGCGACAGATGAATTCGCCCAACTGTCTTTTATATCCAAGTCTTAGTTATTTTGCCTCAATTTATTTCCTACCTCAAATTGGGAAATAATGATCTGAAAGACTATGCTAATGTGGCCACAAACATAAGGGAGACTGAAATATACACAGCATTTCCAAAAGAGAGGCAAAAATAAGTAGAGTCTGATCAGTTCCTGATATTCCATAATAACTCATTAAAACTGCTAATTATAGATTATAACTTTAACTCCAAAACATAAATCTAGCTCTGACAAAAGTGCTGAGTGATTAAAAGTTCACTTCATCTTGTGTCTCAGTACTCATTCATGAAACAAATGTTAAATGTTCTCCAATGGAAATTTTACATTACTTAAAAAAGGGAGGAACAGTGCTAAAAGGAAGACACCAAAGAAGATCAATTATTTTTATACCAGCACAAGTTAAGAAATAAAAATCCTCTGCATTGAAGATTCTTAGAAAAATGTTCAATAGTGGTCTACTTGCCCAGGACCTAAAAGAAGTCAGTATCTTGACAAGGTTCAATTACTATTATTTCTCCTTTGTACTGTTAGGAAATAAGGTATTAATATTGCTTTAGTGCAGGCAATACACATCTTCAGTTTAATATTATAGAGGAAGAATCAAAAACCAACTGAAAAGATACTGAGCTACGTATGACCTGCACAAACATATAACCTACCTGTTTTTGTTTCTTCATCAAAAAAATGCTAAAATTAGGGTTGTATGTAAACATTACGGGACTCAGTTATAAGTCAGTATAAAATTGTGAATCACTGCATGACACAAAATGGTGCTTTTCTTTAAGTCAATCTAATAGTTTTTGCTTCATTATTTCATTCAATAAATAAAACAACCAAGAACTGATTACCTAAATACTGGGGAAGAAGATACAGATCTCAGTCTTGGAGCACTCAACTTACACTCTAAAGGCAGAAAACAAGTAAGTAACTCTAACCTTACTCATGCACTTCTCCCAACGTATTTTGTGATGTCCCTCATACATACACCATCTGGTAGACACAGACATTCCACTGAATAGTGAATAGATAATCCCAATTTGGCCAGAAGACCAAGGAGCCAACATCACAAACTATGACCATTTTCTAAAAGGCAAACTTGAAAATCTTCTAATTAATGTTTAGAAGTCATAGAAATTGCCAAATGGGTACTCCATGGTTCATGCTTCCAAAAGAAATCTATTTGATATTCTTACTTGGGTTTCCAAAAGACATCTCAAACTTCAAATTTCCAAAATTCAATTCTGGATTTTCCCTCTATATCTGGTTCCTTCTTTAATGTATTCCTTCTCAGTGGTGGTAGACCTACCCACTCAGTGGTCCAAGCTAAAGCACCGGAAAATCACCCTTGATTCCTACCTTCCTTCTCCACCTCCCCTCAAATAATTAACAAGTCCTATCTAAGATATATCCCAAATACATCTTTCTTTCCATTTCAACTACTACCACCCCTAGCCCAAGTCATGCCATGTCTCACCTTGCCCTAATAAAATAATCTCCTAATTGGTCCTCCTCCTAAAAATCTTGTTCTGCTACAATCCATTCTGCACCTGACAGCTAATGATGAATTTTTTTTCTAATTGTCAAGCTTCCTGAAAGAGATGTCCATACTTACAGACTTGACTTTAACAATTTCCATTCATTCCTCACTTTACAGAAATTTCAAGTCTATCAATCCTCAGAAATGCCTCTCAAGTCACCAATGTTAGACTACCAAACCCATGGAAACTTTTCAGCTCTTATTTAACTTGTCAACAGCTCCTTTCAATGTTACTAGTTCTCCACCCTCATTTTTTTAAAAAAAGATTTATTTTTTGTGAGAGAGAAAGAAAAAGAATGTGCACACGCACAAGCAGGGGTGGGGGGAGGGGCAGAGGGAGAAGCAGACTCCCCGCTGACCAGGGAGCCTGATGAGGGACTCGAACCCAGGACCCTGGAATCATGACCTGAGCTGAAGGCAGACACTTAACCAACTGAGCCACCCAGGCACCCTTCACCCCCATTCTTAAAGATTCTCTTCCCTTCACTTCCTTGTCTCTCCTCTTACCTGTCTTCCTTTGGATTCCACTCAAGCTGTCTCTCTCGCCTTGAGATTACCCCCTTTCCTCTAATCATCATCTAAATGATGGTTCTTTCCATTTTCCCCCAAATCTGATCTTCCTCTCTTTTTCCCTTTCAGTAAATTGCTATCATGTCTCTAGTTGCCCGAGTTAGAAATCATCATTGGTTTCTCCCTGTCACCAAGTCTTGCCTTAGACGAGGCTACCTTCATCTCGTGTGAATTACTGTGCCAGCATCCTAACTAGTGCTCCTTACTCCCCCATCTCCCAATACACTCTTCATGCTACTATCAGGAGTAAACACATCGGGCGCCTGGGTGGCTTAGTCGTTAAGTGTCTGCCTTCGGCTCAGGTCACTATCTCGGGGTCCTGGGATCGAGGCCTGCATCGGGCTCCCTGCTCGGCGGGAAGCCTGCTTCTCCCTCTCCCACTCCCCTTGCTTGTGTCCCCTCTCTTGCTGTGTCTCTCTCTGTCAAATAAATAAATAAAATCTTAAAAAAAAAAAGGAGTAAACGTAGCACATAGCATCAAGACTATGCTATAGACCCTAATTGTTGCTTCAGTCTCTTCTCTGATCAGTTCTCTATTACAATATCCTTTATCACAGCCACACAGACTGCTGGCAGGTCCACAAATATGCTACACTCATTCACCTCTGGGCTGCTCATATTGCCCATTAGTTGGACCTCTCAGACCCCATCTGTCTTGGCTGAACACCTCTTTAAGGTCTCAGTGTACCTGTTGCTTTCTTCAGGAAACTTTCCCTGATTTCTCTCCTTACATACCAAAACCAGATTGGGTCCCCCATACACTACCCTAGCCACTTACTGCTTACTCTTATCATAAAACATGACAGTAATTGAAACAGCCTTACATGTCTAAATTCCCCACCAAACTACAAGCTCCTGAAGACATTTAATTTTTTAAAAATTCATCATTTTATTCGCTTTATTAAGTAAAGCTTTAATCTCTAAATTTTAAGCACTATGAACACCAACGAGAGGAAAATATTTCTGTACCAGATTTTGAAAGCAAAGTATTATCTAGTTTTAACAGCAGGCAAACAAAATTTTTCCTCTGGCCAATTAAAAGAATGATAGTGTTAAGTTTTTTGTTTGTTTGTTTGTTTTAAAGCAGATACAGGGGCACCTGGATGGCTCAGTTGGTTAAGCATCTGACGCCTGGTTTTGGCTCAGGTCATGGTCTCAGGTGGTGGGATCAAACCCTGCATCATAGCTCCCTGCTTAGCAGGGAATCTGCTTGGAATTCTCTCTCCCTATGTCTCTCCCCCCACTCTCTGTCTCTCTCTCAAATAATTTTTTTTAAAAAGGCAGATACATATTCCTACAGAAATTATATTTTACTTATGGCTTCAATAGATGTTTATCATTAGGATAGTCTGTCTGAAACACTCCGTTTTGCTAAATCAAAATTCAGAGTTTACAACAAAAACTGTCTCATCTTTTTTACTTTATTAATTTAAAGGCATGGAATTAACAATGTGTTTAAATAATCACTAACTTGTGTAACAGCTGTAATTCTAGATTAACTTTTAGGATTGAGTGTGAAACAAAGGCAAAACCACTTAAAAGAGAAAATGTGTAATTTCTGAAGCCATATTTAAAATTTGATACTTCTGAACTACAAGTTTTAAGTCCAGTCATTAAAAAATTCTTGTTTCAGACATTTAACCCTTTTTTAGGTACTGCCCATACAGTTCATTCATTAACAAAGCAAAATCTGAGAAAACATCTAGGAGCTTAAAAACCCCGTATTTTCTCCCTACATTAAAGAAAGCTTCTCTGATGAAATGACAAGCAAGAACAAGAGTGAAATGGATTCCCAGTGAAGGCTAAACTACAATGACTTCTGTGGTCCCATTCACCACCAGAAGGCTCAACTAGATATAACATCATGGTAAGGTTATAGTAGCTGCAATTAGCATCACCATTCCAGTAGGAGGAGTGTGTTCCCAAGAAATCCCTTGCCTTCAGTGTCCAAGTTAGAAATAGGTTCTCTGAATTTTATGTGAGCCTATCATATTCAGCAAATTACTCCTCCAAAAATCATAATGTGTTTCTTTAGAATTCCTGATCCAAATTGCAGGATCTCTAAAATTCACCAATACTCATTCAAAAAGCCCACATAAACAAATTCCTTCAGGGAAGACTTCAAACAGATACACATAAAAAGTAAATTTGAAACTGCTTATTAGTCAATATCCTGCTCAGACAAGTAGAGTTTATTTTGCATAAACCTACTCTGTCATGTAAAACTCTTTCAGCAAATCATTTAGGTTCCTTGTTACACAATAATGCATTAAAAGTAATTATATATTTAAAATGTGTTCCTTTCATCTCCTTCAAGGACATCCTTATAAAGATTGCAACTCAAATTTAGAAATTACTGCAAACTAATTATTTGAGTTCATTTAATGTTTGTATACACATGTCCAGGTTGGGAGTCAACCCAGTACTATTTTTTTCCACACAAACGTTACACACACCTTTCCTAGCAAGAAATCTATCAATAATGTTACATGTCGCTTAAACCAGTCATTTGCAAAGCATAAATACAAGAGGAAACAAGCTTTCGTTTTAAACCTACATTTACTATTTACTGTCATGGTATCAAAAGCCCAGAATTTATTTACTTAAAAACCCTGAACTAGACTTAGGCACAAATACATTAAAATAAAAAAGAAGAGAACCAATCTGCTGATAGATAGCATCAAACATCACTGAACAAACGTCACTGAAAGAAGCACCATCATCAATAACTGGGTGGGGGAAGGGGTGTTAAGGGAAGACAGTCAAAAGACAACAGGTAATTTCTTCGACAAAACAGTTGTTCTAACTACATAATTACATTTACTATGCACAGAATGCTGTATTTGGTACCACAATGGGGTATGAAAACACAGATGACTTCTGCTTTCAAATTCTTTCATTCTGGAGAGAGAACATCACTCCCTAAACAAATGAACACTGATTCAAAACAAGAAATCAACAAATACAAGTCTTATTCAAATTGGATAGCAGAAAGGCCAAAACCAAAATAGGAACATGAAATATAAGTGGTACCAGGTCCTTGATGCTTTACCTTCAATAAAAAGCTGTAATCAAGATTAAGATGATAGAAGTAAAAATATTGTGCAAAAAAATTTCTTGTTGCCGAATAAGAAGGCATGACCAAAAATAGTTATATTCAAGAATAGTTCATTTGCTTAATACCTAATATTCAACACATACACTAGTAATATTAGTTCTAAATCTTAAAGAAGCAGAACAATGCTTTTAGTGTATAGCAAATATTAGTTTTATACTCCAAAATTATTGGAATCACCATGTTGCCCTGAATGATGGAATTAAAAACCCTCTATATGTTCTCACTTTCATTTTACTCACTCACAGCTCTAAAATCAGAGAAAAGAAAAACAGACCACAGTTGAGTTTTAATTATGATAACTACAGAAAAGTCCTATAGAATCAGCTCATCATACCTAAAACTCCAGAATCTAACTAACATCCCTTCAGGAAAGCATCTGATTAGCCACAGGGGGCAGCAAAGTTAAGAGAGTGAAAAGTAAATAGCAGGAGGTGAAGTGAGGGCAGGAAATGTTAATAGGCTGGGTAATGAGCCATGAGTATCAGAGAGAAAAGGACAAAGTCTCAATTAATGAATTAAATCAACAGACAGATAATGCTAAATTACTGATTCTCAACCCTGGCTGCACATTAGAATCACCCTGGGAGCTTTTAAAAATACAAATGCCTGTATCATACCTTAGGCCAATTAATTTAGAATCTCTTGAGGGTGGGCCTCAGCATTGATATTTTTTAAAGCTTTCCTCCAAGTGTACAGCCACAGCTGAGAACCAGAGTGCTAAACACAAAAATAAAAATAAGCTAGTCTCCATTACCAGCTTTTTACAATTTAAAAAGTTAAATTTCAAAAATAAAGCACAAAAACCTATTTCCCAAATATATTATTTTTGTTGATAAACTTGTCTTTCTCATCCCAAGAGGTTCAAAAACTCATTAAGAACTAATTCATCTTTGTGATTTTATCAAGGAAAAATGTGATTCTTATAAATAAAAATGATTAAACTGATGCAGAAAGACAACTCAAGTTTACTATTTACAGGATAGCGCTCTATCCCAAGGATCACACTATTTTAACTAAATACATTTTACTGCACTATCACTTTATTCAATTAGACACTTCATACAATAATTCCAAAATTCAATTAAGGATCAGAGGAGGTAATAAAATTGGGGGGAAAAAGAAATTTGACCCTAAATAGGAATTCTGAAGATGTTAAATTAAACTTAATTAGAGGAGCACCTGGGTGGCTCAGCCGTTAAGCGTCTGCCTTCGGCTCAGGTCATGATCCCAGGGTCCTGGGATCAAGCCTCACATCGGGCTCCCTGCTCGGCGGGAAGCCTGCTTCTCCCTCTCCCACTCCCCCTGCTTCTGTTCCTGGTCTCGCTAACTCTCTCTGTCAAATAAATAAATAAAATCTTTAAAATAAATAAATAAATAAATAAACTTAATTAGAAAATTTTTCCTTCAGGTAGAGGCCAGCAATGGATATTATGTTATCAATTTCTCTAAGAAGTATATCCTAAAAAAAATTTATTAAAAAATAATCTTCCAGAAGAAATTTGACATTACTTTCAGAAAACACACCCTAAAATGACAAAAATGTGTTATATCCCTTTGCAAACATTTTTCTTGATATATTCAGATGAATTTCAACTCTCCTTTAGTGCCAACCCAACTACAAATAGGGATTTGGGGTTTAGAGAAATGCTATTAACTTTGAGAAGACCTATAAACCTTAAAAGTTGAGTTAGTAATGTTTCCCCCACCAAAAGAAAGTTAAGATAGTTAAGAAACTTCAGATCATGTCAGTGTTCTTGTTCCAGTTACCCTAAAAGACCACATACCTCAAGGGAAAAAAATTTTTTTTTCCTAAAGGTAAGCAAAGCACTTCAAATCAGCATCACTGTTACTGGCCTGGATACCTCCAGTGGGACCCAGTTTCTAAGAATATACCAACAAAGAATCTGAGTGATACTTAGGAGGTTCTTCACTTCCATCTCAAAGCCGGTTTCATTCTGTTCTTTGCCATTTACCGGCTGTCTCTTAGGAGAAATGCACAACTATACAATTCTACCGGTTAATTCAATTACTTTGCTTGGTAAAAATGTTCTACCTACAGCTTTTAATATTTTAAACAGTCTTAACTCTACCTTATTTCCACTTTCACACTGAAAAATGATATAGCTTTACCTTACTTCACATAAATCATATCTGAAAACTGGTTATAAATAAAATCATGCTTTAAGTACACTAGGAAGGTTTACTATTTACATGAATCCTTCATTAAAAAAATACTCAATCCGGACTTTCAAATATCAAAGAGAATGGGAGCTAACATTCTTTGCCTATTTTTAGATACTTTAATTACATTATTTCACTTAATCCCCACAATCCTGGGGAGACAGAAGGTATTATCCCCATTTTACAGATAAGGAAAACAACTCAGAAAGATTAAAAATTTACCTTTGACCCAGGATTAACCCCAATGACCCAACTCTATCACACTGGATCAAATTTTTATAAAATAGGTTAACAGCAAAAATACTGAAATCATTTGACCTGAGTACCTGTATCAGTTGCAACACCAGATAAATCATAGGCCTGAAACTAAGTTGTTTAAGCCTCAACTTTTTCATTAATAAAATGTGAATGATACTGGTTTCGCACAGAGTTGCTGGGATGACCCAATGAAATATAATGTTTGTAAAAACACACCGAGCTACGGCATGTCAGGCAACAGCATTACCTCAGTAGGCCTGAAAAAGCAAGGGATATCAGATTTAGGAGTTACACCTCTTCAGACTTTCACTTATTATACACAATACTGTTTTATAATTAAAGTATGAAACAACTTGTAAATGCTAAGAATTATATAAATGTAAGGCATCTACTACTTTACCAAGTAAATCCTTCCTGAGACTTAAACAAAATAAGTTAAAACAGGCTGAGAAACTTCCTATTGTATAGAACAGATTTTTTAATGTTAGTTTCCTAACTGTTGGTTACTAGAGGAAAAATTTAAGGTAGAAAAATTAAGTCCTATACTAACCTAAATTTAAAAACAAAAAAATGGTTGATAAAATGCTTCTACTTTTATTTTCGAGTACCTAGTTCTCAGCGGGGAGCTTACAGAATTAACATAACAAGAAAATTTAAAACTGCTTTGAAAAAAATTTTTTTAAGCTATACAATGAGGCAGTTTAATTTTCAGGACCCACATGACAGTTTCTTGTTTTTAAAAAATCCTTTTAACAAGTCTTTTTTATTAAACCCTTTCTATAACAAAAGTTTCCTCTGAACATTTTCCCTATTAAAATCCTGCAACCTACTTACTAAATGATTTTGCACAAATAAACTTCTTATAGAGGAAAAAGTTGGATTATTTTGTTAATACCTACCCATAGTATGCTTTGAGAAAAATAGCTGGCACCTTTCCAGTTTAGATCCATGTGGACAAAGTGTAACATAAGCAGGTTAGTATAAACACTTGAAAGATCTTGGTTGCCCACAAATATCTGAATCTCTCCACAGGAAGATTATATTTCAGAGCAGGAAGAAAAATTCTCTTTCATACACATACTAAAGGGCTTTCCACTGGTTTTTGTTAAGACCACAAATGGAAAAAACTACTACAGACAGAAAAAGCACACAACTCTGTGGTATCAAGTACACTGCCAAAGTACCATGTGAAGCAACTGAATTTTTTTCAAAAAGCACTTTTCAAGCATTTTGGCATTTGGAGTAAAAGTAGCTCTTATTAGTAGGCGATCCAAGAAGGGTCTTATTTCCACAGCTAAATTTGCATAAATTTATCTTGAATACTTAACCTTCCTTTTAAAGAATACTGTATTTTCATGTTAAATATACAGAATTAATCTAAAGTTCCAATTTTATTTTTTCCGTACTAGTGACCAAATACTATAAATAAAACATTCAATGACACCTTCAACTTGTTGAACTATGCACCATGTAATTTAGAGGATTACTGACTCTGCATATTTTTGTCAAGCTTTTAAAAACTGTATTAAAGCTGCATCTCCTAGCTTGATCTACTAATGAAGTTTAATATGCAATTATTTTTATTAAATAAAAGTAAATATATTAATAAGGATAACAGTACTAAGGATCCACAATACCTTACTAAAAAGCAAATTTAATAAATATGAAAAACGCTAGCAGCAAACCTTCAATTATAAACAATTTCACAATTTAATGAAAAAAAAATCAATGATATAAAAACATTTTCATTAAATTTACACTCTGAAATCCATGAATAGCAATCCAATGTCCTACCTAATAGGTAAGATGATATTCTTTTATAGCTATGACATCACTCAAGAATTAAAATCTTGGCAATGCCTACCATTGTGGTTTACCATTGACTATGATATGTAAATTTTAACCATTTTTGCATGCTGAACAACAAATGATAATGCAGCAACACAAGCTACACATATCTTAAAACCTTCTTTCAAAAGCTAGTTGGATTCTGGCTGTGGGATGTCCTTGATTAAAAGCACCCCATGAGGCAGGGCAGTATAGGGTCTGAATGGGGTTCCAAATCTATTGTAGGTCAACTGCGATTTGATCTGGGGTTTTCTTTAGACTCCTAGCCAAACTAAGGCTGGATTCGTAAGTCCAAAGAAAAATCACAGCCAGATTATACTTGAAGGAGATGAAATGGATTGAAAAATCTGAACATGTACCTATTTTAGTAAGGGATCTTTAATTTCCAGGCCTTGCAAACCAGATAATCTAGATTTCTAACAGGTTTTTTTTGGTATAAGAATTGTTTAAAGTGTCTAGGAGCATTATCATCTTGTTCCAAGACGATTTCTATCTCATAAAAAGCGAAGACATGAAAATTATGAAATTAAAAGAGTAATGCACAAAGAATAAACTAGACCACCAGGAAACATTTTATTAAAAATCCTCTAAACCTCGTGGGAAAAGTAAGTGAGCCAAAAGAAGTGCCAAGTTCTCCTGTAAAGCATTAGGCACGGATACGAATTTGAATTACCGTACAAACCTACATAGTCCCTGGAATCCCTGCTTCGCGAACTAAGTTCCTATCCCACTGCAAAGCAACACTATTAACTCTACTTCTCCAAATTTACCGTGTATATCTTCTCAGGCAATAAAGTATTTTAAGTCTTTCTATTCTTTGAGTTAACTATACCATTTAAACATAACGACCCAGTAAATAAGACTACACTACTCAGATTTTTACGCTTGTTCCTTTATAAATAAATCTGAAGACAAGCTAACTCCTAACCGTTGTTTGCGTTAGGATTGCAAACAGATACCGGTCTGTGTGACAACTGGGAACAATCAATGGGAAGGGGAGGTGAGGAAAGGGTGAGTGAGAGCAGACGCTGGGTAACTGGGAAAGTAAAGGAATAATTCAAAGTGTCTGAAAAGCGGAGGAGGGCCTCGGGGAAGTACAGGTCCGAAGGTAGGGCAGGTAGTTAAAGCCGGGCAGGGAAAGACAAGCCCAGAGCAAGAGGGAAGAACTACCTGGCAGGGCGCAGGAGGAGAGTTGCAATCGCAAGGGCAGGTGAGCGAGCGCGCAGGTGGGGATGGGGGCTGGCATCCTCTAGGATGGGAAGCGTTCAGGTGAATCGGGGAGAAGAAAAGCAGCAAAACTCTGAAGAGCAGACCTGTTTGATTCGGGCGGGGGCGGGGGGAGGCAACGTGGGAAACACGACCCAACTACAAGCCCCAGCGCGGCAGAAGGAAAGCCCGGGAGGAAATGGCTCTGGAGGCGCGGGGGCGAGCCCCTGCGCTCTCCCCCGGGGCCGCACCCTCGGAGGTTACCTTTCAGCTGGGGCAAGGGGTGCAGCTCCGCCTGGCTGCCCTGGCTGCGGAACTGCGACGAGCCCTGGGAGCGCTTCTGCCTCTGCGCCTTGCGCACCGATTTCCGGGTGAAGCCGTCCACTTTCTCCGAGGCCGAGATGGCGGCGCTGGCAGCCCCCACCGGCGGCGACGACGACGACATCGCCGCGGCCCTGGCGCTTGGCAGCTCCGGCTGCTGCGTGCACGGAACGGGCAGCGGCAGGAGGAGGAGGCGGGGGAGAGGCGCCGACAGCTCGCGCCCCTCCGCCTCGTCCCCCCGGCCGCGCCGCCCTCCCGCTCCCGGGCGCCGCCGAGCTTCTCCTCGCTGCCCGCCGCCGCCTCACGGCCACATCTCAGTGCCGGGGATTCCGGGTCCCCGCCGCGCGGCCACCTCCCGGGGCTGACGGAGGCAAGGGCGGGGGCGAAGGGGGGTGAAGAAGTTGTTGACTTCGGGCGCGGAGGGCGGGTGGAAAAGAGCCTGAAGTTTGGACAACTGAGGCGAGGGCGCGGGGGTGCGGACGCCAAGTGCGCCTCTCTTCTCTTCAGCCCAGTTCGCTGGCCGGCCGGCCGGCCCCTCAGTGTCCGCTGCCAGCACAGCCCGCCCTGCTAGGAGCCTCCTCCCGAGGCGCTGCCATCGCGGGTCCCCTCCGAGTCGCCGCCGCGGTGCCCGCTCTTCCCTGTCAGCGCCGGACCCTCATCTCCCGGGGCGGTTACCCGCCGCCCCGGCTCTGGGCGCGCACACACTCGCTCCTCACAGCGTCTAGCGGTCCGAGCCCCCTCCCCCACGCGCCCTTCCGCCGCCCCCGGAGAACCCCCAGCGAGCGACCGCTACAACTTGAGAAGGTGGAGGGTGCACGCGGGGGGGTGGGTAGTGTGTGTGCGTGTGCGCGCGCGCTAGGGCGCGCGGCCCGGGGGAGGGGCCGCGCGAGGGGTGGGGAAGGAGGAGATTGACTGACAACTTCCGCAGGGTCCCGCCAGCCTCTCCGACGTTCGGGAGAGAGTAGGAGGTGGGAAAACATGCCAGTTCTCTCAGCCAATCGCAGGGCTAAGCGGCAGGAACGGGGTGAGGCGTGGCCTCCTACACGGTCTATTAAGCTGAGAGGTTAGGCTGAGAAATGGGGCGAGGTTGTGTGACCGACTTCTGCCACAGCCAATCGTAAGTGAGGACGGCAAGCGGTGCGCCGCTACGTCACAACAGCGCGATGAATTCTTCTGGTAGAGAGGGGAAGTGCCCCGCCACCGGCAAGCGGATTTGCACGCCTGCGCAACAGCTCCAGGCTCTAATTGCTCTTCTGACAGCCTATGAGAAGACCAGAAGACTAGAGTGGTAGTTTGGAGAGCAAAATGAAGGCCCTTTCCCGTCCCTGTCCCCTCAGTTGGCCAATGAGGAACTGAAGCGACTGATGGGGCTTGAGGTCTGGGACGGGAAAGAGCGCCAGGTGTTACATCACTAAAATGGGTGGAGCAGAAGTCTGGTTTGGGAAAAGAGCGGTTGGATTGACGGGCGAAGGGGCCCTGGGGAAGGCGAGAAAGTAAGTCCGCCCATTTGGAGTTGGGCACTGGGTTCCTGGGCGGGCCTTGGAACCTCCACTGGTCCTAAACCGCGTAATTAGTAGTTGCGGAATAAATTGGTAGCTCTTGAGTGGTTCAGGCACCGTGGTTCCGACAACTGTTTTCGCGCCTAGTGTGGGCAGTCTAGCATCTATTGCTTCAAAGAGTTCTCCGTATCCACACCATCCTAGAAGAGGTTTCTCGTGCCCAAGTTAGTATCCCACTAATTTTCACCCCTTCTTCAGCCAGAGGCCTTCGGCTTCTCCAACAGAACGAGTACAGACTCGATGATCAGTGGCTTGTGGATTCGGGGGCTTGCCATTTACTCTCACTGTGATCTCTTCCTTGGAGATCACAAACTTCTTAAGGACAGGGACTCGTTATCTTTGTGTGTGTGTGTGTGTGTGTGTGCGCGCGCGCGCGCGCGCACGTGCCGCGGGGTGGGGCGGGGCTTTGCGTATCATGTTTAATAAAAATAAGTGAGTTGATTTGTATGAGAAATAAGCAAAAGGGAACCAAATGTTCTCTCTCTATTATAAGACTATTACAAGACTCTCACTACCCAATTAGTACTAAGCGAAATTCATAAATTGATTTGTCATTTACGTAAAAATTGATAAACCTTTGCAGAGTGGAAGAAGTTTTAAAAAAAATTAAGCCTAGAAAAATTTAAAAATTAAATAAGTAAGCACAACAGTGTCTGCCTTTGGCTTAGTGGTTTTGCGCTGGTGGGCCCAAACCATTCCTTTTCCCAGGAGCTCCAGACATTTTCCTTTCCACTTGATAAAAATAGGTGCCATATGTTTAAGCAAAAGTACCTGTGCATATGTACAGAAGATTTCAACTTTGGGAGAAAGTTGGATTCTAGATCCAGGACCAAACCAATTACCTCAAAACATCTTCCTCAAATTCAAGAGTGGTGAAACTGTATACAATTCTCCCAGTCAAGGAGGTTCAAACCTCAGCAGCAGCTTTGACAATCCAGTCAAGCTCCAGACCATATTGAATCTACCTTCGAAAACGTTCAGTCCAGGCCCTCTCACAATTTGCAGTCAACCCCCAAATATACTTCAGGGCTTTGAACTTCACTGCCAGATCAGTCTTTTAAAACTCCATTTGTTGCAGTCAACCCCCAAATATACTTCAGGGCTTTGAACTTCACTGCCAGATCAGTCTTTTAAAACTCCATTTGTACCTTATTCACGTTTGAAGAACTACCCAGTACCTACAGAATAGAGTCCAAATTCAAGGCTGTCCTCAAGCTAACTCCTACCTGTTTTCAAGGCATAAACCACACCATGTCCCTACACAAACTTTCAGGTCAGACACATCATTCCACATACTGATCACCTAAAAGTAGTTGTACTCCCTTAACCCTCTGTCTTTACTCTTCCAACATCTTGAAATAATCCTTTTTCTCTATCTGGTTGAAACCTATCTTTTCTTCAAACCCCAACTCGATCCCTATCTTTTATGAAGCCATTTATGATAATCTGGCCAGAAGTGATGTCTCCCTTCTTTACATTGCCAAAGCATTTATTGTCTACATCACCAACATGGCCTGTCATCACACACCATTGGAGATGGCACTATGCTCTTCCTCCCCTGAAGGTTTATAAACACCAAGAGATCAAGAACTTAGTCTTTCTATACCTTCGTATCCCCTACCAAGCACAAGATAGACCTACAGTACATAACCTAGTTTTTAGTTCTCAAGAGCAGGGTTTCTGAAAGTGTGGTCATTTGATCACCTGCATCAGAATTCTCTGAGGTGCTTATTTAAAATGCAGATTCCGGGGTGCCTGGGTGGCTCAGTTGGTTAAGTGTTCCTCCAACTCTTGATTTTGGCTCAGGTCATGATCTCACGCTCCTGTGTTGGGCTCCTCACTCAGCAGGGAGTCAGCTTCTCTTCTTCTCCCTTGTCCCTTTCTATGATCTATCTCTGTCCCTCCCCCCACGCATGCGTGCTCTCTCTCTCTCATATATATATATAAAATCTTAAAAAATAAGATAAAATAAAATGTAGATTCGTGGACCTGATCCCAGACATACAGAACAAGAACCTATGGGAAAAGCCCTGAGAAATGCATCTTTAATAAGCTCCCTAGATCATTCTTATGCACACAAATGTTTGAAACTACTATTCTCTGGATATTACTTTAAAAGATTGTAAATGACTAGAAGTCAGAGGTAGTACAATTAATAACAAAGAGAATTTAATAGGCTAAGAAGGTAGAATAAATAGCAGAAAACAAACCAGTGGAGTAAAGCTAAAATTCATACAGGAATATGATAATGGATACTGGAAAATAGATAACAGAAACAAGTTGTTGAGAGACGTGGAACCAGCAAAGCTATCTAGGCTTTCTGAAATGGCCCCTTGGGGAAGAATTTTGAGCACAATTTTAAAGAGTGAGTCAAAACCTGAAAAGAGAAAAGGATGTCATTCCAGATTCAAGTCACCAAACATCTTGGGGGAGGTGGGAAGAACAATAGCCCAAGAATCAAAAGGCCTGACTTTCTTACTTACCAGTAGTATGATCCTGCCAAGTCACTCACTCTCTCAAGAGCCTTGGTTTCCACATGTGTACATAAGGAAAAAAGTTAAGTGAACAGCCTTCCTTACGGGGTTGGCATGAGTTTTAAATGTGACACATGAAAGAAAATACTGGGGAAAGCGGAAGCTATACACATGATAATTTTATACACATAAGATTTTTCATGCACTGTCATAAGTAAATAAGGTATCTGGGACCTAAACAGAGATTTGGTCACTAAGAATCATCTATCAGGAAACTGCAATTGCAGTACTAATCTATAGGTGCCTTTGATGCAGGAAGACTGTTGACAATGATTCCATGCCATAGATCTCTTACCTCTTCCCATCTCTGAAGACCCTTGCTAAACAGTGATTCAGAGGCCAAGGCTTCATCACTGGCAAATTCTTTGGATTGGTTTGTCCTCACATGACGTGATTTCCTCAGTCCATAAACATAAGTACACTTACTGATCTCATTCTTTTATTCATAATGCCTAGCTCGCTGAGGAAAATGAGTAATTCATGAAACAACAACATCCACAAAAGCAAAATCATGGTCTTTTAATAGTTTTAAAGAGTGCATCAAAGACAGTGTTCTTTCCAAATCACTGTGAAATTCACTAAAACATATCCAAGTGAGGTTTTAGCTATCAACATTCTCTTTCTTTAAGAGCCATGATTCCTAAACCATGCTCTAACAGAACACCAGACAAATGTGCTTTATCTGCAGAATCAAATAGTGGAGGGATTTTCCAAATTTACAAAAGTAAAGTTTGTCCTATATATTTTTCTTAAAAATTTGATTCTCACTACCACTTTATTAGAACCTAAATCAAGATAGTATCTGATTTGTCATAAAATGTTGATTTTTAATACTTCACTTTTTATGTAAATACACTCATTATTTAAAATTTAAAAGGAGTAAAAGGGTCAGAAAAAGTCTCACTCCCATCCCTGTCTCCCAACATCCAGTTCCCCTCCTCAGAGGCAACCAATGCTATCAGATTCTTACATGTGCTTCTTCCAGATATGTAATATGTTTACTTCCTTAAGATTTCATAAATTCACATTTTAAGAAGCTCTACCAGACACTCATGATTTGTAGGTATTTCACACTGCTCCAGACTTCAGTGAACCTTCTAGAATTCTTACAGTTTTATGCATATCCATTCATTCATTCATTATTTTATTCATTAATTCACTCACGTAACAGATATTTATATTTGCATGCTCTGCATCAACAGAATTAGAAAGTTGAAGGAATCTCAACAGCTGATCAGTACAGGTTTGGTGAAGTTGGTACCTGACTCTAGGTAGACCAAGAAGGTCCTTCTTATGTGCCTCAAACTGGTTCAAATTGGAAAGTCCTCTTTTAAAATATATCTTATGGGAGACTTCTGTTTCTATGTACAATGATATCTTCTGACTACTAACTTACTATGCAAGTTGTCAAAGCTTATTAAAATTTGGTTTTTGTAAACTAAACTCAGCACTTTCCTAGATTTTTTCAAGGACTCTAATAATTCTGTGTTGTCTTTCTGGCCCTTGTGCAGGCCCATGTGCTCATTGAGATGATTGGAATTCCTGCAATTTTCAGGAAGTGTCCTTCATTAACAGGGCAAGATCAGTTGTAGTGGTTTTCAATTGCCACCACTTTTGCCTTTTAATTATAAATTGTTTCTAGTCAAGCTTATCATTTTTAAATCAGTTCACTCTAGTCTATTGTACAGGCTATTGTGTTGGTCAACCAGGAGCTTAGACAAGGTCAGTGGCAGTAGAGATGGGTTAGATTGGAGATTTATCTTATGGAGTATATAGGACTTGCAGAAGGTATTATTAATCCCCCCAAACATGGTGGTATCCTTACATGTTATGATTACCATGGAATCTCTCTTCCATAGCTGTGAGGTCTTTTGCTCCATTGAAGCAGGCTATAATCATAAATGTCTGAAAACTTCTGGTGTACCCAATCCTTTACCTATATAAGTAACCAGGATATAATTTGAAGGGGCTCAGCTCATGCCATATCCTCTTGTCCTTGCAGAGTGGGACTAAAAAGCCTGACGTTGGCAGACTCTCCACACTTTAATTCAACCCTGAAAGCATTTTTCAAGTGCCTGCTAGGTGCCAGGCAATATGCCAGACAGTAGGAATGGAAAGATAAATAAAGCATGGGCCTTACAATTTAGTGAGGAGGGGCAACATAAATAAGTAATCAAAGACTACATTGTAAGTGTTCCTTATGGCGTTGTGTGAAAACAGTGGAAAGAAGATCAGAGTTTGGTTTAGGAGGGGGGAACCAGAGAAAATTTAAGAGAAAAAGTAATGCTTGAAGTGAGTCTTGAAACAAAATAGTTTTCATATGGATAAGACCAAAAAAAAAAAAAAAAAAAAAGAATACCTACTATTCAAGAAATTAGCTTCCCCGCATTTCTTTTTCACTAAGAAGGTTTTCATATCTCAGTCAACGAATTTACTTATTTCACACAGTATGTTACCAAGAAAACATTCCATTGCAACAGAATCAACTATACCACACCTTGTGTCAGAATTTGACCTGGAGGTGGATAAAGAAAAAGCAGAGATTGAATTCAACATATGACTTTCCTCTGGATATATTTTGCAAAGCAGTGATTATAAAAATACTATATGGTTTCTTAATATTCCACACATGTGTGGATTTTATATAAATCTATAAGTGGTCTTCCCTTTCTATCCACCTAAGAGGAGCATCTAGGTTTTGAGGCAGTTCCTATCTTAAAATATCTAGCTCCTACATGTCAACAATGTGTTTTCTCTTATTGGCTTGCTGTTTGGGCTCCCACTTGCAAAAACAACCAATTTGGAAAATCCAGTAAATTGATCTTATTTCTTCAATATCAGGTTGTGTCTATGGTTCGAAGAAGCAGTATTAGTAGTATGGGATTTTCAGTTATTATTGAACTAGAAATGCTCCAATGTTTTCAGATCCTAAGTTTTGACTTCTATACCAAAGGATATAGCTTTAAAAAAAAAAAAATGCCTGTCTGTGGCTGTGTATAAATGGAGTCACCACCATAAATTTAACACCTACTACATAGTAGGCACCATTCATTTGAAGAATCCAGCAGAAAGAGATCAAACAAGATCCTCTCTGAAAGTCTCTCTTATCTGTATGACACTCCTCTCTGATACCCTGATAATTTGGTCCCAGTGACTCTTGTCATGTTCAGGAGCAACTTTTTATATTCTTCCATCTCTGGGGGTCCCTATTCTTCTTTTGTAAAAATCACTGAAAATTCAAGCTCTTTTTATTCACTCTATACAAAGGCATTCTCACACACACACAAAATTATACCAAATGGATTGGTCTATCACTACGGTAAGATTGCCTAGCACTGTAACAATTTAGTATATGTGGAACTATGAAGTCCCATTACCAAGAAAGAAAACGGGATTATTAAGAGATATAATGGTGCTCAGTATTTCCTATTCATTCATTCAAACAATATCCATTAACTTCCTATAATGTGTCTGTCTGTTCCAGGTGGTTAGAGAATGAGACAAAGTCTGCCTGCATGGAGCTCACTGTCAGTGGGGAAAGCTCATATTAATTGATGTTCACCTATGAAAACAAAGCAGGGAATAGGCACCAGAAGAAACACCATGTAATTGCACACACAGATGCATACAGCTGTTTAGCTAACCAACAGCATGACCAACTGGTCCTGGTTTACTAGGGACTTTCCAAGTTCTAGCACTGAAAGTCCTTTGTCCTAGGAGCCCCCTAAGTCCTGGGTAAACCAGGACAGTTGGTCACCCTATAAACCAAACAAGCAATGATATCTATTTATTAGGCCTATTATGAGCAAGGCCCATGGCTAAATATTGTGGTCTCAACCCTAAGGGAGCATGAGCTCTTGGGGGAAGAGATGAGGCATGTGTCCAGGAAAAGATGACTTCTCATTGAGGACAATATTTGATGAGAGCTGAGACAATAAACTCTTGAGGAGCTCACAGGTGGTATTTGTGTTGAGGTGGAGGAGATGGGGTTTAAGCTGGAAGATTGGGCATGATTACATAAATAAACGAAAGAGAGTGGCAGCATTTAGAAAGAATCTAATTGAAATGTCTGAACTGGAAATAAAGCATGCCAGGGACAATGTCTCCCTCCTGCAGAGCTGCATTGACTCGTTCAAGAACAACTGATGAAGGACACGAATGTGAAAGAAAGCCAGCATCACTTGCACTTAAATCATCACCACAGAAGATTTATTACCTTTGACTTTAGTTTAAAATTATGTGAATAAATATTTTGATTTCTAAAAATCTTAAAAAAAAAGAAAGAAAGAAAGAAAGAAAGAAAGAAAAGAAAGAAAGAAAGAAAGAAAGGAAGAAAGAAAGAAAGAAAGAACCAGGAAGTGGTAAGGTGGGGCACTATTCAACTGCTTACTGGGTGTCTCTCAACTCAAAATGTCTGACGGATTACTCCCATCTCCGTCTCCCCTCTCTGTCACTACTTGGTATCACCATCCACCAGTCAGTCAAGGGAGGAATGGTATGAAGGCATGCAGGGGGAAGTGCAGGCAGGTTCAGGGGAGGTTAGATGTGTTGGCTAGAGAAGGTGATTTCTGGAGGAGTGGTGGGAGAGAAAGCTGGAAAAGCTATATTGATTCACTCACTTGACAAATATTCAGCACTTATTTTTGGCTATTTTCTGGTCTAGGTTATGGTAATAGAAAGGAAAAAAACATGGGTTTTTTTCCTCAGAGATTCTGGAAAGGGAAACAAAACCAAAAACCAAAAATCCCACAAATCAGCATAGATAATATAATAAATACTGTGACGGACATAAGCACAGAGAAGAAGTGCAGAATCTATGGGGTTGGGATCAAGAAAAGCTTTCTTGAGTACGAGGTTCTAGATTTGAGAACTGAAGACCTATAAGGAGTTAGCTAGGAAAAGAAACAAAGGGGAACCCATTACAAGAAGTGGGAATAGAATATGTAAGGTGCAGAGCCCTGAGAGAAGGAGATACATCCAGAACGTGAAGGGAATTTGGTATGAGTTTTCTACAGTGGGCAGAAGATGAGGGCAAGGCAGGTCATGAAGGGCTTTGTGTGCAGTTATTGGGCTGTGTTCTCAAGTCAGTAGGGATACACTGAAGGGCTTTTAAAAGGTGAGTGGCATGATCACATTTGCATTCTAGGAAAATTGCATTGTTGGCAGTGTAGAGGATGAACTGATTATAGAAGGCAAGGCCAGAGATAGGTAGACCAGTGGGCCAGAAGAGGAATAATGAGAACCTGAAGAAGGCTTCTGAGGTAGAATGAAAAGTTCAGACTCAGGAGATATCATAAATAAAGGACATGGGGATCTATTGGGGGGGAGTGTGGGGAGGTAAGGGACAGAGGGGAGAAAAGAATGCCTCAAGGGTATCTGGATTGAGTGACTGGTGGACAGCAATGCCATTTAGTGAGACAAAGAGGGGAGGAATATAACGGACATAATAAGTTGGACATTGATTTTGAGAGACATGTAGTGAGCAGTTGGATAGTGCCATCTGGAAGGAAAGAGATCTCGCTGAACAGAGAGATCTGAGAGTCATCAGTAAACAGAAAATAGATGAGCTCTAAGAATACCCTTGTTGTTCTGGGCAGAGTGTAGAATGAGAAGGAAAGAAGGTAAAAAAAAAAAAAAAAAAAACCCAGGGTGCCAATATTGGAGAAAGCTGCAGAGAAAGAAGGTGGCATCTGATGATGGCATGTTAACAAGTTTGGACTTTGTCCCGAGGTCAATGGGGAAAATGAAGAATGTTTAAAGAATAGATATGATGTTGAAAGTAGTGTTTTCACCCAGAACACTGGGTAGGGGAAGTGGAAGCCAAAGAGATTGGTTGGAGGTGAGAACAGGTGTCCAGGTGATAAAGGCTTGCCTGGTTGGTAGTAAGCAGTCTGTCAACATCACCTGTGAAAATCACTCAAACTATACTGAATTTTGAAAAAATTCCCAAGTGACAATGCAACCCCCCCAACCCAGTTCATACCATATCCTCTATTCCCTGATGATCACTGGCTTAAACTAAAAATGGCCTTGGGAATAGATATGAGAGACATTACAAAAGAAACACTAGAAAGAGTTGATTAAAAGGAGTTGGCAAGTCAAAGGGAAGAATTATGAATGATGGCAAAGTTTTGAATTGGGGGCCCAATGAACTGGGGGCCTTAAACAAAAAGTCCAAGGGCTGAGCCAGTTTTCTTTTGTGGGAGGGGGAAGAAAAGAGTGTCAGAGGAAGGCAGGAAAGGGGAAGCAAAGATGAATCTGAGGCTACATATGTTGAATTAACAGAGTTTTTAAAGGTCATTGGGGCTAGAGAGCTGGATCTTTATTTTTAAAAAGAGGTGATGACATGTTGTATATTAATTTAGGGAAAGATGAAGATTAGCCTGGGTTGACAGCCTGGAGTAGGCCAGAGCAAAGAAAGAAATTACACAAACATGAGCTTCTTTTTCCTCTGTAAGAAAAAAAAATTTAATGACAGAAACAAAAGGGTAAAAGATATGTAGCTTGTCAAGTGTCTCAGTAGATTCCAGTGCCAAATGGTCAGTAGGACTGCACAGGAGAGGACAAGGGCCCAGTGCAACCTCTTGTATCTGCTGTGACAGTGGGCCAAAGATCAGGAACAAGGCATCCCTCACTATTTGCAAATAGGGCTCAGTGACTCCTCTGAACATACCATATGTGCACACACATGCCCCCTCACACACACTCACCTGCTCACCTGTGTCCTTAATCCTAACCATCTTTCACACAAAACTGTGACATAATCTCTTCAAAATGCCTTTATAGAGGAAGCAAAAATCTATCTACCGACTGAGGATTTCCTCCCAGTTTCAAACAAGGCCTATGTAAGATTTCTGGCTTTCCCAGCTTCTTGACTGGCTAAGGCCTTTTCTTGCTCTCAGTAGCTAAGACTCACTCCCTCACACTGAATTATACTGATTGAATTTCCCTACTTTGGATCCAGGATATGGGATAGGACTGGAGAAAAACCATAACCTGTGTAAGATACGATTCTAGTCCTTGCCCATGTTGAACTCCATATTTCAACATGAATTATTTGAGTATTAGTCTTCAAAAGAGAGAAAGTACTAAATCAATTCAATGATGTATAGTACTGTTTCCTTCTAGATGCTAAGAAGTATATGCCATGTGCTAAAAAGATAAAGGTGAGGAGGGCAAAGCTTTTGTTCTCTTGGAGTTTACAGTTCCAGGAAGAAGAAAAGTCAAACACACAGAAAGTCACAGTATAAGTTAAGATAAGAAATGTACAACAAATGCAATTAGAACTAAAGGAGGGAAGGGATCCTGGGTGGCACAGTCGGTTAAGTGTCCAACTCTTGGTTTTGGCTGAAGTCATGATCTCACTGAGGATTTCCTCCCAGTTTCAAACAAGGCCTATGTAAGATTTCTGCCTTTCCCAGCTTCTTGACTGGCTAAGGCCTTTTCTTGCCCTCAGTAGCTAAGACTCACTCCCTCACACTGAATTTGCCTCACCGAGCCCCACATAGGACCCCACATTCAGTGGGGAGTCTGCTTGAAGAAGATTCTTTCCCTCTGCCCCATCCCCCCCCCCACTGGCACTCTCTCTCTCTCTCTAAAATAAATAAATAAATCTTTTTTTTTTTAAAAAAGAACTAACGGAGGAAAGATAATATTCTGATAGGGAATGAAGAACAGGTAAGAAGGAGGAGCAGGCCATTTAAAATTAACCTTGAAGAATGCATAGAATTTCAATGGGTAGATATGTAGAGGAAAAGGTGGAGAACATTCTAGTGGGGAACAGCATGAGCCAGGTTGCTAAGAGGGGAATGTGTGTGGCTTATTTGGAGAACAGAAAGTAGATTAATTTGGCTGAGGTATAGCAAAGTAATAGGAGATAAAGCGGAACACAAACTGGGGACCTATTACAGGAGACTTTGAATGCCAGGGTAAGGAGTTTGTATTTAATTCTTTAGGTAGCAAGAAGATGTTGAAAGATTTTGGAGTAGGGGAGTGATTGACCAGACCTAGCTATAATATGTTTAACCCCCAGTTGTTAACTCAGAGAAATGAAGGGAGGAGAGACGGCAAGCAAAGAGAAATATCAGACTTGTTGGATTTAACATGACTGTGGACTCTCCAAGTGAAGATGCTCATTAACACTTGGAATAAGGGTCAGTGTTCAGGAGAAAGGCATGGTTAAGGTCTTTGTTTCTTCATCTAAAAAACAGGAACAAGTATGTTTACTTTGAGAAAGAATGCACTGAAAAACACCACAATGCTGGTAATGGGCACGTGCGACAGATCTGATGATGGCAGTTGTGGTGGGGGTAGCATCAGTAGTAGTTGTACAGCTAGTTCTTCCTTGTAACCTTCTTTTCTCCCCCAAATTCTGCCCTGTGTTCAGGAAATAGAAGAGCAAACCTTTGGTTCAGCCAGAATTGCTCCTTCCCCAAGATGACCAAGGCTGTATATTGGGTCAAGCAGTTGTATTGGCTCCTTGGTCCCTTAAGATAATTCTAGGAGAGCTCTCAGCCCCTGGTAAATAGAGTTTTATTGAGTGTCTTTTGTTTTGTCTTCTGTATCCAGATAGAGAGCTCAGAAAAAAACCATAGTTCTGGATAAATGAATGAATGGAGCTTAAAAACATGTAAAACAGTGTTTATTGTTTAGGGATATCTAGAGAGTATATTTATATACATTTATATATGTACACACACATGCACACAAAACTTTATATATATATGTACACACACATATATATATTCCTAAACAATAAATAACATTTTATTTTTAAAAAAATTCATATGAATTAAAAACACCAAATTCAGAGATCTTGTTACTTCCTAGAAGGAAGATAGGAAGGGGAATACAATTAGGAGGGGTACACTGAGGGCTTTAACTATATCTGTAATATATACTAGATATAGATATAGATATAGATATAGATATAAAATAACTATATATGTAGTTATATATAATAACTATATGTGTAATATACATATTACATATAATATACATATATACACACTAGATGTTGGATTGGGTGTTTATTATATTATTCTCCAGAGTTTGTGTGTAGAAAATAATATATTTATGTGCATGTGTATTTTAAAATTTTGTAGTAAAGAAAGTGGTCTCTGTATGTTAGAAATGGTGAGATTGAGCTGATACATGGACACTTACAAAAGGAGAAACCTAGATAAGGAGGGAATCCTTTGCAACTTGCATTTGAACCAGCCAGCAGAGAGACTGCCAACCCTTAAAAAAGAAAGAAAAAGGGAAAGAGGGCGCCTGGGTGGCTCAGTTGGTTGAGCGACTGCCTTCGGCTCAGGTCATGATCCTGGAGTCCCTGGATCGAGTCCCACATCGGGCTCCCTGCTCAGTGGGGAGTCTGCTTCTCCCTCTGACCCTCCCCCCTCTCATGTGCTCTCTCTCATTCTCTCTCTCTCAAATAAATAAATAAAATCTTTAAAAAAAAAAAAAGGGAAAGAAAAGAAAAGGAAAAGGAAATGCAATTCTTTATATCCCTGGGGAGAAAGGAAGTAGACCTTCCCTAACAATGCTTTAAAAAAGCCTCAAAAAGATCAAACTTATCTGCAGGTAACTTAACTGCCTAGACACTCAACCTTGTAGCAACACAATGTTCAACATCCAATAAAAAATTACTACACATGCAAATAAGCAGGAAATGTGGTTCATAAACAAGAAAAAAAAAACAATCAATAGAAACAGATCCAGAAATGACAGAGATTATGCAATTAGGTGGCAAGAACTATAAAAGAATTATCATAAATACGTTCAGGAATTTAAAGAAAAACATGAAAATAATGAGGAGCAAAATGGAAACTATAAAAAGGAATCTAATGGAACTGCTAGAGTTGAAAATTACAATATCTGAAATGAAAAATCCAATAAATGGGCTTAACAGCAGCTTAAATCATGCAGAAGAAAATATTAGTGGACGTGAAAACATAGCAACAGAAACTACTCACACTACAGAAAAGAAGAGGGCCAGAAAAAAAAAAAAAAGGAATAGACCCTTGATGAGACATTAGAAAATGGTCAGAAATAGTGTAATTGAAATCCCAAAGAAGGGTGGGGAAAGCAAGAAGTAATATTTGAAGAAATAACAGCAGAACATTTTCCAAATTTGGTGAAAACTATAAACCCATCAATTTAAGAACTCCAACAAATCCCAACTAGGATAAAAATCAATTTAGGTAGAAATTTTACTCTGAATTTTTTCAACAATGGAGTGATTTTCTGAATGGACCAATACTTAAAGGTGCTGGTCCAGGGAGGCGTAAATTGGAGGTAACTGTACAACATGTAATGTGGGAAAATAGAAACCAGCCTAGAAGATACAAACACAGAAAGATAATAAAGGAGAAAGGTGGGCCGTCTGGAGAAACCAAATATGGGAGGTGCCAACATATTGCAGAGCAAGGAGAAAAACTCATGAGAATAAAGGAGGATGGAGTGGGATCTCTAGGTTTCCTCCCTTTTTCTTTTTTCTCTTTCTCTTTCTTTCTTTCTTTCTTTCTTTCTTTCTTTCTTTCTTTCTTTCTTTCTTCCTTCCTTCCTTCCTTCCTTTCTTCTTTCTTTCTTCCTTCCTTCCTTCCTTCCTTTCTTTCTTTCTTTCTTTCTTTCTTTCTTTCTTTCTTTCTTTCTTTCTTTCTTTCTTTCTTTCTTTCTTTCTTTCTTTCTTTCTCTTCTTCTCCTGTCACTCTATTTTATTTCTGGACAATAGTCATCTTAGAACTGGATTTGAAGCTCCATTCTTTTCCCTATCCAGTCTATTCTGCAGTTCACTGCAGGGTGGCCTTCTTAACCTAAAGAATCACATCATTCCTCTTCCAGACATCTTTAGAGAAAGTGGTAGCCTCAGGAGTTCTTGTATAAGACTACCACAGGGATGGACCATGCCTCCCTGCAATTAAACAGATATGATTTGGCCCTCAGTTTCTGAAAACTTCCTGTATTTAGGGCTTCATGTTATTCCCTACTTTGTCTTGCTTTTATTGAGCCCAAGTCTCTATGAGTTTGTAGACTATCACTATTAGAAGTGCTTTATGCTTCATTTCCCTCTTGCATCTAAGTGGACTCACACCTGTCCTTTTAGCCTCTTCCATGCCTGGAGTTGGTGAAGACCTATGTTGGCACTCTTAACCCCAGTTCATAGGACTTGAAACTGGGAAGCCACCTGGATGTCTCTTTGCAGCCAAATTTCCTGGCAAGGAGGGGTTGAGAAAGGCATATTGGCCTTAGAATCAGGGTTTGAATTATAGCTCCGATTCTGCTAAGAGTCAAGAACTGTGTTGTCCAATATGGTAGCCACTAGCCACATGTGGCTATTGAACTCAGTGTGACTGAAGAACAGAATTTAAAATTTTATTTAATTTTAATTAAATTTAATTTTAATTTAAAACCTGACACACTCCAAATCATTTTGCCATTAAACACATTGTGGAAAATATTGTTATATTGTTGTATATATGTCAGGTGTATGCATACATATAAACACACCTCTGATCTAACTGATATCAGTGGATTGAATGGTTGAATGAATTTTTTTACACACCAGTGTAATTTTATGTTTTTTTGAATATTTTATGCAGGCAATGCAAGTTACGGTGATACCTATGTAAATAATAATTGGTAATAAAATTGAAATACTTAATTTTAATTATGATATAATAAATTGTGTTTCTAGTTTAAACAAGTAAATATGGAAAATTTTTAACACTTAAAGCGCAGGCATCCTACTACTGATGCAGAATTGAATAAAGACGCAGAAGCTAGTATGTACTCTAAATCAATAAAGACAAAAGAGACTGGAAGAATGCATGTCGCAAATTTCAGAATGAATGGCAATTGCGATTTGCTGCAGCAAAGCAAAATGAAAAAGCTGTTTGTAAAAAATAATTTTAAAGGGCGCCTGGGTGGCTCAGTTGGTTAAGCAACTGCCTTCGGCTCAGGTCATGATTCTGGAGTCCTGGGATCAAGTCCCACATTGGGCTCCCAGCTCAGCGGGGAGTCTGCTTCTCCTTCTGACCCTCCCCCCTCTCATGCTCTCTCTCTCTCCCATTCTCTCTCTCAGATAAATAAATAAAATCTTTAAAAAAAATTTAAAGATAATAAAATAGGCAATATTAGGAGATAGTTTCAGCCAACACATAGAGAATTTACTAAAAAGTTTCCTCTCAACAGTCAAAAGAGAATCAATATTAGTTGCCTGAAATTAGAATTCAATGTCCAAAAAATACTTTAAAAATAATTTTTTGCAGGATTTGAACTTCTAACTTTGGCAGCTATAGGATGACTTAGATTCTTGCACACAAACGAAAATCCTTTTTACATGAAGAGATAATAAAAGAAATTATTATTTCAGTTATGAAAATTTTGTTGGAAAAGTATGAGAAAAAAAGCTAAAAAGGACATTTTACAAAAAATAAAACCTCTGCCATTAAGCCTCTAAACAATTGCCCATTGGATACAAAATCTTTCTAACCATATCAAACTTCTATTGGTTCAAAGTGTGAAGCATGGTAAGAGCTTTCTTCAGTGTTGGAGAAATCATGCAATATAAGAGATACTGTCCACTTAATACTTTGGATGTGTTTTGTCTCAAAAGGCTTTCAAATTTACTTGAAAAAAAAAATCTTATGTCACAGCTTAGAAACTGAACACATTGGTGGAGATGTGGTGAGTTATTTATATCTGTCAAAGAAAAACTTCACCTAGGGGCGCCTGAGTGACTCAGTCCTTAAGCATCAGCCTTAGGCTCAGGTCGTGATCCCAGGGTCCTGGGATCGAGCCCCACATTGGGCTCCCTGTTCCGCGGGAGGCCTGCTTCTCCCTCTCCCATTCCCCCTGCTTGTGTTCCCTCTCTCGCTGTCTCTCTCTCTCTGTCAAATAAATAAATAAAATCTTTAAAAAAAAAAGAAAAGAAAAAGAAAAACTTCATCTAGATATGAAAACATATTTTCTATCTCAGCAATGGGTTCCCCAACTACGTAAAGTCAAAAGTCTGGATTTATTGAAATGTTAAAATAAGAAACTGATCTTTCTTCTATTGCTTCATTCTTCTTATATGAAACACATTGGAGACATTTGTGTTCAGTTTTCTGGACAGTGTCATGGATATAGTAGTTAAAATTGTTCTTATGAATGTACAAATGCTATGAATTATCAGCTTGTAGAACTGTAGAAATAGAAAATGAATGTAAAGATCTTGTTCTTTTCCAAAGCTCATTGGTTGAGTAGGGGAGGACCTTTACAAAGATTTATCATACTGTTAACTCAAATTGAAGATTTTCTTGAAATGAAAGGAATACCTGCCAAATATTCAATAGTCAAAGACAAAAAGAGAGTAGTGTGATTTATATTTCCTTACTGAATATCACATTGCATTTGAATGAGCTAAATTTGAAGTTCCGAGGAAGGAAAAATGTATTTACTAGAATGTACAAGAATTTATGATGAAATGGAAATTTTTCATAATAATAACAACAATTTAACCCATTTTCTTTTTTTTTTTTTAAGATTTTATTTATTTATTTGACAGAGAAAGAGAAAGCACAAGCAAGGGGAGCGGGAGAGGGAGAAGCAGGCTCCCCACTGAGCAGGGAGCCCAATGCGAGACTCAATCCCAGTACCCTGGGATCATGACCTGAGCCGAAGGCAGACGCTTAACCTTCTGAGCCACCAAGATGCCCTTAACCCATTTTTCTAATATGAATTAATATACAGAGGGTTTTCACTGTAAGCAAAAGGATTATGTAAATTAGTTGTAAAAACTAAAAATATATGAATCTTTCACTAATATTGATGAATTTATAGTTGCTCTTAATTTATGCAATACTCCTTTGATTTCAGTGTTAATACTACTGAGTTGACACAAGAGTTAGGGAATTATTTAACTTGAACAGACAATTTTGAAACAGATTTGCTTCAAAGTCAGATCATTTCTTCTAAAATACAGGAACCAGTTTTGACAATATGGATGCAAAATTAAAAAATGATTTTTGGAAATTGACTCAGTTATTGGAAAACTTTTAACTTTGGAGAAACTTGGGGATGTGAATCTACTTTTTCAGCTATAAATTATGTGAAATAGAAATACAGATCAAATATTTCTGATGCCAATTTAGCATTTGAATTGAAATGTGCTCTAAGTTGAAAAATACATGCTAGATTTAGGAGATTTCACATAAAAATGTGAAACATACAATTAACTGTTATTGATTACACTGTTGAAACGTTAATGTTTTAGAGGTATTTTGTTAAATATATGTATTATTAAAATTAATCTTACCTCGTTCTTTTTACCTTTTAATGTGGCTACCAGAACATTTAAACTTACACATGTGGCTCACATTTGTGGTGTGTGTTGTATATATTTTTTACTTCCCAGTTTTATTGAGCTAAAATTCATGTACAACATTGTATCATGAAATTTTTATGGGCATCTCTGCTGTAGAGTAGGGGCTTCAGAACTTGGGCTCTGAAACCAGACAGCCTGAATTTAAGTCTAGTTGCAGACACTTTTAGTTGTGTACCTTGGGCAAGTTGTCTAACAGCAACAGTTTTTTCCCCATCTATGGGGATAATGGGCCGTCTGGGTGTTTAAGTGTCAGTCTTCAGCTCAGGTCATGGTCTCTGGGTCCTGGGATGGAGCCCTGCATCAGGCTCCCTGCTCAGTGGGAAGCCTGTTTCTCCCTCTCCCTCTGCTGCTCCCTCCACTCATGTGCTTGAGTGCTCTCTCTCTCTCTCAAATAAATAAATAAAGTCTTATAAAAAATGAGGATAATAATCGTTCTTACCTCATGGGGTGGTTATAAGAATACTTAAACTGTGTCTGGCTCATGTGGAATAGCTGTTGCTGTTGTAATTATTACGATTCTCTATTAACTCTGTGACCTTGAAAGTTCCTTAGCCACAACTTACTAATACCTAAAATAGTGACAACAGCGCTACATCACAAGATGTCTTCCTGAGCTAATGAGATAACATATGCAAAATTGGGTGACCACCGAGTGCTTGCTGAATCTTCCAGATCTTAGCTGGCATTCAGAAGTCTCTGTAGTCTGGCTCAGCTCACCATTCTTAAATTCAACAGTATGCATGAAAGCAGACGCAAACCATAAGGTGCCCTTGAGTTCTTAAACATTATGTTTATTGGGGTGCCTGGGTGGCTCAGTTGGTTAAGTGGTTGCCTTCAGCTCAGGTCATGGTCCCAGGGTCCTGGAATCAAGCCCCGCATCGGGCACCCTGCTCAGCAGGAAGCCTGCTTCTCCCACTCCCCCTGATTGTGCTCTCTCTCTCTCTCGCAAATAAATAAAATCTTTAAAAAAATAAAAAATAAAACATTATTTTTATTATTCTCCACCATGAAACTCCTCCTTTGAGTATTTGTTCCCCAAACTAGCCTTTCTTGGGGACTCCCTAATTCTGCCCTTTTATCATCTAGACTGAAGGCCCATTCCCCTGCGAGGCTCTCAGTGTGGACTCCAGCCCCATTATGATCTCTCTCTAAATTCCTCTCTCCTCTAAATTCCTGAAATATTTTCCACCCATTGTGTACATTTGGCATTTAATCATATACTACCTTGTATTGTTGTTTAAAGTAATCATGGTTATGTCTCTCTCTGATCAGGTTAGAGTGAGTGCTTTATAATTTGTGAATTCCCCCAATAGCACATGATAATTCTTCAAGAAATATTTGGTCAATAAGTGGGAACTACTGGAAAAATTAGGGGGGAATAAAGAGTTCTGACTGGGGATATCCAAGTATCCTCTACAGAGAACAAAGAGTACACTGAAGAACGGAAGTTTTAAGCGAAACTTTGAGATAAGCATGAAAGGGCCAGACAGAGCTGATATGGGAAGTGAGAAGGGTAGAGGGGGTAGGACAGAGCCAAGGTCAGGGAGCAAAGTGGACCCCACTCTGAAGGACTGTCCTAGAACTCAGGACACAGTTCCTTCTTCCCACAGTCCCTCCAACAGCTATTTCTGATCACATCCAATTTTAGGAAGTGACACCAGGTCGCATCCCAATCAGTTCTCTTGCCCATCTCATATGGTTTATTCCCAGAGCTTCCTTCCTCTTGCTCTGGGAGTGTTCACCACACCAGGGTATTTAAGATGTTTGGAAATCCTTTCCTCTGCTTTAGTTTTGCTAACCACCCGAAAGTGAATGAGTTCACATGTCCTCCTCCCCTATCGTTTGCATTCACAAATCCCCCAGGGCACTCTATCAGAAGACACCTTACTGCCTGCAGTCGTTGTAGAATCGCAACACAGGGCCTGTTCTATAACAGGCAGCCCATAACCACTGGATGAACTAATGTCACATGGTTGATTCCTGTTTGGGCCACCGTGGAGGAAAAACACAGTTAATGTGGAGAGAAAAAAGCTGTTGTTCAACCATGACTCATGGATTTAACTCTCAACACAAGGTTCAAGTTTATTTTGCACTTTTGTTGCCCCAAGGTGAGGGTGAACTGGCAAGGAGAAAGGGAAGCAGCATGGTGGGAGTCAGGAAAGGCATGATTCAGGCCTTAACACTAACATCAGTGTGAGTCGGGGCACCAACTCATTTGGGTTTGCGAAATACAGAGGTGCTGTCCCATGTCAAAATTCTGTTATTCTAAAGTTATACTGTTGTCATTAGGTATGATGCACTAATGACAGTCATACCTGGAAGGGGATGGACCTTTCCTGGGGAAAAGGGCCACTAATCACTGGACTTGGGAAAGTAGGACATCTCAGTTCTGGTTATCCTGGCTACCAGGCTCGGGGACCTGTGACTAACAGAGGCCAGCTCACAGGGGGAGACACCGAGCTGTCTTCATCACTTGCTCATGCTCTCTCCATCCACCCAGGTACAACCAGTCTCTTTTTCTCTTTCTTTCTAACTTTATTCCCAGCCCCCAAGCTGAAATCTGATTATGTAATTAAGCACTCAGTAAGTGTTCTCCAATGCTGATTTTTAATGAAGTTGGCTAATACTGCTTCCTGTTTTGAAAGACACAAACCCATTTAAAAAGCTAGTCCGTGCCCCCAATACCCACTGCTTCTTAGAAACCAAATGGGCATTTTAACCATTGGTTTAGAGGAAGAATAATCATATGTAAATAGGTTAAAGTTCTCACAAGAGACAGTAGCTGTTAAAAAGAGAAACGCCGGTAGCAGGATATGATTGTGATACAAAAACTAGTACCAGTCTGTCTGTCTGTCTAGATCTCTAGTCTAGCCTCCCTATTCTCAGATTGTTCTGGGTTAATATCAAAAAGATCATGAATATGGTGACTCCTAGAGCCTGCTTTTCTCATGGGATTTTGGAATGGCACGTAAGAGATATCTGTAAGACCTTTGAAGGCACCTTCCTAGCAAATCACTGCTCAGTCTCCTGAGTAACTTTGGAGAGCTGCTTGGGATGAATTCAAGCTCTACACCAGGCCTGCTCATGTTCCTTCATGAAAGTAGAATCAGGCTGCCCTTCCCAATCTTCTCGGTGTGCACACTGAATAGTACAAGAGGAAAAGAGAGAGAGAAGTTGTGAGTTGTAAGAGTGAGAGTGTTGGGAGAAATGGTGGACATTCGGGAGGGTGTTGTAGTTGTTCTCCATAAACTATTCTGTCTTCTCACCCTAGATCCATGACTACCGACCGCTGAAACTCTAACGCTATTATTTCCCTACTTAAAATCTTTCATCCCCAGGTTGTTTGCCACTGTATCCTTCATTTGCCATTCAAATTCCATCCTACCTGTGTCTTTAGATTCATTTCTCAACACTCCCTGCCCCACCTCGTGTGCTCTCTCCTTTCAATGCTTCTGCCAGGCTGAACTCTCCCTCGGAATGCTTTCCCACCTTCTTCGCCTTCCATCTTCTGCTTGTTCGTTAAGAGGAGTCAGTTGCCACCATCCCCGATACTCCCTTGAGCTTGGTCTTCTTCCTCTGTTAACTCTGAGCACCCAGGCAGATCTCCATCATGGTCTTCATTACAGGGTCCTGCAATCACCTCTTTGCTTTACTGTGTCCCTGACTAGACTGGACCATAAGCTCTTTGAATGGAAGACTATGTATTAACCATCACTGTATTTCTGGTGCCTTGCACAATGCCAGTCATTTATAGAAGATCACTAGATGTTCAACTAGTTGAGTAGGTATAGACTGGGGATAGAACCATCCCAACCAACTAGCATTGGCACAGTGCCATAGAATTCAGTTGGCTTTGTCTCTAGTTCTCTCCTTGGCACAACCGTAAGCTCCTTGGGAATTCTCTGACCTGGGCCCTGTGTCCAGACTCACACTATTCTCTCCAGGTAGACTTGGACCAATCAACTCTGAGTGCCATGCTCTCCCTCTTTTGGAAATCTGTTTCCTGCTTAAACCCACTTGATTCTTTCCCCTCATCTCTTTGCCCCCCTCATCGTTATGTGTGCTGTATTCTGGGTGCACATTTCTGAGTCTAGTTCTGCTTACATGACTGTGTTCCCTCTCTCCTCCACTCAGGTCAAAGTTTGACAGATGGCCATGGCTCTCCACCAAGCCCTCTGCAGTTGCTGCGTGACCACAGATTTGTGAAATAGCAGGCTACCCTGCAAATGACCAATTACAAGTCCCTATGGCTTCTGGGGCAGGCTGACCCCAGGTCCCTGGTGACCAGCTTCCTTCCCAAAATAGTTTCCTGCTTGAAATGATCTTCCCCTCTTCAGCAGGTGGGAATAAGTTGAGCTAAATGCCTTTCAAGTGGTGTGTCATGATGGTTAAGAGCAGGGGATTGAGACTGAGGCATATCTAGCCTACATCCCAGCACAGCCACCTGGTTGCTATCTGGGCTTGGGCAGGTGGCTTAGCCTCTCTAAACCTTATTTCCTCATGTTTACAAAGGGGATAGTGATAGCACCTACTTCACGTGTTTGCCCTGGGATTAAATGAGAAAAGGACTGTGGGTGCTGAGCACTGCTCTTGGCATATAGTTGGGTACTCACTCAATGGTAGCTCTTCTTCCTACATTAGTGATATTAAGAACAGGAATGATAAGAAGCCATATTTAAAATGATGAAGGCAGGGCAGGGCCCAGGTCAGCTGTACTATCAGGTGACCCCCCCACACACACTGCCGCCCCCGTGGCTCCTGCCTGCCTTCTTGCAAGGTGACCCAGCTTGGCCCTGCTCGCTCTATGCAGGGCTGCTGAGTGAGGTCAGAAATTCGGCCAGGATCAGGCTGCCTGGGCATGACCCCTGAGCTGCAGCTGTGGGAGGAGGAGCTCAAGGGGCAGGGGAGAAATGGGGTGTCAGTGGGCTGGCTAGCACTGTGGCGAGGAAGTGGGTTTGTGGTGGGGTGAGGGCGGGGTAAGGAAGAGGGGAGGGGCAGAGCTTGAGAAGTTTCAGCAGGAAGGGAGGCAGTTGAGAAAAAAAATAATCTACCTTGTGGTCTTATTGGCTTCTTGTTATCATTTTCTGAAAATGAAGAATCAGAAAGAAACCAGTACAAGGCTTCTGGGATGTCACGAAATAGCAGGAGGTGTCTTACTGCTGGTCCTATCTGCAGTTCCAAACAAGGAAAAAATGGGCTGTGTTTTAAAAAGTGGTCAGACTCTCAGACCAAGATCTAATGTGCCTTTTTAGCCCCAAAACTCAGGTTGCACAACCCAGCGTTATTTCCACAGGCAGCTGAAGTAATTCTGCTCTTGAAATCCTGCCCTGTGTGACTTTTTTTTTTTTCTTGTTTTTTAGCTCAGTGATTAAATAATCATGACAGAACAGTCTGGGGCACGGACCTGGGCAGTCATCAGCAGCTACCACGTGTTTCCAGAAAGAAGTCTGGCGTCCCGGCACTTGGGGCAGGAGTCATAGAGCTAGTCCCCACCTTTAGGGAGCGCCTGGTCTAATGTCCTTCCCCAGCCATCAGTCATCCAACCGAGTTGCTGCTCAGTGAAGACTGAATGACCCACTGGAGCCGTGCCCTATGGAACCCAAGAAGGTTCTCTTATCACAACAGGAAGCAAAAGTCACGGGAGAGCAGGATTTCAAAAGCAAGATTTCTTCAGCACCTTGGAAACACCCACTTGCCTGCCCAGCCTCCCCTCAGTTTCACCTCTTATCTCCGCTCAATCACTCACCGTTCCAGATCTTTTTTGGACTTCAGTTTCTAAACTTAAATCAGGCTTAATTTTGGGGAGGGGAGGCAGAAGTGAAAGATTTCACTAGGCAATGTATTTGACTCTCAGTCTCCTCACCGACCCATGACATGGCCTATTGTTTGGAACAGTTTATTTTTTGAAATGTCGGAGCTCAGCTGTTCCGTCCTCATCTCAGACTTTGTACATTCAAAAGCAACCCTTCATCTTCATCTTCAAAATCAGCCCGGTTTCCTCATCTCTCTTAAATGGTACCACCATCTACCCAGCCGTTCAAGTTAAGCTTTGATTCACACCTGCCAGCTTCATAAATAGGTACCAACAGAGTCGGCTGATTCTTGGTTTGTCTGAAATGTCACCCTACGGGCCCCTCATCACAGTCACCCCCATGCAGTCGCAGCCTTTATCACTTCCTCATGCCTGGACTCAATAACAACCCCCTACCAGACTTATCAACTCACTCCATGCTGCCCAGTATGTCAAAATTAATTCACCCAGAGCACAGATTTCATCACTCTCTTTGCTGCACGGAAGCTGCATCGCGGCCTATGGTGCGAAGTCCAGCCAGACACCCAGCCTGGCATTCCCCACATTCCTCTGCAGTCTGGCTGCCAACTTCCCCAGGCCATCTCCCCACTCCCCAAAAGACACCCACTGCTCCCACCAGGCTGCTTATAAATACTGCACTCTGCTTGGTGGGGGGCAGATGCTAACTCATGGGAAGGGAGAGAAGGAGGGAGGCAAAGAGAGTGGAAGTACTCAGCTCTATCTCCTCAACCCACCATTCTAGTCCTTACCATGAGCACCCTCCTGGGAACTGTTCCATCTGTGTCTGCACCACTCATTAAAAAACAAACAAGCAAACCCAAAAGCTTTTATCATGGAAATTTCCAAACTTACATAAAAAACCCTCATGAACCCATTTGCCAGCTTCTACAGCCATCAAGTTTTGCCGTATTTTATTTCATCTATCCTCACTCCATATTTGGGGGGGGCGGGGACGGGAGGGAACCATTTTAAAGTAAATTCCAGACATTATGTCAGTTTATTCCCAAATACCTCTGCATGAACCTCAAAAAAGGACCTTTTTTTTTTTACACAACCACAATGCCATTCCCACCTAATAAAATTGCTAATTCTTTCCTATCATCTGTCTCTCAGTCCATATTCAAGTTTCCCAGATTGTCTAAAAAAATCATTTTTAGAGCTGAGTGTATTTTAATCAAGATTCAAATAACATCATACTTTCTCACTGCATTGCCTTATGTCTGTGAGTTCTCTTTCAACACCTTTTGAACTTTTTCCTCCATGCCATTGACTAAATAAATAAACAGACCAGGTTCACTGCCCTATACAATGCCTAACATTCTAGATTTGGCTGATTACTTCCTTGTGGTATCATTTACAGACCACTCATTTCAACCCTTATACATTGCCTTACACTGTCTTTGACCTAACTTTTGTGTGAGTATGTATTGCTACTTCTAGTACAAACTCCCAAAGAAAAAGTGTGTGTGTGTGTGTGTGTGTATCTGTACGTTTGGTTTCAGTGTTATGAAGAGTAGTTCACATACCAGATCCTCAATAAATACTTGCTAAATAGCTTTTATTAAGCTCTACTGTCTGTAGAATTGTGTACTGGAGAGAGACATATAGAAAGAGACACAGTCCTAACCTTGTGTTTCCAGTGCTGTTAATTATGTAGGACAGTGGTTCTCCAACTTGAACACGCATCAGAATCAACTGGAGGGCTTGTTAAAAACCTAAATTGTGGGGCGCCTAGTTGGCTCCGTCATTAAGCGTCTGCCTTCAGCTTATGTCATGATCCCAGGATACTGGGATCGAGCCCCACATCAGGCTCCCTGCTCGGCGGGAAGCCCACTTGTCCCTCTCCCACTCCCCCTGCTTGTGTTCCCTCTCTCGCTGTCTCTCTCTCTGTGTAAAATAAATAAATAAAATCTTAAAAAAAAAAACAAAACCCTAGATTTCTGGGCTCCATCCCCAGAGTTCCTGATTCAGTAAGTCTGGGATGGGCCCTGAGAATCTGCATTTCTAACAGGCTACCAGGTGATGCTGCTGGTCCAGGGAACTTTGAGAACCACTAATATCAGATGTGAGCTTCGGAAAAATCTTCTACTAGTCCCTGGGGCCCAGGCCATGATGCAGTTTTGATTCCCAGGGCTGCCCACTTCTGAGATTCGGTGGGTGACCTGGGTTGTCTAAACCTTTCAGTGTGGAGGAGCTACTTTGAAGACATGTTTTCTGGTGGAGAGGGGTGAGGTAAGGGAGCAGGCCTGTGGATAGAGGAGTGGCTTCCTCACACGGAGGGAGGGTCAGCTAGGTCCTGTGAGTCACAGGAAGGTTGAGAGGAGCAGGCAGCAGGGGCCTGGATCCTAAAAGCTTCAAGCCAGGGGCTCTGCATATAAGGTGTATGCATGCAACTTTGTCCTGTGTGGGGGTTCATAGCAGCCCTGATATAGGACTGTCATAGGCTGGATGTGGCTGAGACGTTTTGCTCGGGCTCTTGTTCCAGTTTTGCATCCAGATATGGATGGAAAGGTACCCTTTGGAAGGAGTGGGGAAAATGAGAAAACTTGAAAGTCTTTTTTTTTTTTTAAGATTTATTTATTTTAAAGAGAGAGTAAGAGAGGCAGAGGGAGAGAGAGAATCCCAAGCAGATTCCCCACGGAGCACGGAGTCCCATGCAGGGCTCGATCTCACGATCCTGAGGTCATGACCTGAGCCGAAATCAAGAGTCGGATGCTTAACTGACTGAGCTACCCAGGCGCCCCAAACTTGAAAGTCTTTTAAGAGCATCCGAGAATCAGTGACTAAATAAGAAAACCTTGTTACTTTGCTCAACTCTCTCATCTAGACTTTTCCCTATCCCAGCCTTATGTCTTTCCCTGAAGATAGTAGTGTTTTCCTTATGGTAATTCCTGTTACTTCATCTTTGTATCCCTTACCTCCTTCTTGGAGGACAGACTACCTTATCTACCTCTTAAATGTGGACCTTCACCCTGTTCTAGACTTGGCCCTCATCTCTTCTCACTATTCCTACTCTCCCAGAGAAACATTACTACTTCTTTAGCTTCAACTTTCCACCTATATGTTCATGGCTCTCCCCAAAATATCTGCAGCCTAGACTTTTCTCTTGAGCTCCAGACTATAACTCCAGCTTCCTGCTAGATGCCTCCAGGTGGCATGCTCAATATGTCCAATCTAATTTGTTCTCTCCATCTCACCATTTATCCCTTCCTCTGGTCTTGGAACCCCATCGTCCAAGATGGGGTCACCATCTCTTGAGTTGTTCAAGCTTGAAATCAGGGAGTGCTCTTCAAACCTTCTCTTCTCCTCACTTGCCTCTATGTAATCATTCATCAAGCCCTATATTTTCACTCCTGATACGTCTTTCTTATTTCATATGCTCCCTGCAATCTCCCCTGCCTTTGACTTAGTTTCAGTCCTCATCATCTCTTTCCTGAATCATTGTTAAGGAGGCACTGCATGCTTGCTATGTGCCAGGAGCAGTGCTCAGACACTTAGATACTTTCTCTGATTTAAGTTACAAGTGCCATCTCCATTTTACGGACAAGAAAATCAAAAGGCTTAAGGATACTAAGAAACTTGCCTGAGGTCCCCTGCTCGCTGGTAGTTGCCCTGTACTGATATTGGACAATGTCAGGTGCATATTAGAAACAACTGGGGAGATTATAAAGCCTACCATTTATCCCATCCATACCCCAGACCAATTGAATCAAAATACTAGCTACTTCCATGGCTTTCTTTTTTTTTTTTTTTTTTTTTTTTTTTTTTTTTTTAAAGATTGTATTTATTTATTTGAGACAGAGAGAACGAGAGAGCACATGAGAGGGGGGAGGGTCAGAGGGAGAAGCAGACCCCCCGCCGAGCAGGGAGCCCGATGCGGGACTCGATCCCGGGACTCCGGGATCATGACCTGAGCCGAAGGCAGTCACCCAACCAACTGAGCCACCCAGGCGCCCCTTCCATGGCTTTCTACTCAGATGTTCATGGCTCTCCCCAAAATATCTGCAGCCCAGACTTGTTTCTTGAGCTCCAGACTCCTTCCTCAGTGATGCTCCTGGGCAGTCAGGGTTGAGAATCACTGCTTTACTGCCTCTGTGCATAACTACTTACCCTGCTCCCCATCCTGCCCCACTTCAAACCTTCCTCCAGAATGCTGTCTAGCTGTCCTTTCAAAACACCACCCCAGTGGCTCCCCTGTGCGGATAGAGCGAAGCAAATGCTTCTCAGCAGAACATCCAGACCTCCATGGTCTGAATTCTCATGGGTGAGCTCCCTTCCCTTACTCTACCTGCAGCCGCCCCACACACTTGAGACTTCTAGTACTTTGCACATGCTATTTGCTCAGCCTGAAGTGGCCTTTCTTGCCTTTCTCTACCCCAGCTTAACTCTCTAGCAAATAGCTTTTCTTTTTTTCTTTGAGACACAGTTAAAATGTCACCTCTACAATTTCTCCGGGTAGTATTAATGGCTTATCCTTTGTTCTCTTTGTAATTTGCCTCATTACTCTGAGCTGCAATGATTTATTTACACCCTTGTCTCCTTCAAAAGACTTTGAGTCTCAAGAAGAGCTGTGGTCTTGTTCGTATTTTTACCTGCGTGATGTAGCCCATGTTAGGCACTCAGTAAATGTTAAATGAATGAATGAATGAACAAACTTCAAGACTCTTGCCAGTTTGTGCCTACTGTTGTTGGGCTGCATGGTCAAGAGCAGTCTTTGAGTCAGATGAGTCCAAATCCAGGTTCTGCCCCCTTACTGGCTGTGTGGCCACGCCCCAGAGGCTAACTTTATTCACCCTGTTTATGGTTTAATCTCTTCATCTGTGAAATGGGGATATTGAGGGTACCTACCCCACAGAATGGCTATAAGCATTCAATGATATTAGTCCATAGCACTCGGTAATGTCCATTATTATTATTTGCTTAGAAAACAGCTTTCCAGTATATCGTTTGATACCACTTATGAAAAATTACATCTATATGTGTGCATGTGTGTATGTAAATATATATGTGTGTATATATAGAGAGAGCGAGAGAAAGAGAGAATATATAGATATCTGTATCTATATATAAAGAGAGAGACATGGAAGAATGTTCGTTAAGATGATATTGAGTGGTTTTTTTCCACTTACATTTTTATTTATTGTTAGACTGTTTTACAGTAAATATTGATTTATACACTTAGCCACTTCACCTCCCCAAATACAGACACCCACACATACCCACAAACACTCTAACCTATAATATGCATATACAAACCCCACACACTCATAAAACACACAAACACACCTACTTCCTCAGGAGGCAGAAACTCTGAGCCCAGATGTGACCCGGCCTCAAGCACATTGAGAATGTGCCTATAGAGAGAACATGTAGACCTCGGGCCATCTCTGGCTCTTGGCCAGCAGGGAGGGGCAGGCACTCTGCCAACTCTGGAACCAGGAAGTGACATTCCTATTCATCCAAGCCTTCAAGTAAACACCCAACCTGGGCGTCTGGAGACAGACCCCCTTATGAAATGTGGGCCCTTGGAGGCACAGCCTGGCCGCATGAGTCTGTTTCTCAGGGTGGAGGAGTGGGGTGAGGAGTAGAGGCCTCAAGCCCACAGCACAGTGCACAAAGGACAGTTGGGAAGTTTCTAAAGTAGAAAGGAACCAACTAACTGCTGTCAGAAAATGGTTTATTTTTATTCCTGAAAATTTAGGAAATACAGAAGGAACTGGATGGAAGGACCTCCATTCCACAGTTAAATGGGAAGTTCGTTATTTTTCCATTGGAAGAGAAAACCTGTAGTGACTTTTGAACTGGCTTTGATACTTAAGCCTCAATTTTGATGGAATTTAATAGCAAATATATTACCCTCATCGGCCTGCTCTATGTTGGCTTGTATTGTGACCAAGAAAAAGCAGGTGTCCCATGGCCTCCAGAAATCAGACTTACTTCCCCATGGAAGGGAGCAAATGATGCCAAGTATTAGGACAGAAATGAGGGAAATTTCTGGACCTGTGAACCATCCCTGACCTTTGGAGTAGGATCTAGAGAGATTAGCAGCCAATAGAACAGAGCTTTGTCCAGGAATGAAGACTCACACAGGGCGGGCCCTGGTGTCAGGCCCCAGGACTGCATTCACTTTAGAATCAGCTTGGAGAGGTCACAGGTCAAGGAAAAGAAGAAGGAATCCCCAATTCCCTAAAAAGACATGATCTCTTCCCTCAGAAATGCACATTGTAGTTGGGGAAATGAGATGGGCACTTATGAAAAAATTAGAAAAAAAGTCTCCCATCTCCTTCAACCTTCTATCTTGGGCAGTGTAGACCCTAGGTACTGAAGAAGTTTACAGCAATATATCACTGACCAGGGCCACCACCACATACAGCCACAGAGGTCCCACCTCCTTCAACATTTACGTGACACTAATGATCCCAATCATCACCAGCCAAAAGAGGAAGGAGCATAACATTAATATCCGAAATTTTATTAACTTGCAGCCCTGGCGAATGAGGACTCCAGCCCCTCCTTTCACTGCCCCGAAGTTTCCCAGTTCCTCCCTTCCTTCCTTCCTTCCTTCCTTCCTTCCTTCCTTCCTTCCTTCCTTCCTTCCTTCCTTCCTCCCTTCCTTCCTTCCCCCTCCTTTCGTTTCTTTTATTGAGATATCATTCACATACCACAAAATTTACCATTTGAAAGTGCACAGTTTAGTGGATTTTAGTATATTCACAAGGTTTTGCAATCATCACCACTGATTCCAGAACTTCGACATCACTGAAAAAGAAACTCTGCCCGTTAAGCAGTCACTCTTCTTCTTCTCTTGTCCCAGCCCCTGGCAACAACGAATCTACTTCCCGTCTCCTTGGATTTGCCCCTTCTGCACCTTTCCTGTAAATGGAATCACACACTAGGTAGCCTTTTAGGTCTGGCTTCTTTCATTTATGTTTCAGGGCTCATCATGTTGTATCAACGTCTCCATACTTCATTCCTTTTCTCACCACTTTCTGGGCATCCCAGATGGTAGTTCCCACGTGCTCAGGCCCAAGTCTGCTCAGGGACTGGTCCCTGGAAGCCACTTGGGACAAGTGCCCCACAGATGCACCTCTGACCACTTTGCAGACATTGTTCTCTTGTCTCGGTTTCATCTTCTAGAATTCTTCGAACTGGAAACTCCTAGGTGTCAAAGGATCTTCAGCTCCTATCAGTCCTTCCCTCTCTGAAGCGGGGCTATACCGTGTGCGGACTCGAGAACACTGCTTCCCTCCCTGCCTGGGGGCTGCCCCTGTTCCCTGGGCCTTTAGGAAGACCCTACCTTCAGCTTGTAATGACAGGCTCCTCTGGTGACTGGGGGAGGGCCCGGTCTGCTCCCTCCTCTCTCTCTAGTTCACTTGGATCCTCAAGACCAGGGCGGGAAGGAGCCCAAGATGAAACAAGCACACCCTAAAACAAGAATTGAGGTGAAAGTGATTTTTATGGTTGTGTTTCCAGGAAAAACCAGCAGGGGTATGGGAGAGTAGCCTGGGAGAATATGTGGGAGCCAAAAAGGGAGTGAAATCTAGTGAGGTCCCACAGAGGGTAACTGGAGCTCAGTCCCACTGGGGACCAACGGTGCACGTCAGACCTTGGAGTCAGATGTTGCACCTGTCAGTCACTGGGCGAGGGCTGCTCCTTGGGTGTGTACCATCTGGGCCCTCAGCTCGCAGGGTCCCCTGGCAAAGGACATCCTGACAGCCTGGGGGCAGCCCTTTGACATGGAGACACAGGTGCCAGCTGTTAGAAGTGAAAGCACACAGGCTCAGCTACCCTCTCTTTCTTGAGGACTCCTTTCCCCACAAACATCAGAACCTCGCACATGCTATCATGGAGCATGATGCTGAGACTCAGCAACTATTTGTTGACAGCTGCATGATAGCTAGATTGATGGATCGATCAATCAGTTGGCAGACAAACTTCATTAGAGCCCTCAAAGTAATTTTCTTTACAACCACAAAACACTTGAAAAAATAGAGTGTATTACGCACATCTCTGGCTAACCCTTTGCCGCTTGCTGCACAGACTTTGACAATGAACACAAATGAAGGCGACAGCTGCTAGATTGTGATATAAGTCCACTAGATGTCAACTAAACTTGGACACTCAGTGCAATCGGCCTCATGAGGTTCCAAGTGATGAACGCCACCGTCAACCAAGTGTCCCACATTTGATAAGCCAGGGATTCAGGCTCATGTTGCAACTCTCACCCTGGATGCTAGAAGAGTCCCTCCCTGGCATCTGGAATGGCTGTCATTTTCCTCTTTTTTCTAGGTGCGAGAGAGCAGAGACCAGGGTTCTCTGACTGACTTGAGCGTGCTACTGAACCTCTTGATCTTTCTGCTTTCTCCACCACTTTGCCCACGTCCTGAGGTCGATGTAAAGATTACATCAGCAGATGTGCAAAGGCTTTTGGGAAACGTCCACACCAACGTAACGAATTATTTCTTTGAATGGCTTTTGGCTTTGTAAAAGGAATCTTGGGCAACTGAGAAAAGTTGCAAGTGGTGAAGCCAAGAAGCTTCCCTGGAGACCTTGTTGAGGTCTGAACCTCAGTGGGAGATCACCAGGCGCCCGGACCTGGCCTGTGCCCGTCCACTCATTGACCTGTCAGGCTGTAGTGTGACTGCTCAGGAAAGGTCCACCAGGGGCCCCAGTAGCATGAAGAGGTAAGGAGAGAAGGCAAAGGGGGAATCTAAGAAAGGGTGAAGGAAAAATGAAGGAACGTCTACAAGAGAGGGTGGGGAGGTAGGTAACAAAGAAGTCAGGGGCAAAGGAGAGACAGCAGACAGAGGTGGCCATGCTGAAGGGTGTGGGCACCGTTGTCGAAGGCTCCTCCTGAGATGTCTGCCACCTCCGTCGATGATGGAGGCCACATGCACCACATCCTTGTCACAGCCCTGCTCTCCACCCTCTGGCTACCTTCCCACATTATTTGAGGGGAAAAAAGCCCAGGAGGATCTCCAAGGCAGTGTGACCTTGACCCCCCCACAGACGTCCCGCAGGCTTTGGGCAGAAAGAAGGTGGCCAGAAGAGTCAGGAAGCTGAAGGCCTGATCCAGGCCAGCAAACAGAGAGCCCTCAGTGAGCGTGCCAGCCTGTAAATTGTCCTTTTGTTTTGCGGGCTTTACCAAACACGGTTTTATTTCATGTGACTGTGCTATTTCAGGAGGAGTAAATATTGCCGGCGGTCTGTTTAAAAAGGCCAGTGACCTGAAATGTGTGTGTGTGTGGTTTTTTTTCCTTTTCTTTTCCATTTGAATTATCTCCAAAAGACAGGTCTGCCCAAGCACCGTGCCGCTTTAGTTCCCTGGCTTTTATTTCTAACTTTCCCTTTCTGTCTCGTGGTATGTGGAGCTGGCAAACAAAGGGAGAAACGAGAAGGGGACAAAGACACGAGCGCTGACCTAGGCCCGAGGGAAGAGGGGGAGATGTCCAGGGTGCAGCCCGGAAGGGGACAGGGCGCCATGGGCTCGCTGCTGCCCTCGCTGCTTCCGGAACTGGTGTCGGACCTGTAATTACAGCCTCTTTCCTCTGATTTCCTCTGTGAAAATAGCAACACTCAGACTAAGTGCAGAATAGAAAAAAGCCCTACATAAAGGATCAGGAATTTATAAATACAGTAAAATGATAGGATTGTTACCCCCGCGGTCTAGTTCTCCAGGAGTGGGTTGCGAAAGGGGGGCACAGTTCTTGAAACTCGTCTCAGGTCCTAAGCTACCCAGATGCGCCTCTTTGAGGGGCCTTGTCAAGGAGAGATTTGCTACAGGTTTTTTTCCACTAGATGTCAATCATTGTAAGAATGGAGGTCGCTCGCCAGGCACGTTCCCCTCAGGAGATTTAGGTTGACTTCTCAAGGATTCTCACTCACCGTCTGATTGTTCAGGTTCTTCTCCTCAACTCATTATCTCCAAGGAGGGGGAAGAGGATATCCTTATCTCAGCAAATACCTCCTAGTCTTCTGGACTTTTCCTCCTAGACAAACACTGTGTTCCCCTTGGAATTGTCATGTTCTTATATGGCCCAGCAACCTGGTCACAGCTTACCCTCCCATAGGGATCTCTTAACTTGGGACAAGTGAGAGATCACCAGGAAAGTTCATTCCTGGTGGTGGAGACTGTCAGGTGGAAATATGGCCATGGAAAGTGGAGACATCCTGTTGAGGTGAAAGATGATGAAGAAACAGAGGCCAGAGGCAGAGAAAAAGGCCCGCCCTGTACCGAAGTCTTTGGTTCTCATGGTTCCTGAGGCCTAGCTCCGTGTATCCCTGATCTTTGCATAGTTTAGATACTCAACCTCTCCTTGAATTCCATGAGTTAATAGATGCCCTCTTTTGCCTCAAGTAGTTCAAGTGGGGTTTTTGAAGTGTGCAACCAAAGATCTTGACCAATATGATAGTATTAACGCCAAGAATTCTCTAGGGAAGTTGACAAACCAATATTATCAGTGCGGCTTCTCAAAACTGGTTTCATGAAGGGCTGAGAACAATATTTGTACCATGCTGACTTTGACTTACTGTCACTGCTCTACCTTCCAGAAAGATGAGCCTTGGGAAGGGGAGGGAAAATACCGCAAGCAGCATTTATGACCCAGCTACTGAAGAAGAGGAAGGAATCTGAGGACTAGACTTGTGTCGGGGCCTCTGCCTTCATGTGGAATCACACATAAGCTTTCCAGATAGGAGGTTTCCCGAAGAGAGTAGCAGAATTATCTTCCTATCACCCACCACAATGTCTTAACTCCCACTCCAGGATCTACAGTAGTTAAACCCAACTTCTACGTCTGCCTCTTAGTAGAGCTGAAGAATAGTGACTGATCATGGTCAGCATAATAGCCCTTCCTATGCTTAGGGTCGTCGCCTCCACAATAAATGACTGCAGTCCTCTCTGCATCAAGGGGGCCGATGTGATGGCCTGGCATGATGGTGTAGGATGTGCCCTGGGCTAGGCATCCAAGGACCTGCATTCCAGCTGAGTTTTTGCCACCAGGCTCTTAGAAGACTAGCTAAGTCCATGGGTCCAGTTTCCTCACCTGCTAAGTAAGAAATTAAATGAGATCATCTCTAAACTCCTTTCTCGCTCTCATAAGCCATTACTCAAAGGTAAGTTCCTGGCCTGGAATCATTCTCCACAGTGAATATTATTTGCTTTCCACCAAAATCAGGAGGAACAAAGAGGAACGAGAACAAGAAATTCAGACATTTTGTTTTCTCATGTTTAAGGCAAGATCAATCTTTTTACAAAATTAAGGTTATTTCAACATACTACTAGATTTTAAACAATCAAGTTTATTACACAAGAAATACATGTTTACTATAGAAAATGTAGATCTAAGTAAGTAAAAGGAAAGAACTTAATCCGTAATCCTTCCTATCAAAGATAGCCTCAATTAATATTTTGTGTGTATAGATGAAAAAATTTTCCGTCCACATATATATATTTTTTATGAAAATAGGATCAGAATATCCATTTTGTTTTTCAAGCTGGTCTTGATGACATGCTGAAAACATCTTTCTGTGTTAATAAATATACTTAAATAGCATTGATTTTAATAGCTGTATAGCAACCTGTTGTTTGGGTGTACCTTAATTTATCCAACCCATCCTCTATGACTGGATAATTTTATTTTTCATTATTTATATTTTCATTATTATAAACAATCTTATATATATACTTTGTGCATATATATACTTTGTGTGTGTGTGTGTATATATATATATTTTTTAAGAGTTCTGAGTGAACAGACGGTGCAATTGAATATGATTTGGGATGCAAAGCAGCCACACCCTTCCTTGTGGGTTCATGTGTTAGTCAAGCCCTTTTGGGTGGCAGGGAAGCATTTGATTCCTCTGTACCACATGACCTCCCGCCACCCCCGTCACAACGGATTGGACTGACACTCTGTCCTCTGCAGAGGGAGGCACCTGGAGGCTGGCCAAAAGCCTATGAAGGGCCTGGCAGGCGTCCTGCGCCCTGAGAGGGATTCCTTTCCTGGGTGGTGCTGACTGAGCTGAGCAGATTCTCCCTCAGGGTGTCGAAGGCCTGATGGCCGGGCAACCTCCGTAGGAGGGGCAGGCATGGGGATGGATCCATGGGGTAAACCCCATGCCCTGAACTAACCAGTGCGTTTCCTACCACCTGGGAGAAGGAATCTCTCCCTGTGTGAGTCCCAGCGTTCACCTTCTCCAGCTCCAGGTAGCTAACCAAGGAGGGTAAACATGGTCTCTGGAGCCTGAGAGCCTGGGTTTGGATCCTGGCTCGGTACGTCTTACCTGTGTGATCTCAGGCTAGTCTCTTAGCCTCCCTGTTCCTGAGTTTCCCCATGTAAAAATAAGGACAACAAGGCCTACTAGAAAAGGTTCCTGTGAAAACGAAATGAGTTAATATATGTAAAACTCTTTCAAAGAGTGCCCAAGACACTGCAGATACGGTTACGATTACGGCTCTGCTGGTCTGTTTTGCTGTACCTAGAACCTCAGGCATCTTGGGAGTCTTACAGGTCACTGACACCTGCAAGGACACACTGATGACTTCAAATGTCCTGCTATTATTAGCTGACTCGAGGTACTTCTCTTCCTTCCACCAGATTGCTAACCTCCTTAAGGCCTTGGGCTCTGCTTTAGTGTCCCCTGTGCCCTCCCCAGTGCGTGGTGCAGGGTAAACACCCAGCACATGGTTGATTCTGCCATTTGGTGCGAGAGCAGTTTCCAGGCAGCCCCAGCATAGCCAGCTTGGACCAGCGTAGTGGTCAGCTGGGCCGGCCGCCCAGCCCCCCTCCCCCCCCGCAGCCTGGCCAGAGCCGCGCTCCCTGGATGGCAAAGCCCCAGCAGCCCCAGCGGCAAGCAGAAACCTAGCGCTCAGTGCGGAGCCGGAAGTTGTATCCTTGGGTTTGCAGAGTTAGGAAAACATCCCGCCAAAGTGAACCCAGAGCCTCCTTGACATGTGCCAGAGCTGACAAAATACAGGGTTACCATCTCTTTGGGGGACCCCTCCCTCCAGGGACACTGCACACCTGCCTGCTTCCTGAGATGGTCCCCGAGTCCCACACTCTAGCTGGGGGGGTCTGAGGCTAGAGCCCTGGACAAATAATGGAACAAAGGCAGTGAAGGTTGCTGGTCCTTCTCCCTCTTTGGTCTCCTCTGGACCCACCAGCTCACCGACATGGGCCACCAAACGTGGGCCTTTAATGTCGGCTGCTGAGCAGCTCCTGGAGCCCTGGAGCTGGAGAGAGGCTTAGATGAGCAGGACAACCAGAAAGGCAGGACTTCTGGAGGACAGGCAGCAAGTTTAGTACAAAGGTGTCAGGGATTAGTCGGCATTTCCCTGCGCCAGCATTAGGCTGGGTGTGTCGTGTAGCATTAATAACAATAATAGTAACAGCCAACACACACACATACCATCTGCCAGTTACTATTCCAAGCATCTCACACATATTAGCTCATTTAACCATTACCCCCAGTCACTGGAGTAGGTAGTACTATTATCTCCATTTTACAGGCGAGGAAACTGAGGCACAGAGAAGTTAAGTAACTTCCTTAAGTTCCCACAGCTACTCAGTGGCATACCTGGGCGTGTACTTAATCCCTACTCTCAAAGCTTTTTGATTAACTGTTAAGTATGATCGTGTATGCATGTGCACATTTAATTCTCACAGGAACTCATAACAGCTCTTAGGTTAATGTGGGCCCATGTTATGGAGAAGAAAATTAAAGCCCAGAGAGGTGAAACGTGTTGAGGTCGCATAAATAACAAGTGGATTTCACACCGGGCTTGTCCGGCTGCATAACACCTCAGCACAGAGAAGACCATGTAAAAGGACAGGAGAATGCTTCGTGGCCTTTGAGAAGGAGGCCACTGAAGACCACAAAGAACCGGAGATGCACAGATTGGGTGTGCGGGAAGTAGCATCAGGCACAGCAAAGGAGCCAGACCTCTGGCTTTCCTGGTTCTTTGCTGGCCTCAAGCCCTACCAACGAGCTAGCTGGGTGAGCTGCTTGAAGTCCCACAGCGCATGCTTTTTAAAAAGGTGAACCCAGTGGAGCCGAAAACTGGCTCTAAATGCAGCCAAATCTCCAAACAGGAAAAATCTCAAAGCTTTTCTTACCCTCCATGCTCATTTTCTAAGCGATCTAATTTTTTTTTTTTTTTTTTTTTTTTTTTAGTTTTTCTCTCCCCCTGAGTTTTTTCAGTCCCCCTTCAAACTCTCTCTGGCTCAAGATCATTAAGATTCTAGAATCTCAGAACTGTAGGGAAACTTAGCAGTGATTTAATGCCCCTTGTCAAGGCTACTTAAGGCAACCGTTGCTTCTCGTACATTTGAACCGTTTCTCCCTGAGGAAGAAGACTTGCCCTTTGTTAATGGAACTGAGAAACTGGCTAGTGGCAGAGCTATTTCAAGCACTTGCCTGGAATCGGACAATGGAGGCTGATGCCGAAGCTGCCTCTCAAGAGAGGGCTTTGCCTCCAGCTCCCTACCACCCCCACAAGCCGCGGCCAGGTCTTCACCGGGGAAGGCCAAAGGGTCAAACCCGCCTTCTCCAGATCACGAGGAGGTCTGGGAAGGTCACCAGGAACACAGAAATAATAGGATCTATTAAGAAATTCGCAGATCTATAATGGTAATACCATGAGATTGTATTCATGGATACCTGTACGCAGCTTTATGCGAGCACTCAAACCATCCAGAGACCTCACCAAGGAAGGGACCCAGGGAAAGAAGTGAGGCCTGAAGAAACTGCAGGCTTGGAGGCAGGAAGGTTTGTTAGCTGAAGGCAGGTAACGCTGGTTTTGCAATCCGACTTTCCCCTTTGTAACTGGGGGAACATAACCAGTGACACACCTTGGCATTCTCAGACTTTGTTCTCGTTGTGCTGCTCTCTGATTGGGTGGTTCCCCACAATGAAGAGGAAATGAATGGTGACTATAAAACTGAGTAATACTTTACAGATTCTTATCATCATTGTCACCATTATCAGCACCAAGTGTTAACTGATGACCCAGCTCCTTTCAGATAGAGTGAGGAGGAGGGAGGTTGGTCCAATGGAGTGGAGGCTTATGTTGAGCTCAGCATCTCTGGTCCCATCCACAGTGGGGCTGGGTTCCCAGCTATGGCATTGCTGAGGCCCTAGGCTCCCAATGGGGAGATTGGACTATGGCGCCAATGGGCACATCAGGACACCAATGATCTTAATTACACGTCAGTTGTTTCTCCATGGAAGCTAACAGCTAGCATTAGATAAATGTCTGCTAAGTGTCAGGCACTCTGATGAGTGTTATGCACACCTCCAGTGAATGAGTACATCGTTATCCCCATTTTGTAGATGAGGAAACTATAAGAGATTAAGTCATTCTCCCAGGGTTTTCGCACTGTATTGCGATCTCCATGAGAGAAAGGACTGCTTTAGTATTGCTTCCTCCCCGAACAGTGCTAGGCATCAGGGAGATGTTCAGGAAAAAGTTTTTGAATGGGTGGATGAGTAGGTAATAAATGGTGAAGCAGAGAAGACTATATTTTCCAGAAAGATTTTCTAGACTAACTGAAAGAACGGTAATAATCCACAGCTCTTTTAACCTTCTCTCACTCCATGTATTTACCCATTGATCGTTCTCAATGGGAAGTGTCTTACTACTCTGTGGGTGTACAAGGTTGGTTGCTAATTTTGGAACGCTTGTGAATCCTGGGCCCAGAGTCATGACCAAGGCTGGTGAGTCATAGTCCCCACACAGACCACCCTACACACTGGCTGTCAGAATAAACCAGAAGTTGCCATCTCGTCCCCCGCTCTGCCTGTCTCATTTTACCTTCTTGAAATGACGAAGGACGTTCTGCAGAGGGTGGGGTCAGGGTAACACTAGACTTCTGGAGACTCTTGCTCTCTGGAAACCTGAAATTGCACAGGCTCTGTTGGAAGCCTCACAGTCTACTGGAAGAGCCTGTCCCTCCCCCAGGGTATCAGCGTGAACCTGTAAGTGGCTGAAGTGTCTTTATTGTAGGCAATGTCTGCAGGAGCCCCACTCTGCCATTTCAGGCAGGTGCATAACAACCTGTCACCAGGAGACCGTTAGCCTCTGTAACAAAGGATATAGTTTCTCATTCCTTACTCAGAGAGAAGAGTTTAAAAATACGAGTGCCCCTGAAAGAGGAAACACATTGATTTAAAGTCATACAAAGTTGCAAAAAGCTGATGGCAGGCCTTTCTTGGGGCAGAACGAAGACAGAATTCAGGGGAATTAAAACAGGGGCAAAAGAGGTTTGGCATCACAGATTGTTGGGTACTTAAAATACAATCTGGGGCGCCTGGGTGGCTCAGTCTGTTAAGCGTCTGCCTTTGGCTCAGATCATGACCTCTGGGTCCTGGGATTGAGCCCCATGTCGGGCTTCCTGCTCAGTGGGGAGTCTGCTTCTCTCTCTTAAATAAATAAATTAATTAAATATTTTTTAAGAAAACCCACTGACTCTCATTCACATTGTGGGTTATTCAGGCTCCTTTGCGTGGCTGGGGTAGGTGACTGAATCCTTGCCTCCTAGTCTTTCAAGGGGGGAGAAATACAAAGCCAGAGAGAAAAGGGAAAAGGTCTTTGGCTAAACTAGATCACTTGTTACCTGTGAACAATACTATAATCAAATTCTGGTAAGCGATGAGACTGAAAGTTAAAGATGTTCATTTTCTCTTCAGATTTTAACTTTCATAAAGTCTGCCACCCCTTTATTATGGAGAGCCAAGAGTATCTGGGTGTGTGAGGACTCACTGACTAGATGAGCAGTGCCATGACATTCCCAAACGCCAATTCCTCTGCCAACCATGTCCCAGTGGTTTCACTCCTCCTAACCACACCGGATAATGCAGGTATAAGAATGGAGGGAGAAACAGTGCTTTTAAAAATAGCTCTGACTTCGTAGTCCTTAAATAACCGAGGATTGTGATACGAGAGAGGGTTCCTCTGGATCTCCATTTCTACCGAGAGCAGAACTTGACAAAACGGCCTCCGTTGACTTGAGTAAAGGGATTTGGCCTTGCTGAGTAAGAGCTTCTAAAAGGTAAGAGAGCTGCTGAACAAGAGAATTTCCTTCTCGGCCACAGCATGGATTCTTGTTTGGCCGAGATGGTCACTGAAATTCAGCCTACCTTGACACAGAGGGATAGAGTAAATCCTTGTTATTCAACATGTGGTCCCCAGACAGCCGCACTGGCCTTGCTGGGGGGCTGGTTGAAGATGCAGACTTGGACGCCCCACCCTCGACCTGCTAAATAAGAATCCCCCCTCTAACAAAACTCCCAGGTGAAACAGGTACCTAACAGACTGAGAAGCCCTCTAGTAAGTGACCTTTGCAGATTCCTTCTACTTGAGGATTTCATGGGGGCCAGCTCCAGTTGGGAAGCAGTGCGGCCCCTGTGCAGAGGGGGACCTGGTTGCTAAGGAAGTCTGCGGTGTGCCACAGTTCCCCTCCCAAGCCACAGCTCTCGCCTCGTCTGCTTCTACAGGACATGTTTCCCCACCACTTCAAGCGTATTGCAGCTGCAGTCCTTCCGAACACACACCAGTCTCCCTGTAGCTGATTCCTGGGAGGCCACACAGCTTGAGAGTCTGGTGTGTGTTCAGAGGGACTGGAGCTGCCATGCCCTTGAGGTGTGTCTCCTTTAGGCCGTCAAAGACACCCAGAGCAAGCGTTGAGGCAGGCAGTCAGTGGTTTGTATAGGTCCTAGCTCTCCTCCCTACACAGAACCACCTACATACCTCCCTGTTCATTCATCTCGGGGCTATAGATGGCAGGGAGCACCCAACATCTCATCTGTTGAAGAATTATAAGGCAACTCATATATTTTCCCTAGAAGGATTCATTATTGCATAAATTACTCAGAAATATCAATAAGAAAAAGAACACCCAAATCTCAGGTGGGGAGCGTGGGGTGTCAAGATATGGTGAACAACTCCCTGACTATGAAGATCTAGTTCATGGACACACACATGGGGAACATGTCTACCCCAGGTGCTGATACCAACTATTGATTTGATCCGTTTGGGCTGCTATGACAAAATCCTACATCTGGGGGCTTACGTAAGAGACATCTATCTTCTCACAGTTCTGGAGGCTGGGAAGTCCAAGTTCAAGGTGCTGGCCTATTCAGTTCTTGGTGAGGTCATTCTTCCTAACATAGATAGCCCCTTTCTCACTATGTCCTCCTGTGGCCATTCCTCAGAGTGTGTACGTCAAGAAAGAGCTTTGGTGTCTCTTTCCTCTTCTTATAAAGGCACCAATCGCATCATGGGGCCCCACCATCACGTCCTCGTCTAAACCTAAATACCTCCCAAAGGCCCCACCTCCAAATAGCATCACACCGGGGATTAGGACTTCAACATATGAATTTGGTGGGGGACACAGACATTCAGTCTGTAACAACTAACAATGTAATAGACTTCAGAGAGCCTGTCTCCAAATCTTTAATTTTTTTCCCCTTGAATGATATGCTCTTGGCTAATACTAATATTTTTTAAGTATACTAAGAGTACACTCATTAGAGAAATAAAAAATTAAAAATTATGCATCTTCATAACAACCAGCAGAGCTGTAGAAATGCAGTTCATCAGTCCCTAGGGTCTCTCCACTCCACCACTGTCGGTCAAAGAGGAGCTGCTCTATTTATTCATGGTAAGGAAAGCAGTTGAGATCTGGGGCTGTAGAGTTAGGATGATCTGGGTTCAAATGTGATTCTAGGGCTTCCTACCTCTGACCTCTCCAAGCTTTGATTTCCTCATCTATAAAATGGAGGGAACGCTAATAACTTCTATCATTTTGTAGCATTCTACAGGCATGTGAGGGTTAAGTTAAACAATACACGAAATGCCCCGCTGCAGAGTAGATGCTAAATATACAGTGGCTATTACTATTTTGCTGCAGTTGGTATTATTGGACACAATACTTAGGTCTTTCTGGCTCATATGTGCTCTTTCTACCATTAGGTTGAGACATCCAAGAAGCAGGAATTAAGTTTCCCTCAGTAGACTCCTTCTTACCTTCCTGACTTTATAAAAGGTCTCCTGCTTCCTGTAGCTCATGAGGCAGCCAAGGTAGGGCTCTGTCCTTGGAGAGCCTAAGAACTAATGTGGCCACTTGTCTGACTACTGGCTGGAAGGGGTCCTCCCGAATCCTGAGCTTCTGGCAAAACTTGTAGCACAAGGTAGGCCTTGTTTGCTAGGAGGCCAGGAGATCTTCACCTCTCCAACCTCCACTGTTCCACCCTGGTGAGCACAGATCTTCATCCAACCTCCTTACCCCTACCTGCCCGCTTCCCCTCACAGGACACTTCACCCCTGAGCACACACCAATGCACTGGCCTTCAAGGGTGATCTTTCCTTCAATTTAGCTTTCATTTCTGCCAGGATTCCCTGGGGTCAGCCATCTGAGCCAAGCACCTTGGAACATACCCAGTACTTCATGGATGGTCACCTGTATATTACCAGAGTAGAAGCAGGTATCATTTCTCCCGTGCCCACATGGTCCTAACAATACGCAGTGACATCAAAATCTGTTGTATGGCTTGGCCCTGGGCCCTGCTCCTCCTCCAATCGATCACCCAGTTATCTCTTTCAGGAAGCTTTCTGCCTTCTTCCCTAAGCCGAGGGCCCCTGCATTTACCTCTATCATTACGCATTGCACTGGAATTATTTGTGTCCCTGTCTGCCTCCCCCATGAAGCCAAGTTCCCGGAGGGCTCGGTTATTCATGTGTTATTCACCTCTGTACCCCCAGCATTTAGCACTGTGTTTAATTCATAGTAAGCTTGCAATAAATGTTGAAGAAAGGAAGGAGAAGGAGGGAAGGAAAAGATAGGAAGCAAGAAAGAAAAAAAAAAAGGAAGAATAAAAAAGGATGAGAGGCATAGGAAGGAGCAAAGAGTGAGAAGAGGCTGGATTGAAATCTGTGGAATTCCCAGTGGCCCTGAGCAGTGAAGCTAAAACCCCTCCTCCTCCATATTAAATCTTCCAACTTTTCCCTCCCTGTTAATATAAAAATAGAATGAGTTTATATACACTCATTAAAATAGTTGACTAAGTAATCACGATGGTTCCTGGAGCCCTTAGCCCTCAGCAAGCCCTATGAAGGACTCTCTACTGACCGCAGACCATAAAACCCTCATCAAACACAAACACTGCCCTTTTTCCTGGTTGCAGGCACACAGTCCATTCAAAGGTCAAGGTCAGTCACTTCTTGTGTACGTGAGCCCTCCACAGCTGACAAACATTTCTACACACATCCAAAGAGGGGGGAGAAGGACCAACAAGCTCTTAGGAATTCCCTGTTGGTCATAATAACCTTATAGATATCTCCACAAATGGAGAGAAGCAGGAGCCCAGAGAGGTAAACAGCAAAAAGAAAAACAAAAAAAACCCCAAACCAGCCAGATAATCATGGAAGTATCCACATGTGTACACACAGAGACACACTCAAGGGGGTTTAACTTTCCTAATACTGTTTTGCTGAGATTAATAATTAAATGGCCCTGTGTACCTTGAATAGAAGCCAACTGCTCAGCAAAGGGAGGTGACAGAGAAACATATCAACGAGATCAACCTGGAATGAAGATTAGTCAGTCCACCATGCAGATAATATTGAGTTTCTTGCATTAATGTCCTATATCTTGTCTGCCTTTGTTTAACTTAGAATTTTAGAGATGGATTAGATATGAGATCTGGAGAAAGTTTGCTCTACAAACTTCAGCTTATTCCAGTCAATTGGGTCATTGTTTTCTCTCCACTGAATAGAAGTAATAGTTTGACCCAGAAGCCTAAGCTAAACTTTGCTGGTTGTGTTTGGAGGACATCTTCTCTTGGCTTTGGGAGCTACTCCATGTGTCCTCTCCTTTCATCAGAGCATGCCTCCTTATTAATCTCATGAAATCTCTCTGAACAGAGAGTGTGTATTATTCATGATTCACTTTGTGGTCAGGAATTTCATTACTCAGTGTGGAAATCATGTGGGATTGGAAGTATTGGAAAAATGAGTGTAGTTGTAGGAAAAGACAAATGACTATAGATTACTTTTTAAATACTGTCATGTGTTAATCTAGTCCCTGGAGAGAGAGGAAGAGATTAAACTAGAGTTAGCAGGGAGTCTGACCTGAGCCCACCTAGCGCTCAGGTGAGGAAGGCAGGAAAATGGGGGAAAGGAGCATGAGAAGGAAGAAGGCACATGTCACAGAAGGGAATCATCCTCCCCCAATCAAAGGAGAATGGGGGCTTCCAGGAGATCAGATGGTCCTCCCTGAGGCACCTACCAGGCACGGATCCCGATGGCTACCTGGGCCCATCTCCTTCCCACTCTCCTCTTTTTTCCTCCTTCCCTCCCTGACTCTTTTCCTTCCATCCACTTTTATTGACCATCTGTGCGTCAGGTACAGTGCAGGCGATGGGAATATGAAGAAAACAAAAGTTCCTAACCTCATGTTATTGAGTAGTAAGCTAGTAACCAACGCATTCGACAAACCAACAATGCAGTGGCATCCCAGGGCCCATGTCAGTACGTGGGCCAGCGCCAGTGGGCCTCACTGGAGGCTGTGGCCCTTTCCACCCTGCAGCCAGCCCTCCATGTAGCTGGATTCAGCAACAATGTGGTTCTCAAATTTCTGCACACCTACCGCTCTAGATTAAAAGAGAACGAGACATTTCAACTAAACTCAATGTGAGCATTTTGATTGGATCTTGTTCGAAAAAAAAATCTATTAGAAGACATACAACATTTTGGAAAATTTTACATAGACTGGGAATTAGGTGATTTAGGTGATTATCATTAATTTTCTTAAGTATAATAAAGATGATTGTGAATATGTAGGAGAATGTCCTTATTTTTCAAGAGATAGGTGTTGGAGTATTTAGGAGTCATGTCTACATCTTACTTTGAAATGGTTAAGAAAAAAATATATATGTGTGGCAAAATGTAAACAATTATAGAATTAAGAATTGTAGAATTAAGGAGACGGAGGTGAGTGTCAACTGTGCTGTTCTTTCCAACTTGTCTACACATTTGAAGCTTTCCATGGCAAAAACAATGAGATGATTCTCACCACTGGCCGGCTGTTCTACTAAGGATTTCAGTAGAATAAAGTCATTTGTGTGTCAATTAGCCAAGAAATAACCGTAGCTCGCATTTACCATGCGCCAGGAAATTCTGAGTTTAACACGGGTTTTCTCCTTGAGTCCACACAGCAACATTGCATGCCGGGCTTTTCTTTACAGAGAGGGCAACCGAGGCTTGGCAAGGTGAAGTGCTTATCCCACGTCCCACAGCTGGTAACTGTCCGTGCCAGATCCCAACCTGGCTTTGATCTGGTTCCAGACTACCCACTCTTAACTGCTACTCTCCACCCACGGCCTCCTGGGAAACACCTTGACATGCAACGTCTGGTTGAAGTAACGGTGACAGAAATCATTGCCGTGAAGGGCCCTGTGTCAACCTGTGAGTACAAACAACCATTGTGAGAGCCTTTCCTGCTTTGATAGAGAGAAGGAGGGCCTCCAGGGGCTGCCAGGGGAGGAGAGGCCATTGGTGAGGGAGCAAAGGGCAGAGAAAGAGGAAGTGGGGAACAGAAGCATGGCCTAACCCTATGAACCCACAACTGTTTGGGGGCAGATTAAAGGGGTTAGGCATGTATTTCTGTCTGGAGCAACAAAGTATTTTCTGTGTAGTCGAAAAGTTGCTACAATCAACGCTGCTCCACCTTACTACTGAAGGCTGGAAAAAAATCAGAGCTGAGACATAAAATGGTGTTTTCTTCCCTAATGGTTTCTTTTTTCTTTTCTTTTCTTTTTTTTTTTTTTAAGATTTTATTTGAGAGAGAGCAAGAGAGAGCATGAACAGAGGGAGGGGCAGAGGTAGAGAGAGAAGCAGACTCCCCACTGAGCAGGGAGCCCGATGCAGGGCTCGATCCCAGGACGCCGGGATCATGACCTGAGCCCAAGGCATGTGCCTAACCCACTGAGCCACCCAGGCCCCCCGCTAACAGTTTCTTAATCAAGGTGTCATTATGTCTGAAGTTCCTATTGCTGACCCACCATCCAGGACACGAAATGTGATTTCAGAGAGTGAGGCTGGGCTGTGTTGAGTCATCCTGACGTTCTCACCCGCTTACCACCAGAGCCAGAGAGAGTGGAGGGCAGGCTGTGCTCAGCCTATTGGCCTCTACAGGAATTTCAACCATGACCTCGACCTTACTTGCCCTCTGCTCTAGTCTCCTGACTGGCTTGTGCTCATGGCAAAGCCGCAGTTCCAAGGCCAGCCTGGCGGACCCACCGTGGAGGAAACCGGGGTCACGTTCTATTTTGCTCTCGTGTATGAAATGTTAAGAGTTAGAGAAATCATGTAAAAAGTCAAAAGGATGTCAACTTTGCAAACACCAGTCTCCCAGGGATTTGGCATTAGAACAAAAGTCACTTTTTGTACAGCCCAGCTTTTCCTGTGAGGACAGAGCTACAGAGACAGAAAATCTCTGTCTGGGGGGTGTTCCAAGTAACTCAGGACCAACTGTTCATACAGGGGAGCAAAGGGTCTCCTTGTACAGAATTTGGGGACTGTCTCTGGGAAATTTATTTTTTTTAAACACACACAATTGTGCCAACTGATTTCAGCGCGTGTTTCTAGCAACCTCACAGCATTGTGACAATCACAGAGCTTCCCTCAGCCCCGGAACAAGGGCAGCCCACACTGAAGCAGCCCTCGGAAGACAAAAAGTTGAGGTCAACTCTGATGATTCCTGTGAAGCAGAATCCATTTCAACTGAGACAAAAAGGAAATCATTCCCCCGAACTCCAGCAGGCTACAGAAATGACAGCTATTTTAACAATTCCAAAATGAAAGGTGTTCCTGGGGGAAGAAGCGGAACAATGGAAAAGTATCCGTTAAAATAAATAGTTTTCATGGGGCATTGCCCCCTAAAGGTCTCCCTCAACCCAAATAGTTCTCTTGCCTTGAACCCATCTTGCACCCTGCCCAGCTGTGAGCATGCTTATAAACCTCAGTGTCCCCCATCCCACCCACCAACCCCCAACTCCGGTCCCCTTCCTCTGGCTTCTCTGAGCTCCAAGACTCCATTCTCTCAGATCTTTCTAAACGTAAGCATGAGCCCATTTCTTTCCTACTTAAAACTTGTGGATGGCTCCAGATCCCCCACATGATAAAATTGCATACAATTTGGCACGGAAGGACTTCAGGATCTTTCAATTGCCCCCTTTTCCCAGACTCAGCTGCTATCACACCCCACATACATCCTTTGTTCCAGTTACACAGAACAGAATTACACTGAATTTCTCTAAATTATTACCCTGGTGGTCTCTGTCCATGCCTTCCCACTCACTGTCCCCCTATCTAGAATGTCATTCCTCTGAGTCCACAGACTATACTGAAGTTTCAAGACTCAGCTCGAATGTTCCATCCTCAATGGAGCCCCCCCAGAACTACCTTCTTTCTCTCTCTCCACACCCCAGATGCCACACACACACACACACACATTTACACACTTTCTCTCCATGCCCCCAGCTTCCTTCCCCAGCCACCCAAACATCACACATTTTTCCAGGGCTTAGCTCTGTCCTCTGTTCACACACCTGCTGCCCTCATAGACTGTGAGCCCTTCCTTGAGGACGGAGTCCAAACCATGCTCATCTTTGTGTTCCCGGTTTTTAGCACGGTGCCTGGCACCCAGTAGGTGCTTCATCACATGAATGGAATCGAGAATCTAGATCTTCCCTAGCCAGCAAGGCCAGGCTCAAATTATGCCTTTCCTAAGTCTTCCCAGACTCCCGCCAGGAAACATTCCTGCCATCTCAGAACCCTGTATCCTATATCGTCTGTAAATTGTTACTTCTCTCATATATATATATTATATATATTTGGTAAGATTGAAAAAATTTGTCCTTTGAAACTATAATATGTTTTCAGGAAGTAACACTTTTTACCCCCTCTCTGCCCTGACCAGACTTTGGTTTTGTTTAGGAACTATTGTTGATTAGTCAACTGGTCCTTTAGGACACCAACACCAATTATTTTAAAGTCTCTTCGTTCATAGAGAAAATGTAGCCAAAGACTGACTTCATTTATCCCCTGTTAAGAAGCCCAGCGTTTCTGCAAGATGAATGCTCTATATTCAGAGGTTGTAGGGAAGCCACGGGCTAATAGAATAAAAAGGCCTGGCCCTGGGCCCTGGCCACCTTCTCCATTGTCTGTCCTTCTGCTGGGCCCCTTTCCAGGCTGGGCTGTTTCCCTTCCCAGGGCCAAAGGATTCAGATTTATAAATTGAAGTCCTCTTTGATTTTTCTGGGGATAATCCTTTCAGTGTCTGGTTTTCTGCTGTCCCAATAATACTTCGTCAACAAGGCTGGTAGCTCTCTACCTTACCACGGCCCTATGGCCCTAAGTGGGGAAATTCATATACACTGCTTCTTTCAAAGTGACCTTGGAGAAACTTTTTTTTTCTTTCATTTATTTATTTATTTTTTTAGTTTCACTATTTCAGAAATTCTAAAATGCAGATCTGGAGAAGGAGAAGGATATGTAGAAAAACTCTCACGTAGCTTCCACCTGCCACTTCTTTGTATCACCAGCTACCTGAAGAGTCCAGTTGCCTGGAGGCCTTTGGCCAGGATGGTGGTGTGCGAGACAGTGTTCCTGAGCTGCCGGCTGGAACAGCATCCAAGTGGCCTCAGGGTTGGAGCGAGCCAATGGGAAAGCAGCTGGTGTCTCTACCATCGCTCTCCCTCCCCCTCTATGACCCCGTCTTATCCTCCGTAGCCATCCTGACACAAACTACCCCTCAAAGGCTTTGGTAGAGGGCCAAGTATTTGTTAGTTGATGGGAAGGAGTCTGGTTTCCATGTCAGATTGACATTGGTAAAGGCCCCCTCCCACAGCCTCTCTTGCCCATATTCTTCACATGCTTGGAACGGAGTGTTTGAGATAGGAATCCAAATCCACACAGCTGTTCAGAGTCAAGCAGTGGTGAGGAGTTGAGAATAAGAGGGCAAGGTCTGGGACCACTTGCTGGATAGATGGACACACGTGGGTCCGGGCCAGCCTAGGAAGGTTGACCAAAGGTGGGCTCATCCCAGTCCAAGAAACCAGGAGCATTTCCTAGGCAGTCAGCGAGGAGGCCAACAGCATCTTGGGGTTTCAACAGGTATGGGACCTCAAGCTGGGGGTCTAGGTCCTGGGGCAGGAAATAAACTATTGGATCTCATAAAAGGAATTCTGAACTATCAAGCAGGGGCTTGGTTAAAACAGAATATTATAAAGCAGATTGATAACAAGGAGTCAAGATACTGAAGTTAAATCTTGCTCACCAGCCACAGAACTGCCTTGGTGGTGGGCTGTAAGTGGAGAGCCTAGAGCCAGGCCTGGCACCAGACCCTGGCAGGACTTGACTCGGCAGGTGGAACCCTCCCTTTTCTAGGTGACCAGTACCAGAAGGACAAGGACCATGTGTGGTTCGCTCTCCACTCAGTAAGTGCCTGACACATAGCAGATGCTGAATAAATACTCAATGAATTGATGACCCTTGTGTAAGTTGTTGGGGAGAACAATGAGGATGCCGGGCACAGCCTTCTATCAGAAGAGCAGAGTCAGTCTTTGTCCTGCAGGGAGCACTGTTACCAGAGCTCTGTCTGGACCCTTCCAACTCTAGCTTCCGAATTTCTTTTAACAAACACGTATAATGCTCGCCACAGTCCAGCAAAGTCAACTAACTTAATTCTCAAACAACTCTATGAGGTAGGTACTTTTATTAGCCCCATTTTATGGATGCGGACGCAGAAGCCCAGAGAAGTCAAGTGACTTGACCAAGGTTTCACAATAACCAATAAATGATGGAGTCTGGTTATGAAACCAGGCATTCTGACTCTAAAGCCTGTGCTCATGTTGACTAGCCTTTAGGGGATCCAGACCTATCACTATCCATGATTTGAGAGCTATGTAGCACCGATCTCTGTGACCTTCCTAAAGCCATTCACTACTCATAAGCATCCTGGTAAGTCTGAGCTGCTGGCCGTGGCTACCAGATATGGAAATGATTCCCACTGCCTTTGCAGGTCTCTGAAATGCAAATGAAACACAGCTTGGTAAAGCATTGCCTTGTAGAACTCCTCCCTGGGCCTGGACTGTGTCGGGGCCAGCTTCATTGGGCTGGTGGCTGTGCAGTCACACAGCTCTCTGTGCTCAGAAGGACCTGCTTGGTTTACGCTCTTCTGTCACCATCTTGGAATTCCTAATAATTTTTGAACAAGGGTCCTGGGATCGTTACTTTGCACAGAGCCCTGCAAATGATGTAGCGGGTCCTGCCTGTGTTTCTATGTTGTCCATCCTGCCTGTGTTTCTGTGATTTCCTTTCACTCACTCTCCCTTTCTTGCTTGCGGGAATCAGTCTCTTATATCTCCATAAATTTGGGGTGCCTGGGTGACTCAGTCGGTTGAGTGTCATGATTTCAGGGTCCTGAGATCAAGCCCTGTGTTGGGCTCTGTGCTGAGCGTGGAACATGCTTGATATTCTCTCTCTCTCTCTCTCCCGCTGCCCCTCCCCCTGCTCTCTCTCTCTCTCTCTCTCACTCTCTAAATAAATAAATAAATAAATAAATAAAATCTCAAAAAAATATTTCCGTAAATTCCTCTCATGCTTAGGTGTTAAGAGAGCATGCAGGACAAATCCAGTTTTTTAAGAGTCTCTTATCTTAATCTGCTTCCCCGAAGCCAATTCGAATCTTTTTTTTCATAAGATCTTTGATGCTGATACTCACGCCATTCCTCCCACCCTCTCCTCAAACTGAGATCTTAATCTTTCAGCTCCCTGCCCAACCAGGAGCAAGATAAAGGCAGTGAGGCGGAGGTGGGTTGTCAGCAAAGAGACTCCTGATTAAAAGGGAATGTCCATAGTGTTACAAGATAAACTGAGGCCTGTTAAACTGTTTAGGAGTTTCTTTAAACAAAGATCAATTTGGATTAGGCAGCACCAAACCAGAAGTGGTTAGAAGTGCTCCACCAACAGGAGGAAAGATTTATATGTAGAAAAGTACAAAAACAAAGAAAAAATTATTTGACTGGCCGTAGCTTAAAGCCGAGTAAGCTGCTTGTGATTGGTTGTCCTTAGCGTTTTGATTTCATAACCTTGAGGCATTTACAGGCTTAGATTTTGGGTTTGCTTCCGTAGGCTGCCAGGACATCAGAGCCACATAAGTCTAATGGTCTCCTGGTTTAATTAATTTAACAGTAGTCTAGATTAAAAGAGATTTAAGAGAAATGTTGACCAAATTAATGTGTGGGCTTTGTTTAGATCCTGATTCAACTAAACCAACTGTAAAAAGGTAAGTCTTTGATGATCAAGAAACATTGAATATGGACTGGGTATTAAATGATATTGAGGAATCATGCTTTATTTTGCAGGGTGTGTAACAGGCGTTGTGGTTATGTAAGAAAATGCCCTAATTTCTTTTCGAGATGCATACTGAATTATTTAGGAGGGTTATGACATGGTATCTGGGATTTGCTTTAAAATGCTTTAGGGGAAAGAAGGGTTGGAGAGGGAGGGAGATGAAAGAACTATGTTATGTTTGGAAGTTGTTATAATAAATAGTTAAACATGAAAGAGAGGGAGAGAGAGCATCTAGACCACAATGTCACCAGAAGAGCAGAAGCAGATGTTTACTGTTGTTCTCTTGTATTGGCTCAGGGGAGTCTGAGCTCTAAATGAGCTGTTTTTTGTGTTTTGTTTTTATGTGTGTAGATGACGCTCAACTTGGCGATGTCCTCTGAAACATCATCTTCTAGAGCTGGTTCAGTGATAGTGGGAATGGCTCCGCCCAACCATCCTCACTCCTCCTGCTTGTTCCCTCTTGTGAGTAAGAGTTTATGAGGATACCAGTAGAACAGGAGCTACAGAGGCTCAAACTCGTGACCTTGACTTATTAGCCTCCTTCCCTCATTTCATCACATCCAAATCCTGTTCCTTCCCCGGGCCTCGTTCCCATGCGGCCTCCTCTGTGAAGCCTTCTGTAACCAGCTGGCCTGGCCTGATCTCTTTGTCCTCATCTCCCACGGCAATTACAGTCCAGCACCTGGCATTTAACCCTCTATTTGGTCCTGAGTTGTTCTTGGATAATTTTGCGCAAGCTATTCTTCTCTCCCCAGCTGATTGCAGTTTCCCCTGCCTTCCACCCCGACAGAGTTCAGCGTGCTCTGAACAGCTCTGTTCCACACTGAGCCAATTGGAGGCCATTTGTGTGTATGTTCATTCACTCATTCTTCCACTACTGAGCAGCTACTCTGTGCTAGGCATGGTGCTAGATGCTGGGGATTTGACATCGAACAAGATAGACCTGGTCTCTGCCCAGGAGCGCTTTCTGCTGAGAGGGAGAAATGACATTAAATAAGCACACAACAAAGTAATTCCTAACAGTGGCGGCAACTGCGGTGAAGGCAGAACCCACGGTGCTCTGAGTATGCAGAACAAGAGACCTGGACTGCTCTGAAGAGTCAGGGAGGCTCCCCATAAGGAAGTGACTTTAGGAAAGGACTTGAAGGAAATGTAGTAATTAGCCTGGCAAGGAGGTGGGGAGGAGCATTCCAAGCAGAGGAGACAGCACAGAAGAGGCTCCTGGGGGAAGGAGTTTGGCATTCTAGAAGTCCAGTTTTACTGACATGCAGAGACCAAGATTGAACAGAAGCATACTTCTTGAGTTGAAATGAATTTTTCACACACTGGAACTGGGTTCTCATTACCACATGAAGTAGATTATTGCGGTAATAGCCTCCCATTTGTTCTTGTCTCCCTGCATACATGCCTCTGCAATGTGATTCTATCCTTTTCCCACAAGCAGCAGAGTCTGTTTCTCTATCTGCTGAATCTGGGCTTGGCTGTATGACCTTATCTGACAAATGGGACACTAGCAAATTTGACAAGGAAGAGGCTCTTGCTGATGGGAACTCTGTATCACCAGGTGAGCAAGCCTGGTCCTGCTTCACTGAGGATGAGAGGCACTATATGGAAAGAGGCTCTGGCCACCCCTTGGTCCAGCATTCCACTTGAGGCCCCCAGATATACAAATGAGGCCATCCCAGACCATCTAGCCCCAACCAAACCAACCAGACCAGAAGAACCACCCAACCAACCCACAGAATCATGAACTATAAAAAATATTTGTTATTTTAAGTCACTAAGTTTTGGGGTAGTTTGTTGTGAAAAGCTAAGTGATACAGCGTCTTTACATGTCACATCTTAGATACTCCTACAACCAACTGTGTCCTACATTCAAAGTGTTTGTTGGGGCACAATAATAATTAAAATTTAAAGGTTATAATCTAGTGGGGGAGATGTCTTACTTGTAAAGTGCTAAGTAACACTGAAGTTCAAAATGAGCAAATAAAAATACAAAAATACTTAGCACTTTACAAGTAAGTGAGTTCTATCAAAGTAAGTGAGTACTATTTTACAAGTAAGTGAGTTCTATCAATAGTGCTATGGGAATAAGGAGGAAGAAGTGGTTCCCAAGGCAGAGAAAATTTCTGTAGGAGCTGGAACTTCAACTTGGTCTTAAAAGGTACTGATTTAATCTTAGGTGACTGGAGAGGAACAGGGGGGTGGGATCTCTAAGACAGAGGAAGAATGCAAATAACATGTTCAGGAAACTGGTGGCCAAAGCATAAAGGAAATCAATGAGAGATAAAGTTGGAATGAGGGGAGGCCAGGCTATCGAGAGCTGGAAACCTGGGGTTAGAGTTGATAGATTTAGCAAATAAAAATACAGGGTGCTCAGCAATACTTGGGCCATGCTTATACTAAAAAATTACTTGTTGCTTATTTGAAGTTCAAATTTAACTGGAAGTTCCGGTTTTTATCTGGTCACTCTAGCGGGAGTGGCAAACTCAACTGCCTAGAGAAGGAGATAAAATGAATGAGTAACATGGGCAGGGTGTAAGGCAATAGAGTGGGGTGGGGACCATGGCAAAACAGTAAGAGCACACTTATTCCACTGAGGGGATCAGGTCGACTTTGCTGTTGCCAACTGTTGCCATGTGAACATACAGGTCCAACATTTCCAACTCTCCCAATTTTCCCAAGAGAAGTTGAAACTTTGCATTTCTATGTGAAATCCCCTAATTCTTTAACATAAATGAATATTTCATTTTTAAAAAAAATTTTATTTTATTTTATTTATTTTATTTTATTATGTTATATTAGTCACCATACAATACATCATTAGTTTTTGATGTGGTGATCCATGATCTGTTGTTTTTGTATAACACCCAGTGCTCCATGCAGTACGTGCCCTCCTTAATATCCATCACCGGGCTAACCCATCCCCCACTGCCCTCCCCTCTAAAACCCTGTTTGTTTCTCAGAGTCCATAGTCTCTCATGGTTCATCTCTCCCTCCGATTTCCCCCCCTTCATTTTTCCCTTCCTTCTCCTAATGTCCTCCATGCTATTCCTTATGTTCCTCAAATAAGTGAAACCATATGATAATTGACTTTCTCTGCTTGACTTATTTCACTTAGCATAATCTCCTCCAGTCCCATCTATGTTGCTGTAAAAGTTGGGTATTCATTCTTTCTGATGGCTGAGTAGTATTCCAATGTATATATGGACCACATCTTCTTTATCCATTCGTCTGTCGAAGGGCATCTCGGCTCTTTCCACAGTTTGGCTATTGCGGACGTTGCTGCTATGAACATTGGGGTGCATATGGCCCTTCTTTTCACTACATCTATGTCTTTGGGGTAAATACCCAGGAGTGAAATTGCGGGTCATAGGGTAGCTCTATTTTTAATTTTTTGAGGAACCTCCACACTGTTTTCCAAAGTGGCTGTACCAACTTGCATTCCCACCAACAGTGTAAGAGGGTTCCCCTTTCTCCACAACCTCTCCAACATTTGTTGTTTCTTTCCCTGTCCATTTTTGCCATTCTAACTGATGTAAGGTGGTATCTCAGTGTGGTTTTGATTTGGATTTCCCTGATGGTTAATGATGATGAACATTTTTTCATGTGTCTGTTAGCCATTTGTATGTCTTCTTCAGAGAAGTGTCTTTTCATTTCTTCTGCTCATTTTTTGACTTGATTATTTGTTTTTTGGGTGTTGAGTTTGAGAAGTTTCTTTATAGATCTTGGATACCAGCCCTTTATCTGTAGTGTCATTTACAAGTATCTTCTCCCATTCTGTGGTTTGCCTCTTTGTTTTATTGACTCTTTCCTTTGCTGTGCAGAAGCTTTTTATCTTGATGAAGTCCCATAAGTTCATTCCAAAATCCTCAACAAAATCCTAGCTAATAGGATCCAACAATACATTAAAAGGATCATTCACCACGACCAAGTGGGATTTATCCCCGGGATGCAAGGGTGGTTCAACATTCGCAAATCAATCAATGTGATAGAACACATTAATAAGAGGAGAGAGAAGAACCATATGGTCCTCTCAATTAATGCAGAAAAAGCATTTGACAAAATATAGCATCCTTTCCTGATTAAAACTCTTCAGACTCTTCAGAGTATAGGGATAGAGGGAACATTCCTCAAGTTCATAAAATCCATCTATGAAAAACCCACAGCGAATATCATCCTCAATGGCGAAAAGCTGAGAACCTTTCCCTTAAGATCAGGAACACGTCAAGGATGCCCACTCTCGCCACTATTGTTCAACATAGTACTAGAAGTCCTAGCAACAGCAATCAGACAACAAAAATAAATAAAAGGTATTCAAATTGGCAAAGAAGAAATTAAACTCTCTCTTTTCGCAGATGACATGATACTTTATGTGGAAAACCCAAAAGACTCCACCCCCAAAATTACTAGAACTCATACAGCAATTCAGTAATGTGGCAGGATACAAAATCAATGCACAGAAATCAGTTGCTTTCTTATACACTAACAACGCAACTGTAGAAAGAGAAATTAGAGAAACGATTCCATTTACAATAGCACCAAAAACCATAAGATACCTCGGAATAAACCTAACCAAAGAGGTAAAGGATTTATACTCTAGGAACTACAGAACACTCATGAAAGACATTGAAGAAGACACAAAAAGATGGAAAAATATTCCATGCTCATGGATTGGAAGAATAAACATTGTTAAAATGTCTATGCTACCCAGAGCAATCTATACCTTCAATGCCATCCCGATCAAAATTCCAATGACATTTTTCAAAGCGCTGGAACAAAAAATCCTAAAATTTGTATGGAATCAGAAAAGACCCCGAATCACCGAGGAAATGTTGAAAAAGAAAAACAAAGCTGGGGGCATCACGTTGCCCGATTTCAAGCTATATTACAAAGCTGTGATCACCAAGACAGCATGGTACTGGCACAAAAACATACAGACCAATGGAACAGAATAGAGAACCCAGATATGGACCCTCAACTCTATGGTCAAATAATCTTCAACAAAGCAGGAAGAAATATGCAATTGCGAAAAGGCAGTCTCTTCAATAAATGGTGCTGGGAGAATTGGACAGCCACATGCAGAAGAATGAAATTCGACCATTTCTAACAGCATACACAAAGATAAACTCAAAATGGATGAAAGACCTCAATGTGAGACAGGAATCCATCCAAATCCTAGAGGAGAACATAGGCAGTAACCTCTATGACAGCAACTTCTTTCAAGATACATCTCCAAAAGCTAGCGAAACAAAAGCAAGGATATTTCAATATTTAAAAAAATCCGTGTGGGCCAAGCAAAACATGTCTGTCAGCTGTGTCTAGTCTGAGGACCTCTGGTTTTCAACCTCTATTTTAAGTCTCAAATACCTAGATTTTTTTTCTTTTTTACTGCAGTAGTATATGTCTGTAAAAAATTCAAACATCAAAACATTAAGGTGAATGTGAAAGCTTTCTTCCCTCTCTTTTCCTCAAAATCCTATTCCCTTCCCCCGAGGTAGGCCCTGTCAACAGTCTGGGCACATAAGCTAAGGATTTTGAACTTTATAACCTGGAAGCTGGGGTAAAGACAGAATCACAAATTCTAGGTACATATTCTAGTAGACCTTTTGCATCTATGTACAAAGAGGTATGTGTGTAAAGAAATATGCACAAGGATGTTTATGGCTGTGAAAAATTAAAAATATCCTAATTCCCATTTTAGAACTGTGATATATTCATGACAAAATATAGCAGTTGAACTGAATTAACTAGATATTTATGTATCAAAGGGACAGATACTCAAAACGATCAGGTGAGTATAGAAAATACATTACACAAAATTACTTTATTTCTCTCTCTATCTTTCATCTATCGATCCAGTCCAAGTATAAAAACATGGACCAGATGGAAACCTGTCTAATTCCCTGTAATAATTTCCTATTACTTCTCTAACTAATTGGCACAAACTTAGTAACTTGAAAGAACACCACTGTATTATCTTACAGGTCCCAAGGTCAGAAGTCTTCATAGGTCAGCAGGGCTGTGTTCCTTCTGGAGGCTCTGCAAGAGAATCCATGCCTCTTCCAGCTCCTAGAGGCTGCCCACATTCCTTGGCTCTTGGCCACATCCCACCAACCTCTGCTTTCATCATCAGGTCTTCACTGACTCTGACATGCCCTCTAATAAAGACGCTTGTGATTACATTGGGCTCAGACGGATAACCCAGAATAATCTCTCCATCTCAAAATTCTTCATTTAGTTACATCTGTAAATTCCCATTTCTCACGTAAGGTAACAAATCCACAGTTTAGCACATGGATAGCTTTGCGGGGCCATTATTCAGTCATGATAGTGTTTATCTGAGGAGGGGGGGAAATAGGATTGGGGAGAAAAACTAAGAGAACTTCAACTTTGTCTGCCAGGTCTTATTTCTTTGCTTTAAAAAATCCTTTTGAGACAAATATATTAAATTGTAATTTTCTGGTTATGGGTGGTAAGTGTTAGTTACATTATCCTCTGTGTATACACTATTCCTTCTATTAATTTTTTTTCATAATTACCAAAAAAAAAAAGAGAGAGAGAGAAAGGGGGTTAGGAAGGGAATGTATTTTCTCCTAGTTCATAGCTATGAAAAGTGCTGTCCTGCTGTGTGAATCTATGAGGGAAGAATCAAGAAAGAAATCTAAGAAAGAGGAAAAAAGAAGGAAAGAAAGGAAAGAAGGAAGGAAGGAAGGGAAGAAGGAAGGAAGGGAAGAAGGAAAGAAAAAGAAGGAAGGAAGGGAAGGAGGAAAGAAGGAAAGAAAAAGAAGGAAAGAAGGAAGGAAGGCTTTTAGACCAGACAGAAGGGGCCATAGAGAGCAGCTAGGCCAGTGGTTGTCTAATAGCCCCCGGGAAAGCCTCACCTGGGGCAAAACTTCAAGGCGCTGCTGGGGCCAAGATTGGGCCCTTTAAAGGACCCCCTCCTTCTCCTACTCCACCCTTGTCTCTCCCACCGTCCCTTCAACCAAGGCACATCTGTTTTATCTGATTTTTATGATGGCGTTTTACACAAGATGTCATCATCCAAAAAGATGTTCTGTTAAGTAAATACATACTCGCACACACACATGCGTGCACGAATACACACTTAAACACCTGCACACATAGGCAGTTTGAAAACCACTAACCATTCCGTCCTTCATCATTGTGTGATTGGGGAGTCTGAAACTGGAAAAGACGAAGCGACTTGAGACTACATAAAAGGTGTTACTCTCAGCAAATCTCTTTGATTTGTGAGTCAGAGACCAAGCTGTTATAAACCCACAGAAGAAAGCCTTAAGATTTTCCAGTAACTGGAATTGTTTTATCTGAACACGTTTCCTGGAATCATGGATTCCTAGGACAGGGGTTTGGAGACAAGGAAGGAGGGGGTGTTTCTTGAGGAGGAAAGATCCTTTGTACATCCTCCCTGCTTCCAGAAGTATACAGAAACTGCTGAAAAGAGGGTTATTAGGAAGGAAAGAATTAGTAATAAATCTTTAAATCTAAAATATAGTTTAAAAAATCTGGTTTCCCCAAAGCTCAAGTGGACACAGAGAGATATTTTCCCCTCTGCCTCCTTTTCTTCTCTTGCTTTTACGAAAGTATATGTTTTCCTTACTCTGTCTTTCCAAGTCTGCTTTTTGTCTCTCTCTGTTGTTTTACTCTTTTATTATTTTATTTTATTTGAAGTGAAAGGACGGGGCTGGAAGTCATCCCTCCCAGGCATGGGTGTGTGTGTGTGTGGTGGGGCCTCTATCCCAGAGGAGACTTTCTTTGCCTGTTGTGGAATGAAGGCTGTGTAGAAGTTCCAAGGATCCACCAACTCAGAGGAGAGCAGAACAGGTGACCAGTCAGCCTGAGAACACCTGCTTGGCAATGTGCTATGCAGCACAGAGCACGGTGTGAAGAGCTGGCATCCTCTACTGGAGGCGGTCAATCTCAAGCTTCTGAAGAGATTTTTTTTTTTTAAAGATTTTATTTATTTATTTGACAGAGAGAGAGAGAGCGACAGCAGGAACGCAAGCAGGGGGAGTGGGAGAGGGAGAAGCAGGCTCCCCACTGAGCGGGGAGCCCGATGTGGGGCTCAATCCCAGGACCCTGGGATCATGACCTGAGCCGAAGGCAGTCGCTTAACCAACTGAACCATCCAGGTGCCCCTCTGAAGAGATTTTTATCGGCACCGGTCAAGTAACTTGATTTCTGAGTGAAGAGTTGTATTAAGGTGTTGACCTCAAACCAGTTTGTATAGGTTAGTTTTGGGTGTAGTTGAGAGAACTGGTAACTAACATTTTTGGACCTATAACTGCTGGGTGGCCGCCATTGTCCTGGGCATTTGTAGACTGTAATGGGACCTGTTGGTGGCCTACTCAACTTCCATTTCTCCCTCTCTTCCTTGCTAACTGAACCCCAATTTTGTTCAACAGTTCTTTCCTTTTGAGGGTCAGAGAAAGGTGACCTGTCTCCAATTCCAAAGGTAGCTATTAATGGGTCTAAGCTAATTATGATATTTCCATTTCCCTTGACAGTGACTGGCTTAGGAAAGGTCACGTGATACGAGTCTGTCAGAAATCATCCTAATTGATGTTTATAGGTTAATTCACTTAGTCTTTAGCAGTGCCCGTAAGGTATCTATGTCCTTTTTTATAGGTTAAGAAATGCATTTAAGTTAATACAGCTGATAATCAGCTTAGCCCAAATTCAATCTAGCTCTAACTTCATGAAGATGGAAGCAGGCAGCACCCTGACAGCAAGGGCAGAATTTTGTTCACCAGCGTCTAGTCCAGTGCTTGGCACATGGTAGCCATTTTGAATAAATTAACCCAGATCCCGGGTTTATTTTATTACCTTATGCTACTACATTAGAAGTAACAGGTAACTTCTATTTCTTGCGGTATAGTAGTAGGCCAGATATCCTTAAAAATCCCATCACTACCAAATACATAAATTATCTAAAAATACTAAAAAAAATTTTAAACTTTTAAAATGTACTGTTGAACTGTTATGTTTGTGTATGTGTGTGCACACACACAAAGAAAAAGAAAAACTGAAAGGCAAAAAAATCAAAGCAATAGCAAATTTAGAGCCAGAAGCACCCTGAGGAAAATCTCTCAAATTCTAACAACCACAGAGCCCACAGAAGCTGAAGGATCAAATCAGAGACTCCATCTCAAAGCTGGGTTTCTGAAGGGCTGAACCACAGTGTGATTGGGGTACCTCCAAAGGGACTTAATAAAGAATCACTTGTGTTGGCTTTTGCTCTCAGTTTGAGAGAGAAAAAAAAAATGTCTCCTTGAGATATGAGTCACCATAAACCAGCCCTCAGCTCAGTTTGGGTTCCAGATTCACTCTACTTGCATATTCTGAAAATCTCCAGTTGAGAATTTTATTTAAATTGATCCTGTGTAGATAGTGATTCTGAGTGCCTAGAAGAAGCAAATGTTAAGTCCTCTCTGGAGGAAGGACACCACCCTCAGCCAGGCCTCGAAGTATTCCATCAAGGAAAGATCTAATAAATATAAACTCGCAGTTTTCAAAAGCAAATCATGAAACATACAAGGAAATAAAATGCCATGAGTGAGAGTCAACAGAAGAATAAGATTACAAAGATTTAAGATATCAGAATTGTCAAAGCAGAATATAAATTAAATATATTTAGTATCAATGGAATAAGGAAAAGAAAGAAGTCTTAGGGGTAGAAAAAAGGTGAGGGAATGAAGAGGATGTTCCACTTGTATTCTTTTTTAAAAAACATAGTTAAAAGATACTAATTACTCAAATAATACAAGGACATATGCATGTTTTAAAGATTCTAACCGTGCAGAATGTAAGGAAATTTGAAGTACAAAAAAGAATTTGCTAAGTGTCTCCAATAGAAAGCTATGCACGGTTTCGGGGATACCCTTTAGGATGATCTGATTCTAGCCTTTCATTGCCTTTGATTTGTTTTACAGCTCTGTAAAGAGTAGAGAGCTGATAGCAAGGCAAAATAATGTTTGCCCATAGACACCTAAGTGAATTCTGGCCAGTGGAGGGACAACATCCCCCTCTCCACCCTAGAAAAACCAGTTTTGCATCCATTTACAAATTCTTTTCAATATTCCTGATCTATAAATGTGTTGTCCTTTGGATTCCTTTGAACCAATTGTAACATCTGCTTTGTCCTCTCATGAGTAACAAGTTTAAACAATCTTTAACATGTGTTCATTTGATATCTGTAGGAGAGTTATGATTTTCACCTTTTTTAAAAGTCATCCTTATAACAAGAAGTATAGCAAAATCGAATAAAACATGGAAAGTCTCCTTCTTCTTCAAGCCTTGGAAAACCACTAATAACCTGGTAATCCTGGAGAGCAAGTTGGAGACGAGGTGGTGACCAGTCACTCAGAGGGCTGCCCCTCCTTCTGGGCAGAGTCCACCACTGTCCTAGAGGCTGTTCCCAGAGTTAGTTTTGCTCAGTTTTCTTTGGTGCAGGACTCTCTGGGTTCAAGTGATGGCTCCACCACTCAAATCTGAGAGACTTGGGGCAAGTTACTCAAACTTTCTGTGCTCCAGTGTCCCCTTATGGAAAGTGAGGCTAGTAATAAAACCTATCTGGTGGGGCTCTTGTAAAGATTAAATGAGTTTATGTTTATAAATCACTTGAAATAGTGCCTGGTCCATTGGCAAAAGCAAGTCATAGCCAACACTATTTATTATTGTTTGCATGACTGAATGGCCAATTTCCAGGCAGTTTTCAATCTAAAACACTATCACTTCTCCCCAGTAAAGTGGTATTTTCTTCATTTTTCTCTTTGCTATTCCTTTTCTCCTACTCACTCTTTCTGGTGAGCCCCTAGAAGCAAAACTATATGGTGGGGGGGGGCAGAGAGAGCAAAGAATGAAGAAGTGAATGCTAGGAATCGGCGGGCTTGACTATCAGCAGAGGAGCTGGCATATTTTTGGCATCTGACTTGGGGTAGGAGAGAAAGGAAAGGTTGAAAACTTAGTTTGTCTCAAAATGTCCTATCAACCTCAGCCCTTTGGTTAGTGAGTTATTCCCGCTAGTCAATTCAGTTTACAAGAGGCAAGGCATTTTCTCCAGAAGACTCCATTAAGACGTAGCAGGGCAAGTGGGGAAACCACATGGAGTAGCGGCTAAGCCTGAAGCCTTTTGTGCTAGATTACCTGTGTTTGAGGCCTCAGTCTACCATTTTCCAGCTGTGACACCCTGTACAGTTTGCTGAAATTTACCTGAGAGGGGAAACCTTTACCTGATAGAGATTTCAGGAGGATTAAATGAGACGAGGAACAGAAAGTGCCTGGACCCTCAGCACTCAACAATCCAATGGTGCACCCAGTGTGGGTTTAGAGAATGCCTCTTTCAGTGGTTCTTGACCAGGCTTTCACACTGGAACCACTAAGAGTTTCTTAAAATACAAGAGCACAGGCCTTGCACTGAATGGAAAACACTAGAGGCTGGGCAGACTTATTTTCCCAAGACAGGAGGGGTAACAAGCCACACTTGTCCCCCACCTTAGCTGGCACTGGTGCACCAGAATATTGAGTTGTCATCTGTGGGGTGCCAAAAATCCCATAGGGCCAGGTGGTATGGTGGGAAAGGTGCAGGCTTTGAAGCCAGCCAGGTCTGTGATGAAATTTAGCTCCAGTCACTCACTGGGTATGTGACTTTGGGGAAGGCACTTCATCTCTCTAAGCCTCAGTTTCCCTGTCTGTGTAGTAGAGATCATTATAGCTTTCTTTAAGCCTTTGGTGAGGATTAATTTAGGCCCAGTAGTGCCTGGTGGTTGGCCAATTTTAGCATCACTTGTCTTCGAGATGGAGCCCTGACTTCATTCAACACCCATGCCCTCTGAGAAGAGGGAAAATGGAGCTTCGGGGAACATCCCTGGCAGCAACGGAGCTGTTCAGACATGGAGCTAACCTTTAGACATTGAAGGAAACTGAATTTTCTGCAAGCGGAAGAGCTGCCATGTTGTTGGTTAGAGTTCCTGGTGGGTGGGTCATGGAGCATTGGTACCAACTCACAGTTGCTGGTAGGAGGGGAGCGAGGTGGGGCAGTGACAGGCAGTGTTGGCAGTGGGGAGAGGTTCATTGGCTTCTTCCTTACTAAAAAATAAACTCCTGTCCATTTCCAGAAGCAAGGAGCCTTCATATTAGGTATTCCCTCTCTATAGAACATCCCATGTGGGCTGAACCCTACTGAAGAAAGGGGAGAGCTCTGTGGCTGTTGTTAGTGGTGGTTGGTTGGTGTTCCCTTCAACCTGACAGGGAAGAGTCCCTGTGATGTCTCCCTCCATTCACTTCTTGAGTTACAATCTTGTCATGAGATGATCTCCTTCTCAGCACTGAATGCACAGACAGATTCACACACACTATGACACAAAACCAGTAACACACAGCCAGAAGAAGAGAAGTTTTGAGGCTTCTTTGGCCTCATGTAGATGAAAGTCCAAGCAATCTTCCTCTCCCTATTTCTCAGATCCCACCCCAATACCCCCACAGTTATTCCCCATCTGTCCAGGCAAGGAGGAAGCACTCAAAGGGAAAATCTCCCCCAATGCTCTTGGGGTCAACCAGCTCAAGATATGGCCAGTCTTTACCAACATCTTTCTAGCCACATGACATTCTAACAGGGGATATTGGGAATGGGGATGGGGACAGGAAGAGCTCAGAAGTCAGTTTCAGTTTCTTTCCTGTTGTTTCTTTGTTATTCACATTATGACTTTTCTTGCTTTGGGGTTCCTGTTGATATTTTGCCTTTATTCTGATCATTGATGTCTCTTGCCCTGTTTCCAAGAGCACACACACCCCATCTCTGTGTCAGATGTGCAGCAGAAACATCCAGGAACCCCTACTGGAATGTGAGGTTCTCACCTGTCTTATTCCTCTTCACATCCCTAGCACTTAGCATAGTACTCGGCACCAAGTTGGTCTTCAGTCATGGGTGCTGAACCAGTGGCCTGTTACTGCACTGGAAGCAAGACTCAGAGAGGGGCGGCTCTGTTAAGGTTTCTCTAAAAGGTGTTTCTGTCCATCTCTGGCTTAACTTGGCAAGTGACAAACAACAGGTGGTTTCCAGCTTGAAACCATGGTTTCCATGATCTCCAGCTTCTCCCCCAGGCAATGCGAAACACTTGGGATTTGGAACAGGAAACCTAAATTTAAGAGACAGACTTTCCACTTACTAACTGCATGAAGCTTGGGCCATTTTCCTAAGTCCTCTGAACTTCAGTTTGTTTATTTACTTGTTTCCAGGAAAATATAAGATTTTCCTTTTCTGCTTCATAATCAGAGAAGTTGTGACAATCACACAAATAAGGTTTATGAAAATGCTCTATCAAGAAGTATATTGGGGCAACTGGGTGGCTCAGTCAGTTGAGTGACTTTTGATCTCAGCTCAGATCTTGATCTCAAGGTCATGAGTTCGAGCCCCACATTGGGTGTGGAGACTATATATATATATATATATATATATATATATATATATATACACACACACATACACATATATATATAGGCATATAAAAATATATATAAAAGAAGTATATGAATGACAACTGTTATTTTTTATAAAGTTATTTCACTAGTGGGTTTTAAGTGTCATGGTTCAAAAGTATTAGATGCCCACTATATGTCAGGTGAAAAGAGCACTATGAAGGCGCCCAAAGAAATGAGCTACTCATAGACCTCACCCAGTCTGGGGGTGTCCTGGATATTTCTGTTGCTAAAGCACCCCATAATCTCTCAGCCTGTGGAGTCTGAAGCTGTAAATAACACCCAAGTCATTCTCATTTTGCTTTAGGACACCCCCAGGCTGAGTCTGTGAATGGCTCCTTTCTTTCCACCAGTGCTGGCCACCATCTCTGGGAATACAGACCTTCCTTGACTTACGATAGGGCTACACCCCAATAAACCCATAGTAAGTGGAAAACATCATAAGTTGAAAATGCATTTAATATATACCTAACCAACTGGACATCATCACTTAGCCTAGCCTACCTTAAACATTCCCAGAACACTTCCATTAGCCTACAGTTGGGCAACATCATCTAACACAAAGCCTATTTTATAATAAAGTGATGAATAGCTCATGTAATTGATTGAATACTGTACTAAAAGTGAGTAACAGCGTGGTTGTGTGGGTACAGAATAGTTTTAAGTGTACCGGTTGTTTACTCTTGTGATTGTGGCTGATGTTAACATCACGAGAGTATCATACCGAATATTGCTAGCCCAGGGAAAAGATCGAAATTCAAAGTATGGTTTCTACTGAATGCCTATTACTTTCTCATCATGGTAAAGTCAAAAAATCCTAAGTTGAACCATCTTAAATTGAGGACCATCCGTACTAAAAAATAACCAAGTATTATCTCTGCTGAAGCCACGTATGGATCATAGACACTGTGTGATTTTATGCAGCAGTGCTAATTCTAACAGTAACTATCACATTAGGGAAAATTAATAGGCAAACAAGATTTTTGATATTTCCCTCCTCTCCCACTTCAAATCAGATGCTACAGATACGCTCCTCTGCTGGTAGCCAGCCCTGCTGATTCTTGGCATTCACCTCCTCCTTCTTTGCTCTGTGTGTCGTCCCCTCATACAGTTTTGCTCCCAGGAGTCCATCAGAAACAGTGGATGAGGGAAAAGGAATAGCAAAGAGAAAAATTAAGAAACTACCACTTTTTTTTTTTAAAGATTTTATTTATTTATTTATTTGACAGAGAGAGACGTAGCGAGAGAGGGAACACAAGCAGGGGGGAGAAGCAGGCTTCCGGCTGAGCAGGGAGCCCGATGCACTGCTCAATCCCAGGACCCTGGGATCGTGACCTGAGCTGAAGGCAGACACTTAACAACTGAGCCACTCAGGTGCCTCAAGAAACTACCACTTTTATTAGGAAGCAGTGCACTGTTTTAGATCAAAATTTGTCTGAAAATAGACCATTCAGTCATGCAGACAATAATCAATTACATGTAAACACCAAACACTCAGGCACATCTTAAAAACATGTCAATCAATGTTCATGTGACCCATGTGTATTTCAAGATGGTGTGAGGGGACCGTAAGTATAGCCTTCATGGTTAAGAACTTGGGATTGAGCACTAGCTCGGCTAATTATGAGCTACATGACCTTTTCTTTTTTTTTTTTTTTTAAGATTTTATTTATTTATTTATTTGAGAGAGAGAATGAGAGAGAGAGAGAGAGCATGAGAGGGGGAAGGGTCAGAGGGAGAAGCAGACTCCCTGCTGAGCAGGGAGCCCGATGCGGGACTCGATCCCGGGACTCCAGGATCATGACCTGAGCCGAAGGCAGTCGCTTAACCAACTGAGCCACCCAGGCGCCCCCCATGTAAACAGTTTTATAAAGACATTCCATAGGTCTATTTCTGACTTCATTTCTATTCCCACCTCTTGAATGATGTCTCAAGTTCTTTAATAGCCAATGGTTCTATTAAGGTTTTTTTTTTTTTTAAAGATTTTATTTATTTATTTATTTGAGACAGAGAGAGAGAATGAGAGACAGAGAGCACGAGAGGGAAGAGGGCAGAGGGGGAAGCAGACCCCCCGCTGAGCAGGGAGCCCGACGCGGGACTCGATCTCGGGACTCCAGGATCATGACCTGAGCCGAAGGCAGTCGCTTAACCAACTGAGCCACCCAGGCGCCCTACATGACCTTTTCTATGATTCAGTTTCCTCCTCTATGAAATGGGAATAATATAGTACTTGCCTCATGGACCGTTGTGAGGACTGAGTGAGCACAGAAGACTCTCCTTTATAGCAGCCTGAAGGGAAACAGTGACCCTAATCAGACCTGTTCCTCGTCTCTGCTTTCCTTTCCTCTTGTCAATGGCTTATCTCCTCCTCTCCCACAGGAGCACCTGATTCAATGCAGACTCCTCCTCCTTCAAGGCATCTAGCCCAAAGGACTTGTCCTCCCCTCCTTGTATGGGGGGAGCTATGTTCTTGGCTTTGAGACAGATTCTTAAATTGTCTTCTGCAGTTGCAAGTGACTCAGTCGTTGCTTAGAGATTTAATTAACCAGCAATAAGAGGCTTGAAACAGACAAGCCTCTGGGGACTTTTGCTCTTCTTTGGTTGGCTGTGAGCAGGGTGAGAATGGAACAACAAGGAAACTTCCAGAATTTCACTGTCCACTATGGTAGCCACAGTAGCTATTGAGCACTTGAAATGTGATTGTCCAAATTAAGATGTGCTGTAAGTACAAGATATATACCAGATCTTGAAGATTTGTATGAAAAAAGAATGTAAATTTCTCAATAATTTTTTATATGTATTGCAAATTGAAATAATAATATTTTTGATATATTGGCTTTACTTATTTTAATGTGGCTATTAGACAGTTTAAAATTACCTATGTGGCTGCTGAATGGTGCTGTTCATGACTTAATAATGACTAATAACATGCCAGCATTTTTAAAAAGTGACTTTAACATAGATCTCCTTTTACCTTTATGAAGTAGATATTATTATAACAAATTTTCAGATTAAGGGCAGCAAGACCACAATCCATTCTGTGTTTGGACGATCAGTAGACTTGCTTGGTCGAAGCAGATCTAGGCTGGAGGATAATCAGATGAAAGAACACTGACTTGGGAATCAAACTTGGCTTCTCATCCTTACCATAGCATTAAATAGTTGTGTGACTTCCAGCAAATTACTGCCCCTCTCTGGACCTCAGGTTTTACTTACAAAATAAAGAGATTGGCTAAATTAGAATTTAAGAGTGGGAAACTAGTAGCCTTTGGGCCAGATATAGCCACAGATTTGTTTGTGTGTTTTGGCCAACACAGTGTTACAGAATTTATGTATTTACATACTCCTAGGTAGGGATCAGGTGCTCCTACTGACTGGGGCTCTGACCATTCCCCTTGGACTCACACTCCACCACTTCACACACTTTCATTACCTGCCTCAAAACCCAGGAGGCATTTGAGTTTGCAATCCTTGGCTGCAATTTTTTTTTTTTTTAAAGATTTTACTTATTCAGAGAGAGAGAGCGCTAGCATGCGCGCGCACACGTGCGGGCATGTGCAAGCTGGGGGCCAGGGTGGGGGGTGGGGGGTGGAAGTGGGCAGAGGGAGAGGGAGCAAGAGAATTCCAAGCAGACTCTGCACTGAGCATGGAGCCCAAAGCGGGGCTCGATCCCACGACCCCAGGGCGATGACCTGAGCCGAAATCAAGAGTCAGACACTTAACCAACTGAGTCACCCAGGCACCCCTTAGCTACAAATTTTAAACTCCGGGTGGAAGGACTCCATGGAAGGACTACTGACTCTTCCTTCTGTCCATGCTAATGCCAACCATTGTTAGAACTGGGTGGCCTTAAGTAGTGGTCACCAGTCTACTTCTGGCCAAATTTTGACCTCTCCTTCTAGGTTGTTGTTGTTTAATGATGTTACCATCTTGAATTTCTAACAAAAACAGCATTATACCCTCCTGTAGAATCATAAATACTAACCTAGAAAGAAACTTAAAAATAATCTATTCAGGGCAAACCTTTCATTTTATAGAGGAGGAAACCAAAAGAAATTGAAGGCATATAGTGCTTTTATACTTGCATGTGTCAATGACTTTCTCGTCGTCTTTGCAAATAAGATAAAAAGTAAGATAAAATATAACTATTTTAAATTAAAATATTATGCAGTTCCTTTACATGAAATTCAGGTAGAATTTTCTCCTCCTTCTCCTTCTTCTTTTTTAAATAAAAATTCAATGGGATGGCTGGCTAGGAAAAGAAATAGTAGTCTAGAACTACTTGACTTCCCTTGTGATTATGCTATATAAAACTTGCAACAAAAAAATAGGTAAATGTAACCCATGCAATGCAAGTAAATAGCTAAAGGATTTTAAAGCACTGAAAGAAGCCTTTTTGCAGGAATAATAGCAATTTGGATGTGAGCTACTGCTTTTGCATATTAAACGCAAGTCTTTGTCTCTTTCACCTCAGTAGTGTGAGAAAGCAAAATCTGATTTGATGGAGGATTAGGAAAAGACCATAAATAAAAGGGTGTGTTGTTTCCTGAGGGACAATCTTCCTAATGGCTTTCTGCCCAGAAGTCCTTTCTTCTTGGCTGACCCATGTGACCAGGATACGTTGAGTAACCAGACTGAGACCTGAGAGGGTCAGGAGAGACCACAAAGTTGATCAATGCCTCCAGGGTCCAGACTTGAGCCAGTCAGTGTTGCTGTTGAATAAACACACTTGGAAACCACACGTGATCTCTGTATGGAGAAGCTCAAAGTCAGCGATGGAAGAGATCCTCCCCAAGCTTAGCTAGTCACAGGTACCCCAGAAGCGTCTGAAGGCATTATCACCCCTCAATATTACTCCCAGGCATCTGTTGCCAGGAGAGAAGTCTAATCTTGGGTACATGGCTGGATTTAGGCAAAGAATAGCTCCTTGTATTTTTCCCAAACACATCATACATCATGACCATGACCTCTACCCTCAGGAAGCCAATGTCCAGAAAGGGGAAAAGACAGATCTGTTTTTTGTCCACAAAAATATAAACAGGTAAGTTCTAGAGGTCACCTTAGGGATTCGAGAAGAGGGGGAAGCAAAAAACAGCTTTTGCAAATGGCAAAAGCCAATCCAACCAACCCAAGTTCAGGAAAAGATAAAAATTAATAGTAAAATGGTTTGGGGAGATAAAGGTCTTCTCAACACTCCCTGTCCTTTTCTCCTTTGTTTATATACTTTTCTCTAGCAGCAGGCCCTTAGTTCGCCTGTTTCTCCAACAACCTACCCGTCTTTCAAGGTGCCTCAGGAATCCCACTTCTAAGAAGCTTTCTCTAAGCCTCCAGCCCACAGAGTTTCTGCCCTTACTGTCTGTACTGCTCATTTGTCACTTGAATATGGCCTTGAGCTGCTTTTGACTATATTTATACATGTGCACCTCACCTTCCTAACCTGACAATAGACCCTTCACAGGCTGGGTGAAGTGTAAGTGTTGGGTCTAGCTGAGCTGAGTACAGAGCTCTCAGGAGGAGACCAGCTCAGCAGGCCCTCTATCAGCCATGGCCCGGGGCCTCCCTGCTTCCCTTTCCCAGCATGCCCGGGGACACCGCACTTCACTGACTCCACACCTGGTTCCCTTCTTTGTGGCCAGACAGGAATCACATTCAACTGTCCTGCTTTTCCCCCTCACCAGAAGGCAAAAAAAAAAAAAAAGAGATGTTTATCTTTTTATTCAAGAGATAAGGTATCAGGGAAACAAAGTATTATCAGCCATTTAGGGAAGTTTATAATAGCAATTACCATTATCCAGATTACTAAGATTTTCTTAGAAAACCAAACCTTTTCCTGCTGAACAGAGCTGGACCATCAAAAAACCAGGAAACAAAGAAAAACCTTCCATAGCTTCCTTCTGGAGGTGTTACCAGGCATTGGAGGACTTTAAAAACAACAACAACAACAACAAACTATGTATACCCTGTGTTTATACGGTCCACAAGTTAAGTGCAGGTAGGCTCATAAAACAAGCATTAACAATAAAAATATAGTCTGGGCTGGGCGCCTGTGTGGCTCCATTTGTTAAGCGTCCAACTCTTGGTTTTGGCTCAGGTCATGATCTCAGGGTCCTGGAATTGAGCCCCACATTGGGCTCTGTGCTTAGTGTAGAGTCTGCTTGAGATTCTTTCCCTCTCCCTCCCCTCTGCTTTTCCCCCTGCTTTCTCTCTCTCTCAAATAAATAAATAAAATCTTAAAAATATATATATAGTCCAGGCTGAACTGTATGCTTAAATGGTTAAGATGGTAATTTTTTCATTATGTGCATTTTTACAATTAAAAACTTTAAAAAATACAGTCTGTATATAATACCAAGCGTTAAAAGAAGAGTTGGAAGTTGAAAATGGACAATGTGAGAGTACAGACTGAGGGTGGAAGATGGGTGAAGCTCTTTCAGCCTAACTGAAGGGCTAGGGCAGTTGGTAACTCTGCAATACCTCAAGTTAGGTAAGGAGGAAAAATAACCATTAAAATTAACTATGGTATAAAGTTAGGCATTTGTTAGGAAATGAAAATTCTGCTTGGAATTCCAAAGGGATTGAATGCATAACTAAGTGCTATATTCATGAGATGCCTGTTTTTATTTATCATTTTCTGCCTTTGAAAAAGAAAATGCGGTGGAGCTGAGAATGATGATAATATTACACTGTTGAATATGTGACTTCATTCTTTTCTCCCTAAGTTAAAAGTCAGAACGTGCCAAGAACATAAAATTCCAGCCAGACAAACAAGGTAAGGAACAAAGGAAGGAAATGGTCACTCGGGCCGGGTGTCTTTGATGGGCACATCTGCAGAGAAAGTTGAACAACCTCCTTGCTTAAGACACTCTTTAAAAAGCTTCCCCATTGTTGCAGCATCTCTCAAACACATCTGACTTTGGAACACTTTCTATACATAAGATATTGAGAAAAATACCAGTAGGAGCTCCTGAATGACATCATACTAATGATGATAATAGTTAGCATTTGCTGATACTTACCTGCCAACACTGTTCTAAGCACTTTATATATACTGACACTGGGGTTTCTGGGTGGCGCAGTCAGTTGTGATCTCAGGGTCCTGGGATCGAACTCTGCCATGGGCTCCCTGCTCAGTGCAGAGTCTGCTTGTCTCCCTCGCCCTCTGCCCCTCCCCCTGCTTATGCTCTCTCTCTAAAATAAATAAATAAATCGGGTGCCTGGGTGGCTCAGTTGGTTAAGCGACTGCCTTCGGCTCAGGTCATGATCCTGGAGTCCCGGGATCGAGTCCCACATCAGGCTCCCTGCTCAGCAGGGAGTCTGCTTCTCCCTCTGACCCTCCTCCCTCTCATGTTCTCTGTCTCTCATTATCTCTCTCACAAATAAATAAAATCTTAAAAAAAAAAAATTTAAAATAAATAAATAAATCTTACACATACTGACATTTATCCTCAAAGCAACCTGCAAGGTAGATATTGTTAATGTCTCCCATTTTACAGATGAGGAAACAAAGGCACAGACCACATGGAGTAAATTGTTCAAGGTCGCAGAGCTAGGAAGGGGTCATGTCAGGATTTGAATCCAGGTAGTTTGACTCTAAAGCCTGTATGGGCCTTCACCACTGTTGAGGACGAAATGAGTGTGTCCACCATCCCCCAAATTTGTATGTTGAAGCTCCAACCCCAATGTGATGGTATTTGGAGATGGGGTCTTTGAGAGGCAAAGGTTTAGATGAAGTCATGAGACCGGAGTCCCCATGATGGGATTAGCACCCTTACTAAAAGAAGGCATAAGAGAATTCTCTGTCTCTGTTTTTCTCTGTTTGTCTGTCTCTCTCTCTTTTGTGTGCACAAAGAAGAGGTTATGTAAGCACACAATAAGATGGAGGCTGACTACAAACCAAGAAGAGAGGCCTCAGAATGACACCTACCTTGCCAACACCTTGATCTTGGACTTGCAGCTCCAGAACTTTGAGAAATGAATTTCTGTTGTATAAGGCCCCAATTTATGGTATTTGTTATGGTGACCCAAGAAGATAAGACAACCGCTAGACTACATGCTGCTTCTGCTCAGCACAGGATTGTAGGGCATGGATGTGTAAATGTTTAGGCCATAATAAATATAATAGCATTACAATGAATACTGAAATAATATGCAAGATGCCTCATTGGAGATGGTTGTTGATTGGTAAGTGTTGCTACCTCCCCTAAGTTCCCACTGAGCACAGGCATGCGGGCCTTGCCTGCCCATGGAGCTTGCTTGGACACACCATTTCTAAAGGCAAGGGGATACTGTAGGGTGAAAAACCATACAAATATGTTCCATATCTTTAAAAAATAAACACATACTTTTAGAACACTTTTAGATTGACATAAAAAATTGCAAAGATAGTACAGAGAGTTCCTGTGTACTCCATGCTCAATTTCCCCTTTTGCTCACGTGTTATGCTAGTATGGTACATTTGTTGCAATTAATGAAACAATATTGATACATTATTATTTTTTTTTGTAAGATTTTATTTATTTGACAGAGAGAGATACAGCGAGAGAGGGAACACAAGCAGCGGGAGTGGGAGAGGGAGAAGCAGGGTTCCCACTGAGCAGGGAGCCCGATGCGGGGCTCGATCCCAGGACCCCTGGGACCATGACCTGAGCCGAAGGCAGATGCTTAACGACTGAGCCACCCAGGCACCCCTTGATACATTATTATTAACTAATGTCCATTCTTCATTCAGATTTCCTTAGTTTTTACCAAATGTCCTTTCTGTATACCAGGATCTCATCTAGGATGCCACACTACATTTAGTTGTCCTGAGGCTCCTCTTGGTTATGACAGTTTTCTAGACTTTCCTTGTTTTTGATGACCCTGACAATTTTGAGGCATAAGGGTCAGGTATTTTATAGAATGTTCCTCTTTTGAGGTATGTCAGATACTTTTCTCATGATTAGGAGGATTACAGGTTTTTAGGAGAAGGACCACAGAGGTAAAGTACCATTTTCATCACATTATATCGAGGGTACATACTAACAACATGACTTCATCTCTGTTGATGTTGACCTTGATTGCATGAGGTCATATTTGTCAGATTTCTCCGCTGTAAAGTTACTCCCTCTGCCCCTTTGCATACTCTACTCACTGGAAGGAAGTCACTATGCACAGCCCATACTGAAGGAGTAGGGAGTTATGCTTGACCTCCTTGAGAGTGGGGTGCCTACATAAATTAGTTGGAATTCTTCTGCATGGGAGACTTGGCTTTTTTTTCCCCCTGACTTCTTTATTCACATCTCTTGTCTTTTTCCTCTTCTTCTTCGTCCTCCTTTTTCTCCTTCCTCCTCCTATTTCTCCTTCTTCTCATCCTCTTCCTCCTGACTTTATTTTTTTAGAGCAGATTTCAGATTTACAGCAAAATTGAGCAGAAAGTTACAGAGAGTTCCCATAAACCTCTTACCCCGCACATGCACAGTCTCCCCACTATCAAAATCCTGCAGTAGAGTGGTACATTGTCCCATCATTATCACCCAAAGTTCCTACTTTATACTGGGGTTCACTCTTGGTGTTGTACACTCTATGGGTTTTGACAAATGTATAATGACATGTATCTACCATTGCAGACCTATACAGAATATTTTCACTACCCTAAATATCCTCTTGCTCTGCCTATTTATCCTTTTCCCCCCAAACCCTGGCAACCACTAATCTTTCTACTGTCTCCATAGTTTTGCCTTTTCCAGAAGTCATATAACTGGAATCGTACAGTATGTAGTCTCTTCAAATTGGCTCCTTTCACTTAGTAATATGCATTTAAGATTTTTTCATGTCTTTTTATGGCTTGATAGTTCATTTCTTTTCAGTGCTGAGTAATAGTCCATTGTCTGATGTACCACAGTTTATTTATCTATTCACCTGCTGAAGGACATCTTGGTTATTTCCAAGTTTTGGAAATTATGAATAAAGTTGCTATGAGCATCTGTGTGCAGGTTTTTGTGTGGACATAAGTTTTCAATTCATTTGGATAAATGCCAAGGAGTGCAATGGCTGGATCATATGGTAAGAGTATATTTAGTTTTTTAAGAAACTGCCAAACTGTCTCCCAAAGTGACAAGACAATTTTTGCATTCCCACCAGCAGTGAATAAGAATTCTTGTTGCTCCAGAGCCTTGCTAGCATTTGGTATCGTCAGTGTTTTGGATTTTGGCCATTCTAATAGGGGTATAGTGGTATCTCATTGTTGTTTAATTTATAATTCTCTAATGACATATGATGCTGAACATTTTTACGTATGCTTACTTGCTATCTTCTTCAGTGAAGTGTTTGTACATTTTTTTGCCCATTTAAAAAATTGTGTTGTTTGTTTTCTTATTGTTGAGCTTTAAGAGTTCTTTGTATATTGTGGAAAACAGTCCTTTATCAGATGTGTCTTTTGTGAATATTTTCTCCCAGGCTGTGGCTTGTGTTATCCTCTTGACACTGTCTTTTGCAGAAGTTTTTAATTGTGATGAAATCCAGCTCATCAGTTATTTCTTTCAAAAATCGTGCCTTTGGTGTTGTATTTAAAAAGCCATTGAAATACCCAAGGTCATCCAGGTTTTCCCTTATGTTATCCTCTAGGAGTATTACAGTTTTGAGTTTTACTTTTATTTTTATAATATTTTTGTGGAAAGTATAATGTTTGTGTCTAACTTTTTTCACATGTAGATTCACAGTTGCCCTACATAATATCTTTCTAATATATATATTTAAAGAAATTTTGTAAGAAAAATATTGGTCACATCCTAGTAACTTCTCAAGGCATGAAGACGGCTTCAGGGCAGTTTAAGAGATACTGATCTTTTAAATAAAGAGCCTCCATAGTCTGGTCCCTCCCACTGCTGCAGTCTTGGCCCTTGGAACTTTCTGTCTACATTCAGTCCTCCAGCCAGACTGAGCATCGGGCTGCCCTTTTGCACCTTGTTTCCACCAAAACTGCTACTTCTAAAAACTCCTTCATCTCGGAAGTTCCAGCTTTCACATTAGAAACATCCCTGGCTGAAATAATCTCTTTTTCCTCTGAACTAAAAGCGTTCTCTACTTATACTTCTGTTTATGGTTGATTCTCGTTCTGTTTTTGTTCTACCTTCAGGAATCCATATTTTGCTTTATAACAGCCTTTTTTGATTTCTGAAGCATATTTCCTCCCTTTATCACCAACTAGGTAGGTGGGCTAAGACAGATCCATTCAGGGACAGTCCTATCCTGCCTGGGGACCAGTTAATGTGAGGATGGTCATTTGGCTTTTCCCAGGTTTGTGCATCTTAGATACAACAAAAACATTTGTGGGGCACAGGCAAAAGCACACATGGAGTCCCAAATACATATATCTAAATATTTAAGTTATGAATTGAGCGAATAAACTGTCAAGTAAAATGTTTTATTCTCCTACCTTGACAAAGATACCTTTATAATCACGTGGAAGGACAATTTCAAATTCAGAATGCTTGAACTCCTTGGAGTTCTGCATCGGAGTGGGGTGGCGCAGGGAATGATGACTCCCATCTCCCCCCTCCCCCATCCCAACTGTCCCGGCTTCTCTTCCTGTTCCTGGCTCTCTCTCAGGTACCTCATGTGCAAGCCTGTGTGTACTCCAGCCTGCAACCCAATCCCTGCAGTCAGCTGCTCCAAGGCCACCTTTCAGGTGATCTCACCCTGGCAGAGCTGTTGACCCCAGGAGGATGGGCCTGGGGAAAGTCACACACACACCCTGGAGACGGGATCAGGCAGGACTATTTGTGCAAAGGCTTCTGGCGTCCCAACTACCTGGAACATGGTCTAAAAGGGGAGGTGGGCTCTGGGTGGCCCTGTCTCCTTGGCCCTGAGGACTCCTCATCCAGTGAGGACAGATGCAACTGGAGGAAGCATGTTTCTCAGACACCCCAATGTGCATGTAAAGCACCTGGGATCTTATTTAGTAGGTCTGGGCAGGGCCTGGGGTTCTGCATTTCTAAAAACTCCTAGGGGATGCCAATCCTTCCGGTACAGGACCATACTTTGAATAGGAAAGCTCTAAAGCCTAGACCCAAGGCAGTGGTCCCTCTTGCCTAGGCAGATTGACACCTTTAGGGAAACAGGATGTATTGTATAATAATCTAATCATTGCCATGGATAAACTGCCAATGGAACTTAGTACGTGTTTAGGGTACACAAAAATAATGTATGCATAATAAAAATTTGAATGTAGCATCAAGCCCACACTTGGGGAGATCTTCTTAGTATGACCAGGTGTCACGACAGGTGAGTGTCATAGCTTTCAGTCCTAGTAGTTACTGTTTTCTTGACCTGCTTGCACACTGGAGTCCTTCCTGCTTGTGGCTCCCCCTGGGGCACTCACTGGCCAGTTCCTGACATGCCTGTTAGGACTTCTGCTGTGTCTTCTGAGACCCTTCCTTACAAACACATTTTCTTACTCTTCCTCATCCTTTTTTTTTTTTTTTTAGATTTTTTTTTCTTTTTATTTATTTATTTGAGAGAGAGAATGAGATAGAGCATGAGAGGGAGGAGGGTCAGAGGGAGAAGCAGACTCCCCGCTGAGCAGAGAGCCCGATGCGGGACTCGATCCCGGGACTCCAGGATCATGACCTGAGCCGAAGGCAGTCGCTTAACCAACTGAGCCACCCAGGCGTCCCTACTCTTCCTCATCCTTTATTCTTTCTTCTCATCTGCTTCCCCACACTCTCAGAGCATTTCTTCTGGCACTTTCTCCAGCAGACTAGCCACTTTTCCAGGTCCTTTTGCCCCTTGCCCTCAGCCCTCAAGCCCATGCGGCCAAGCCCATGCTGCTGGTCCTGCAGCCGCTGCCTCCTGCTCACATGCTCCTGAGGCTCTCACTTTTCCTGACGTTGGAAAGCACCCTCCATGAGGCCTGCCTTCTTTAATGTGGCGGCATCTTCGGCCAGTTCCATGCAGCAAGAGAAGCTATTTATGCCTTTCGGAAATCTCATCATCGGGGCAGGAAGTGACCAACTTCCTGGCAAAGAATTCCCAAGAACATCTTCCCAGAGGGGAAAAAAGAGAAAACATATCTCTGACGTACATAGATGGTTTCCTTACTTGTAACTGGCTCTGCCCCAGCGCAGTGATATGGCTCAAGGCTGAAGTGCTCCTGCTGGTGACAGAAGCCCACCCCGTGTGACCCGTTCAGCTCGGGGCCTTGGATGTGGCAGGTGTGTAGCCTTGCCTGAATCAAGCTGAACTTCCTGGGGCTGGAACCCTGCTTCCTCTTTACTCTCTCTGCCCCTCTTGATCTTTTCATAGGGCGCTGCCAATGTTAGTTAATGCCTAAAATTAATTTTTTGCTACAGCTGAGGATTCAGCATACGTCAGAATGCTGAGTCAAGCAGATCATGGACAGGGTACGGAGAGGGATGCGAACTTTCTTTTAGAAAGAGCAACGGCGTCACATGGAGCCAGAAATTACCCTCCCACCCTTCTCCAAGAAAACTCATGAAAAAACAAAAACCAAAATAATCTACGGTGTTGACTTGAACATATGAAAACTTCATTTTGGGATAATGTAAGAGATGGCAATAAACAGGCTCTTTTCAAACAGTGACATGATGATGTAAAGGGACCAAAGGGCCAAGAATGAGTGCTCTGTCCATGATTGTTGGAGAAGCTGTGAGGGCTTGTTATACTCTAGCAATGACCGAAGGTAAAATCATTGCTGACTTTAGTGTCATTTTGAGTCTTGATAATAATTTTTTCCCAAATATTTCCTTCCAAATGCTAATAGTTAAAGACATGCCTCCAGCTGAAAAAAGACTAAGAGCCACCACACCACTACCATAAAGACTCAACAGGACCAGCCCCAAGGGCAAATTGAAACAGGAGTATTGGTCTTCAGGGTATAATTTCCTCTTCCTGCTGCAACCTTCTTGCCCACAATTACTGGCTTCCTGGCAACACAGCAAAGTTACTGGTCAAAGAATTCTTTCTCCTAGGGTTTGTAGTTCCCAGGTATAGTCTAATCAATCTAATTAACTACTCCACACTAACATGCAAATGACTTGGGCCCTCCCCTCCATTCACTATACATTTTCATGGTGGTCTCAGAAGACCCTACCCCTCTAGTGCCTGTGAAGGTAGAAGACTGACACATGAGGAAACCTTGTTGGGGCAGATCCTTCTTCACAGGTGTGGTTTGGGACCTTCTTGGTCTATCCTGGCACACTGGCTATTCTCTCTATACAAGCGGTGCTCACTGCAGCTATTGGCTTGATGGACGGGCTGATTGACAGACTTCTGAAAGACAAATGAAGGTCCAAGGTTGTTTTTCTTAGTGGTGTCTTTTAGGATGGTGTTCAGGAAGGTTGTCTTAGAGGGGTGTCTGGTATAGCCATGATTCACACCATAACTCCCCTTTCCACTTGAGAGCCTGAAGTGTGGCCCTCGCTGAACCAAGTGGCTTTCCTGCCCCCAAATCAGGAGGTTGGGAGATGTATTAGTCACCTGTGTTGGTTAAAAATTTCAATCTATTGTTTTCTAAATGTCCCGTTTGTTCTTTGTTTCTTTGTCTTCTTTTGGATTGATTTTTTTTTTTTATGATTCCATTTTATTTCCACTATTGGATTATTAGCTATAGCTCTTAAAATTTTTTTTTCTGGTGGTTGTTCTCTATGGTTTACAACATACTTCTTATCACAGTCTACCTTCCAATAATTTTATAATTTTATATCACTTCACGTATAGTGAAAGCAACTTACAACAGTTTATTTCTATTTCTTCCCTCCTATCTTTTGTGCTGTTGTTATACATTTCACTCCAACATAGGCTATAAATCCCAAGATACATTGTAATTATTTTTACATGAATCAATTATCTTTTAAGGAAATTTAAAAGCAGGATAATTTTCTTTTATAGTTGTCCTACTATTTGACATTTCTGGTGCCCTTATTCCTTTGTGTAGACCAAATTTCCATCACCTTCCACCTGAAGAACTCCCTTTAACATATCTTCTGGAAACAAATTCTTTTGGCTTTTCTTTGTCTGAAAGAGCATTTATTTTTGCTTTTGTTTCTGAAAAGATATTTTCATCAGGTATAGAATTCTAGGTTGATAGTTTTTATTTTCAACATCATAAAGAGGCTCTGCTGTCTCTAACTTGCAAAGTTTCTGACAAGAAGAGTGTTATCATTCTTGTCTTTTGCTCCTCTGTACATTCTTTTTTCCTCTGACTACTTTTAAGATTTTAATTTTTAACACTACCTTTTAGCAATTTGTATGGTGTGTCTTCATACAGTTTTCTTTATGTTTATTCTGCTTGGAATTTATTGAGCTGCTTGTATCTATGAATTTATAGTTTTCAATAACTTGGGGAAAATTTCAGCTATTATTTCTTCAAAACCTTTTTCTATTCCCCCTCCTCTCCTGGAACTCAAATTATAGGTATGTTATACCACTTGATACTGATTCACAGGTAACTGAAGCTCTTTTTTTTCCCAGTCTTTTTTTTTTTTTTTCCTTTGGACTGTTTTATTGCTATGTCCTTAATTCATTGATCTTTTATATTATCTGATTTGTTTTTAATCTCAGTCAGTATATTTTTCATTTAGGTATTGCATCTTCCATCTCTAGAAATTTTATTTAGTCCTTTTTGCATCTTCCATTTTTCCCTTCATTGTGTTTATATTTTCCTCAGCATGTGGAGTATGTTTAAAATAGCTGTGTTAATGTTCTTGTCTGCTAACTCCCTCATCTCTGTCATTTCTGGGTCTGTTTCTACTGATTGATTTTTCTCCTGGTTGTGGATAGTATTTTCCTACTTTGATGCATGTGTGGCAAGTTTTGCTTGGTTGTGGGACCTGGTGAATTGTACATTGTTGGGTACCAGGTTTGGTTGTAATTCTTGAAGTGGAGTGCTACTGGTTCTGGCATGAAGTTAAGTAACTTAGAGTCAGTTTGATTCCTGCAAGGCTTGCTTTCAGCTTTGTTAGGGTGGATCCTGAGCAACTGTGAGTTTAGAGCTAATTTAGCACCACCGCTATGACAATGCCCTCCTGAGGACTCTCCCTGAGGCTGTGTGTATTATGAGGTCTTTCCACTCTGGCTAAGGGGAACAGAATTCTGTGGGCTCCAGGAATTTGGGGAACTCTTTCTTTCCATTGTTGTGCCCCCACTCTCTAGCCACCCCTCCCACCAGCCTCCTGTGGGATTCTCTCACACATGCACAATTCAGTACTCAGCCAAACACTTGCTCTACATTCCTTCAGAACTCTCTCTCTGGGTACGTCTGTCCTCTCTGATATGCTGCCTCTCAAACTCTAGCCATCTTGGCTTCCCTGAAGTCCAATCTCTCAATTTAGTGAGACCATCAGGCTGCCTGGGTTCTGTTTCCCCACTCTGCAGCCTGGAAACTGTCTCCAGCTAGTCAGCTGAAGCAATCGTGGACTGACCTTGTTTTTTTTTGTTTTTCCCTTCTCTAAGGGACCACAGTCACGTGCTGACTATCATCCAAGGCCTGAAACCATTGTATCATAGTTTGTCCAGATTTTTAGCTGTTTAAGTTAAGAAAGTAAATTCTTGGAGTCCCTGTTACTCCATTATGGCCAGAGCAGAAGTTCTCTCCATGTGGATATAATAATATGACATTTTACATCATGATGTTCTCACTTAACAGTAGATGTTGGTCATTTTTCCATTTTATTGTATAATTTTGGTAAGCATTGTTTTAAACTGTGTATACGTTCATTTACTTATCAAACAGCTATTGGTTGAGTAACTCCTATGCTCCAGGCTCTGAATAAAGCAGTGAACCAAACAGGCAAGATTGCCACTTTCACAGAGGTTTCGCTCTAGTGGAGGGAAGACAGGTAAAAGATAAGAAATAAATGAGCAAACCACGGAGTGATAAGAGCTATAAAACAGGGCAATGTGTTAAGAGAGTGACAAGGACGGCTATTGAAGATGGATGTTTAGGGAAGTCCTCTCTGAGATATGGAACCTAAGCCCTGACTGATTTAGGAGCAGTCCTGCACAGAGTGTGCCAGGCAGAGGGAACGTAGGTGCAGGAGCCTTGGGAAAGTAGCAAGCCCAGCATCCTGGAGGAACAGAGAGGAGACCAGTTTGGTGAGAGTATAGTGAGCAAGGGGGAAGAGTCATACCAGATAAAATCAGGGAGAGAGATAGGGGCCAAGGCTTTGTGGGGCAAAGAATACCATGCAAGTGTGTAATTTATTTACTTAATTATACCATTATATAATGAACTTACTTATTCCTGTCCTGTTGAAACTTAGGTCTTTGGGTTTTTGTTTGTTTGTTTGTTTGTTTTGCATTTTGAAATGTTTTATCATAAATGACACTGCAGCAAACATCTTTGTTTTCTCTTTTTTCTTTCTATACTTAGAATTCTTTCAGTATGACAGAATTCCAGGACTGGAATTAAAGAGTCAGAGGGTATGTAGTGGAGGCTGTTGGTACCCCTGGGATCCCTTTTACAGTCAGAGGAGTCCTTCCTCCAGCCCCTGTAGGTGTTGCCAGCAACTCACACATTGACCCGCTGGAGCCGCCTCCCCGCGTGTTTGGGAATGACACCCTCCACAGCCTACCGGCCAGTGACTCACTCCTGTGGGAATACAAAAGCACCCACCTCCTTGCCTCAGTGCAGGACAAACTGTGGTGCCATTTATACTCTGGAGCTCCCAGAAGGACCAGTCTGAGGCCACATTTCTCCTGAAACCACACTCCTGCTTCTTCCCCTTCCCTATCCTGCTCCCCTCCCTCCTCTCATGACTCTTCTAGAGCATTCTCCCCCAAAGTCACCTGCACAAGAATCTGCACATTAGGCTTTCCTCCTAGGGAACTCAACCTACAACAGGATATGAACCTTCTGAAAATTTCTAACTTACTAAATCTTAATTAAGAATTCTATTTGTAGAGGGGCGCCTGGCTGGCTCAGTCAGAAGAGCATGTGACTCTTGATCTCGGGATCATAGGTTCGAGCCCCACAATGGGTGTAGAGATTACTAATACAAATAAATAAACTTAAAAAAAAAAGAATTCTATTTGTAGAAACACTATGTTCACTGAAGGAAATATGACATTTGCTGTCCCTATGAAGGGTAGGAAGGAGGTGGGGGGTAAGTGATTGAAGGATACCGGAAAGGTCCTGAGATGAAGGACTAATTGTTGCTGATGACCACATGTAGAAGGAGGATTAAGATTCCATCAGCTTCAGACAGATAAGGAACACAAGTCTGTGAAGATTTAGGAATAGCCAGACTCAACCTAAATGAGATTAGCCCGTTTGACAATGTCCAGGTGAACTTATTGCCCCTGTTTTCAGCCACAATGAGAGCCTGCCCATTACGTCGCTCGTCCCAGAGCACATATTTTATTTTCCTCCAAAGAGTCTGCCATTTGATCCCAGAGGCCCTGTGGCTTTAAGATAAGATGACAAGAGAACAGAAACACTAAAGCCAGGGCTGGGAGCCATGGTCAGAAGAAAGATAGGGACCAAGATGAGAGATGGGAATGAGAGTTCAGACCAGGGAAGGAAAAGTCAGGGCATCCTGACCCTTCAGTCATGATCCTTTTTTCTCTCTCCTCTGTGGGAAAAGACAACAGTCCATGGGAAAGCTTAAGATCAGCAGTGGCTATCACTTCCCTAACCCCCTCCCCACCCCCTGGTCCTCTTGCCCCCCCCCCATGTCCCTACCACCTCCCCATCCTTTGAAGAAAGGATCTTGGACAAAGGACCCCATGCAGAGTGTTTAGAAGTACCCTCTTATTGAGAGTCTGGGCAGATTCCAACCTGGCTTCCAAAGTAGATGGTAATTCTACTGCCAAGCATTTCTTAAGAGGCCGAGATCTAGAATCATTAACAAATTCATCCAAATGTCAGGAAACTGAGAAAAGACCACGTACAGGAAGGCTGGATTCTTGTGCTATCTCTACCTACATCAGAGTGAGAACAGCGGTGATTAAGGACAGTAGTCCCCCCTTATCCATGGTTTTGCTCTTTGCAGTTTCAGTCACCCCTTGCCAACTGTGGTCCCAGAGCAGATGACCCTCCTTCTGACGTATCATCAGAAGGTTGGTAGTAGCCTAATTGCAACGTCTGTGTCATTCCCCTCACTTCATCTCATCACAGAGGCATTTTTTCATTTCACATCATCACAAGAAGGGTGAGCACAACACAATGAGAGATTCTGAGAGGAAGATCACATCCATAGAACTTTCATTACGATGTATTGTTATAATTGTTCTGTTTTATTATTAGTTATTGTTGTTCATCTCTTTCCGCGCCTAATTTATAAAATTCATTATAGGTAGGTATGTGTAGAGAAGAAACACAGTACATATAGGGTTTGGTACTATCTGTGGTTGCAGGCATCCACTGGGGGACTTGGAACAAATCCCTGTGAATAAGGGAGGACTGTGAAACATACCTGAATATGGCCCTTATGTGCTGAACACAGAGTCCAAACTCTAACGTGGCACATCCCTTGAGTTGCCCAGGTCCATGGAGCAAGTCAGAGGTACGGTAATAACTGAAATTTGCACAGGACTTTACAGCTTCCAGAATACTTTCATAACCATTGTTATTTAGCTGCCTCTCATCTGTAAGCTCAAACTCTGATTATTGTTGTTGCTTTCATTTCTTTAGATGAGCACATGGAGGGTCAGAGCAGTTAATAACTTGCCTAAGATCCTGTTACCGACAAGAGGCAACCCTTTTCTTCTGAGTCTGAATCTTGTATAGTTCCCACTCTATCTGCCTGCCTTGTCCTCCTCTCTGCTCACTGGAGTCTTTTTGTGTCCTGGTGTTCAGGGATATGAGTTCTGATATCCTAGAAAAGGCATTAGGGAGTTGGCCATCCATGAGCTCCAGAGCCTGCTCTCTCTCTCGAGGGTATCTTCCCATACTTATTGGACGAGGAACATTCTAGCCTACCCTTTTATTTTGGGGTACAGCTCCCAACTTCCTGGACATAAGAAACACTTCTTTCCCTCCCTGATTTGCTCCTCTGCGGCTCCCAAGATGGCAGGCCTCTCTACTCTGACAGGAACATGGGAACAAGGCAAGACATGCGAACATACCCTGGGAACAAAAACAGTGAGCCCACGTAACAGTCTCGGTAGGAAGTGAGTGGGGGGGTTCCACTGGCCATGGTGAATGTTGAGCACATTGTTTCATTACCCTGCCCCACTGGTTCCCCCTTCCCCTGCACCTCCAGAGCTGCCTATCTAATCTGGGAGGATGGAATACCATTTCTTCCTCTCATTACCCTAAATGAAGTATCATTAGGAAGGTAAATGCTCTGCCTAAAACAAATAAATCACCTAACACAATCCAGAGAGAGATGTAAATTATTTAAATTTCTAGATAATCCGTCTCTTTGGATTAACCACACCACTGTCGATTTCCCTAGCGGGAATAATTGAAAAGTAACAAAAAAACGGACTCACCTGACGCCCAGAGCCTTAGGGCTCATGCTGACTTGCAGACCGGCTGTGAAACTGCCATGGAAGGAAGTGACAGCATTTGGGAGAATTTGTCATCCCGAGGAACATGGTGGTAGTATTTTCAGCATTTGCAAGCTCTGAGTCATAGCAAAGCATGCTGTGGTAGGGATAGACCCAGCTTTGGATTGGACGGCTTCCCAAGGCAGAGTCAACCAACAGGCCCGGGAAGCTTGTTAATCCTCTTTGGGGCGTCGGTACCATAACCAACCCAAGCCATCAGTGAGCACCAACGCACTGCTGAGATTCCCAGGCTGGGACGTGTGGGGGCAAGACTTGCCCAGAAAAAGATATAGTAGAGTCTCTAGACGGGAGGCCCACTCCCCTGCTCCCAGGAAGAAAGGCAGTGTAGTCCGGGGAGGGCGGGGGGAGGGTGGTGATGGTAGCAGAGGAGTGGGGGCCGGAGGAGGATAAGTGGCTCGTACCCCCTCAAAGGAGTCGTGTCTGCCATTCCTTGGCACCGCAAAACCAGGTCACCAGCCATGCCCGCGCCTGCAGTTCTGTCGGCTAGCCTGAGATGGAGCTCGATGAACAGGTGTGCCCGATGTGGGCCTTCACTGTGCTTTCCTCTAATGAAGTGCCATCTGGAGGGGTGCCAACCTGAACCTAGGGTGCCTATCCAAGATGGTAGCTCGTCCAGAGACTCCTCCGCATAGAACCAGTGGTGGGTCCAGGACACACAAGCCACATGGCCCATGCCTCAGTGCTGCCTTTGGTAAACAGGACCATCCCAGGAGCTCCCCTTAAGCCCAAGCTCTGCAGGCGTGCCTGGACAACACACATGACACAGACCCGGCATCAAGGCCCAGAGGCAGTGCCTTGACCCTGTCTGTGGCACTGATGATAGAAGCTGAGAAATGAAAAATAATTTTGAAAGTTAAGATCACATGCACCAACTTTTAGTAAACACACTTTTATTTTTCTTCTCACTTTTCAATATTATTTGTGGGTTCTTGTATGAGAATGTGTCCCTCGCAGCTTAGTGTGTCAAACAAGAAAGAGGAATCCGAAGTCCCAGATTCCAGCTCCAGTGCTTATTAACTGAGAGAGACCTTGGGCAAATCCTCTCATCTTGTTGAGCCTCAATGATCTCACCTGCAAAAAAAGGAAGCTAGTGTTTCTCTCACAGGGCTGTGGTTAGGATCCAATAAAATAAGGAACGTAAAGGCCCTTAATGAACTGGGGGCCAAAGGGATACACATGGAAGCTAGCTTTTGCACATCAAATGTCCATTGATCATCTGCTTGAAGCGTCTGTAATTATTGGGTTGACTTCCTGTACTATCTAACATCTGAGCCTATTCCTTCTTCTCTGCTCCTCAATCCCTACCCCAGTCTCCCTCCTCCATCAGGTCAAAAGAACTGAGACACTGTTGACCCCATTGTGCCTGTGGCAGGTCAGATAGTCCTGAATGGTCATTACGGACTCCTGGGGACAGAAGTGATGATCCCAACTTGCTGGTGTGAGTGCGACAGTCTTTTCTCCTTGCCTTGCAAACCCTCTCAAGACTTAGGTTGTTCCAGCCTTTTCTTCAACAGGGGTCAAGAGAAAAAAGAAAAGAAAAAGAAAACAAAAGACAAAAGAAAGGGGGACACGGGGGCACAGGGTATGGGATGCTAACTGTCATGGCCTCTGAGTTGCCCCACCTACAAACTGTGCATGAAACCTTTGAATGTAACAAGTGAAGTCTCTCAAGTCCCCTCTCTCTGTTTTGTTCATCTTGCACTCCCCTCTCAAACATTACCAAAGTTATAGAGGACGAGGCTATAGCTACATGTCATGAAAACCAAGAGTGGGTGCAATTCCTGGCCATTCTGTGTGAATGTGACTTTATGGTCACTTGCTCATCTTGCTTTTAGCATAAACTACCTTGTCCTACCAGTTTTCTTTCATTCAAAAATTAAAACCATTTTTCTAACTATAAAATAATACGTACAGAAAACATGTAAAGGAAATCATAAAGAAGAAAAAAAGACTATAATTCCACCACTACTAACAACTTGGGCATATCTCCTTTCGTAACCACAAAATGTGGGTGATGACACGTATATAGTTTTGTGTGCTTTTTCACTTAATATTAGACCATGAGAAATTTCCCGTCATGCTGAAATTCTGAGAAAAACATGGATTTTAATGGCTGTAGAATGTCTACACGTACAGATGAATCATAAATTACTTAATGGATTCTCTATTGTTCAACATTTAGACTGTTTTTATTTTTTTCCATTAAAAATAACACAGCTATTAATATCTTTGTACATAAGTGTCCATGCCTCTGATTATTTCCTTAACATAAATTACTAGAAATAGAACCAGTGGGTCAAAAGAGGAGGAATATTTTTGAAAGTCTTTATGTATGGTGCCAAATTGCCCTCCAGAAAATATGTACCGATTTGCCCTTCCACAAAGAGTGTGCGATAATACTTATTTCACCACACCACCGCCATGGCTGCATATTATCTCTGTGATTTTTATTATTTATTTATTTATTTATTTATTTATTTATTTATTATCTCTGTTTTCATCTTTGCTCTGTTTTTAAGATTTTTGTTTATTTGAGAGGGAGAGAGAGAAAAATGTGTGAGCTAGAGCGCAAGAGCAGGTGGAGGGAGAAGCCGGCTCCCCGCTGAGCGGGGAGCCCGATGCGGGGCTTGATCCCAGGACCCTGGGATCATGACCTGAGCCGAAGGCAGACACTTAACCGACTGAGCCACCCAGGTGCCCCTTATCTTTGCTCTTTTAATAAGTGAAATGTGGACATTTAATTTTTCTTTCATTAATTCACTCAGGTAACAAGCATTACTGGGCATCCATGATATATCAAGCGCTGTACTCAATGCTGAAGAAATTAGCTCACAGTCTAGAAGAAGTGGGGTATGGGAGCATACAGGATGTTCTGAGAACATTAAGGAGAGACCTGAAGCCCAGATGGGAGGAATCAAGGAGGGCTTCCTGAAGGAGGTAGTGGCTGACAGGAGTTAGCCACAAATAACGTGGCTGAGGGGTTGGGTGTTTCAGGGGCAGAGAGCTACATCTGCCAAGTTACAGTAGACAAAGAAAGTATGGTGCTTGGAAGAGTTTACTACTGGTTTAGCATATTCAGAACTTAGAGAGGGACAGAGAAAATGCAGGAGGTGAGGCCAGAGAGTTGGTAGGGGCCATAGCAGGTACAGTGAGAATGAAGGTGACCAGTTGCAGGCTTCACCAGTCAGTGTGTAGAGGGGCAACCCCACCAGCATCAATATCCCACTCTCCCAAGCTCTGCATCCCACCAGCTTGTCTAAAGGAAGTCAAGATTGTGGCAGAAAATCAAAGTTATTTTCAGGGTCTTTTCCACCAAGTACTTAGGGCACTCACTAGGGAGTACTTCCATGTTACGATGAAATAGTCTGGGTTATCACCTGTCCATGGCTAGCCAAGCTGCAATTCTGCAGTCCCAGGCCTTCATGCTTCAATGAGGGTGCCAACATAAAGGCTGGAAGGTTCGGCCTATCGGTGGCACAAATACTGGGCAGTCTGTTGAGCTTTGTAGTGTTGACATTGGAGCATCACTGCTGCATGTAAAGACCAGAGATTATTGCCACTGCTCTAGAAAATGCTCTGGGGAAATGCTCTTATTGGGTCCAGGTCAAATAAGGTTCCACAGCGAGGCTTCTTGACTATACTGTAACAGCTTTTGAAACTTCCCCAGAAGCCCCCTTCCTTCCAGGAGCTGCACATGCTGCCAAAGTGGCTAGAGAGACAAGTTCCAATGTTAGCTTCTGCCGTGAACCCAGAATACCATTCGGCTTGGGCACTCTGGCCCCAGTGCTGGTTTTGATTCGAGGGGCCAGAAGCCTTCTTCTCTCTGATGACTTAATTCTTGACACGCCCCCCCCACCTCCCCACCTTCACTGCTTATAATCTTGCCTCCCTCAGGCACCAGCCCCTCCCTGCCCCAGTCCATTGGATGACTGAAATCCAGCCAGGACAAGTGTCAGACCCTTTCTCATAGGCAGGACTGTTCAACCTCTGTGTGAATCAGTGGATGCAAATAGATACATGGTGAGAAGGGAGGTGCCTAACTGTTCTTATCAAAGGCATCTAAATACCATCTCCTGCTCAGGCAACACACCTGGCTTTATTAAGCCACTTAGATTTTATTCTGTACACAAAGAAGATCCAATGAAATTTTTATAGGGTATATTAGTATACAAATTGCACTATACTAATTAATGATTAATATCCATAATATACAAAGAGCTCTTAGAAATGGATTAGAAAAGACAAACCTGGGTAAATAACATGAATATACAATTCATAGAAGAGAAAATCCCAATGTCCAATAAGTACATCTAAAAAAGCTAATTAAAATTGAAGTAGTAAAGTAATATCGCTTTATACCCTTTGGGTTGGTAAAAATTAGGAACAGTGATGACACCTACTACGGGTGAAAATGGAGAGGAAACAGATACTCATAACACTGTTGGATGAAATGTGAATTGCTACAAACTTTTTGGCAATTGGAGAAAGACTATAAAATTTTAATACATACGTCCTTCAACCTAGCAGTCCCATTGCTAGGAATCCAGTTTGTAGAAATAAATCATGGTACAAAGGATACATGTACAAAGGTGTTTATTTCTGTATTGTTTATGGCTGGCAAAACACTGAATACAAAATGAATGCCCATCTTCAGGAGAATGATTGAATAAATTATAGTGTGCACCTACCATGAGGAGTAATGTAGCCATTTAAAAAGCATAGGCTAGATCTATACTAAATGACCTGGAGGGATTTCCATGAGGTGTTAAGTAGGAAGAGCTCTATGCAACAGTGTATGTGTCCCCTGATCCAATTTGGCTGCTAATAGCAAAACAAGAACCCTAAAATCTTTTGTGTGTTAGCGTGCGTGTGTGCGTGTGTGTGTGTGTGTGCGTGTGCCTTTTTTCCTGCCCCATCTTGCAGAGAGGAGTGGCCAATGAGATATAATGGGAGCTTTGGACTGAGTGTTTGGTGAACTTCTTTTTTGCTCCTGGTCTTCTCCTTTTTCTTCCTTCCTTCTTTCTTTTCTTTCTTTCTCTTTCTTTCTTTCTTTCTTTCTTTCTTTCTTTCTTTCTTTCTTTCTTTCTTTCTTTCTTTCTTTCTTTCTTTCTTTCTTCTTTCTCTTCCTCCACCCCTCCTTCCCTTTCTTCCTTCTTTCCTTCCTTCCTTCCTTTTCTTTTTCTGCCTACACATTTATTCAACACACAACAATCTCTCCTCCAGCTTGATGAAGGTGGCTGACCACGTCCACGACCAAACCCACCTCTAAACTGGCCTTCAGTTGCTGATGCAGGCCTGGCCTCAGCGAGCTTGTCGGAGCAGGGAGCCCAGCTCTTGATCCGTCCGCATCCCTGTCACTCGCCCTGCGGTGAGTCTGGCAGGTGGCTCTCCCTCCAGACCTTTGCGCCATGGCCTGTCCCAGGACGCTGCGGGGCAGAGCGGCAGGCACACTCTCAACAGGCAGGTGGAGGCAGGCGTGGGGACACTGGCCACCCTGGCTGGTAAGGGGCTGGTAGAAATGTCCCCCGGCAGACCTTTCCTTTACGTAGCTTCATGATTTGAAGGGCTGCATGGCCTTCATGATGTGAAGAGGGGGCACGTTCTTTTCTACCTGCTCTCATCTGCCAGGCATGTGGACGTCCTTCTTGGCCACCATCCCTCCTCCTTGAAAAGGAGTTCATAAATGGCAATAGGGTTCTTCTCGGGCATCAACATCCCAGCGGCTTCTGTGTCCGCGGCTGGGGCCAGGGCTGGAAAGCAGTCTTCCCCTTTTCTTATCTGAAATGAGGATATGATAGCTGGCGCTTTTACAGCCGTTTTATGGCCTTGAAGTTATGACAGTGTGAAAGATTGCAAGGCAGATAGTTGGAAGGAATCTGGCTCCCTGGCCACTGTATGGGGCCCTGGACTTCGTACTTGTGAGAATAAACTGTCAAGGGAGCTGAGTCACTGTTAGGAGGAGCCAAACACAATATATGATGATGTGAGCATGAAGAAAGGGTCGGAAAATATACATGCCGAGTTCTTAGCATTGATTCACTGTGGTGGGGGTGGGGTACAGGAGGAGAGAGAGCAGAGAAGGTATGGAAAAAAGTATTTCTTTTTTTAAAGTGCCCTCTACTCAAAACAAAACAGCACTATGATATTATTGTACAATTAGATGGTCACTCTTTCTGGGTCCTCTTTGTTCCCACTTGAAATTATTCTTCCCTCAAGGCCATCCTGTGGCATCTGAATCCCAGAAAGGGACAAGGTTCAGACTTTTCTCATATGATTGAGCAACATTCAAAGGTTGACAGGAATAGAAATGACTCAGGGTAGTGGGATTTCAGGTGATCATTTCTTTCTTCCTTATCTTTGTAGGATTGTCTTATTTTTATATTAATATTGTAGTATTTATATAATCAGGAAAAAACAGCAAAGCTGTTTTTATTGAGAAACAGCAAAAATGACAAAGAGACTGGAGTGAGGCAAGGTTGCAGGCAAGGTCACCTGGGAGGGCATTTTAATAATCCAGGTAAGAAATGATGATGGGCCAAATACAAGTGATGGCAGTGGAGATGGAGAGATGTGGAAGGTGGGTAGAATCAACAGGACACAGTGATTAACTGGAAGAGGAGCAGAAAGCAAGGTTTCTAGCTTCAAAGTAGTTGGAGAGGTACACCATTTCCTGGGATGAGGAACACAAGAGGAAAAGCAACCGTTGAGTGAAGGACATGTAGCATCTTCAAATATTGATGCCTGGGGTCCCCCCTGAATCAGAATCTCCAGGCACGTGTGACAGGGGATTCTGAGGCACCCCCAGGGCTGAGAGACAATGGTGAAGGCCCTAACACGGAGCTGAGGACCAGAGGACCAGGAAGTCTGAGACTAAGAAAACATGGTCAGAGAAGGAGGAGGAAAGCAAAAGAGAATATGTCCCAGAAATCAACAGAGAAGGTTTCTGACACTGAGCATTGTGCTTGGAGCATAATTGGTGCTCAGTAAATACTTACTAACTAAATGACAGAAGGAAGGAAGGGATAATGGTGTCAAATATTGCCAGAGAGTCAAGAAAGAGAAGGGTTCTAAAGTGTCCATTGGATTTGGCATTGAAGAGGTTACCTTTAACACTTGTGGGGTCAGTTTGTGTTGTTGAGGTGAGGACTGGGAGCAAAAGAGCGGTGGGTTGATGACCAAATGGAAACTGACCAGCTATTATATAACAATCTTGGTTATGCTTTAGAAATCACATTTCTAAAACATTTTGTGATATTGAAAAATGCTCCCTCTATGTATAATGTGATTCTGACTGGGGTGAAAAGTAGAAGCATAAGGAGCCAGACTGGCTAGGATTGAGTCTAGAATGTGCCACTGACTCGATGCACGACTGTGGGTAAGTCTCTCACCGGATCCTGGTGAGCCTGGCCCACAGAAAGCACTTGGTAAAACGTCATCTATTAAGTGTTAGACATAGATCTATACACATGGAAACCCACAAAGAAGTGGCAAGATTACAAAGGTTCTTTTCAGTATACTTTGTGCAAATATTCTGTAATGATCATGCACTACCTTTATAATTAGAGAAACATGTAAGATGATGTTTAACAACAAAAACAACAAGTTTTGCTGTTCAAGAAAAGATAAAGAAAGGGCAATAGCTAAAGTATATAATATTGATATTTCATGTGCCCCTGATGGGACATTTACCTATTCGTGACTTTTGAAAAGGCCTGTAAGGGGTTGAAGGTGGTAACTGCGGCAACAATGTTTCTTCAGTGGGGAGACGGGAAAGGAGCCTGAGTATAGTTTGAAGAATTAACCTTGGACAGGTTATGTCTTCCTGCAATTAGGAAGGGAAGGTGTTGTGAGTAGGTATGAATGCAGTAATTTGGGGATGCCTGGTTGGCTCAGCCGGTAGAGCATGCAACTCTTTTTTTTTTAAGACTTTATTATTTATTTTTTATTTTAGAGAGATAGCGAGAGAGCGAGCAGGGGGAGGGGCAGAGGGAGAGAGAGAATTTCAAGCAGACTCCACGCCGAGCACAGAGCCCAACGTGGGTCCTCAGTCCCAGGACCATGAGATCACAACCCAACCTGAAACTAAGAATCAGACGCTTAACTGACTGAGCCACATAGAACATGCAACTCTTAATCTCAGGGTCATGAGTTTGAGCCCCATGTTGGGTGTAGAGATCACTTAAAATACATAAATAAATAAAATTTCTTAAAAAAATGCAACAGTTTGTAGGTGCAGAGACAGTAGATTGAGGAAGTTCATGACTGATTACCTTGATGTCTATTACTGAAGCCAGCTAGGCTGTCTTCTGAGAGGGGGGATTTTGACAAGCCACCATAGGGAATGAAGAAAGAAACTGACAACCCAGATACTAGCAAGTGGCACCAAGCACCCGGCTTTGGATGGAGACGTGACTCTGCCAAAGCCCTGACGTATGTCACCTCCAGGGGGGCAGGTGTATCCAGTGTTCTGTCTCACAGTTCTGGTGTGTTTGTGCCTTGCTCTGGATCTGTGATTTAGTTGCTTCCCATGTGAATTCTATTCATTCTCCTTCTTATTTACAGACATCCTACTCAGTCTGCAAGGCCCAGTTCATTTACTCATTTATTCAGGTATTAACTGATCCAATTTCCAGTTGATCTCTCAGGATCTCATCCCTTCTGGGTTCAGAAACTTGCAAAAGCTCCATCTATGCCTTTTCTCTTTGATACCTGTGCTATCTGATCATGAAAGAGTCATTTCAGGACAGGAGCTTGCCTTGAAGTCTGACTTCCTGATGACTTTTGATTGGGGGCCAGTATTATATTCAGTCTGTGTATGAGTATACATGTGCTTCCTCTAGTTCTGCTATTAGGGATTTAATTTACTGGAGGGGAAGCACCTGTAACCCGTTTAGAAAAATGTTTAATGGCAATTCTCCCGGATGTGACCCACTTGACAGTAAAAGTTCCAGTGGAATCACTGTAGCCCAGTTCGTGTGTAGATATAATCAGACATTTGGCTAGCTAGTTGGAAATGACTGGGTTCTCCAGAGAACTTAATCTCCACCATACCTATTCTCTGATTGTTATCAGGATCTCCAGTGCTTCCACCCCTCCATTTCTACCAATGCAACACACCTCCTAACACATTTTTCTTCCACATCCTGCGTGAAACCTATGGCATATGATGTTCTTAACATCCAAGGTCCCTAACTTTCCCAATTCGTCTTTACAGGTCACCAGTCTTGAATCAATCCAACCATCTCTTTTGCTTCTATGCTAGGGCTACTGAGCCCTTCATCAGGGCCTAGGTTTTTGCCCCAACGTGGCCAGCAGGGATTAGAGGGGCCCAAGGACAACAAGTTAGCCTTGATGTCCCTGGTGGGAATCAGTGGGACTACAGGACCAGGGACTGGCCCCAAAGTAGTTAGGATATTGGTTACATATAGGTGGATTGAGCAAATATGTAATATATTGAGGATAATGAAAGCCAATTCTCTTACTGTTAATGAAGGGAGTTACAAGTATGGAAAAGGGAAAGCTAAGATCAACCCTGAAATGTTGGATTGGAATTGGAGGTATTGGTGAAATCTCATGGTTTTTAATAGAAAGATATGGAAATAGATATAGATGTGTATGTGTGTGTGTATATTTATTCATATTCATATTCATATTTCCTTGCTCTGTCCACTGAGAGGACAGGGGCCTAGAAGCAATGAATGACACTCCCGTAGGAAGGAGCACACTGAGTACCCAGATCCTGGTTAATGAATATCACCTTGCACTAAAATGAATCAAGGCTTCTTGAAGAAATGACTGATTTTTAGGGTAAGGGCAGAGAAGTATAAGATGATCCTAGGGCCTGTTACCAAAAGTAACAAAGTACTAACATAACAAAAGGACACAGGAGATAACTTGAAGGGATTCCTACTGACCAAATGGGGAACAATTAGAAGATAAAAAAAAATAATAATAATAATAGTAATAGATTATAAATCATTGAATAGGAATTCAATGAGTCCATACAATTGACTTTCAACCAAAAATTAACAATTTGTGGGGCTTATAACATATGTAGAAATAATTAACATATTATAATAATAGTATGAAAGCCAGAAAGGGAGTAAGTATTATTGTATGTTTCTTACCCATACATGAAGGGATATAATATTATTATTTCAATATGCCTGTGATAAGTCATGAATGCATATTGTAATTTCTAGAGCAACCACTAAAATAAACAAAACCACATGAGAAATAGCTAAAATGGAACACAAAAAATGTTTTTCTATATACAAAAGAAAGCAGGAAGGGAGGTGAAAAGGAACAGAGAACAGATGGGATAAATTAAAAATAAATAGCAACAGAGTGGACTTAAACCCAGTTATATCAATAATTACACTAAATATAAGTGGTCTAAACACTACCATTAAAAGCAGTCTGTATAAATAAGATAGTCTAGGAAGGCCTCACTACAAAGGTGACAATTGAACAAATACGTGAAGGAAAAGAGGGAGCAAAACATGCAGATAACTAGGGTCGGAGTGTTTGCAGACAGAGGAAAGAACATATACAAGACAGATACTGTTTTAAAAAAGAGAGCTGATCAGCAGACATTGCTCAGAGCTGAGGCTACTTGGATTCTCAATAACTGAAACATCCAGAAATATTCCTAGGATTATATATTGGTAAGTTATGGTGGGCTCAGTGCTTCACAGAAATATCCCTTCAAACATGACTAGTTCTGCTTCTCAACTAGGCCTTTTATGAGCCACTTATTCTCTGTATTCTGGTGCAAGCCCCATTTGGAAAAGATACTCAGTTAAGCCTTCAAGGTTTATGGGAATAATGATCACAGAGTCATGGATTTAGGGATTGGAAGATATCTCAAAGCTCATCTTGTTGCAACCTCACACCTATGGCATGGCTGACAGATATGAGTTGGAGTCATAGCCAATGAAAATGATTTCACACCTTCCAGGGTGGACTCTTCATCTGATGGAAGGCTCTATTAGAAAGTTCTTTCTTCTGTGGAGCACAAACCTGCTTCACTGTACTTGAATTTTTTCTGCATGTAATCAATCCTGATAAATGTCTTACCATATCTAGCAAGACATAAAGTAGGAGGGTTTCAACTTGACCATAAGTTTCTTGGTTTTCATCACCTTCACAGGACCTGTCAAATGGTTTAGATTTCAAAACTTAAACCCTTGGCCTTCACTAAACCTTCCCAGTACCTTCTGTCAAGAGGCTTCCTGGACTTTTGAAGGGAAAGTAAACCAAATGGGCGTTTGTTTCTCATCAGTGAAGGCAAAGTGCTTGCAGAGGCCAGCTGGTCTATTTTTGTCTGCGGGTCATGGATGGTCGCCAAGAATGAGCAGAGGGGTTTGCCTGTAGTAAAGACCAGAGACAGGGGTTGGCGGAGATGGACTGATGCCGAAGGAAGGCTCATGAACAGGACTCAGAACTTGGGAGCATTGTTGAGATGGTTCCAGCTCCACCTTCAAGCTCAGACCTCTCATTCTCCTCCTCACTTGCATCCTCTTCTCTGTGGGCTCAGAACTGCTAAGGGACTCATTCCTCTCCTAACAGAAAGTAGATCTCAAGCCTTTGGTTGGGCCAGATCTTGTAGTGCCCTCATCTTATTATGTGATGCTCTGATTGTTGGTACTCTGAATCCAAAGTGTCCTCTCCCTCATCCTCACTAATGGGGCTGAGCCCTGCTTTGGCTGGATGCAAAGGCTGGGGGGAGGACATAGTCACTGGGGGTAGCACTAAATGTCAAAGAGAGCCAAGTTAATTCCAGGGAGTTGCAGACTGACTCAGATTCACAAACTGAGTATAGCCCAGAGAAACACCAACTCCACAGGCCCCAAAATGCTGGGGTTTCAGAAGCCATGGGACCAGGTAGAGCTGGTATTAAAGGAAAGCAGTTTGGGAACAAGCCAACACAGGCTCCTGAGTTACTTTAACATTTGCACTTTCCTTAAGGGCTCATGTGTATTGAATACTTACACATGAATGAGAGTGAATTCAGGGTGGCTTTTTCAAAAATAGAGATTTTTAAATATAGATTTTAAAAATATAGGTTAAAATATAAATGTCTAAGCCATGCTCTTGGTAATGCAGATTTGGTCAGTCTGAGAGGGATCCAGAAAGTTGTCTTTTGAAAACTTCCCCAGATGACTCTGGTGTCTGGGAGTTATCAACTTAAGGAGTTGGAGGTCCGGCAGACACCTGCGCTGGGTCTTTTCCCTGTGGACATCAGAACTTCCTGCCCTCAGCTTTGGTACTGTGCTCACCATAACCTTTCTCTCACCTACCTTGCTGATTCCCATGACTTGATTACCTGCCTGCCCAGTCTTAGCAGGTCTCAGGGTTGCCATGAGGAGGAAGTGAGCTAATGTTAAAGAGTGCTTAGCACTGAACCTCATACTCAGTAATTACTCAATAAAAGTCAGTTGTTATTCTTATTACCATCTCCGCTTAAAAGTATATGATGTGCCTCAATTGTATGACTCATTGGACCATGTGATTATATCCCTTAAAGATAGTAGAATTAAGTCAAACTCCTACCACCATTAATCCCTGGAATCTCTCCGCCTCTAGGAAACTTCCTGTTTGGCCCCACTGGGTTCTTACTTGGTGCCAGTCTGACTTTCTCGAGTTTCCTTTCTTTCTATTCTTTTGGCAAGATCTGGAGCAGATGTAAGCCCCTTTGTGTTTGTTTGGAAATGTTCTTGACTGGTCGGAGGAGTTGGGCCTCCCACTCATAGTGTTTCGGTGGTTTGTTTCCATTCTTTGTGGTTGTGTTTATGATTGTGGTACAACTACTTGGAACTGAAATGTAGTTTCTTTGGAGACGGGGGTATTTTGTAGACACAGTGTGAAATTCCTTGGGCTGGGAGGGTCTCCAGAACGTAACACAATATCTCTACTGGTTCTAGAGCTACGCAGAGTAGATAGGATTCTACTGTTACAACTAGAACAAGGGTAAATACAGGATTTACTCATTTGTTCCTTTTTGTAGCTAATGTTTTATGATTACTTTTAATGTGCCAGGCACTATACTAACAGAAGAAAAAGAGGGCCCAGATCCTTTTTGTACCCCCTCCTGTCCATAGATTACACCACCATCAGGTTAAACTTTACTCATTCATGCTCACGTAACTAATCACCTCCTGTGTGCTAGCTCAAGGGTTAAGAGGATATACCATAGCTTGCTTTTATCCATGGAGGATTTGTTCCAAGACCCCCAGTGAATGCCTGAAACTATGGATAGTACCAAACCCTGTATATACTGTTTTTTCCTATACGTACACACCCATGATAAGGTTTAGTTTATAAATTAGGCACAATAAGAGATGAACAACCTACCCAATAATAAAATAAAACAATTACAACAATATATCTAAAAGTTATGTGAATGTGGCCTCTCTCTAACTATGTTTTTGTAACGTACTCACCCTTCCTGTGATGACATGAGAAATAAAATGCCTACGTGATGAGATGATAGGAGGTGAATGACGTAGGCATTGCAAGGTAGCGTTAGGCCACCACTGACCTTCTGATGAGATGTCAGAAGGAGGATCATCTGCTTCCAGACCACAGTTGCCTGCGGGTAACTGAAACTGAGGAAAAGCAAAAAGGCAGTTGGCGAGGGGAGTGGGCGGGGGGGAGGCCACTACTGTAGAACTGCTGTACTTCCGGTCTCCCAGGAACTCACAGTGTGGTAGGAAAGGAAGCGCAGAAGCATGTAACTATCCTGTTTCAAGTCCTGTTTGGCATGAGTGAAATGTGCTTATTCTACCCAGAGCTTAGTACTGAAATAGAGCTAGAAAAGAAATGAGTGCAAAGTACCGGAGCGTAAGAACTATATGTTTGGTGCTGTACTCCGCAATACAGCAGAAGAGCTTCTGCTTTTATGGAACAGAGTTTGAAAGTGTAGGCTTAAGAGAAGTTGGAGGTTGTATCTTGGCTCTACTACTTACTTAGCAGCTGTGTGACCTTGGGCAAATTACCCTCCCTCTCTGAGCCTCACATTTCTCATCTATAAGATGGAGGAAATACCATCTACCACATGGATTACTGGGAAGAGTAAATGAGACCTTTTTGTTTTGTTTCCTTTTGTTTTAAAGAGCTTTCAATTTAGTCCCCTTTTATTCTAATCTACTACCTTGCATAATGCTAAATTAGCGCCTAACTGTTGCCCTAGACTGACTTCCCAAGGACGGTGACTGTGTCATATTCAGTTTTGTATCTACGGTGGCCCCTGCGTGTTGTGTTGCCCCCAGCGCACGTCTGGGTTGGAGTCCCTCACAGCTGCTGCTCCTGCACCCAGGCCATGGCCACCAGCCACTGTCCAGGGGCTTGTGGCTAGGTGGCGTTGGTTCTCAGCACGAAGAACAATCTAAATACCTCGGGGCATGGAGCTGGAAGCTGGCGGGGCTGAGCTTGCTCCTTCTCTCCTGCAGGTGCCTGATGTGCTCCCTCTGTTTTAACCTCCTCGCACGCCCAGGCTTTAGCACAGCCCCTGCCCCTTCTCTTGCTGTCCACATTGCACTGCCTTGCCTGTTGGCTGCTGATTTCCTGCCCCACCTGACTATCCACACTGGCTCTCTGAGCCTCCCTGATACAGCACTCTCTGTATCAGTGCCTCGGAAACCCGTGGTCACATAGGAGCCATCCCCAACTGACTTCTAACTCTTTCACCTTGACTCGGTGCCCTCGTGGACAACCTGCTACTAGCTTTTCTGCCCCAGTTGGACTTCTGTCCCACCCTAACCCATTCAACAAACACACATCGAGTTCTCTCTGCCAGAGAACCCACAGATGAAAGACCCGGTCCTGCCTTGAATGACATCTATGACAGCCCCTGTCTTTTGGAAAAGGATTGTCCAGCCTCCACAATGAGGTTTTCTTGCCCACTTTGATGAGTAGAAGACACCAAGGTGACTTCTGGTGGAGTCCTAGAGCCAGCCCTCTTTTTTTTCTTTTTTAAGATTTTTTATTTATTCATTTGAGAGAGAGAGAGCAAGTGAGAGCATGAGCAGAGGGAAGATCAAGGGGGGAGGGAGAAGACTCCCTGCTGAGCAGGGAGCCCGATGTGGGGCTTGATCCCAGAACCCTGGGATCATGACCTGAGCCGAAGGCAGTTGCTTAACCGACTGAGCCACCCAGGCACCCCAGGCACCTCAGGCACCCCATGTGTGTGATTTTAAGAAAGGATATACTCTCATTGTTACATAAATGCTTTTTTATATAAGAATGCATAAGGAACAAATTATTATGGGCCTATCTGGGGAGGAGAACAAGACCATACTAGGAAGCTATATTCATTTTATTTTATTTTATTTTATTTTATTTCATTTCATTTTATTTCATTTCATTTTATTTGGAACCTATATTCATTTTAAACTCTACAGTGGGTACTTAAGTTACTTTCATAATAAAAATACAAAGTTGACAGGGTACATATATTACTTTCATAATAAAAATGCAAATTCAAATAAAGTCATGGCAAACCAAATACCTTTTAATTAGGAGTTTGCTCCCAGTCTCCCTCTGGTAACTAGGTTGGTGTGCCTCATCTCCTCACACACTGCCAAGTCTGAATCTCAACAGCTGCAAAAGGAGATGATGGGCAAACAAAAGGTATGAAGAAATAAACAGGGGGCACCTGGGTGGCTCAGTCGGTTAAGTGTCTGCCTTCGGCTCAGGTCATGATCCCAGGGTCCTGGGATCAAGCCCCGCATTGGGCTCCCTGCTTGGCGGGGAGCCTGCTTCTCCCTCTTCCACTCCCCCTGCTTGCGTTCCTGCTCTCATTATCTCTCTCTCTGTCAAATAAATAAATAAAATCTTTAAAAAAAACCACACACATCAACATCATACATGATAAAAAATTCCTATAGGTTTCCAAATGGGACAATTATAAAAGTAGAGGCTAAATTTTCTAGAGACAGGTCTCTCTTAAAAAAAAAAAAAAAAGATTTATTTATTTATTTTGAGGGGGGTGGAGGGACAGAGAGAGAGGGAGAGAGAGAATCTCCAGCAGGAGTGGAGCCTGACACAGGGCTTGATGTGGGGCTTGATCTCAAGACTTTGAGATTATCACCCTGAGATCATGACCTGAGATGAAACCAAGAGTTGGATGCTTAACCAACTGAGCCACCCAGGCTCCCCTAGAGAAAGGTCTCTTTAAAGCTGCAGACTCTCCACTCAGATTGGAGGGAGCAGGTGCCCATTTGTAGAAAAAATTTGTCCTCTATATTCTAAAAACTATTGCAGAACAGTAAATTCTTCCTCCCACTCATTTTGCCTTCTGCTTTCCTTCTTCGGATAATAAGTTTCTTCCAAGAAGGGAAGGGCTGAATTTTATAGGTCACTTGTCCACCCACTTCCTGAGAACAGGTCACTTCCTCAGTCCTCATTGTGGACCCTGCCTGAGAGCATGGGGGAAGGACTATTCTTTGGCTTGGTGGTTTGGTCAAACGGCCTTCGAGGGGTCAAGTTTGTCTGAAGACCTGTTAATTTCCTTGGATTTTTGTTACCCTGGAGCTTCTCCCTCAGGGAAAAGGAGGGACCAAAACAACCAAGTCAAAAGATTTGAGAGGGTGGAGTTAGTTTGACTGTTTCCCTGAACAACTTTTTAGTAGAGAATCTCTGTCAGACTCCTTCTGTTCCTGCCCTTTTCCTACCTTGCAGGATTACTTAACCTTTCTGGCCTTGGAAAGCTTTCCCTCACAGTGAGGGGTCAGGAGATGGTGGAAAAGGCTAGTAAGTGGCTGAACTAGGGTCTAACCCAGTCTTTCTGCCTCAAAATCCTGCAGAATCTCCAGACTCATCCCCTCTTCTCCCTGTGGGAATTCACTGCCCCCTTCAGGCAGAGCTTTTCTCAGCTGTAAGCACGTCTCCTTCTGCCCTCCAGACTGTCCTTGAGTGGCTCCACATCCCACTCCCATCCTTCCCACCCCTACTCCCTGCTCAAATACCACCCACCTTTTCAGGTTACCCTTTTGGTCCTTTCATGAAGATCTCCCTGAGCACTGATATATGCTAAGAAGATACTGGATTTTAAAAATACTTCAAAAACAGTGTGCAAAAGATTATTATTATCACTGATGACCTTAGCTGTGGGGCACAGTCAAGCTGCAGGCTTAGCCCCGTGGCCGCCTATGGCGGAAGCCTGGGATTCTCCAGGTTGGCTTTTCCACACAGGTGACCTAGATCAGCAAGGGGGACTGATAGCCTGGTGGGCCAAGGAGCTCTAGCTCAGGGTGAGAGAGAAGCCAGCCTGAACCAGCCTGCTGGCCAGAGGTGCAGGGAGAAAGCAGCCTGCAGTTTGCACGTCAAATCCCTAACTGTTTTGCCTCAAATATGAAGGGGGTCACTTTCTAAGAGGAAGTCAGTTCTTCCCACAGCTTCCCTGATGCCACCAAAACAACTCTTGGTTGCTCTCTCTCTCTCAGAAAACAGCGGGATACAGTGTGGTCTCAGGACAGAACCTGGACATTCATTCAACCAGTTCCTCTGACCAGGGCATTCTGACTGTCGCCATCCAGACCCAGGGGTTCTTATTTCCAGTTTTATTAGTAGAAAAGAATCTGGGCTTGAGTCAGAGAATCATAAAATGTTAAGTGGTAGAAGAGAATCGAGGAGAAATCCAACACTCTCTGATAAGGTAAATGAGGCCTCGAGAGATTTCAGAAGTGGTTTCCAATGCCAATCCTTCTATCTGTCTTCTTGGGGGGGGGGGGGGCGCGGTAAAAAAAGGATAAAGTAGTGAGTTTAAAAAAATCATCTAAATTTATTCAATTTAAAAGATGTGTCTTTTGGGGCACCTGGGTGGCTCAGTCGTTAAGCGTCTGCCTTCAGCTCAGGTCATGATCCCAGGTTCCTGGGATCGAGCCCCGCATCGGGCTCCCTGCTCCGCGGGAAGCCTGCTTCTCCCTCTCCCATTCCCCCTGCTTGTATTCCCTCTCTCACTGTGTCTCTCTCTGTCAAATAAATAAATAAAATCTTTAAAAAAAAAAAAAAAGATGTGTCTTTTATTCTGATACTATGGTCCTCTCTGTTTTTTAGGATTTAAGGTAATTTTGAATACTCTTTAAACAAATAGAATAACTGTACTTGAAATTCCAAAGTTCAGATCCCCCGGGGTTAGGTAGCTCACCAAAGGCCCTATACATCTAGTCAAGGGCAGAACTGACTTCGAATTTCTATTACTCACTGTTTTCTTCTAAAGCCACAGAGACACTTAATGTATGACCTGGGGTAAATGATTTACATCCTGAGCTCCAGATTTTGCCATCTGTAAAATGAGGGATAATAAAATCTGCTCTGGGTCACCAAGCATTCATGAGGCAAAAATGAGACAATGGAGAAAGAACTTTGCGGAGGAAGGTTTTTACACTGACCAAGGGCTTGGTCAGTCCATTGATTCTCGAGGCTCTAGCTGTGTGGATTTTTTGCTCTGAAGCCTCTATTAGTTTCCCAGGGTTGCCAGAACGAAGTACCACAAACTGGTGGTAAACAGAAATTTATTCTGTCACAGTTCTGGAGGCTAGACATCTGATATTGTGGTATTGGCAGGGTCATACTCCCTCCGAAGCCTCCAGGGGACTGTCCTTCCTTGCCTTGTCCACTGCTGGTGACCCCAGCTGTTCTTTGGCTTCTTCCAGCATAACTCCGTTCTCTGCTTTTGGTTTTCCATGACTGTCTTCTGTCTCTGTGACTCTGTCTCTTCACACAGTAGTGTTCTTTTCATGAGGAAACCAGTCATGTCAGATGAGTACGACCCCATCTTAATGTGATTTCATTGGCAATGAGCCTGTTTCCAAACAAGGTCATGTTCTGAGCTACGAGGAGTTAGGGCTTCAACACGTCGTCTTTGCAGGAGGGACACAACTCAACCGGTCACAGAGACCATCCAGGTAAATTTTAAGTTGCATTTTAAGTGGCATCAACTGCCCTGACTCTAAGGAAAGCAAATTTCAGTCACCCTACTTTTCCAAAAAGGACCGCTATGAGGCAAAAACAAAGGGAAGTGGGGAGGTAGGTGTGGGGGGGAGGAAAATTAAAGCAGCTGGTTAATCAATAAACAGAATCCTTGGCTCCTGAGGGATGGAGCACTTAAGAGCTCCAAAAGCTTGACCAAGCTTGAAAGCGAATTCCAGGCTGTGCTCACTCCTCAGAGAACTCTTAGCCAGAGTGCTGCTCCCCCAGAACAATCCGTATTGCCAGGGAAAGGTGAAGCTTTCTTAAGTCAACACACTTGGGCCTGAAGCAATATTTGTTGATGAAGGGTCTGAGCTGGGTCCCACTCTGCCAGGAGCGGACACACTGGTGGTGGGGGCATTGCCGGCCAGGCCCTGGGGCCAGTTGAATCAACACCAGCACTCTTCTTGTCTAGCGGCAAGCCTCTGCTTCCTTCCCAGAGAGTTGTTTTTTTGTTTTTCGTTCTGACTCAAAGGTCAAAGGCAGCTGTGTTCAATTCTCCCAAGGACTGGGCCAAAGAAGGACATGGTCACAAGGAACTCTGCTCAGATCGTGCAAAGCATTCTCTCTCCATGAAGTTTGTGGACCCTGAGACATGTTCCTTGAGGAAGACAGGGCTACATTCTGGTTTTTGCTGGCCCTTGGCACTTTTGCCTTTGTGGGTTCCTCGCTTCATACAAAAAATACTAAAAATCATGTTTTATGGTATAAATATTAGCGTAATACAATCTGGATTCTTATAGATTTTTTTTTAAGATTTTATTTATTCATTTGACAGAGAGAGACAGCGAGAGAGGGAACACAAGCAGGGGGAGTGGGAGAGGGAGAAGCAGGCTTCCTGCGGAGCAGGGAGCCTGATGTGGGGCTTGATCCCAGGACCCTGGGATCATGACCTTAGCCGAAGGCAGATGCTTAACGACTGAGCCACCCAGGCGCCCCTGGATTCTTATTATATATTTTATTTATTTATTTTTCTTAAGTAGGATCCACACCCAGCATGGAGCCCGGGATTCTTATTATATATCTATTGATATTATATATATATTTCCTTCTGGTTTTAAAAGAAATTAAAATGGAAACATTTTTGTTGGTCCCTAAAATATCATGGGTCCTCGGCACTGTGCCTACTGTGCCTATGGATAAGTCAGCTCTTGGAGAGAGGCTATGCTATTTTTAAGCATGTGGGCATGGGTACAGTGAGGGGGGTATGTCTGTATCTCTGGGTGTGAGTGTGATTTAGATCTAGGAGATGGTTTAACATCAATCCAGTCTGGACACAGAAGAATGACCAAGGTGACCTCTTGAGGCCCATGTAAGCTGAAGGAATAAGGGGTAAGGTACCAAGCCCTTTTTCTTTAGAGTTTGGTGCTCTCTTTCCTCCTGTGAACCCAGGTATATATCCAAATGGAAAGTGCATCTACCTTGTCAGTGGTTCCCTCACTTCCAAGTTCAATATGTGGATACCTTGCCTCATCGCAGGTCAAAGATGTAGAGGTGGATGTGCAAAAGAGGGTGATGAGAAGGGGAGGAAGCCAGAAGGGACTACCTGGACCACTAGTGGAAACAGGGGCCTAGGGCCCAAGATTATTGCATATCAACACAAATCCTGCCTCGCAGAGGGTCCCAAAAAACATTTTTTCACTGGGACCAGAGCTATTTTGAGCACAAAGTATTTCATCTTCCATCTAACCTAGCGCTTACCTACCTTCTCATCCATCGAGGAAAGTTGTACCAGTTTCACTGAGTCCAGGAAGCATTCACTGAGTCATTAGACTCACCTGTGCATTGGCAAACTTCTGTAAAGGGCCAGCTAGTACATATTTTAGGCTTTGCAGGCCTTACGGTCTTCGTTGCAAGTACTTAACTCTGCTGTTATAATGCAAAAGCAGTCATGGATAATATGTTAAAAAAAAAAAAAAAGGCCACAGATGTATTCCAATAAAATTTTATTTACAAAAACAGATGGAGGGCCAGATTTGGCCTGTGGATTGTAGTTTGCCAAACCCTGGACTACCCTAGCTTTCTCTCCTGACCACATCCTGTTCTTTCTTTCCAGAACATTTCTTGAGTGCCTCTTATGTGTTATACACTCTTAGGGACATTATTAGGTCTTAAATATTTAAGTTTTCCTGTTTTTGCCTCTTGTTTCTTCAGTGGCATCAAAGGCCCTGTTTTCTTCTGTATCCTCCACGAGGCTTAATGTAGCGCTGAACTGAGTATACTTTGGCTTCTTATGATAATTATTGCTTACATTTTTCTGGTCTTGAAATCAATGGGGAAGACATTAGTTAAATTCACTAAAATCCACCGATTTGTATTTGGTGTTCAATTACCTTCCTTTCAGACCTCTGAACTTTTAGAACTTAGCTGCCATGCTGTAAGGAAGCCCAGGATAAACTGCTAGAGAGGAGACCACGTGGAGAGGCCTCAGAGGATGAGGCACCATATGGAGAGAAGGGCCAGCCAGCCCCCAGTGGTTCCAATCTCCTTCGCTGAGGTATCAGACATGTGGATGAAGACTTCTTGGATCTCCCATCACAACTGAGCCTCCAGATGATTGCAGCAGCATGAGAGACATTGAGCCAACTGGCAAAAGAACCACCCAACTGATCCCAGCCCATATTGTAGAGTTGTGAGTAATAATCATTTAAGTCACTAAGTTTTGGTGTGGTTTATAATTCAGCAGTAGACACATTAATTGATAATTGATAGACACTAATTAGGAAGAGTGTATACACACACACACACACACACACACAGAGAATCCAACCAAGAAGGCGCACCAGGCCATACCTGCTAGATCAAAGACTTGTACCAGCAACTCAAGCCCAAAGACAAGGGCAGGGAAGGCTGGAACAAAACCATTGAGGTGGGGGAAATCGGAGGGGTAGACGAACCATGAGAGACGATGGACTCTGAAAAACAAACAGGGTTCTAGAGGGGAGGGGGGTGGGAGGATGGGTTAGCCTGGTGATGGGTATTGAGGAGGGCACATTCTGCATGGAGCACTGGGTGTTATGCACAAACAATGAATCATGGAACACTTCATCTAAAACTAATGATGTAATGTATGGGGATTAACATAAAAATAAAAAAAAATGTTACTACGCAAAAAAAAAACAAACCACTGAGGAATTGTTCTGGGTCTGAATGACAGATAGGATTTGAATATGTGGAAAAGAGCAATATGTGCAAAGAAGCAACGAGAGCAAAGGCTCATCCCTCTCTGGACTACATGCCTCTAAAAGAAGACTCTGAGTGTTAAAAGCATCCCTAAGGACGGACTCTAATGATGGACTTCCAAGAATGGTGATGTAAGGAGGCATTTTGGTATGTGGCTGAGGCACCCCCTCGTTTCTCTCAGAACATGCACGCGGATGTCAACTTACTCCACTTCCTCCTAAAGCCAGCCCTGATAAAAATAATCTATTATCAATTTAGAAAACTCCTAGGGCAAAATCCCCAGAACCCTAATAGGAGGTTCTCTCTTAGGAGGAATAGTCAGCAACAGCTAGGTTTACACTGCCTATTTTATAAAATGGCCAAATGCAAGTTTCAGGGTCCTGTTGTTATCCATCCTGGTCCATCCTGTTTACTAATGATTTGGTTTCTTATCTATGTACAACTTAATTTTTTTTAAAGATTTTATTTATTTGACAGAGAGAGAGAGAGAGCAGGAACACAAGCAGGGGGAGTGGGAGAGGGAGAAGCAGGCTCTCCGCTGAGCAGGGAGCCCAATGCTGGGCTCGATCCCAGGACCCCGGGATCATGACCGGAGCCGAAGGCAGATGCTTAACGACTGAGCTACCCAGGCACCCCTGTACTACTTAATTTTTGAAGGCTAATTGCTTCTCTGCCAGCTGGGTTTTTGGTTCCCTGATGGCAACACCATTGACTGAGATTCAAAGCTGGGCAATGATCACACTGTATTGGAGTTGACTGTTCTCTTCTCTGCAGTTCCCACCAGAGCAAGAGATTCTCAAAGGCAAAGATTTCTTCTGTTCAGTGTTTTGTCTCCAATGCCTACATATTGATTGACATATAGCAAGTGTCCAGTAAATGTGTAATGAATTAATGAGAAACCCAGGAATATGACAAGCACAAAACCAGGCACATTAGAGTGGAAGACATATCAGGCATAAAAGATCACTAACATTTATTGGCACAACTCTATTCCAGCTTCTGTATTAAGCATGTGATGAATTAGTGTTTAGCAAGTTTTAGTTACATCTGGAGAGGTTAAATTATTTATCCATAGCTGGAATTCAACTGGGCCCCTCTGTTCCCAAGTCTATGCTACACTTTCTAGCTCTCCTCCTGGATGTTGAATACTACCCAGCCACTCCTGTTTGAGGGTTCACCAAATAGGGACAGAGATGGAGGAGAGTTTGACAGGGGGGATCCCTTAGAGAACTTTTGCTTGGCCCTCAGGAATGAGGATTAGGTGCAGACAGAAGATGCCCTCAGAGTCTTTGAAGACCTTTTCATGGGCACAAGGAGGCAGGAGTTGGCACTCAGCCTGTGCTGGGATAAGGATGAGTCCCTCTCAGGCTGTTCTCATCTCCTTCAGGACCAAGTTACTGTTCTCTGGAAGGACTGACATGCAGGAGAGGTCAGCCCGACCTGCCTATTCATAGGGTGGAGCATTACAACTTGACTCTGTTTCTCCCAAGTTTTGTGATTAAGATCGGGAGCTCGGGGTGGGGCACGGGCTTGGCATTGGGGATGAAGTCGATGAGGGAAATTCAGACTCGCAAAGCGCAGGGTGGAGCTGGGGTGACTCAGGGGGCAGCACCCAGTGTGGGGCAGCCTTTGGCAGGCAGGGGCAGATCGGAGGAAAGTGTCTAACTGCATCCCCGTACGCACGGCTTTGTGGGCACTATTTGTCAGCTGCAGTGCAGTAAGTTAACCTGCGGCTTGGTCTCCAACAGCCTAGGCTCAAATCCTAGCATGGCCATTTACTCTCCCGATGGCCCCGGCAAAATCTTTTAAATTTTTAGGGCTTCAGTTTCCCCTTTATAGCATGGGACTAAAATGCTAGGTTGGGGTGACAAATAAATGGGAAAGTATGCTGAACATCTGTTCCCCTCCTTCTCCCTGTCCTGCTGGCCCTTGATAGTCCCCAGAGCCTTAAAGGTGAGCTGTGTCAGGCAGGGCCACATTATGATTCTCATGTGTCCCTTTTGCCTTTCTCAGTTGCTTCTTCCATAAAAAAATATTAAAAAATCTATTTTATGACTACATTGGTATAAAGAGGGATATAATCCAAACTGGGCTTATTATCATATATTCATTATTATTATACTCATTTTTCCTCTGATTCTAACAGAAATTAACATTATAATATTTTGGGGGGGGGGGCCTAAAAGTATCATGGGCCCTCAGCACTGTGCCTAATGGGTATGTTGGCTCTGGTGTCAGGCTATAAGCTATTCCTACAGGGGTGGGTCTCTTCCTTTTTCCTGAATCTTTGAGTCCCATTGCAATCGAAATGGTCAGGACAGTAAATTCACAATTGAAGAGACATTTTCCCCCTGAGATATTCACTGGGTCAGTGAGGGTGTGTGTTGCACATGACTATGGGTATTTCTGCGGTGGTCTCAGTGTATCTGCGCCTCAGGGTGTAGCTGTTTTGGAGTGGATGCAGGGTAGTGCGAAAGCCTAAATTATAAAGTGCCTGAAACTTTATTGGTTCATCCAACAAATTTTTTTTTGATATATTTGATATAAAAAAAAATATATATTTTTGCCAAGCTCTGTTATAGGAACTGGAGATACAGTACAATGAACAAGAAGACCAAATCCCTGTCCTCATGCAGCTTACCTTCTAGTGGAGGGAAATAGACAAGAAATGAAAAGATTATGTCAGGTGATAAGTGTTAAGCAAGGTGGGTAGAGAGAGAGGTATAAGTGATAAGGTGAGAGTGGAGTGTCTATTATATAGAAGATGATCAGGAAACACGTCTTTGATAAGGTGATATTGGAGCAGAGCCCCAAAGGAAGTGAGGGATGGAGCCACGTGGCTATCTGGGGGAATAGCATTCCAGGAAGAATGAAAGGCAGGTACAGGGCACCTGGGTGTTGCAGTTGGTTAAGTGAATGACTCTTGGTTTTGCTCAGGTTGTGGTCTCAGGGTTGTCCTGCATCGGCTTTGCGCTTGGCGCAGAATCTGCTTGGGATTCTCTCTCCTCCTCCCTCTGCCCCTCCTGCTCGTGCTCACTCTCTCTCTCAAATAAATAAATAAATCTTAAAAAAAAAAAAAAAAGGCAAGTGCAGAGACCCTGTAGCAGGAGGCTTCTCAGTGAGCTTGAGGAACAGAATGGAAGCCTGAGTCTGGAGCGGTGTGGCAGGAGATGAATTTAGACAGGCGGCACAGGGCCAGATCATGTAGAGCTTCATAGGCTGTTGTAAAGACTCTAGCGTGTAGTCCAAGTGTGATGAGAAGCCTCTAGAAGAATTTGTCAGAGGAGTGTCATGATCTGACCTAGGTCTTAATAGTATCACTTTGGCTGCTTGCATGGAATAGATCGGAAGAGGCAAGCACAGAGCAGGGAGGCCAGTTAGGAGACAATTTATACGGATGTGGACCAGAGGGTTAGCAATGGGTGATGCTGAGAAGTGGTCAAAATGGGGATATGAAGGTAAAGCCAACAAGATTGGCTGATATATTAAGATGTCTGGGGAACCCGAAAAAGAGGAGTCAAGGAAAACTTCCAAACGGGAAGCATGGAATTGGCATTTACTGACATGGGGCAAGGGAACAGGTTTAGAGAGGACTCCAAGAGTTTCGTTTTGAATGAGTTAATTTTGAGATGCTTTTCTTGGATAAAGATTATCAAACTGAAGCATTGGCCAGGGCTTTGTAGCCCCACAGTGACCAGTCTTTGGATGTGGGCTGCCCCCAGCAAGGGGGTGCAGAAATGAACCGGGGAAGCTCCCTTTAGCTGACAACATTGTCCCGAGAGGGGCAGGGCTGTGAGTCATCAACAGGCAACACTCATTGATGCTGAGGGAATGCATGTCTTAGTCCTAAAAAGGGGGGATCTGGATGCCACCTCATAGTATCCACTAGAAGCCACCTCTTGTGCTGTTCAAATCCACTCCATCTGGGAACGGTTTCTCTAGAACCATAGTTGGTCTGTTTCCTTGGGAAACTTATGGAAGGTTCGTGGGATTAACCAGCCACACCTCTCCCTGTCTCCACTCCTGGCCACAACCAATACTCATCATCTCCCTCCTGTACTACCCATTCTAGAGTCCCTTCATCCCTGGCTGGCACCTTCGCTGTTCCAAGTGGCTCACCTGGTGTTGTGACCCAGACCCTCATCCCTAAGGGATCTGAGCAGTGGGTCACCATGACCTTCCCAGATTAAGGCTGCTGCACTTTTCCATTTACCTTTGTAATGGGAGAGGGGGTATCAGGAGGCACCCCAGTAGATCATGTGAGTGCCAAAGATATTCTTCATTGCTCCCAGGGTGTAACACGGCATCCTGATGATTAGGGTTGATCACCTTGGCCAATGTGGCGATCCTTTTCTGTCTGCTAGTCTCTTGGCACGAGGAGACTGAGATGACCAGGCAGCAGCCATGGCTTGAAGCATACTGGAACTTCTACTGTACCTCCTCCTGGTAGAAACATTCTCCATTCGGGAACCAGGGCCTCTAGATCCACAAAGCCACAAGTTGTCAGGGCTGGAAGCACCAACTCCCCAAGGAGGTCACTGGAGTGATGGTGAATGGGTCTTCCTCTTGGTTCCTGGACCTATGTATTCTGCCTGTTTGAGACATGGTACTGTATAATGCTTGTTGATCAGGATGAGATCACATCCTGGGGACAACAGCACAACTTTGCAGTATATCAATTCCAAATTGGTGCCTTAGCTGCATCTTTAAGCAGCCACTTCGGCCCTCTATCAGGCCAGCAGCGTCTGGGTATGAGATAGGACGAGGGGATACCATGGTCGTGTGCCCACTCCCACATCTCCTTTGCTGAAAAGTGAAGCCCATGGTCTGAGGCAAGGTCATGCTTGATCCCATGGCGGTGGATCTAGTGTTCAGTAAGCCTTTGGATTGTGGTGTTGGCCAAGGCTCCACGGGCAAGAAAGGCAAATCCAAATATGGAATATCAACCAGTTGTTTTTAAATTAAATCTTTAAAAAAAAAAATAGGGGCGCCTGGGTGGCTCAGTCGTTAAGCGTCTGCCTTCAACTCAGGTCATGATCTCAGGGTCCTGGGATCAAGCCCCGCATCGGGCTCCCTGCTCCGCAGGAAGCCTGCTTCTCCCTCTCCCACTCCCCCTGCTTGTGTTCCCTCTCTCGCTGTGTCTCTCTCTGTCAAATAAATAAATAAAATCTTTTAAAAAAAATTAAATCTTTATTTGATAACTGGAAATGCCCATGCAGTTCTAAAAATTAAAACAGAGATCCCATGGATTCTTTTACCCAGTTTCCCTCAATGATACATCTTGCCAAACTAGCTCAATGTCGCAACTGGGATATCCACACTGATACAAATCAGATTGCCCTGATTTTACTTGTACTCATTTGTGTGTGTGTGTGGTTGTGCACATGCACTTAGTTCTATACAATTTTATCACCCATGTGGGTGTGTATACCCACCACCACTGTCAAGATACAGAACAGTTCCATCCCCATAAGGATCCCTGTATCGGTCTTCTATAACCACAGCTGCCTCTCCCTTCCTTCCCCCACACCTAATGCCGGACAACCATGGATCTCTTCTCCAGTTCTAAAATTTTGTCATTTCAAAAATGTTTTATAAACATTATTATAAAACAGTATCTAAGTTTTAGGAATTGGCTTTTTTATCACTCAGCATAATCCCTGAAGACTCATCCAAGTCCTGTTCATCAATAGTTCATTCTTTTTGTTGCTGAGTATTCCATGATATGAATATACCACAGTTTAACTATTTATTCACTGGAGAACATCTGGGTTGTTTTCATTTTTTTAGCTGTAATGAATAAAGCTTCTTTGAATTTTGTGTACAGCTGTTTATGTGAACATAAGACTTCATTTCTCCGGGATAAATGGCCAAGAGTGTAATTGCTGGGTCATATGGTAATTATATGTTTAGTTTTATTAAAAAACTACCAAACTGTTTTCCAGTGCAGCTGGATCATTTTACCCTCCCACCAGCAATGTGTGAGTGATTCAGTTTTTCTACATCCTCACCAGCATTTGATGACACGATTTTTTATTTTAGTAAGTATGTAGTGATATCTCACTGTGGCTTTAATTTGTATTTCTCTAATGGCTAATGATATTGAACATCTTTCCATGTGCTTATTTGCCATCTGTATACCTTCTTCAGTGAAGTATCCATTCATATTTTTGCCCATTTTATAATTGGATTTTTTAACTGTTGAGTTTTAAGATTTTTTTTTTTAAAGATTTTATTTATTTATTTGAGAGAGAGAGAATGAGAGAGAGCACATGAGAGGGGGGAGGGCCAGAGGGAGAAGCAGACTCCCTGCCGAGCAGGGAGCCCGATGTGGGACTCGATCCAGGGACTCCAGGATCATGACTGAGCCGAAGGCAGTCGCTTAACCAACTGAGCCACCCAGGCGCCCGAGTTTTAAGATTTTTATATACGTATATTTTTAGACACCAGTTCTCTGTTAGACATATGTTTTGCAAATATTTTCTCCCAATTATTGTTTGTTTTTAAATCCTCTTTATAGGGTCTTTCACAGAACAAAAGTTTTACATTTTGATGAGGTCAAATTTATCATTTTTTCCTTGTGGGTCATGCTTTTGGTATCAAGTCAAAAAACTCTGCCTAGGGCACCTGGGTGGCTCAGTTGGTTAAGCGACTGCCTTCGGCTCAGGTCATGATCCTGGAATCCCGGGATCGAGTCCCGCATCGGGCTCCCTGCTCGGCAGGGAGTCTGCTTCTCCCTCTGACCCTCCTCCCTCTCATGCTCTCTGTCTCTCATTCTCTCTGTCTCAAATAAATAAATAAAATCTTAAAAAAAAAAAAAAAAACTCTGCCTAGCTCTAGATCCCAAATATTTTCTCCTGTTTTTTTTTTATTGTTGTTAGTTTTATAGCTTTACATTTTATATGTAAGCTCGTGATCCATTTTGAGTTAATGCATGAGGTAATGCATATGCATTTGAGTTAATGAAATATGTCTAAATGCCAGTCAAACTGGTGTTTCCTCTTCCAAAATGAAGAAGTTCCAGTGTAATCAACTTGCCACAAGTGGCTGGCTTGTGTCCTTGAAGGATGGTGCTGGATTGGGGGCTGAGTATCAGCCTCTGTTCGTGGCAGGTTGGTCATTTGTGGAGGCAGTAGACTAGCCTTTGTGACTGGGAGTTTGCACAGAGGTAGCCAGTGACAGAAGCTATCCGAGATCCACTGGCTGAGTCATTCTGTCTACTTGGGTTTAGTGGCAGTTGTTTTCTGGTGGCCATTAATACGTGGCAAAATACTTCATACTTCATGCCTACTTCCATAGGTCTATCCACATGACTCTCCCTCAGACCTCCCTGTTCCTTATCTTCTAAGCTTTGTCCTTCCCAGGCCCCTGACCAATACTGCCAAACTATTCATCACTACCTAGATATTCTTTACCTCAGGCTATTTATCTTTTCTTACAAGAGAATGACAGGTGCATGGAAGCTCTGTTATGAAGGTTTCCCCTCACCACTGTTTTTCAGGGCTGCCCCTGGATGGGTTGTAACGCAGCACCAGTCCACTTGTGGCGTGACCCATCTGTGACCCAAGCTTGGCTTCTTCCTCCTCTATCAGCCGATCATAGAGCCCCACCTCATGTATCCAAGTAGGAGCTGAGGGAAATGTGGTAGTTGACACCGGTGTCCGGAAGCTATATAGCCTTTCTAATCTAGCCTCAAAATCAATACATCATCACCACCTTGTTCAATTGGTAGAAAACAGTTACAAACCTTCCCAGATTAAAGGACCAAAAAGAAAAAAAAAAAAAAAATCAGACTCTACTTCTTGATGTGGGTATAGCAACTCACATTGTAGAGGAGTATGTGGTATGGGAGATCTTAGGTTATCTTTGGAAAATACAACCTGCCACAACAAGGTCTCTCTACTCTGGCTGCTAAGAACCTGAATGATTCCCAGCCCTGCAGGAGCCCTCGGAATTTTTCAGCTTATAGCTCCCAGAAATTAGTCTTTCTCCAGTGGTTTGTCTTTGGCCTGGTCCTGTGAAGTATCACCCTGTGCATGTACAGACTGGTGTTCGTCCAAAGAGTCAACTCCTCATCCATAGCTCTTTCTCCATGTAGCTCCTTCCTTTTTGGCATTTACCTAGCAAATTTTAGCTGACTCAGCTTCCCCAAACTCTAATTTGCCTCCTCAGTTCAGCAAGACCACTGGGCTCTGTTACGGTTTTCCCAATCTATAAAAATTGCAATGGTTCTGTAAAGGAGGCTGAGTAACCTGAAAATTTCCTCCACAACTGAGGGCTCATCTCATTTGTTTCCCTTCCCTCAGGGATCACAGTCCTGGTCTGCCTCTTGTCCAAGGTCTAAAAATAGTTGTTTCATACCTTTGATCCAGTTTTTTTGTTGGTTATGGTGACATAGTACTTCTCATTTTTTCATGGGTGGAAGCAGAACCTGAATATATTTTGAAGATAAAGCCAATGGGATTTGATTGTGAGTTGGATATAGGTTGTGAGAAAAAGAGAGATGTCAATCAAGGATGACTTCAAGTTTTTAGGCCTGAAACTGGAAGGTTAGCATTGCTATTACCTGAGGTTAGATCAGAATTGGGGTGGGGGTGGGGGAGTAAATTAGGAGTTAATTTTAAAAATGTTAAACCTAAATACCTATTAAACATCCAAGTTGGGGGGCACCTGGGTGGCTCAGTCAGTTGAGCAGCTGCCTTCAGCTCAGGTCATGATCCCAGGGTCCTGGGATCAAGCCCTGCATCAGGCTCCCTGCTCAGCGGAGAGCCTACTTCTCCCTCTCCCTCTGCCTGCCTCTCTGCCTACTTGTGCTCCCTCTCTATCTCTCTGTCAAATAAATAAATAAAATTTTTTAAAAAAAATTCAAGTTGGGCTGTCAACTCTTCAGTTGGATATAGGAGTCAGGTGCTTAGGTTGGAGATCAGGCTAGAAATACACACTGGGAATTGTCTCTGTATAGATGGTATTAAAAACCATGAATCTGAATGAGATCACCAAGGAAGAAAGTATAGATAGAAAAGCGAAGTCCAAGGACTGAGACCTGGGATGCTCCAATATTAAATATTTGGGGAGATGAAGAGGAACCCTGGAGTTGTTTGTGCTAACTCTCCCTCTCCTCTGTCCCCATTCTCTCTCGCTCCCATGACTGTGCCCCATTCTGTCTTTCTGTTTTGCTGGCTCTGACTTCTGCTGACTTGTTTTGTCCTGTGGCTATCCCAGTCTGGGCCTGACAGATCAGTTCCAGGATTGACATTGAGCCTCAGAAACTGCTCTAGCCAATCGATGTCCTCAGAGTACTCTGGCGTCATTTGAGATCCATCTGGCTCCATCAGGACTGACTCCTGCCAAAGTATAGGGTGAGAATAAGGCGAATGGCTCATGACTTCCAGAGTGAGCAGTTCCTTGGCTAGAACTATCATCTGTGATAGTACCCCCCTTGTTGAAAGCTCAGAAGAACAGAGAAATAGCGGATATATCATCCTAGACCAAGCCAGTTTCTTCTGCCAAAGATTCTGTCATGCACAGTATTGCTGTGTGGGCAAACTTGGTAATTGTACTCAATGCCATTGGCCTCAAAACACTAAGTGTATATTTTCCAAATATCTCCAATTTCCCCATAGCAATTTATTAGTGACTGGATGGTAGTAATCAATATTAGCATCATTCATCTAGCCACATGTGAAAAGGATTAGATAAGGAATTTTATCATAGTACTATTTATAAAAGTAAAAATATTAGAAATAACCTACAATGACTAACAACAGGAGTCAATATAAGTATGTTGTGGTACACCCATAATAAACACACATTAAAATAATTTTGCAGATATGGGAAGATGCTTATAATATATTGCTGATTTAAACTTTTTTTTTTTTTTCCAGAGAGGGAGAGGAGGGGAGGGGCAGAGGAAGTAAGAGAATCCTAAGCAGGCTCCAGCCCCAAGCTTGATGCAGGGCTCCATCCCACAACCCTGAGATCACGACCAGAGCTGAAATCAAGAGTTGGATGCTTAACCAACTGAGTCACCCAGGCGCCCTGATTTATACACCTTAACAAGGCAGTACAGTGTGGTGTTTAAAAGCGCTTTTGAATAAACAGATTTAAAGAGAACTCCATACCTTGAACTCTAACAATTAATGGCTAGGTAGAAAAGGATGCAAAGGAGACTTAGCAAGATCAGGTCAAAGATACAAGAAAAGCATTGTGTCATAGAAGGCAGGGGAAGTTTTTTTTTGGTTAAGAAAAAAGGAATGGTCATTCAACCATTCAATAGAGTCAAATGCTGAAGAGGCAAGATGAGAATTGAAAGATTGAAAGATGACCACTGTATTGACCGTGGGTATCACTGATGACCATTGCCAGAGATGTTTTAGCAGAATAATGAGAGTAAAAGCCAGACTGGAGTGGGTTGAAGGATAGATGGGAGGTGAAAAAGTGGAACTATTTTGAGGAATTAGATTGTGTAGGGGAAGAGAGACAGAAGGCCACAGATAGAGGATGTATGTTCACGGATTCTCTTTTTATTGAGAGAGATAGGAGTATGTTTAAATAACCATAAGATGGACCCAGTAGAGAGGAAAAGACTGGATACACAAAAGCAAGATGGGATAAATTACAGATGAGGTTCATGAAAAGGGGCGTGAGGATGGGCTATAAAACACAAGTGTGGGAATTGCTCTTGGTTAGTTAGTAGGAAGAAGGACTCCAATTGTAACAGGAAGCAACAAGTAAGGGTGAATGTGTGTGTGGGTAGGTTTAAACATTTGGTAACACAAAGGAAGGACTCAATGATGACTTGTGTGGAGGGCATCAGAGGGGTCAGGGGAGTGGGGAAGGTTTGAAACAGTTGTTGATAGGAGTTGATAGGAATGTGAGCTGACCAGAGTCAAGTAGTAAACTTTCAACCACCCTTTTGTCCCATGTGGGGCTAGTGATCCTGAATTGTAGTGGAACCCATCTGCCTGACAGTGAGACTTTCTTCAGTAGTATTTGGTTGCTTGGGTGCAGGCAAAAAGGAAGCAGATAGAATGGTTAATCTGTGGTTGGGATTTCGCCATACAGGAGATGAACATGTCTCCCACCTGCTTGCGGGCCTGGGTGGATGGGGATGAGCCAGCCGCCCAGTTCTTCTATGGAAGCACAGCCAGAGGGAAATGGGAAGAGGATGGTTCCTCTGTCCCCATTAAATGAGTTTCTCTGAAGTCCACCTTCCAAACTTCCTGTCCCTGGGAAAGCCTGTCCTTTGTTAGCCTGACAGATTTCCCCATGTAGAGCTCAGCCTCCCATATGCTCTTTGCTGTTTCTGTAGGCTTGTCAGGAACAATCCCTTTCAGGTTTCAGAGAGGTCTTTTTATATGTGCTGCTTCTTGATCCATACTGTGCTTGTGAGTGCATGGGAGGGATAGGGCTTGACTCCCTGAGGAAGGTCACTGTTCAGCTCTAGTGAGGACAAAACAGCCTTCTTTAATGCTCTACTCACTTTATACTCCGGTGCCAACACTTCCTATAAGAAGCAGAGGGGCTTCTCTTTCCTCTGGTCCTTCGCTTCTGCGGAAAGCAAAATAGAATGGAGCCACTTACTTTCCTCAGGTCTCGGCTTTTTACCCAAGGAGAAGAAACAGGGCAGCCAAGTTATAACTTGTGAATGTGTGACATTCCTAACCTGGCCACTGGGCCAGAGTTGGCACTGGGAAGGGAACGGCTGGTGGAATGGAAGGAGTGAGGGAATCAGGTTCCAGCTCCTGCACAGGCCTCAGCTGTGACTTCTACTGCTTAGAGAACAGAGGGGAGAGGGTGAACACAGGGTGGGCGACTGGTGGCTCTGCTGAAGAGTGGACTATGTTCCCCAAGCAGACTGGCTTTGGGAACAGGCTGGCCTCTGGAAGAAAGTCCCACCCCTACCCCCACCTGATATACATGCTCCAACCAGAAAAAGGCCAACCTGTGTTTCCTATGTGTCTTTGCTCCCTGGGAGCAGAGGAACCTTGTTTAAATGATAAACTCCTGGCCAGCTGACGAACTGGGAGGTCACTAGCCATTTCTGGGCCTGTGACTTCATCCACAACCTGGGAGTTGAATGGGATGATTTCTAAGACTCTTTCTGACTATAAATCTGATATATTCTGGGTATAAATCTGATTGAACTGGAATGACATCAGATTTTAATTGTTTTATGAGCACTGGATCCCGAGGTCTTAACACATATTGGATGATATACACAGAGTCCCAGCACTAGTTCCAGCACTGATCCCAGAGGAAGGGGTCAGGGGAGAGAGAATAATTTAGGATGGCTCCACCCTGAAGAATGTGTTGAACCCCATGGCTCTGACTCTATGTTTTAGGCCTCAGTTTCTTCAAGTGTAAAATGAGACTCTAAGCCTAGAAGATCTTTAAGATGTAGTTCTGATGTTCTGTGTTGCATGTCTCTGTCCTCAGGTAATTCTGAGCCCCAATGGACAAAGACAGTGTACTTACTGAATATTTGCTTGGCCTGTGTGCAGTGCTATAGTGGAACATGATTCCTGTCTCAAGGAGCTCACAATGGATTTTTAAAAATACTAAGCCACACACAGAGGAAAGTGTGGTATAACATGCAGTGTCTTCCATGGCTAAATGTATAACACAGACACCACAGGCTGTCTCTCTCTTGGCATGCTGCAGGCTGGAGGAGCCACAATTATAGCTTGTTTCCCCCTAGGCCTTCTTCTACTTCAGCTCTCAAAAGGGGCTTTGTGGGGGTCGGACTGCTGGGGTCAGTTCTGGCTTCGCCACTTGTAAACTTTGGGGAAGTTACTCAACTGTTGTAAGCTGTAAGGTCAGTTTCCTGATCTTCAAGATGGGGTTAATAAAAGGACTCCCTTGCCATGTTGTTGTAAAGATTATATGACTTCTCAATAACTGGGTATAGAGAGAATGTACTTCAACATAATAAAGGCCATATATGACAAGTACACAGCTAATATACTCAACAGTGAAAAGCTGAAAGCTTTTTCTTTAAGATTTGGAGTAAGACAAGGATGCCCACTTTTACTACTTGAATTTAACATCGTGTTAGAAGTCCCAGCCAGAGCAATCAGGCGAGAAAAAGAAATAAAAAGACATCTGAATCAGAAAGAAAGAGGTAAAACTGTCTCTATTTGCAGATGACATGATGTTATATATAGAAACCCCAAAGACTCCACCAAAAAAACTGTAAGAATAAACAAATTCAATAAAGATGTAGGACACAAAATCAATATACAAAAATCAGTTGTGTTTCTATACACTAACAACTATCAGAGGGAAATTAAGAAAACAACCCCATTTATGGTTGCATTGAAAGAATAAAATACCCAGGAATAAATTTAACCAAGGAGGTGAATGATCTGTATGCTGTAAACTATAAAACACCGATGAAAGAAATCAAAGGAGACAAAATAAATGGAAAGATATTCCATGTTCATGGATTAGAAGAATTAATATTATTAAAATATCCATACTACCCAAGGTGACTACAGATTCAATGCAATCCCTATCAAAATTCCAATGGAATGTTTCACAAAAATAGAACAAACAATCCTAAAATTTGTATGGAATCACAGAAGACTCCAAATAGCCAAAGAAATGTTATAAAAGAACAAAGCTGGAAGCATCACACTTCCTCATTTCAAACAAAATTACAAACCTATAGTAATCAGAAACAGTATGGTATTGGCATAAAAACAGACACATAGTTCAATGGGAACATAATAGAGAGCCCAAAGATAAACCCATGCATATATGGTCAATTACTTTTCAACAAAAGACCCAAGAATATATAATGGGGGAAAGGACAGTCTTTTCAATAAATAGTGCTAGGAAAACTAGGCAGCCTCATGCAAAAGAATGAAACTAGACTTCTGTCTTACACCATACACAAACATCAACTCACATAGATTAGAGACTTAAACATAAAACCTGAAACCATAAAAGTGCTAGAAGAAAATATAGGGGTTAAGCTCCTTTATATCAGTCTTGGCAATAATTTCTTTGGATTTGACACCAAAAGCAAAGACAACAAAAGAAAAAGATAAGTGGGACTACATCAAACTAAAAGCTCTGTATAGCAAAGGAAACTATCAACAAAATGAAAAGGCAACCTACTGAAATGTAGAAAATATTTGCAAATCATATATAAGGAGTTAATATCCCAAATATACAAAGAACTCATACAACTCAATAGCAAAAACCAAAAAACCCAAACGATTCAATTAAAAAATGGTCAGAGGAACTGAACAGACATTTTTCCCAAAGAAGACATACAGATGGCCAATAGGTACATGAGAAAGTACTCACCATCACTAATTATCAGAGAAATGCAAATCAAAACCACAATGAGCTATCACCTCACACCTGTTACTGTTAGAATGGCTACCATCAAAAAGACAAGAGATACAGGTGTTGTTGAGGAGGTAGAGAAAAGGGAAGCCTTGTACAATATTGATGGGAAGGTAAATTGTTGTAGCCACTATGGAAAACAATACAGAGATTCCTCAAAAATTTAAAAATAGAACTCCCATTTGATCCAGCAATCCCACTGCTGGGTATTTATCCAAAAGAAATGAAAACAGGATCCTGAAGCAGTATCTGCACGCCCATGTTCATTGCAGCACTATTGACAATAGTCAAGGTATGGAAATGATAAAAGTGTCCATCAACAGATGAATGGATAAAGATGTGAGATACACACACACACACACACAATGGAATACTATTCGGCCATAAGGAAAAAGGAAATCCTGCAACATGGATGGATCTCGAGGTCATTTTGCTGAGGGAAAAAAGTGAGATAGAGAAAGACAAACACTGCGTGTGGAATCCAAAAACTTTTTTAAAAAAGAGAAAAAAAGGCAAACTCGTAGAAACAGAACAGAAAAGTGGTTGCCAGAGGTCTATGTCCGAAAAGTTCCCCTAGTGTGAAGATAATGTCTCCCTGATGTAGTGATGTCTAAGACTGTCACAGAGAGACAGGTGGCAGCGATGGAGAAGGAGCCCATAAGTGTAGCCATCACTGGTTTGGTTCTTAGACTGGCACGAACCAGAGGCAAGCAGGCAAGGGGTGAGTCAAGTGAAAGAGGCAGAGCTCCCATTGGGCTCTAATCACTGCTGTGCTGTAGAGTTCTTGAGTTCACTGCAAACCACTCAAACCTGTTGGATCCCAATTCCTTTATTTCTTAGAGGTATTTACTATAGAAGAGAAAACCTGAATTCCTAAGAAGAAATCCCAGGAAATTAACAGGGTTTACTTTTTAAGAAAAGGGGGAAGTATAAAGGAAATCAAAGGCATTCTATAATTTTCCAGACTTGGGAGGCCTTAAATGATCTAAGGGAAGTTGGAGGGTTTAAGGCAACCAGACTTAGAATTGAAGAGCCACTAGCATCTCCAGGGCAGAGTCTTTGGGCCTATCTATTCAGTAGCAACTAACCCAAAGGCTTGTCCTACGGCCTTTCAGGGCCCATTAGTGCAAGTTGCTAGAGCCCTGTGCTCATGGGATCACAAGTTTGACCTTTGTGTCTATGTGACCATTCCCATATTAGACTGAGCCCTCGCCCCAGTCAGTAGTCACACATGTACTCAACAGGGACACACGGGGTTCTGGCTAGGGGAGTACAGGTGAATCCTCACCTTTGGAATCTAGCTCAAAGTACACTCTAGCTCAAACTACACACCTTGATACCTCAGGTTTGGAGCAGTGTTTGTATGTATCCTGCATGTCATTGTCATTTCATAGTAATTTTAAAAGAACATTTTGGCAGCGAGAGAAGACAGGATTCACTTCTGAGGGCCATTGAGCTGAGGCACTAGCCTAGTGGGTTGACCAGTTGGCCAGACTGGCAATTCTCCTTCAGGAAGTAAGTACTCAGAATTCTCGATCTTTGAGGAAACCACAGAGCTCTTCTTTCTTGAGGGCTTCCTGGGCATCTCAGCCAGACCTGCGGGGCTGGTCATCCAGGCTCACAGTGAGAGCTGTAGCTGAGGGTCTGGCACACAGAACTGGAGGGCTGGGCCTGTGACAGCAGGTCCCAACATAAGGTGCCAAACCCTACTTCTCACTTTCCCCTTGCGCCCTGTTAGGTGCTGGCACTGCCTTTGGAGCCATTACTCAGCAGCCTGAATGTACAGAAATAGGCCTAGTGCACTGACCCAGCAGGCCACGGTTCCTTCCTCTGGCAGGGAGCTGTCCTGAGGTGGTAGGCCCAGGCAGAGCTGGCCTCCCACTCTCACTTCCTGTCAGGCAGGAATCCTACCGCAGGACTGGGTACTTAACTGTTTCTAGGCCGTTGAACGTGTATCTCCTTGCCTCTGGACTATACAGTACATTAACTGAACACACTTCCTTACATTCCCCACATTTTTAACACACACTCTTCCTACCTTCTTATCCTAAATGAAAACCTGACCTGCCTTGTCTCCCTGCCCTCTCCAGAGGAGGCCACTTCTCTACCTCCCCTGGTTTTCAAGGTCAGGAGAACAACCTGGCATTCTCTGAGTTCCCTTTGTTTCCCCAGACCATGCTTCTCCATCCCTCTTGGGCACGCCACCCCATCTTACTGGCCAACTTGTCCATTCAACTGTTACTGATTTTTGGCATTCTCTTATCCTCCTCAGTGGTTTAAGGCCTGCCTCACAGCTTTCCTGGTCACTTCATCCCTGAGAGGTAAAGGGACCCTCCAGATATCCAGGATTCACCATCATTTTGAAAACTACAAATGACTAAATTCTGCCCAACAACATTACTCACTGTGATGAACATAATTTGGCCATGGGCATCAGAATGGTTCAAATTCTCACAGCCCTACTTGGACCACTTAACTTCTTTCTACCTGTCAAAATATTTCTTCCTCATCTGTTCACCCTCCCCAGAATCTCTCACTTCCTCCATGTCCAGCCTGGACCTACTGGTCCGCCATTCGAGGGTGCTCATGGATCCTTTCTTTATTCTTTCCTGGGTCTTTTCTTGCTGACTTCCTATCTTGGTTAATCTCTAACTCATCCTTCTTTGCCTCTGCTCCTAGACTGCTGAGCTCTGCTGGAAATTTATAATTTCTGTGCTGCCTGAGCCCTCGACAAACCATACTGTTAAGATCACATGTGTCTCTCTTCCCCACCATTTGTTCTTCAAGGTAGGAATTTTGGCACCCCAGAACAGCTATAGACAGTTAAAACTTAGCACATGCCTGGAACTTGTCTAGGCACTTTATACATACCAGCTCATTTGACCCCCACCCAATGACAATGAGGAAAATACCCCGAATGCTTCTCTCACTTGGTGAGGAAACTGGGGCTCAGAAAGATTCAATAAATTACAGAAGACCACAGAATTAGCAAGTGGCAGAGTCAAGATTAGGGAGTCTGGGTGAGACATTATATTGTGTCTCGTGAGATGATCATAAACTTTGCACAAAGTCTGTTGACTTTTATCAGAGCTCCTGCTGCAGTCCAGCGATCTTTTAAATCAACCCTTGTTCACTCCTAATTGGACACGTTTTTATTTCAACTCTGACTCTTATTATTTTTGGTCAATTTCGATTAGAGACCAAAGGCATCGCCTCAGAAGTCCCAGTAGGCATCTAGAATCTCAGGGTATTCTCTAATTTTCTTCTGACTCATTTCTGATTGAGTCAGCTCCCATACAGCATCCCTCTGACAACATATACCATAACCAGCAGTGTCCTGGTCTCCATTCACTAGGAAGGGGAGAAGACACTGTAATTCTCATAATGGTTATTTCAAGCCATTTCCTTGTGAACTGGCTTTGGAGGCTGGGACCTAAATCCCTACTACTTACTAGATTCTATAGGCAAATTATTTAAACTCAGAGGTTTAGTTTCTTTTTCCATAAAGTGGGGGATAATAATAATCTCCTTAAAGGGTTGTATTTTTTAAGGAGCCTAGCGTAGAGCCTGGCTCAGATCAGGCACTCGAAGTATTTGTTCCTTTCCTTCTCTTCCCCGTACTCTCCTTTCACCTCGCTTATACATTTACTCCATCTTTCCCACCCACAGATATTTTCCTGACCATAGCCCGCTCCCCAGTATCTACCCTTTCTCACTTCTCTTCTCAGCAGACTCCATGGAGAGTAAACTATATTGGCTATCTCCCATTTTCTCCCTGATACTACCCCCTGGTTCCAATATGACCCCTCTAAATGATCAAATGCAATTGACATTATTTGTTTTTCTTCTTGCCGGACTTTATTCATTTCCTGAAATCTATCCTGACCATCTTTTCCTGTAATGACTCCTTCTCACTCACTTCTGTCACCTCTCCTTTCTTTGATCACCTCCAAATGCTGGCTTTTCTCCACATGGATGTTCTCCCAGCAGCGTCGGCATGGCTTGGGAACCTATTGTTAGAAATGTAGATTTTCAGGTTCCACCTCAGATCCCCTGAATCAAAAACTGGTGGGGATACTCGCTCAAGTTTGAGAACCATTGTGCCACATTTTCTCTGGCTAATCTCTATGAGCTCCCCTTTTAACTATTCTTTTCCCACCTAATACTCCAAAAATTCTTTCCACTCCAGACCACTCTTCAGAGCTGCAATTGTATACATACAACTACCTAAAGGGTATCTCCACTGGCTATTAGGTGTCTCCATGGAAAATAACCTCTCATAATCCTATCATTTCTGTGTCCCCTTTCTCCAAATGATACCACCATTACCCAGTTGTCAGTGCCAGGATCCTGGGATTCATGATTCCTCGTTTACCCACCTAAGAAAACACTAGTTTGCCATTTCAGGAGTATCTCTCAAATTGGCAGTGTCCTCTTATCAGCACCATTGTTACTTTACTTCAGGCCCATCCTCCTCACTGATTGGATTGCTAGTCTTCTAATTGGGTCACTGAAGTCTGGTCCCTTTCCAATGTACCCTCCACATTGCTACCAGGATCATCTAAAATAAAAATTGGATTGGGCTTATCCCCTGCTTAGTCATTCAGTGGCTGTCCAAGGCCTTCGAGATAAAGTTCAAACTCAGTATGGGGGCACCGTAGGGGTGCTTAGCCCGGACACCTGCTTGCTTCTGCAGCCTCATCTCCCGCTGGTGCTTTATGCTGTTCTCTCTGCTCTAGCTCTAACAGGAAACTGGAACTACTTAAGAGTTCTCCAGACAGCCACTCTTTCTCACCGTCAAACCGTTGTTCATGCTATTTTGCTATTTCCTTTGTGAGGAATGTCCTTCCTTCACTTACCATGTGGAAAACGTTCTTCTCTAGCGCTCGGCTCAGTCGGCTTTGGTATGAAATCTTCCCTGGATGTGCAGGCTCAGTCTGATGTGCTCCCACAGCCCCCATGTCATGTCTTCATCAGAACCTTATCACACTGTGCTTGGTGCCCTTGTTGCCCTAGGCACCAGGGAGCAGCTTGAGGACAGGCCTGTATGTTATCTTTATTTAGTGCAATGCCTGACACACAGTAGGTATTCAGCAAATAGTTGCTTAGTAAGAAAGATTGCTTTCTTTTTTTTTTTGAAAGGCATCTACATTTACTGCTGCTTCCTAACCGCCCCTATCCTTTCATTCCCACAGTTCAGCCTTATTATGCTACTGAAAAAGCTCTTGAGGACAAAGACGTGCTGGCTTTATTTCTCATCTTCTTAACTTCTCTGTAGCAGTGAACCACCTATTTTTCAAAAAGTTCCCTTTCCCGTGTTCCTCAACTGATGCTTTTTGAACTCCCTTTACTTTATGGTCTGCGTTCGCACTGGTTCCCTTCCTTCTCCACACTTGTTGCAACTGCTCTGCATTACAGTGAGTACAGGGGTGGCTGGTGGTGGTGGTGGTGGTGGTATTCGTACAGTGACATGCTGGTAGCGGGCTCCCTGGGAGAAAAAGGCCCTGATTTGTGGCTTTTGTCTCTTCCCTGGTGTAAAGACTCTCATCAGGACCGATTTCAAGCTACGAACATTTTAATGACCAGCTCACAAAATTCCCGAGTATTTAATAATTGGCTCTCACAAGCATACCACTGGGTATGCAGAGATGAGTAAGACCAGTTTGACATCTAGGAGGATACAATCTGGTGGAGGGAATATGGAAAAAATTATGAGACAAATGTGATAAGCACTTTTGAGGGCATTTAAACAAGGCACCATGCATGGGGCTGAGTGGAAGGCTTAATTAGGAAAATCTGTTAATACCTCCTATGGGAAGGTAGGAGGGTTTGAACTGAACCTTAAAAATGATATGTAGAGGAATGGCTAGTAGACCAGGAAGACTGGGGTGCAAAGAATGCGGGGTACCAGAATGGATTCTGCCACTAGTTTTGTGACCTTGGTCAAATTGGTTAACTTCCTCAGGACAGTTTCTGCATCTTGAAAATAAGAATTTGATTTCCATGGCCCATTCTGCCTGGATTTGATGATGGTCCTTGGGAAGAGAAAAATATAAGTGGAGGAAGAAGGAAAAAGGAAGAAATATACTTAGTGTGAAGCTTTTAGGAGGCCAAATGCTGCAGGAATCTCTCTTCTAACTAGTCCTCCCTGCTAACTTCTGGCTCAGTCCCAATTTTGAAAATCCCAATCCCATGTCTGAGTGATTGCGCAATATGCTGAAAGCTCAGTTCTGGTCTTTTCACCTGAATGACTATAGTGAATCCTGACAGTATATGTGGATGTAAGTCAGTTCATCCTTCTGTGTTGAGGGAACAGAGGATTTTCCTTTTTCCTTTGAAAGTGTTAAAAAGAGTAGTAGCTTATTCCATTTGAATAACTGTTATTATCAAATCTATCTAGAATTTCCCCATCCCCGCTTCTTGCCTGATCTTCTCTCAAGATCTGAACTTCATTCCTTTTCAAAAACCTTTAAAAACATGAATCATAAAACAGATAGAAATATGCATAAAACATAAATGTAAGGCATAATTATAAAGCAAACACCCATGTAACCACCAAGCAGGGGAAGAGAGAACCTTGCCATAACCTAGCAAGTCCTCCCTGTGTTATTCCCCAAGTACAACCTTCCAGAAGGATCCACTATCTCGATTTATTGTGATAATGATCTTTGTTTTGCCCTTTACCATCCATGTATGTATCCTTCAATCCTACTTCAGTACGGCATTTTTTGTTAACACCCGATATGAAGAGAATCATACTGCATGCATTCCCTTGTTTCTTGCTTCTTTTGTTCACCATTCTAACATTCATTCATTTTGTGTGTAGCTAGTTTATTCTTTTTTGTTTCATGGTTACATAGTATTCGACCATGAGTATTCCAGTTTACCAATTCTACTGTGGATGGATATTTGGGTTGTTTCCAGCCTTTGGCCAATATAAACAATGCTGCTCTGAACATCTTCGTTGTGCCCAGTGCATGTGAGCTTCCCAAGGGTACAGGGGGAGAATCATTAGGTCACAGGGTATGTATATCCTCATCTCAATTCTTCATTCTTTCCCCTACATTAGTGAGCAAGCCTTTCTCTTTTTCTTTTCTGAAGAATTTTAACTCCTGTGCTTTTGTTCCTGTTTTTCTAATTTTCAATCATCTTTGTTAATCTTATGTTCCTATAACATACATTATCAGTACTGATTCTAGCTTCTAGCCCTGTATATTACCTTCCTCTGGTAGTTGAGAATGGTGTCCTCTCCAAGACATAACATTATTTCATTTATTACTCAAAGAGCAAATGTATCTGGAACATTTTGAGAGTTCTTATTTGAATATGTGCAAAATAGAAATCCTGTATTTGATTAATAGAGGGCCAGGAACAAGTTTCTTTCTCTGAGGCATTATAGTATGGGAATTAAGACTGTGGGCTTTGAGTCAGACCAAATCCACGAGCTGCTGGCTATGTGTCCTTGGGCTAATTACCTAACTTCTCTGTGCTTTAGTTTCCTCATCTGTCAAAATGTGGATAATAAACTATATCCACCCACAGGGTTACTGTGTGCATTACATGAAACAATCTACAAGTTTATCAAAAGAGGTTTATTAACTTGGTCTTTAGGGAGAAAGACAAGGAAAGACAGGCTTTCAGAATGCCTACAAGTTATGTAGTGAGGATACATATTATGAGTTTGTCTCTGGGGTTTATACTGAGCCTAAACACTTTTTCCACTCCTCTTTCTTTTTTTTTTTAAAGATTTTATTTATTTATTTGACAGTGAGAGAGACAGCAAGAGAGGGAACACAAGCAGGGGGAGTGGGAGTGGGAGAAGCAGGCTTCCCGCTGAGCAGGTAGGCCAACGTAGGGCTCGATCCCAGGACCCTGGGACCATGACCTGAGCTGGAGGCAGACGCCCAACGCCTGAGCCCCCCAGGCACCCCTCCACTCCTCCTTCTGGAGCAGATGGCTAGCATAGGTAAGTGGGAGGCTGCTAAGGGCCATGAACAGAGTGAAGTGAATTGGCCCATTTGGGAATCAAATCCACAACTGGCTTTAATTACTATTCAACTGAGTTCAGTGGGCAACACAACATGAAAAAGGAGAAAATGAATGGGACTAGAAATACTGACAAAGTAAACAGGAGGGCAAGAGGACACTATAGGATAACTCAAATCAACAAGCTGCTAGATAAACAGCATCCTCTCTTTGTGAAATTTATTTTACAGGAGAGTTGGCTGTAACAGAAACCATTCTTAATCATCAAAAAACCACATTCTGATTTTCCTTATCCTCCCGACTCTCCATGTATAATTCTAGACTTCATCGCTTACATCTCTTGGTTTTAGGATATAGTCTTCCAAAGCTAGAAACTTAATTACAGATTCAACACTTCAAGGCCAATACCTAATTGCCTAATTAGGGAGCTGAGAAATGTTTAGCATAACCACCCTCCTTCCTACCCCTACCCTGAAGTTATTAATGTTCACTTCAGATGGTTTCCTAGTCAACCCTTGTGAAGATACTGATTTTTGGACTCTGAGTCTCTTACTCCTACATAAAGCTATCTAAATTCAATAAGGCTTTTGAGGAAGCAGCATTTCCAACTTCACATTAACTGGTGGGCCAAATAACGACCCATTACAGAGACAACAATGCCTACTGGATTTTAATTTTAATTATTTCAGTTCCTGTACCACTGTTATTTCACAGTTACACTTAATAAACTCTATTATGCTTATTAAATAATTCATGGAAAATTGTGAGTGCATGGTAGGTTATGGAAAAAAGGTGGAAGAGAAAAAGGGGAAGAATGGTTCTGAACAATTATTGAATGATGTGGTGTGACAATATTTGTTAACTTCATGTCAACACAGCAAGGCCAGATGATTTATTTATAGTTCACTGTTTCAGTAACATATATTATCTGGTAGTATATTGCTGGGGGAAGGGCTGATTTGTATAATTACTGTACTTTCACACTATGACTTGGAAAGTGAGTAGGCTGATAACAGGGAAACAAAAAGCAGCCCTTAACATCTTCATTTGAACTGACAGTTTTGGCACCAACCCACGAAGGGGGCTGAGCATGGGGGGACTATCTGTTTACAGAGGTGCGGATGCCAGCTCCTAATCAGAGAACACCACATTTTGTAAGTTCCTGGAAATTTGGAAACCAGAGTCTTTAACAGTAGCAGTGGCAGCATAATTTGGTGCTCAGATGCTAAGTGAAACCCCAATGCTGGGTTTCTCCACCATAATGTCAAAGAAACCTCCATGGCTGGTATTTTGGCACTGATGTGACACTGGCAACAGGTATTATTGGCATCAAAAAGCAGCCCAGGGAAGAATCTCATTAAGTGAGAAAAAAGAATCTAGAGTCTACACATTACTCCTCAACCAAATGTTTGAATCTTGCATCCTACAAAATCAGAGCTACTAAGAGAGCAACATGGCCTGCTTTGAGCTTCATCTCTTATGTGCCTACTCACTGGCCATGGAACACAATAGTCTAACAAGTGATCAAGAATTGGCACTAACGGCCAGCCAGCTGCAGCTTCCTCCCCAAAGGTGAACACATGCTAAACAATGTAGCAGAGCTGGGGGCAGCGGTCAGGAAATGGGAGGTGGGTTCTATGAGAGCAATCACTTTGGCTTGCTTAGGAGTCCAGGGAACAGATTTGCAAATTATAACCTCTTTGAACACTGGCTGAGACCACATATGAAATAACCTTTGTAATTTTAATGTGTACTTGGTAGGTAGGAATCATGAATCTCAAACACCTACGGAACCTGAGTTGCTTTTGTTTTCGTTTTGTTTTTCTAGAGGTCTACTTGCTCCTTTTGAAAAGCACTAGGAATGGGAGACTCAGGCAACATTGGAAAAAAAAAAAAGCTTCTCAGGTGATTTTTATTTAGTTCCCATACCTTTGAGGACCATGGTTCTAGTGGAACAGGAATGAACAGGAATGAGTTAGAACTGAAAAGTTAAACCTTTATGCTCATTTATCAAATAAGGATAGAATCCCTTCTCTCCCGATCTTGAGACTAATAGCTAACAGTAATTGTTCAACAAACGTTAGCTATTGTGTGCCAGGCACTGTCCTAAGAGCTATATTTGTGTGATAACCACACAATCCCATTTTATAAACGAGAAAACTGATTCACAGAGAGGTTAAGGAATTTGCCCAAGGTCACACAGCTAGGGCTTGGATTCAAAGCTAGGCAGTTTGGCTACAGAGATCATGCTTTTAACTATTATTCATAATATTGTAAAGAACATAATAAAAACATGCATGAGAAAAGCATTTTTTTTTTTTTTTTTTTTTTTTAAAGATTTTATTTATTTGACAGAGAGAGACACAGCGAGAGAGGGAACACAAGCAGGGGGAGTGGGAGAGGGAGAAGCAGGCTTCCCGCCGAGCAGGGAGCCCGATGCGGGGCTCGATCCCAGGACTCTGGGATCATGACCTGAGCCGAAGGCAGACGCTTAACGACTGAGCCACCCAGGCGCCCCGAGAAAAGCATTTTACTTTGAAAAGTTCAGGTGCTCTAAGCAGCTGCTGAATGAAGCTCCTGAAGGGAAGAGTCTGCATTGCATCTAGACAGCACTTGCTACATTAATAGCTGCTCACAAAAAACTTCACTCAAAGGACTTGAAAATCGGATCTTTGCCTGTTTCTCTCAAATGCTGACTTCACCCACTGACGTGCCATAGATAAAGTGACTCCTCTGACAACAAAAAAATAAAGAGAAGAACTCTCCAGTCCAGGTGCCTCACACAGGGCTTGGCACCCAGGTGATGAATAAAATGCTGACTGAATTGAAAGCCTTCCAATCAAAGGCATTTTGAAATGTGCTATTCATAGTCCACAAAACGACTTGAATACAAATTATTTAGAATGTCAAAACAGGAAGGGGCATGTGGCAAGTTAAGGAAATTAAAGAGAAATGAAGTATAAATGGAATACTAAACCTTTGAAATTTAAAATAAAGAACCTGGCTATATATCCTTGAAATCCTCTTTCTTGGCTAGCCGGGAAATGGGAGGGATAAGCGTTGGGGATCGAACAAGCCTATTCTTTAATAATATAATACTTATTTGTGTACTATGTACTTGCTGTAAGCCTACAGATCTGAACAAGCTGCTTAATATGCTCAGGTGATTTTTGAAAAGGCTGACTTTACCCTACATCATTCCCTAACGACCCTCGTGTTTTTTAGCAGGCACTCAAACATAGCTCAGAAATAAAACAGGTTTTTCTACCACTTTAGACAACAAAATGGATCCCTTATAACAAGCTGGGCTTGTATTCCTAGCATCAAATCTAATGAAACATTAGACTCACCTCATGTCCAATGTAGTGTTTGGCCTCCCTATAACTTTCAACCAGTATCTAAAGAGCTAATGCATAAAGCAGGGTTTTCCATAATTCTCAAGAATTTAATGACTGGTTATTTCATGATGTGGCTTGATCCAAACCTGGGGCAGCCAAAGAATCTCCTATGAAGACCTGTTGAGAAGTAGTGAGACTTGATGAGCAAGAGCTCACTGGGCCTACATTCATCCCTTTAATTACCATAAGGAGGACAACTCAGTTTCCCCAGCATGACATTCTCACTCAGTCTCTCTTCTGATGCACATCTGTAAAATGTTGTGCATGCTACTTAGTTGTGGAACTGATTCTATGAGACTACCTGGCCTTTGCTTTAAGAGCAGTGTGAAAGAAAGTCCAGACCCTCTTGGGACTAGGAAAAGCAGAAAAACAGACCTGAGAGCAGCAGTTTATCTGCTATGATAGGCTCTCAAAAAGCACATGTTGCCCTGATATGTGACCTATACAAGATCATGACCATAGGCTGGGGGTTAAAGCAACACACACACACACACACACATACACACACACACACACACTTTAAAAAGTTACCTCCAGGCATCCATATTGCACAGTTGAGGATTTAAAAAGTGATTCCTATACAGGATGTTCCAAAAGTCTTAGTGAAGTTTTAAGCTATTAGGGCTGGGGTTGGGGTGGTGAGCTGAACTCGCTCTCTGCCAGTCCAACAGGGGTAGCTACAGATGGTCTTGATTTATCATCATTTAAATGTGCAGCCCAGATTAAAGGAAACATTTTAAAGGACTAATTAGTCAACCCTCACAAAAGTAAATTAAGGGCCTGTGTTGAAACAGCCGAAGGAAACTCTAATACAGCACTGTAGCAATAATGCTTGGAGTGTATTCAAATGGAAAAGCTTGGGCTGGAAATACTTGTTTAGAAAAATAAGTACATCACTCCACCCTACTTCATCAAGTAATCCAAGCCATCTTACACACTCAAGGTCTGACCAAGCAAGACGTATTTTATTAAAACCTCTTTCAGCTTGAACTAGATCGTATCCTTGGGAATAAACAAATTTTATTCAATGAACAAGTAGAAGGGATTCTTGATTACTACTAGAGCTCTTTTGTGTAGACTGCTTCTAGGTTAATGCAAAAAGCTCAGAAAAGGATGTCAGATAAGGTAAAAGGCTTTATTATTCAGGATCAGCTCAAAGTCTGACACTGACAGAGGCAGGAATAATTATTATCTCATTACATTTGACCTTTGGTACCCATTTGAAGTACTAGTTTTCCAAGTGGGATGTGTTACAGCCAGGAGACTCTCAGCACAGTTTCTGTCAGCCACATTTACCCCAATTTTACTCGGTAGAGCTGTTAGGAGATGTTCAAGGATACAAAGAATATAATCATCTACTTTAGTTATCCTACCCCCTACCCCCACTGGCTTTCAAAGCAAGAGATAGGTAGCATTATTAGCAGATATGGTCATAAATAACACCTTTCCATAACCTAACATTAAAAAATCAAACACTAATTATAAGTAGAGTTTCTAAATATTCAGTTAATGCTATGGAGTGCTTTGTTTCAAAAACAGCAATTCTGAGGCTTCTCTTTATTTTTCTCCTTGCATAAAACCACGGAGAATCCATGTTTAATTCACATATGTAGTTCTTGTTGGTACAAGCTTAACTTACAGGAATCAAAGGAATTAAAATTTGTCATTAAGAACAGATTTTTAAATTTTGACAAAAATATGAATAAAATCTACATATTTGTTAGGGATATGGATAAAATGAATCAAGTGTCATGATTGTTGGGGGATCCCCTTCCAAGGACACAGTACATAGAAGGTACATGGAGCTTGTGTCTCTGAGGTTATAAAGGGGAAAAACAGAAAACAACAGTTCAAGATGACTGATATGTAATTGCTGATTAAAGGGAAGATGTTCAAAATATTTTGCACATTATTACCTTAGAATCAATCTAAACACCTTCTATATTATTTAGAGAAATTTCCATGACTTTTCAGCTCAGGGCTATACTAGACGGTTACTGTTTTTTATGTATATGAAGAGAATCCAAAAATTCCAGTTAAAGCCAAAAATTGTTTTTTAGGTTCTGGATTTTCAGTTCAGAGCTATGTTCTTTTAATAAAAGTACCAGTAAGAAATCATTACTTTTTCTTAAATTGATGACATATTTTTAAAAAGTTGCAGCCCCTAGAGAACTGAATTCAAGTTGAATTCAAACTCCAACTTTAATGTATGACTATTGATTTTATAAATATCTTTGTCTAGTAAATGGCAAAAATTGTAACCTCTTATAGAACACGATGTTGGATTGGTACCATAGTAAATTGCTTAGTAAAAATAGAAGGACCTTAAGTCTCATATGGGAGACATATTTGGGGGAAAAAAGATAAGTAAAGGTTTCTAGTGTTGTTCTCCTAGTTTCTCCAAAGAGCTGACATTTATCACTGCTCTTAAAAAAAAGATGATTTTAACTTAAGAGACTGTATTTTAACACTGAACACTGAATCAAGATAAATGCACTTATCTGAACATCACATTTTTACATATACTAAAAAAACAAAAAAAGCTCCCAAAAGTGTAGTGAAAAGATTATATAAATTTTAAATGAAATTATATTTGTTTGAGGCAGCACAGATCCAGAGGTCTCCAGCAGAAGACTTCTTCAGCAACCAGCCTTCACAGACAGGCCTCCTGCTGTGACCAGCAGATATTTTCCACTGTGCACCCACAGTCTCAGACTAATAAGAGACAAGTCTTGCTTTTTGCCTCTATGAGCTGGGATGTCATTATTGTAGAGAAGAGGCATAATTTAAAAAGTGAAGACTACTCATTCAAAAAGTTACAGAGTGATAAACTTACTTTATGGAATTAAACACAGCATTCATCCCAAGGAAGCTGCATATAAGCTATGGTAGAACCAGAGTAGGTAAACTTCAGAGTTGAAAGGATTTTCTCTGAAAATGAAAAAAACGGTAGCTTTCTTAAAGATTAGAGTTATAGAATCACTCTGTTGTATTTTTTGTCTTGTTTTAATGGGCCAAAGTTCAGTTAACTCACTCAGATTAGAATCTACAATTCTGTTGATTGTTCAGGACTGCAGTAGTCGTCTTGGGATTTTCTATGGAAGTATGTACAGATTTTCCTCATGGAGCTGGGAGTAATAGTAACCTAGAAAAAGAAAGTTTAGATTTCAGAGATTTTCTAAGATAAAGTTCAGCTGTTAACTTCAGCAAGTTAGCACTAAAGGGTATTTTAAATTGCAATGCCTAGAAATTTGATTATTTAGTCAGTCAGCTTTCAGTCCCAAATATTTTGATGGCAATGTGTCTTCTGGCTGATTTGTACTGAATTTAATAAAAATTGAATAGACAGTATTCAAGGATGGAAGGGATAGATTTTTCATGTGAACAGAAAATATTTACCAGTTAAACCTCCTAGAGGAACGAAAGGTTAAAATAATCCTTCTTCTTGAAACAAATTAGTAAATCACTCTCTCAAATTTACAAATGGGATAGTGATTCAAATGGCAGCCGCTACCCTCTTCTGAAGGAATCTACATCATCATGCACATAAAGCAGAAAATTCTTTTAAAGAAACTTTAGCTTCAAAGACTGAAATTATAAAACCAGAAATATATGGGACCAGCACACTATTTTTAAAAGCCTTTAAAATTCACACATTAGTGAAAACAGTTTTTCATTGAAATTATTTTTCTGCTAACACACAGCTGAGACCAGTTCCTCTGGGGGGAAAAAAAATTTTTGTTAGGGGCAAAAAACAGATACAGTGATAATTTTTTTTTTTTAAAGATTTTATTTATTTATTTGAGAGAGAGAGAATGAGAGAAAGCACATGAGAGGGGGGAAGGTCAGAGGGAGAAGCAGACTCCCTGCCGAGCAGGGAGCCCGATGCGGGACTCGATCCAGGGACTCCAGGATCATGACCTGAGCCGAAGGCAGTTGCTTAACCAACTGAGCCACCCAGGCGCCCCGATACAGTGATAATTTTGAGAAGAAAGGAAAGATTCCTATATTATAGCTGATTTTTTTTTTTTCGTTTTCTGTAGCAAGGTCTTGGTTGGAGCTTGTGTTTGAAATAATCTTTAGAATATTTCTAGTTTATTTTCCCTCTAATTATGGGATAGGCTTCATGACAGTAGGAGGGGGATATGAACACTTATTAAACTAGAACCGGCCTGAGGTTATCCAGTTTCTGCCTTTTAGATTCTTGGAGTGGATTTTAATCATTCTACCACCTTCTCCTTAACACAGAGCAAGAGCTACTATGAAGCACAGCAGAACCTTCCTTAACCCATCCCACCTTAACTTGCAAACTGATTACCTGAAGCTTTTTAGTTCTGACTGGTGCCCATACTCACCCAACGCTCATAGCTACTTCTTCCGCCATTAGTAAGGAGTCACTTGCTTTCCCAAGTTCACAAACCTATTTTCTGCCAGCAGTACGTGTTTTTGAAATTATTTAACTTAAATTTATGCTAGTCAATGAAATGAGTCCTAAAAAGGTAAGTGAAACTAAGCTGAATGTTTTAAAAGTATAGATAATAGGTGAATTGCCAAAAATATTGGTGTGAGCAAGAGGACTGTAAAAAAGATTGGAGAAAATCATAAAAATCCGGAAGGATTCTTCATTTAAATTGCTTTGTAAGTATCTAAGTTTCACTGTATTTTAAATAATCAAACTGTAATTACAAACTGGAAATCTATTTATGGATGTTGGCAACTTGCCCACGAATGTCAGCTTTATCCACAAAAAGGGGAGGGAATCTATAAAAAGTGGTGGCCAGGGGCTTGGGGGGTGGTGGAGAAAATAAAAAGAAAAGGTGGGGGTGGGGTGGGGAGGGAATTATATCAAACAAAGAAGAGGGAAGGTATCTTTGAATTGATATACTAGAGGATGATGAAGGCTTTGAGGAATCAAGCAAGAGGGCTGAGGGCTATGGACCTAGACAAGAGGTTTTTTTTTTTTTTTAATTAATTAATTTATTTGAAAGAGAGGGAGAGAGAGTGAAAGCGCCCACCGTCCGAGAGAGTGGGGAGGGAGGGTAGGGGCAGAGGGAGAGAAGTAGACTCCCTGCTCAGCTGGGAGCCAGGAGGGCTGGATCTCACAACCCTGGGATCAAGACCTGAGCCGCAATCAAGAGTCAGAAGCTTAATGGACTGAGCCACTCAGGCACCCCTGGACCTTGACAGAAGGCATTTAATGGGAATAAATAGGGTTGCTAGATAATAAAATACAGCAACACCCAGTTACATTTGAATTTCAAACAAATAAGGGATTTTTAGTATAAATAAGTCCCATGCAATATTTGTCCTGAATTTTTATGTGCTAAATTTGGCAACCCTAGGTATAAATAGATTTACTTAAAAAAAAAAGAAAAGAAAGCATCCTGACTCCTGAGAAGGGATTTGTGTCTGACCTCTTCAAGTTAGGGAATGTATCCTCTCACTGGCCCCATATGAGTTAGAAAATGCATCTTCCCACCACTGCCAACTTACCGGGCCTGGAGAAGTCTTTCCGCTCTGTCTCCTGGAACTGGGGGTCTGGGAGGATGGACTTCGCGGAGATGAATTCTCAGCCTTCCGTTTGGCTGCCATGGCCAATAACCAGTTTTTATTCTCTGGGGAGCTATTCTCTTTGCCTACCACCTCAGACCCTTCTCCACAAGATCCCAAAGGAAGAGGTAGTGTTCCACAGCTTTCTGAAGCGTAAGGACTGGCAGGAGAAGGAGGCTCTGAGATACTCATACTAGCTCCTTCAATCTTGCTTGGTTTGGTAGGACCTAGAGAGTCCTTACCAAGGTCTTCCTGGTTACCAGCAAGGCAGCACAGATCCAAATGAAGCTTTTCAACTGGGTCATCAAGCTCAGTCACACAGTTGCAACTCTTCACACACTTCTGTTTCACACTCTCCAGACAACTTGAGTCTAGCCTCCTCTTTACTCGGTTTCTAGACTCTGAGCAAGCCACTGCTTGGGATGATTTCAGACTCACAGGAATGAGGGCTTTTCTTGGAGATGTGATCTTGGTCTCAGAAGCAGGTGGAGTGATAGGTGGTGACGAGGATGGTGTTCGGGTCATCCAGTTTCTAATGGACATCTTGAAAGATGAGGGTGGCTTGGGAGAGCTAGAGGAGACAGAGCCTCTTCTGCTGATGGGAGACCGGGCTTTGGCAGGAGGGGTTTTAATAGAGAATGTGGGAGTATTTGAAGGAAGAGGGAGGTCTCCTGCACAGCTTGGAGCACAAGCTGCTGATGATGGGGAGGAAATGGATGGACTGCTCTTTACTCTGGGTGCTTTGGCAGGAGTACTCTGGCTACTTGTCACTGTCACTAAAAAAAAAAAAAAAAAAAGAGGGTCACAAAAATCAGAAGTGAAAGTCATAGAAAATTCCTGAATTCTCATCAAGGAAAATGATAGCTAACTTACTCATATAGAAATGGGTTTCCCAGTGAGTAGGTTACATAGATCACTGGATTCTTAACACACCCTTGCAACATTTTCCTTCCCCTTTCCTAACTGCCAGCCTCCCAACCACTGTTGTAAAACATATACTTTTAAATCTAGAAAATACAGAAAAATTAAAAAAAATTCAAAGTATTCAGGTAAACCACTTTTAGCATTTTTTCTATACTTGTGCATGTAATACATACATTATACACTTCAAATTTTTTCTATATAAAAACAAGACCATAATGTATATACTATTTAGTAACCTGCTTCTTAGCATATCATGACTATTTCTCACATTAATACAGATTTATATTATCATTTTTAATAGCTACCAAGTATTCTAAGGTAACAGTTAGACATCAGGTTGTTAATGATATTTTGTTTTCATAAGTAAAGTTGCCATTAGGATTCCCATATATACTTTTCAGCAATGCTAGGGCAGAGAGGCACTGCACAATGGCTCCCAAACAGAAGTATACTGGTCTAAAATTTGGCACATTCATTTACTATTGACTTGAACACAACCCTTTACCTCCTCTACTTCAGTTTCCATATCTGTTAAATGGAGAGCTTTTAATCTCCACAAGAAATAACCCCATCAATTACTTGTTAAGGTTATTAGGCCTCACTTGGTTTTCCACCTTAATTTACAAATGGCTACTTTCTACAAGCCAAAGAATGCCAAAGAACATTTTAGAAACTAAATGCTTGCTTGCTTTTAGTAAAACAAATCAAACAGTGGACAGAACTCTTCTCTATGTGTCCTGTCTCTTGTTTACAAGCAATGGCAAGTACTTTAGGCAAATTCTTATAAACTTTATGCTTCTTCCCCCTTGGGCCCCACCACAGACAACTCCATATTTTCTTATGTTCCTTCTGAGCTTTGGAGATTTCTGAAACAGTGTTCCTATCTCCAATAACAAGGAAAGGCCATCAGTTTATTTTCTAAGTCACCAACTCTTTGAATTATCACTCTGATATTTAATTCAGTTTAATTATTGAATTGCATTTATATGCAATTGAATTTAAGATGAGCTGACATAAAAATACAATCTCTCTTTTAACTAGAATACAGATTTACAAGGATTAATTTCAGGCATTTAATTACCCTTTATGTTCTACCCTGTGCTTTTTACTAATCAAGCAGTTTTGCCTTGCAACAGAGAAATTCTACACACTGACTTTTGCCTAAACTTTCCCCATCAACCATAAGTTTAGAAATGGCCAAGGTGATACTGCTCCTTCTACGCATCAGTACTGGAAAACCCCATTTTTGTCGTAACACGCTATATAAGGGAAATTAGTGACAGGGACCTGTCCCTGAAGCATCTGGTCATAGTTCTCATACTCATGTTCTAGAGCTTGATTTGTTATTATTTCAGGAGGACAGAAACTTTTCATTTGTTTCACTCCTCAGTGCAGGTCTACAGTCACTACATAGCCCCTGTAGTCTTTAGTTCCATTAAAGTGGGCTGAAGGGTATGGTTAAGGCAGAACAGAAAGCCCTAAAATAGTATGGGTCTTACAACATGCAGATTCTAAGACAGGATTAGGGGAGAAGGAAAAGCTGGGCCAGGGGCAGCTGGGCTTGGGCCACACAGATATCTAAGTTTCTGAAGTGTTTACTAAAGGTCAGCAGGAGATCTGATGTGGTGGAAAGCTAGGGCATTTCTCTTCCTTTAGGATGTTAAAATGAAAGAAGGAGCGGACCGTGTTCAAAGAGAAGATTTTATTAACTTGGAAGGCTAACAAAACTCTAGGCCAAATTTAAATCTTTTTTTTAAAAATAGTAATTAGATTATTAAGATAATAAAAGTTCATGGTAAAAAAAAAAAGAACCAAACAGTTAAAGAGGGGAATAAGGTGAAAAGTAAAAAGTCCTCTTTTTAATCTTCTCGTTTTACTCACGTTCTTATGCAACCCACAATTTTCTATATGTCTGTTAATACACACAAGGCATATCATACTTTAAAAACACAACAATGGGGGTGCCTGGGTGGCTCAGTTGGTTAAGCATCTGCCTTCGGCTCAGGTCATGATCCCAGGGTCCTGGGATCGAGCCCCACATCGGGCTCCCTGCTCAGCAGAAAGCCTGCTTCTCCCTCTTCCATTCCCCCTGCTTGTGTTCCCTCTCTCGCTGTGTCTCTCTCTGTCAAATAAATAAATAAAATCTTTAAAAATAAATAAATAAATAAATAAAATAAAATAAAAACCCAACAATGGATTATTACACACATACACCACATACTCCCTCACGTACATTCTGCAATTTGCTCTTTTCTCTTAAAAATGTTATCTTTTTCTCTATATCTCTACAAGTACGTTAGATGTACTGCATTCTTTTTAACAGCTATACAGTATGTCATATTGATCCATCGATTTAATAGGACATGCCCATTTAGCACATCATCTACTGAATTTCCACTGACCCTAAGCACTGCATGAGATCTGATGACACGGTAGCATAGACTGCTTTACTATCCTAAAAGCTTCCTGAAAGTCAGTTCCTTTAGGAATTATAAGAGAGCTTACTAATAATTGGTCACTTTGCAGCTCCTTTCTGTATAAGGGTTTGCCATCTGGCCTCACCCCACCTTTTCGGTCATATCATGTACTCTGCTATTTTAGGATCCTGTTACAGGAGACTACTCATTGCTTCCTGAACAAGCTGCACACTGTCACATCTCTGTCTTTGTTCATGTGGCTTTCTTGCCAAGTCTGTCCCTTCTTGGCCAGGCAAAAATTCTCATGTTTCAGGCTCTGATGACATCATTAACTTCATTGCTACACAATTCACAAACTTCTTTTCACTATGAAGAATTCACAAACTTCTTTCCTCCTCTCCCAGAGTAAGTAGGTTCTTTTGTTTATATAACTAGGAACAATGTCAGTAATGTACCACAGCTTTTGTAGCTGCCTCCTGGACTAGACTGTGAGCACCTAGGGGGCAGGTGATGATGATTTACTCATTTTTAAGTCTAGTGCCCCTATAGCAACCCAGCAAGGAATTATTAAACCATTTTTGTTAAATGTCATTCCTGCTGAGAGAGGACGGTGAGGTTCCAGGCATCAAAAAACAGGCTCTAAGTATTCTGCTGATTGGTGAGACTATAGCAAGCACATGAGATAGAACAGGTAAGGTTTCTTTCCTTTCAGATAAGGACAATCATTGTCCTTTGTCATTCAGTAATGCCTAAACCAGATGTTCTCAAGCCTGGCTACATAACAGAATTACTTGGAGCTTTATAAACATACAGGTACTTGGTCCCCACCCCAGACCTACTGAACAATCTCTGGGGATACACAAACTTTTAAAAAGCTCCACCACTGGTTATGATGCACAGCTGGGGTTCAGAACCATTCACCTCGACAGTGCTGAGATTGCTGGCGGAAAGAGTGAAACACCAGGAAGTGACAGAGCAGGTGCTGGCTGGGAGAAGTAGGGCAGAGGGAAAAGGGGCCGTGCCTTGGATTTAAAGCCTTCTGGCTGGGGTGTTAAAAGGGCCAGAAGAGAAGATACGAAGCCCAGGATAGCAGTGAAGCTTGGGGTGACAATGAGAAGTTGGGAAAGCAGAGGACCGTAATTTTCAAAATGGAAGTGTGATTAGCAGCAGCCAATCTGTTGCTGGAAGCTGGGCTACAGGGCTGAATAGCCAATGTGCCAGCCCTTGGCATTCACTGGGGTTGCTGCTCTGTAGTGCTCTTCAGAGGAACTCTAGCAGCATCCAGAAATGGAGAAATCTAGGTATTAACTCTTGGTCAGGTTTTTTCTCTTTTTTAAAAAAAATATTTTATTTACTTATTAGAGAGAGAGAAAGCACAAGCAGGGAGAGTGGTACAGGGAGAGGGAGAAGCAGGCTCCCCGCTGAGGAGGGAGCCCGATGCGGGACTGGAGCCCAGCACCCTGGGATCATGACCTGAGCCGAAGGCAGACAACCAACTGAGCCACCCAGGTGCCCCCCTTGGTCAGGTCTTAACTCAAATTTTGCTTTCCTGTGTGGAGTTCTAAAGGAGGCAGTGCTGCAGAGTGCTTGCAAGCAAGTGCTCCAAACCCAGGCTGCAAGTGTTTAAACTCTGGTTCTACTACAACTTCAAGGCTGTGTGATCTGAGGCAAGTCTAACTTCCTTGAGCTTCAGTTTTGGTTGTTTGGGGCACTAAATAAGATAATCCATGTGGGTCCCTAGAATGATTGTGCTAATACTCAATAATGGCTAAATGTTGTTGTTATTATTTTGGTCCAAACTTAGACAACATACGTAACTTTTTTTGTGACTTGGCTTCCAAAACTAAGAATAATTAATGACACACTAAAAATACTTAGTTAAGCAACTCACTTTTCATTAATACTCTTAAAATGGTTATTGCAATTAACATAGAAATGCCACCTCTGGGAATCTATTTTAATGGGATGGAGGAACCCTTAATTCAGAAAAAAATTTTCACAAAATATTGGAAACAAAATGTCCAACTATGATAGAATAGCTAGATAAACTACGGAACATTTACTCAGTGGACTATTTTAAATATTTTGCTAAAAAGATAACAAAAAGTGCTTAGGACATCATGTTCAGTGAAAACATCCCCAAGAAATCCAAATGTATTTACAGTGTAAACATGATTCTGTTGATAAGACTCTGTGGAAAAGGAGGAAAATCTCAAAAAAGTTAAAATGTTAATTAAAATTGTGAGTGGTGGAAACACTGAGGGCTTTTTCCTCATATGATTCTTCGCTTTTTCGTTTTCCAAAATTAGGGAGAGATAAGTAAATATAAAGACAAGGCAGCAAATAGACATCCATGTTCATGGATCACAAGACTTAACACATCATTAAGATGGCAATATTCCCCAAACTGAGCTATAGATTTGATGCAATCCATATCAAAATCCTAGAGGACTATTTTGCAGAAATTGACAAGCTGGTTCTAAAATTTGTATAGAAATATAAGAGGACAAGAATAGTCATAATAACTTTGAAAAAGAAGAAAATTGGGGGACTCAGACTTTCTGACTTCCAAACCTGCTACAAAGCTACAATAATCAAGACAATGTGGTATCGCATAAGGATAGACATATACAGCAATGGAACAGAAATGAGAATCTAAAAATAAACCCTTACGTTTATGGTCAATTAAGTTTTGGCAAGGGTGTGAAAACAATTTAATGGAGTAAAGAATAGTCTCTTTCAAAAATTATACCGAGAGGGGCACCTGGGTGGCTCAGTCGTTAAGCATCTGACTTTGGCTCAGGTCACGATCCCCGGGTCCTGGGATCGAGTCCCACATCGGGCTCCCTGCTCAGCAGGAAGCCTGCTTCTCCCTCTCCCACTCCCCCTGCTTGTGTTCCTGCTCTCTCTCTCTCTGTCAAATAAATAAAATCTTTAAAAAAATAAAAAATAAAAATGATACCAAGAAAGCTGGATATCCATGTATAAAAGAGTGAATTTGGATCCTTACCTCACATCATACACAAAAATAAACACACAACGGACCAGATAGCCTTAAAACTAAAAAACTCCCAGAATAAAACATAGGAGTAAATCTTTGTGACCTTGAGTTAAGCAATGGTTTCATTAGATACAACATCAAAAGCACAAATGACAAAGGAAAAAATAGATAAACTGGATTTCAACAAAATTAGAAAATTTTGTATCAAACAACACCATTAAGCAAGTAAAAAGACAACCTATAGAATAAGAGAAGATATTTTCAAATCATTGTATGACAAGGGGCTTATATCCAGAGTATATAAAGAACACTTATAACTCAACATTACTCCAAAGAAAATATACAAATGGCAAATAAGCACATGAAAAAATGCTTTACATCGTTAGCCATTAGGGAAATTCAAATTTAAACTACAATGGGATGCTCCTTCACATTCACTAGAAGGGCTATATTAAGAAGAGAAACAATAAGAAGTGCTAATAAGGATACAGAGAAATTGGAACCCTCATTTTGGATGCTGAAAAAATTCTAGAATTAGATTGTGTTGATGACTGCCTAACTCTGACCATCCTAAAGACCCTGCACTGTATACTTTAAATGAGTGGACTTGTGATATGTGACTATACCTTGACAAGGCTCTAAAAAAAAAGCCTCAAGGGGAAAAAAAGTAGAGGAAATAAAAAGTATGTAACTCCTTTCTGAATAGAAAAAAATAATAATACTCTTGATCAAACCAAAATTATGATCCTGTATTGGGAAGATAGGGGAATGCAGAGCATGCAGAGGTTTGCTAGTGGTGGAGACACAGAGAGCTAAATCCTCATCTCACATAGTAAGAAGTCAACAGATAATGTTGAAAACTGCAACAAAATAAAACAAAACCCTGAAGAAATAGAAATGCACAAATATTATTTAGAGATATAGACACACATCAAAGAATCAGCTAAAAGATTTGACAGTGGCTACCCCTAAAAAAGGGGAACTGTGGGGCAGGGTGTCTGGGGACTGCTTTTTATCTTATTCACTGCTGTAGAACTAGTTGACTTGTTAAACTATGATACTAATAAAAATTTTTTTTTTAAAGAGAGGAAAAACCAAAACCAAAAATGAAGGCATCAAAGGTTTTACTGAAGTAGACTTAGAACAAAAGACCCCTCTGGAGTCCAGTTCTGCTTATAACAACTTGTAAGAGACTAAATAAGTAAGTCACTAGAAAAATGAGCATATATTTGGTCTCACCTTCAACTCCCCATTACCTTAGGCCTTGATGGCTAATGTAAAATGAATCTTTAAGCTTGAATTTCAAGCTTACTACTATATATCTGTTGATAACATCAGAATCCCCTCTGGCTGGCTCAGTGCTTGGAAGACTTTTGCTCTTGGTGCATTGTCCCACTCTTCAACACTGTCTCTGTCAATTCATGGTTATTACAAAATCCACATACATGATCTTTCCAATACCTTGCTTGCTCTGTCTCTTGGCCTCCTTCTACACGGCTTTGTCCTTTCACTCACTCAAGCCCCTTATTCCTTGACCTTATTACTACCAACCTGCAAATCCTCCATTTTCTCAATTTCAATCACCACCTGTTTTCCAGCTCACTTTTGTGAGCAATTCCAAATTCCAATTCCAAAAACCCTTCATTCTCGGGGATCTCAATTCATTCATCTTCCGACTTCGATACTGTACCCCAGTGCCACTATATCCTCACTTCTCTCCTCACCCAGTTTCAATCCTATAGTCAGTCATTACAGTCATCCTCTCATATCTACCCTCAACTTCCTTGGCCCCCCCTCACTTCACACTTGTGGATTTAAACCACATCCCTGGTTAAATGCAACTCCCCACCTACAGTGTATCTGTACCTGGGCAGCAGACACACAACCATGCTGACTGCTCACTTTTAATTCATGGCTACTAGCCTCAAGTTGACCCATAGCCCAACAACCGTATTTCCCCAGTCCATTCACTCTTCTTTTCTCTGCATGACTCATGTCACACTTTTTTATCTCTCCTCAGATCTCAACCACCTCCTCCCTTATCCTTATTTTCACTTGATGATCTTGATTCCTATCTCAGCTAAGAAAAGAGAAGCTATCAACTTCCATAGGTTCTGACCATCCCTCTATCCACCTACCTTCACTGTGCTTATATATTCTACCTTTTCTCTAATTACTATGGATGAACTTTCCACACCCCTGGCAAAGGCCTACCCTTTTACTTGTAAATTTGATATCACCCCCTCACACTTGAGAACATTGCTCCAGCAAATTTCCCTGCATCAAGTTTCCCCCTCTCCATAGGATCCTTCCAGTCACATACAAAATGCTATATTCCTATTAACACAAAACAAAAACAAATTTCAACACTGCTTCTTCCTTCAGCTACCACTTCATTTCTCTCCTTTTCTTTCTAGCAAAAACTCCTTGAAGGAACCCTCTATACTTACAGTCTCCGAGTCCTCTTCTCTGATCCTCCTTAACACCTCCTTGACACTCTGCCAACTGCTCTCATTAAAGTCACCAAATAATCCCCATATTGCCAAATCCAAAGGCCAATTTTTACATGGAATGCTAAAAACATTTGAACAAATTCATCCCCCTCTCCATTTACTTACTTGGCTTCCAGGATACAATACTCTCCTAATTTTTCTCTATCTCTGGTTGTGTCTGTTCCTTCACCCCTCCAATCTCTAAACATTGGGGTGTTCCAAGGGTCAGAACCTAGACCTATCCTCTTTTCTTAACTATAGCTTCCTTCACCTATATGATGAATCCCAAATTTACAGCTCTAGCCTTGAACTGCAGAATTAAACATCTAACCCCCTCTCTGACCTCTTCATTTGAATGTCTAATAATTATATCAAACAACATATCCAAATGGAACTTTGGCTATTCTCTCCCAAACCTGTTTCTTCTGCAATGATTCCTATCTAGATTAATAGCAATTCCATTCTTCTAGCTTCTCAAGTCCTAAACTCTGAAGTGATCCTTGATAACTCTCCCTTACATCCCATATCTGATTCCACGCTATATTTACAATATATCCAGAACTTGAAGACTTTTACCATGTCTTTTGCTACCCCTCTGTCCAAGTCACCATCATTGCTTCCTGGATTATTTCAAAGGACTTCACAATTAGCTTCCACCTGTTACACTGATCCCTTTATAATTTGTTTTCAACACAGGAGTAAAAATGGTCAAGCTAGGAAAAGTCAGATCATGACACTCCTCTATTTAAAACCCTGCAATAGCTTTTTATCTGTCAGAATAAAAGCCCAAATCATATAAGAACCTCATTTTCCATTACTATTCCCCTCCCTCTCCTTAGCTTGCTCCAGTTAGAGGGGCTATACCCACATTAGCCTCCTCGAGGAACAAAAAATGTCAGGCCTACTCCTGCTTCAGGGCTTCTGTGCTTGCTGTTTTATCTGCCTGGAATGTTCTTCAAAATGTGCACATGGCTCACTATTTCACTTCCCTTACTCAAATGTCATCTAAACATTGAGGCTTCCCTGGGCACCTAATTTTCCAGTGTTCCTTTTTTTCCGAAGTATTTATTATTACCTGACATAGTACATATTTTACTTTATTTATTTTTAAAGATTTTATTTATTTATTTGACAGAGACAGAGATAGGAGAGCAGGAACACAAGCAGGGGGAGTGGGAGAGGGATAAACAGGCTCCCCGCCGGGCAGGGTGCCTGATGTGGGACTCAATCCCAGGGTCCTGGGATCATGACCTGAGCTGAAGGCAGACGCTTAACGACTAAGCCACCCAGGCGCCCCATATTTTACTTTAACTTGTTTCTTTGCCTCTCATACTAATCTGTACACTTTATTTACATCTTTGGGATTTTTGATTCTTTTGTTCATTGCTAAAAGTCCAGCAACTCAGAGCAATGCCTAGCACATCATAGGTGTTCAATACTTTGAAAGTAAATCCACCACTGTATTCCAGTGCCTCGTGTAGATGATAAACCTAGTAGTTCTCAGAAAACATTTATTGAAAAGAATGAATGTCAAAACGATGGTGCTTTCCTTTAAAAATATACCAAACAAGATCAAATTTAGCTTATCACTCTGTATTGTAGAATGAAACCAATCAAACTATAAACAACGTAGAAAAATGCACGGGATCCTTACCTAGGTCAGCTCTCGCTTCTTTTTTCTTCTGAGAAGCCCAACCCACTATGGAGAGTTTATCTCCTCCTGATTTCTCCTCTAAGCCTCTATTCAAGCGCCAGATTTTCAGTGTATTGTCATCAGAGCAGGTAGCAATCTAATGAGAATCAGGAAGGGAGTTAAGAAGTCTCAGTCAAAGATTTACAACAAAGTAAAAAGTAGATCTTAAGGACTCATGACTAGAGAATTATTCCATCTAATATACCAGGATGTAGAAAATGATCATATAGTCATCCCTTGCTTTCAGGAATCACTCCAAATTTCCAAAGGACTCTTGTTTCTTTCTAATTCTGATGGTATGTCTTTCGTTACCAGTCATGTCTTACCTGACCTAAAGCCCTACTATAAAATCAGGTTCATTTCATTTTACTCTCAAAAACCTGGGCAAGTCATCATCTTCATCACCTTCTATATAACTATGAAATAAATAATTACAACCCCTTTTTTATTTTCTCTCTTAAATGATAAACCAGTGTATGCCACCAACATTCAATTTCTACCACTTCCTTCTGAATTCTACATGTTCTGGCTTACTGCGGAAATAATGGGATCATTTCCAAGATCAGGCTTAGTCGGTGACTCTAGTAGGCTGTGACAAGTAGAATGAAACCATTCCTTTGAGATTCTTTTTCAGATAGGTAAAGGAGTAATCTGGGAAAACAACAAGTTCACTAGGCTGAAAGAAGTTAAAAATAACCTTTGTCCCTTTAAAAATATCTGACCATTCCCGATCTTGGTCCCAAGCCTTTTATGGCAGAGAAAGTCCAGCTTGAAGAGCTTGTGGCAAATGGCCACTGGTACCAGAGCTGTTCCCCAGCATTTGTTTATATAATTTCTCTATTTCAGTCACTGAAGAGACAGAAAAAAAAGAACACACGTTCTTCTTAAATCTTGGCCCCCAAGAGACTGGCAGCTTTTTCCTTTCCTTACTGGGAGGCCAAAAGAAGACACACATATTTAACTGCTCTACAAGAAATGCCTGGAATCCCCAGTTACTCTATGGTCTATTAACAAGAATTATTTCCAGAGCACCTACTGTGAGTCTGACAATTTACATATTTTATGTTGTTTAATTCTCACAATGTAAAAAGCCTTGAACTCAAATAACCTCATCTACAAAATAAGAATAAAGTTATTTGCCCAAGGTCACCACAATTAAGTGGCAGAGCTAGAACTGAAATCTAAATTTTTCCAATTTCAAAGGCTAGATTTTAAAACCATATTTTACCTTAACTCTAGGCTGGGAACAAAGTTATTAAAACAAATAAACAAACAAACAAAAACTTTTAAAGTAGGGGTCATTAGATTAGTATAGGTAAACAGCCCTGTCATTACCTATGAGTCTTTTCTGTGCATATAGTTAAGGGCAATATATGATAGTTGAAAAAAGAGAACACAAATAACTGAGTAATTAAAAAACTCTCTTAGTTCTCCAAAGATACAAAACTCCATGTTAAAAGTAGGTATTTCACTGGCAGTTACATGGAATCTCAGAAGAAAAATGTCATTAGGATTTAATTATTGGTGATTAAAGCAAGGAGTTAAAAAAAAAAAAAGAGTCTATCATAGGCTGACCACAGAAATGGTTATACAGATATAGAAATAAAAAGAAATCCACAGCAGTACTGGAAAGCTAGTAGGGATGCCATGAGTAGTAGACCAGACCATAAGAAGTTTCTGGAAGATAAAAAACAGATGGGAACAAAACCTCAAAATGTCATAAATGAAAGGGGAGATATCCACAGAAGTGATATTTCTTGTAAGCCCCAAATAACCCAAAGACCAGAGGCAGTAGGGACTGGGAGAATCAGTGGAACTTGGGCCACTATTGTATGAAATCCCTATATAGTCACGAAGTTTATGTTTCTGGCCTTTTTACATTTCAGGTATTTTGTTTGTTTGTCTTTAAGTATTATTGTAAAGAAATTTCTTTAAGTGAGAAATGTCTACGACATTTTGGAGCCAATTACATAGTGTAGCCACAGACAACCTAACACAGTACGACTTCACAGCGAGCACGGTTTAGGCATGTGAAAACTAAATTGGACTGTGAAGGACAGTCAAGATGTTACATTTAACATACCACATTGATAATACGTAGAAAGTTAATAAAAACTAGTTTTCCCACCTTAGATTTTCTTTTTATCTTAGATTTTCAGATGAAATTTAATTACATTAAAAACTTAATTCTATGTTTAGGAAAGAAATTACTCTAGGGAATCAAGAAATCCATTCTTATCTTGCCATTTGCAATGATGTGGATGGAACTAGAGGGTATTATGCTAAGTGAAATAAGTCAGTCAGAGAAAGACAGTTATCATATGATCTTACTTATACATGGAATTTAGGAAACAAAACAGAGGATCATAGGGGAAGAGAGGAAAAAATAAAACAAGATGAAATCAGAGAGGGAGACAAACCACAAGGGACTCTTAATCATAGGAAACAAACTGAGGGTTGCTGGAGGGGAGGGGGGTGGGGAGATGGGATAACTGGGTGATGGATATTAAGGAGGGCATGTGATGTAATGAGCACTGGGTATTATATAAGACTGATGAGTCATTGATCTCTACCTCTGAAACCAATAATATATGTTAACTGAGTTTAAATTAAAAAAAAAAAATCCATTTTTATTCCTTAGTGTAAGTTTCTCTATTGGTAGAGAAAAGTAGAATATGTATGGTTAATGCTGACATAGATCCTGGATGGCCTCTAGATCTTTCAATCTCTAAGCATAAAAGTCTGTGTAACTCTCAAACTAACCTTGGGAAAATCTACAAATCTGTGATCTACTTTTTAAACCAATGACAGAGATTTATTTACAAACCTTTGTGAAGTCTGATGGACACCAGCACACAGATGTGACTTCTTGAGAGTGACCCTGGAGCACAGTAGGAGGATGCCAGGGTGTGGAGACCTATCACACCATCAAAAAAGAAAAAACAAGTCAGCAGAGCAGTATTAGGTCTTCCAGATAGAGCCTTTGAACCTCTCCATATTTGTGTCTTACAGAGCTTCAGGGTTGTTACCAAAGATCTCTCTAGGTATGCCTAGTTATAGCTCAGAAAAGAGTCCCAATGGGCAATAAAAGTATTTCTGTCATTGATCTGAGAAAACAGAATGAAAATAGCCAAAATAAGTAAAATAATATGAACTTAAATACCAGGACAGGTCTTATTTCAATTCAAGACTACCTAGCTATATATATTTTGACTAAAATTCAAGAATGACATTGTTCCTCACCTCTTAGCTGGTAAACTTTCTATAAGGATAGGGTTCAGCTGCTAGGTAGTATGAACTTCAAGTGGAGTCCTGTTTTTACATAGTCTAGACATTTTCAGATCTTCTCTAATCGGCTACTTCCAGGAACACTACATTAAATAAATGCTGAAGGCATCTCAGACATAGTACCAGTTCTCCTCTGACAAGAGGACAGTCTTTCATCCAAAAGACTCACTGATTTTTACCAAAGTCCCTAGAATTATACCCCTTCATTTTGAGGGAATATAAACTATATACTTTTACATGGCACTTCCACATGGCACTTTTTTTTTGGGAAAAAAAAAAAATCCCCTAAAATTTCATTTTGGTAAATTTGCTTAAAGAAATCTTGAATTTTCAGTTAAGTACTGCCATATCTTAATGAATCAAGAAGGGTCATATTGTGCAGTACTATACACGTGACAACGGATCAGATTTCCCCCCTCACTGGATGCTACTTGTGATATGCATTTGACAGTTGACTCATTCAAGAGTTGTCAATCCCTTTCAGAGGCCACGGGAATTAATCAGCACAATATGGCATATAAACTCACATAACTATTATTAGCATGTGTTCGGAAAAAAAATTATTCTCTTTTCATTTTCCTGAGGCTATGAATCATTGCTCATCTGTATGAAGAAAGTGGAGGCGACTCTGGAAAGAGTATTTGCAGAGAATGACTAAGAAAACTTAATAGATTCCTTCAATTGTAGTGAAGAGAGTCAACACACTGATTCATAAGGTCATCCAACTCAATTATTACTACTCCTCTCTTGGGTTAAATGGCACATGTAATGATTCAAAAAGCAAAAGAAGAGAAAGAGTAGAGTCTAATTCGCCTTGCCGGGTTAATTAGAGTTTAACAGAAAAAGCTTTTTCCTGAGTATTATCTAAAAGGATCTCACTCTTTGCCTCCTACAATAGCACAGGGAACAATAACTCATTCCCTCACAAGGTAGCGTATTTTAGGAAAGACTTTCAAGATAGTCTCTAGCTATCTCAGGAGCCACAGAAATTTTCCTTCCTCCTGCATTTGGGATGGCCCCAGCCCATTAAATTTCTCTTCATGCAAGGCCCAAGCAGGCCAGGTAGGAGCAAATTAAAAAGGAGAGAAAATCCTAATGTCCTCTTGACTGCACCTCCCTGGTAGGAACACATTATTCTACTCCACTGGTTTACTCTGCTTGTGGCCTCTAGCTTGTCATTTCAAGATACTGCCTCTTCTTCAATTTTCTAGGCATTACAGTACCTAAGGGAACCTAAACATGTACACAAAGGATTAAAATAAATCTCAAGAAAACCAAACATCCGCCAATAGAATACATACACTTTTTTTGCATTTATCTATAGGATCTAAAAGAAAAAACGAAAGATCCCTTGGAAAAACTTTTTACAAACTGGTAATAAGGTAGAAATAATAATGACAATAAAAGTCAGCATTTGTTGAGGCAGGCACTTTGTATAGCATTAAAGTAGGGAGAAGGTTCCTCAAAAAGTTAAACACAGAATTAATTACTATATGACCCAGCAATTTTTTTAAAAGATCTATTCATCCATTTGAGAGAGAGAATGAGACAGCACGTGTGCACGCAAGTGGGGGTGGGGGGAAGGGGGAGATGGAGAGAGAGAATCTCAAGCAGACTCCCTACCCAGCTAGGAGCCCAATGTGGGGCTCAGTTCCACGACCTGGAGATCATGACCTGAGCCGAAATCAAGAGTTGGACGCTCAACCCCGACTAGCCAACCAGGCGCCCCAGGACGCAGCAATTCTATTCTTAGGTATACACACAGCAAAACTGAAAATATATGTTCAAACAGAAACTTGTACATGAATGTTCATAGTAGCTTTATTTATAAAGCCAAAAAGTGGAATAATTCACATGTCCACCAACTAATAAATGGATAAATAAAATGTGGTCTATCCATACAATGGATATTCAGCCATAAAAAGGAATGAAGTACTGATACGTGCAACAACAAACAAATCTGGAAAACATTATGCTCAGTGAAACAAGCCAGACATAAAAAATCACATATTGTATGATTCCATTTATAGGATATGTCCAGAATAGGCAAATCCACAGACAGAACATAGGTTAGTGGTTGCCAGGGGCTGAGAGCAGAGGAGAATGAAGAGTGACTCTTCAAGGGTACAGTGTTTCTTTTTGGAGTAATGAGCATGTCTGGGAATGAGACAGTGGCGATGGCTACTCAAAATCAACTGTACATTTAAAAATGACTAAAATGGGGCGCCTGGGTGGCTCAGTTGGTTGGGCGTCTGCCTTCGGCTCAGGTCATGATCCTGGAGTCCCTGGATTGAGTCCTGCATCGGGCTCCCTGCTCGGCAGGGAGTCTGCTTCGTCCTCTGACCCTATCCCCTCTCATGTGTTCTCTCGCTCTCATTCTCTGTCTCTCAAATAAATAAATAAAATCTTTAAAAAAAAAAAAATGACTAAAATGATGAATTTTATATTATGTGAATTCTATCTCAATAAAAAAAAAAGGGTGGAGAGAAGGGCATGTTGTGGGCTGAAATGAGTACTAATGTCCATCAAGTTTGTATGAATGGTAGTTACAGGAGCTTTCACAGTTTAGGACTACCCTACATGGTATAGTATACTTGTTGACTACTTCAAAGAAGATGAATTTCCCCTAGTGAAACTCAACTTGTTTTCAAATCCTTCATTTTTATTCAAATAAGTTTTTATTGTCACTTTGTTATGATAAAACATTACCGTAATTACAGGATTTCATTTTTTAAAAACCTCCCTCTACTTTTAAGTAATTAGAGGAAACTATTAAGTCCAAGAGACATTTACACCTATGCATTCTGGAGATGGTCAAAACACAGAAAACTGTCCTTTCTTACATATTCTAGTTGTTATATAGACTTTAATTCAAGACATGAAGAATCCCCAAGTTAAAACTCTTAGAACTATGAAGGTTACCACTAGAAATAACTGGCTCTAAGCTACACATCTAATAAAACATTCTGTATCCTTAAACATGCAAAAGACCAGCACCTTTCCTCAAAAAAATCTCCTTACTCTGCCCAGTCAGAAACCAAATCTCATCTTTATTTCTGCCATGAGATCATCTACACTTCCTAAAGTGTCAGGCTCAATGTTTCGCCAGTCAGCGGTAGAATGACTGTGCCAAATGAGTTTATTTATAACCACTTCAATACTATTCAGTGGCTATAACAGAAATGAACCAGGGAAGGGAGGGGAGAGGAAGGGGTGGGACATAGGGTAAGAAATTAAAAAGAAAAAAATATATTAACTGTTTTTATTTTTAAGTCTTGGTCCTTAGTATCAGAGAGTCTAACTATATTACACCTCCCTTTTGCTGAGCACTGGTAAAGATTAAAAGGCCATTCTCTTCTGTCTTAAGATCTGCAACTCTTTTCTTTCACTCTGTTTTCTTGTGCCCATGGGCTTTTTAACATAGGAAAAATCCCAACACTTGAGAGAATTCTGACCTTTTGGAAACATAGCAGAACTACAAGATAAACTAACAGCATGATACTCAGCTTGCATGGAATGGTTTTTAAACTACACCCCCACCCCTTTTTTTAATCATGGAAAAGAGAAACTGAGCCACCTCACTAGGCAAATTCAATTTTAGGAGCAGTAAGCTTGCCAGGATCTCAAATATCAGAGCCTGCACACTGAGTTATGTGTGGACAGGCAGGAGAACATCATGTCTGAACCACATCATTCAGCACTGACATGTGACCCAGCCTAGGAATTTAGAAAGGGTCACCCATGTATGTGATAGCCCCTGACTGGATATCTGAAAATGGGTTACTAACAACAGCCAAATTTCTTTACTGCATGTCTTTAGAGAGAGAAACTATACCTCAACCCTCATTCCCTGAAACAAACAAACAAAAAGCCTTTGTACTAGAGAAGATAGCTAGAGAGGAACTTTCAGAATCAACAATAAAACTCCATATCCACATGCAAACACATATATGTAGAATATATAATCATATGCATAATTATGTATACATAATTTAAAAACTGATTTTAAATGATTTTTTAAAAACGATCAGTGCAGGGCGCCTGGGTGGCTCAGTTGGTTAAGCGACTGCCTTCGGCTCAGGTCATGATCCTGGAGTCCTTGGATCGAGTCCCGCATTGGGCTCCCTGCTCAGCAGGGAGTCTGCTTCTCCCTCTGACCCTAACCCCTCTCATGTGCTCTCTCTCATTCTCTCTCTCAAATAAATAAATAAAATCTTTAAAAAAATAAAAAAAAATAAGAAATAAAAATGATCAGTGCAGAAGTATTTCTTGCATAATCTTTTATTATGTTTTTCATATAATTTTTTTTAAAGAATTAAAAAATTTAAAAAGATACAGACTTTGGTAGGAATAAAATCTTCCTGCTAAGTTGGGAGCCATAATAAAATAAGGAATGAAGATAAAACAGTGAGAGAAGGAGAAAGGAAAAACAAAGATAGTAAAATAAGAAGCATTAAGACCAAATTTAAAACTCAAAATTTTAAGTATAAGAAGAAAGCATTAGTGTTAGTAACACATATCGTTAAAGTTTAAAACTCAAGTCAGAAAATTTTATAGACAAGAAACTAGGTACAAACTCTTATGGATGAGAGTCTCAAGTATATATTTTATAAGCAAATTTTCGTTTTAAAATACAATACATGAAAGAAATGTGCTTGTAGAAAGAGGAAAGTACAACACAAAAAAGCATCTTGGATAGAACAACATCTCCACCATGTGACCATCTAGGATATAATCACTAAACACCCTTAAGTTTGTGTTGTATTTTTGCACCTCTAGGTATACAGAGAAGTCATTTTTAGTATGTCCTCCAGGACCAAATGAAATTAAGCAGAATTATGCTTCATACTTGACAGGTTCTACCCCATCCTAAGCCAACATTAAAGATATGACTTCCTAGAGGTTGGCAGGACTAATAATGATATAATTTCCTCTTGAGAAGGGATTTGATAACATTGAACCTATGAATCTATCAAGTTTTAGACATTATGACTCTAAAATCCAAAATGTGGGGCGCCTGGGTGGCTTGGTTGGTTAGGCATCCAACTCTCGATTTCAGCTCAAGTCATGATCTTGGGGTCGTGGGATTGGACCCCATGTGGGGCACTGCATTGAGTGCAGAGCCTGCTTGTCCCTCTCCCTCTGCTCCTTCCCCTGCTCACTTGCTCTCTCTCTCTCTCTTAAATAAATTAATTAAAAAAAATAACAATAAAAAATAAAAATCCAAAATGTGTTAACTCTGATCATTCAACTCACCAATGCCAAGGACATTTATGATATTACAACGGCAATCTAGAAGATAATTAATTTTTAGCCCTTGGAAAACAATGCCATGATGCTCTTATATCTCTGAACTCCCAGACATTTCTATAATTAATTAGTCCCACAAGAGCTATTTTTCAGTAATCAGCAAGTGCTACTCGTGTGATATTTCAGTTTTCTCCACTGAACCTTATATGGACAAATTTAAATTTCTTAGCTTACAGTAGTCACTTTAGGTATCACTGTTATTTAAAAAGTAAGAAAAAAGAGAAAATAAACTTGTGAACAGAAATGAAATCTGTAAAATAAATTAAGTAATGCTATTAAATATATACAAAACTGATAAAGTAGCCACATCTATTCTAGTAACCTTAAGACTGGCCACAGAGAGGAAAGAACACAATTACCATACAAATATCTTTTAGTGTTTTGTGCAAGGCTCTATGGTTGATTTGGGCATAGGATCCTGGGAATTAAAATACTGTATTTTGAATGAAGAGTTTGAAAACACAGAGCTGAAAGGCAATCCAACATATTTTTCCAGGAAGCAGGACAAGGTAGTTAAGGTTCTCTCTAGTCTTCTGAATTCTGAATTTCCTGATAATCCGTGAAACTGCTGGAATACATGGATTATCAATTTCTGAGAATCTTTGGCCATGAAAGTATGATATATTCTGACAATCAGAGTAAGTTTTGGCTGTGTTAAGAAGCAAGAAGCAACTTTTACTGAACATCTAATGTAGAAAAAGTTAATAGTATGTGTTTACATTAAACTTACTCATCTGAGAAGAAATATTTGTAAGAATACTTTAGTCTTACATTTGTGAGGGAAGTTTGATAACTTACCTTCCAGATGTAGGCAGCTTC